>NC_090648.1:369730502-370375502 GCF_040937935.1 Hyperolius riggenbachi | reverse complement strand
TTGCAAAAATATTAGTTTATATGGATGAATAATGCGCTTTCTCTGGCTCCTATTCTATTGCAAATATTCTCAGCTGTGTGAAAAATTTATAATTTTCCTAAAAATGATATTGAAATGAAAATGTCCTTATTTGCCTATCACTAGTTGCCATCCTAGTGATCACATGCTCATAGAGAACGCTAAGAACTGTTTACTTACATAGGAGATATTTTTGATGCCTAGTTATATCACTTTAATTGTAATTTTCCAAAAAGAGCATCTGTATTCATTCACATACAGACCTAAAAGACACTAACTGAATCTGGCATAAATTACAGTCTAACTTTGGTAGTATTACCATATGTCCTTGATTTCTAAAGATGTGTCCCTGGCTTTGAGCAATTGGCTCACCGCTCCCGTTTCTGCAACTGATATGTAGATTTGTTTCATTTCACAATACACTGTGGGATTTTGATATATGTTGACAAGAAGCAATTATAAGTAAAACATACTGCAGCCTTTATAAACATGTTATAGATAGGTACACCGAGTTCCACCTTCTTCCCAGACAGTATTAAAGAAAATTAGGCTAGCAACACCAACTCAGCAGAAAAATGTTCTTGGAACCCAGTTTAGAACATTGGCAAATATGTATGTAATTGACTACCAATATTTTAATGTCCCGATACAGTTACTCAGTTTGAAAGGCTAAATATTCAGTTATTTCAGACCTATGAAAAAATGACCCAGAAACCCACTTTTTTTGTATAAAGGCCATATGCGCGATTATTATTATAATTAATTAGCTTCATTTAATGTATCGCCTTATAGCAAAAAAATGTAACGTATTCTAGATTTTATTTGAAAATGATTTTAATCATAGCACGGCCGCGCTAGCGTTTTGCGTGCGCAATCGTGAATTTTCACGTGCAATCGCAAAAACGAGCTAAAAAACGCTAGTGTGGCAGTGCTACGAGTTATCATGGTTTAGTGAATCAAGCCCCATGTACGTTACGTTGCGATAGAAATGCAACGCTACTGCATAAAGTTCTGATGCATTCAGTGAAGCTTACAGTACCACTGAGGAATGCTTCACTGGCACTGTAAAAAACACGTACAATACCTTGTAAATGCACCACATGCTGTGTGTTACCCAGTGTATTGCATCGCAATTCCCATAATATGCTAGCCCCATAGGAATACCATGATGCAATGACACGTACTGTGCACAGAGCCTAAAAGAAACATGTGCTTCAAAAAATATAGAGGAAATTGTTGGCTTATTCCATCTACAGAAATATTACCTGACTACTAAGTAAAAAATGAAATACAGCAAAGTCCCTGTTATACGTAACTCTGGCAACTGGAAGTCTCAACTAACCGGCATGCCTGAGAGGATAACGGGGACTATGCTTTGGGGGGTTTTGGGGGGAGGGGGGGGGTTGCAGGGTAAAATATTCTCAATGCCCATAACTGTTTTCTAACCTTCATGTAACTCCTAGCAGCTTTCTGGCGACCCTGACATGGGTCAGGTGACAAGCCTGGAGCTGTACATGGAGGATGCCGGAAAGCTGCAGGGTGGGGGGAAGGGGGGTGTGTGATAGGTTTATGATTTTTCGGCTGGTTGCATAAAGGGAACCTTAACTGAGAGGGATATGGATGTTTCCTTTTAAACAATACCAGTTGCTTGGCAGTCCTGCTGATCTTTTTGGCTGCATCACACACCTGAAACAAGCATGCAGCTAATCCAGTCTGACTTCAGTCAGAACACCTGATCTGCATGCTTGTTGAGGGGCTGTGGCTTAAAGTATTAGAGACACAGGATCAGCAGGAGAGTCAGGCAACTGGTATTATTTTAAAAGAAAAAATCCATATCCTTCTCAGTTTAGGTTCCCTTTAAGCAAACAGCAAGCAGACGTTATATACATGTGGTTCAGGTGGCGTTCAAAAGGCAGCATCTTGCCCCCCCCCCCCCCCTCCCCTCCTCTACATCCCACCTCCCTTTCTCCCTCATACTTGGGGCATCTATACCTGGCTACCTATGCTGGGCTGGGGCACCTATATCTGGCTAATTTATATTGGAGGCATCTATACCTGGTTAAACCTATTCTGGGGGCACCTATACCTGGTTAACCTATACTGGGGTCATCTATACTTGGCTACCTATACTTGGCTACCTATATTGGGGCACTTATACCTGGCTATCTATATTGGGAGCACCTATACCAGGCTACCTATACTGGGACACCTATACCAGGCTACCTATACTGGGGGCACTTAGACCTGGCTTCCTATACTGGAGGCACCTATACCTGGCTTCCTATACAGTGGGGAACCTATAGCTGGCTACCTACCTACCTATACTGAGTTAGCAAGCAAGCACATGCATCAGGTGATCACAGCGCCAGGGGTGGCAAGGCAGCAGGTCACAAGGCCGATTCCATCCCGGGAGAGTTCATGCTAAAATCAATCGAAAATCGGCAGTGTATGGACAAGCAACAGATCTCTCTCCAACCAGAGAGAGATCTGTCTCTTGATCGATCTGCTCAAACATCATCTAATGTATTGGCACCTTTATAGATATTAATGAAAGAGATCTATTTACAGTATAAGCGAAGCTGATACAGTGGTTATACTAAAAAGGAACTCTACATATAATTTGAAAATAAGTAATAATTAATATGAGTACAATTAAATGAAGGTCCTGTGACCGGGAGCTTCTGCACCTGCTCTATTCACATGAATGGTGCCCTGATTTGTGAACTGCAACTGTTATTTCTTACTGGCAATCTGCAGCAAACTGGTGAACAAGATATTTGAAACAGATCTCAACTTTTAAAGTGATGAAAGCTAATTGGTGATCTGTCAGACTTCGCACCATTTGAACTATATTATACAAGTACTGTAATGGACTGTAACACAGACATTTATTTTTATTTGTAAAACAGAACAAACTTTAACACAATCAAGTGCACGCTGTTGGCTTGAAGATGGGCATGATCGCCTAAAACAGCTCGTGGTCGATGTCTATTGCCAGTTATTGAAAAAGACACTTGCATTGGAGGCTATAATATACTGGACTCTAGTCTGTAGCAACCACATCACTGGGTATATCCAGTTGGGCTGGGCTTAGTTGGTGGACTTTGGTTGCCATTTTTTGGTAGCTATGCTTTTGCCGTTTCGCTTACTGAGTTGTCACTATTGAATTGCAATTGTATAATTTGCTGAAGGAAGTAAATGCTACTTTTTCAATTATACTGTTTGGAGTGTGCTGGCCTGAATATGAACTTTGTGCTGGCCTGAATATGAAAGCCTTTTTACAGCATATAAAAAATGTATCTGGGTGCAGTCAACTGTATGATTAAATAGATCCTTATTTAAAGAGGAACTCCAGTGAAAATAATGTTTAAAAAAGTGCTTCATTTTTACAATAATTATATATAAATGATTTAGTCAGTGTTTGCCCATTTTAAAATCTTTTAAATCCCTGATTTACATTCTGACATTTATCAAATGGTGACATTTTTACTGCTGGCAGGTGATGTAGCTGCTGCTTGCTGTTTTAGCAGTTGGAAACAGCTGTAAACAGCTATTTCCCACAATACAACAAGGTTCACAGACAGGAAACTGCCAAGAGTACCATGGTCCTCACAGTTTCATGTGGGAGGGGTTTCACCACAATATCAGCCATACAGCGCCCCCTGATGGTCTGTTTGTGAAAAGGAATAGATTTCTCATGTAAAAGGGGGTATTAGCTACTGATTGGGATGAAGTTCAGTTCTTGGTCACGGTTTCTGTTTAGGTGTTATTCTAGTATGGAATAGTCTTTTAGTGGGCCCTGTGTCTTTTATAGGCTTATAGGCTAATCTTATGAGTTCACTTGTGATAGTTTAGAGCCCTTTTCCATTCCAGTTGCATTCGCAAACATGCTTTTGTTCACAATTTGCTGTGTTTTCCAAACCCAAGTTGCCATAAGTTGGGCTGCAATTTTTTGTGCAATCTTCGCTATACACAGCACTATTGCTATTTTTGGTTGATGGGGGCGGAGTTTCACGTTGCACTTACTATGGGATTTTCATGCACTTTTATAGACCACTACCTAAATGCAATCACAGGAAAAGTACAGTACAATTGTGCTTAGGTAAAAATCGCATTGTGCCCAATCACCCCAGTGGGAAGGGGGCACTGCAATTACAATGAAAATCATGGTGCCCCTGTGATATCCAGAATGCTGAAAAATCACGTACAATACAATTTTCCGAATGGGCATTGTGGAAAAAAGCCTCTAAAAGGAGTTAGTGTCGATGCAATGGCGTACATCAAAAAAGGGCGTCAGGAAAAAAGGGCGCGTGGTGTAAACGATAAGCAGTATTATCGTTTATTGAAATATTGTGTAGAATTTCGTTTACAAATAGTGTTTTAAGAATTTATAAATCATTAAATAATGTGTATGAAATCGGCAATTCTTAAAACGTTAATCTTCCCTGTTTCTAAACTGAAACTTATAATTACGTTTGTTAAAAAAACAGTAATATTTGTTTAAACATTATAATTATATATTGTTATGGATAATCTTGATTTATCGTTTATTATTATAATAAAATGTGAAAATATTGTTTATAACAATGATATTAATATAAGTACATTCATAATAACTGTTGATTAGTATAATTAAAATTGTACTAAAACTATACCTAACCCTACTCTCACACAGAACCCTCCCTGTACCTATCCCTAACCCCTAGACCCCCTGGTGGTGCCTAAACCTAAGACCCCCCTGGTGGTGCGTAAACCTAAGACCCCCCTGGTGGTGCCTAAAACTAACCACCCCAAAGCCCTCCCTGTACCTATCCCTAACCCCTAGACCCCCTGGGGGTGCCTAAACCTAAGACCCCCCTGGTGGTGCCTAAACCTAAGACCCCCTATGGATAATAATGTTTTACAAACATTAATAAATAAAAAATTTAAATAAAAAAATTTAAATATTTTTTTGGGGTGGATAATTATGTTTTAGAAATGTTTTACAAATAGTGATTGTAAAAAATACATTACAATTTACGTTACGTACTGATCGCTTTATTTTGTGAATAATAGTGTTTTACAAACAGTAAGGGTTAAATGTTAAATCATGTTTTAATTAAACAGGATAAATATGTTTTGTATCTTTATAAACGTTATTTGTCACGGGCTCATTTTGTAAAGTTAAATCATCACAAGCACAGTTATAAAACCTTAAAAATCTCCGGGCGCCGTTTGTAAAACGTTAATAATCTCCGGCGCCTTTTTTTCCCTGTTCGGCGCCCATTCAACGATATTTATAATGGGAGTGAATGGGGCGCCCTTTTTGTCCACTTGTCTCATGCGCCCAAATCTCCTGCTTCCGATGCAATGTGTCTGTTTATTAAGAATAAAGTTCCTATGAGACTAGAATTCTCTGCCCCCTCCATGACATCTGAGAGTGAAATGTGTAATGTCACTTCCTGTGTATATTGTAGATCCATGGCTGCATACCTCCCAACTTTTGGATCCAGGAAAAAGGGACATTAAGACACTCCCCTGCCACACATTTAAAGGGGAACTTCAGCCTAAACAAACATACTGTCATCAAGTTACATTAGTTATGTAAATTAGAATAGATAGGTAATATAATCTCTTACACACCCTGTTTTAAAAGAACAGGCAAATGTTTGTGATTCATGGGGGCTGCCATCTTTGTCATGGGGGCAGCCATCTTTTTGGTTGAAAGGAGATGACAAGGAGCAGGAGACACAGTTCCAACTGTCCTGTGTCCTGATTACCCCTCCAAGCTGTACACGCTAGGCTTCAAATATCAAATTGAAAATGGAAAAAAAAAATTGCACCAAAACAGCAGAACGAGAACATCAGAAATCCCATCATGCTTTGTACAGCATCAGGGGAAAAAAGCCTGGGCAGTTTTCTTCTGTGCAGCTAAAAATTAGGCTTGTATAAGAGAAACAAAGTTCTGATGCTGTGAAACTGTTAAAGAAACACCAAGCCTTTTCAGTGCTGCTGAGTCGATTTTTAGACCGGAGGTTCACTTTAACCACGCCCCAATTTTTCAAAACCACATTCCTCCCCTATACAGTTTCCCCCTCCATCCTATGCAGAGATTGGCGCATGTAGGGATGGTAGGTAAGTTATTTAAAGAATAATCATAGCACATATATGTGACAAAGGATATAAATTAAAGTAAACAGCTCTACATGAAGAGTTGAATATATGAATATATTAAATAAGAAAATAAAGACTGAAATGTGCAAAATAATAAATTCTATATTTCTGGCAAAAACTTCACATATCAGAAATGTTAACACAGTGCCTTCAAGTGCAGAACTCTAGTCACAGGTCTGTAAATGCATAAAATCACACAGCTATCCCTAATTAAGGGGTTCTTTCACGAATGAGGAAAAAAATAAAAAGTGGTTTATGCATAAACTATTAAACATCCTTGTAAAATAGTGTCAAAAGTTTTTTTTTTTAAAAATGAATGGTTTCATCAATATAACATGTATTGTAAATAGTGACAGATGACGGCTGGGAGGCTAATCCATTTGTTAGGGGTGTTTTTTTTTACTTTCTTTTCACAACCATAACTGCTGCCTACATAGTTTTCAGCGGTTTAACCCACTTCTAGCAGGAATCGCCGTTATAACCCTAATAGCTGAGCTCCGCTGAGCTGCTGAATATGTGTTTACATTGTTGCTAGGCAACCAGACCCCGGGTGCAGAGACTTGTTTTGTGATAAGAGTCATAAGCTGCAGGGAAAATCAGTCCCATCTACACCACATGATTCTTTGTCAGATTTGATTCAATTTGATTTGATTCATTGATATGATTTGATTCAATCTGACATGTCCGATTCATGATTTGATTCAATTGGATTCAATTGATTCTACACCATATGATTCTGACAAAGAATCATATGGTGTAGATGGGACTCATTCTCCATGCAGCTCATGACTCTTTTCACAAAACGAGTCTCTGCACGGGGTCTGGTTGCGTAGCAATAATGTAAACACATATTCAGCAGCTAAGCAGAGCTCAGCAGTTAGGTTTATAACGGCGATTCCTGCTAGAAGTGGGTTATACCACTGAAAACTGTAGGCAGCAGTTATGATTGTAAAAGAAAGTAAAAAAAAACACCCCTAACAAATGGATTAGCCTCCCAGTCCTTTATACGTCACTATTTACAATACATGTTATATTGATGAAATCATTCATTTTTTAAAAAAACTTTTTACACTATTTTAGAAGGATGTTTAATAGTTTATGCATAAACCACTTTTTATTTTTTTCCTCATTCGCGGAAGAACCCCTTTAAGGATTTTGTGCCATGATATGGGTTATTAATAACAGCAATAGCACAGAGGAATACAACCAATATGAATGATACATATAGGATTTCTAGCATTTCACAAGCACATTGAAAGATAAGATATCCAATTCACTATTCAGATGCTCTGTAACCAGATAGCCAGGGTAGATATTGATGTCTTGTTCCTGAATATAGCAATTTGAATTGCAGTCAGTGGAGTGCCGTCTCTTTTCTTTGTTTGGAGGTTACCTCAAAACCGTGTGAGCGGTCCAGTTTGAGACTTGGCACCGGCAAAATATCAGGTTGAGTATACTTGAAATAGCTGTGTTAAGAGTGATGGAATTACCTCTGTAGCGGAGAGCGGCGCTTCATCGCAGTCACCGCAGTTTCCGCCGCATCATCCCAGCCAGGCACAGCAGGCCTTTCCAGAGTCCATCAAAGCAGGGTAGCCCTCGCACGCACCAGGAGACGGGACCTTTATGCTTTGAGGAGGTGGGTCAGCTGACCAGCCGGTCAGCTGACCGGGCGGGGCTGACTTTTACCACTGATTGGCTGGAATCTGCTGGGCGGAACTTGTGAATGCTCTATCTGTATTTAAGGCTTTAACTGTCAGTGCTTCTTTGTCTGCGGTTGGGAATACTTCGTGTTAGCGCTCAGACCTTTGATAGCTGTAATCAGTAGCATTCAATACCATTGTATATTTATTTGTCTTTGAACCTTGCCTCAATTTCTGACTATTCTTCGGCCTTCTGAGTCTGTACTTTGCCAATCAGATCTGTTGCCAATTTCCAGCCTGAACCTTGACTCTGATTTTGCCTCCTGATTCTGTACCTTGCCTATCCAACCTGTTGCTGACCTCGGCTTGTATTTGACTACGATTTTGCCTAACGATTCTGTTCTGCTGCTGACTGACCTGTTGCCGACCTTTCCTGAACGACCACTCTACTAGTGATAGTCCCTACAGCCAAGGGCTATCACATAGAAGTACTCCTGTGTTACTGTGCACCTAATACACGTGTGATCACACTCTAATTAAAGTACTGACGTTTGTGCTAGTGAGCTGTCACTGGTGAGGTTTCCGCTGATCTACCATCAGTATAATACTGTTTGCTCCAACCATTATATATCTGTATTATTTGATAATTCTGTAGATCATCAAATAATCAGATAACTGTGTTTAGCTGACACTACTGATTGTTACAAGCTGTAGTCGTGGCAACTACACACAATAAGGACTGCTAGCCAGGGTAGATATCCCTGTCTCACTCTCTCAACTTTAGAGACATTCCTTGCTGAGCCTGGAGTTTTATGTTGTTGTGCTGCTGATGAAGTTCAGCGTGAGGCAAAGCTGCAGAGTGTGATGTGATGCATGTATTTTAGTGTTCTCTGCAAAGACTTTGGGCAGTGAAACAGTTAACTGCAAACTCTCCTGCTCTGTGAAGAGGTCGGGACATTTGACCAGTGCCCCGTGATGCCGAGATAGAGGCTGCAAATCGTTAGTGCCACCGCGAAAACGTGACACTTGGCCGGTCTGTGGCCATTGGCTGCTGAGTCATGCTGGAGGCTGCCACATAGTAGAGATGCTGTCAATCTGGCCGTATACATAATCAGAACTAGATCACACTTACCGAGCTGCATTATTCCATTTGTAGATAATAGTAGTTTTACATTTAGAATTTTTTAGGAGCTTGGAGTTCCTCTTTAATTGGAGTGTAAAATGTATTGTACAAGACTCAATAATAGCTGTGCTATATTATAATGCTCCCAATAAAAAAAAACATTGCAACTAATCAACAATTTGTCTTTCACTTATTCATAGGTTGCTAGAGTTCAACAAACACGTTTAAGTTTGGTTAGATGTATTCTTTCATAAAATATACAGTATCAGTGACAAGTTGACTATGATATTCAGGCATAGTAAAGAGATCGTAGGAATTCTAGGAAATTTTACACATTCCTTAAAAAGTCTGGACTATTCAGAGGCAAAATAGGAACATAACTGCAGTCTGTTTCATATATTGCCAACATCATGGAGAAACAGGAACAGACTAAACTAAAGATTGATGAGAGTGAGAAAAGGTCGTGCTTTCAGAAAAGTCTCGCATTTGCCAATGCACACAATATTATTCATAGTGGAATTTGTATAGCTTCATATTTTGCAAGAGATGGGAAGCCAAAGTAGGCAGAATTTTCACAGAGTTGTTAAAATGCTAATCTGTGCCAGTTATTTCTAGGAGAGTTTGGGTGACAAATAACTTGGTTGTATGTGCTTTGTGCTATCATGAAAATTCATATTCACTTATTTCCTATAAACATGTACAACTGGTACTTTATCAAAAAATATCTACTTTAAAGTGAACCTATCTTATTCTTTCCAAGTTTGCTTTCATATTACAATAACTAACGACATTTTACCAACAATTCTTCAGTAGTGAAAGTCAGTACTAAAGCTTCCAGAAGGGGATTTGGAACTCAAGGTCTGTCTCACTGGAGCATTGTGACGCAATGTTCATATATAACAATGTTCCCAACTTGGTAGTGCCACAAAATTAATCAGTTCATTTTCCCATTTCCAGATCTAGAAAGGGGTTTTATACATAGCCCCGCTATGAGCTTATTCAATAACAAGTTTATTCAATAACTAAAGCAGTTACATTTTATCTGATTGTGAAAGCAAGCTGGTGCACATTTAATAAGGGCATCTGAAAATGGGATTGAGAGGTTAGAGATAGTAGATTATGGGTCATTTTATCAATATTTTACTATCCCAGATTCCTGATTGCAGAATATTTCTCTATCAACCTCTGTAACCTAAACCTCACACTAAACCTCATCTACCTATTCCTAACACTAACCTCCCTCCTACCTACACCTAACACTATCCTTCCAGCTACCTACACCTAACACCAACCTCCCTCCTACCTACACTTAACACTTAGTGCTAGCAACCCCCTGGTGCTTAGCTATAGCTATAGTATAGCAGAGTGGCAGCCATTGTTCTAACTTAAAAATTGGTGCCCACTTCCAGTTCCGGCGCCTGGATGTAAGCCGCAGAAGAGAGGAGCTCCGCAGACCACGCTGACAGTAACCGGCCAGCACCGCAGCTAAAGTGCCCTCACCGATCTGCAATGGTTACTACCGAGCTCCACACACCCCAGTGAACATTCCGATTTCCCGCATGGAACGCTACATCATGTTGTCAGGTTGCAAAAGACTCATCGAAGACGAAGAGGGAGAAGGAGGCAAGATGGTGCTGGCCTCAAACCCGCCAAGTGAGACATCAAGGCCCGGATCTCCAAGCTGGGACAACAGCTCACAGCAACAAGATGAGGCTCCCGGAGAACCAGTGGCGTAGCTAAAGAGCTATGGGCCCCAGTTCAAGCACTCTATACATAACATTTGATACGATGCGTCTACACCTGTCAATGGCAACTACAGTGTCAGAGGTGCTAGAAGGGAATTGGAAGCAGTTCGTTAATGATTTGTGCTATTCAAAGTATATATAGAAGTTATTATCACGAGCACAGGACCAATAGAGAGCTAAAACTGAAGTTGAGGGAGGGCCCGTCTAGCCCAAGGGCCCCGATGCAGTCGCAACCTCTGCACCCCCTATTGCTACGCTCCTGCGGAGAACAAGCGACCTCACAAGAAGTAAGTGAGCAATCTGGGCATATAAACCATAAAAAACTGGCAACTGAGGTTGTAAAAACACTCACACTAGAATTACATGCAGCCATCCAAACAGCCCTGGACAAGTCTCTACAAGACATCCACAAACAGATCCAACAACATGACAACAGATTCCTAAAAGCAGAAGGAACGCATCCAGAGCCTAGCAGATGACAGAGCGAGGGAAGAAAATAAAATGAAGCGCATCATAGATGAGAACAAAGAAATGCACGCCAAACTACAAGACCTCGAGAACCGCTCATGGCTCAACACTATTAGAATTGTGGGCCTCCCTGAATCGATGCAGCCTCAAGCCCTTCACAAGTTTGCAGCAGTTAAGCTATCTAAACTAATAGGTCTCAAAAAAGGAGACAAAGTGGAACAGTCACATAGAGTGGGCCCGCCTCGGAATTAAAGTGACAAAAGACCCCACCCCCAATATCTTGACTTTGCAGACAAAATGACAATAATGGAAGCTTACCGGGATCTGAACACCCCCCTAGATTTCAAGGGATCCACATCCACCATCCGCCTTTTCAACGACTACTCTGCAGAAGAATTCAAACAAAAGCAAGCCTTCACTCCAGCATCCAAAAAAAAGTGGAAGTTCACACTCCACTATCCCGCCACGCTCAGAATTAAAGACGACCAAGGGGAGCAACACGTGTTCAAATCAGTCCTCATATCTGTTTATTACATGTTGTATTTGTTTGGGGGGGAGGGATTAATGCAGCCATCCTCTGTTACGGTGTAATATGTGTCTTTATTTGTACTCCAGTACTCGCAGTCAGAATTCAAGACCCAGGTTAGACATGTCTATCAAATGTACTTCATGGAATGTAAAAGGCCTTAAATCGCCACGTAAACAGTCATTGATCCTACGACACCTCGAAAAAATACATACTGAGATAGCCTTATTACAAGAAACGCATTTAACCAAGGACCAATTTCATTAAATGAAAAAGTCCTGGGTGGGCCAAGTTTTTGGGTCTTCAGCGCAAGGGAGAAGGTCAGGGGTAGTAATTTTGGTACATAACATTTTCCAAGGGGAAATCCTAAATTATAGTAATGATGATGAAGGAAGATGGGTCCAGAAAAGACTGCGAGTACACTGTGATGAGTTTGAAATTATGAGTGTATAGACGACAACTGTAGAAGACAAATCTTTTTACACCTCCCTAATGACTCAAACACTTTCAGTTAATACGCTAAAACAAATACAGGGAGGGGATTTTAATGCGTTAATGAGTACTAGTGAAGATAGATCGGTTAACATCCCAATATGCGCTACTACCAAAGCCAAATCTAAAATTTTATCAGACTACACATTAGACACAAACCTGTGTGATAGCTGGAGAACCCTTCATCTTGATTACTCCCAATTTACATTCTATCCCCCCCCCTACATAATACTTGATCTAGACTGGACTATTATATAACAACCCCATCATTAACACATCAAGTGGAATCGGCTGAGATCCTAGATCTACTAATATTTAATCATGCTCCCATACAATTGTCATTACTCCCCACTATGCCAAAGGGAACTGATGTTCTTTGGAGGTTCCCCTCCCACCTATATGAAGATGAGGGGTTTGCAGCTCTACTCCAGCAATGATGGTGGGATTACAAAGAAAATAATGCAAACCACATGTCAAATATATGTCTATTTTGGAAAGCTGACAAACCTGTCCTTAGAGGTAGAATCATTAGCTTCATAGCAGTAAAAAAAACATGCAAATGAACAGTTTGTCGAGTCAGTGGCCTCCCTACGCAATGCACATAGACTATTCCTAGATTCCCCAACGATAGAAAATAAACTCAGTTGGCTTAAAGCAAAGGTCATACCAAAAAATGCCTTCAAAATTCATTAAATCATACAAGGACCTATATTTTCATAAATTTGGAAATAAAATGGGCACCCTTTTGTCACGCCTTTCCAACCCGCCTCCCTCCCCACCCCACCTAAACTCAGTAATTTCCAGACTGCGCACTACTGACAGACTTATAACCCATGACCCCAGACAAAAATCAACTATACTTTTAAAACCTTCTACAAAACCCTATACCAGAATAGAAGAAACCAATCGAGCCCTCAATCAGGAACTGATTGGCTATCATGAACGAACCTTCCCAAACTTAATGAGGAAGAACTTAGCTTCTTGAACTCTGAAATCACAGAGGCAGAAGTCACCACCGTAATAAAAAATCTTACAAATCGTAAATCACCCGGCCCTGATGGACTGACTTCAGAATTTTATACTTAAAACAGAGCTGACTCCCTCTCTAACGTCCCTTTTCAATTATATATTAAGAGAAGGAACCTACCCATCATTGTCTAATATAGCTTATATTAAGCGCCTGCTAAGGCCAGGAAAATACCCTCTGACCCCTAGCTCATATCGCCCTATTTCTTTGATAAACCAGGACCTGAAACTGCTATCGAAAATTATGGCTGACCGATTGGCAGATCTTATGCCCAAACTAGTAAGCCCCAATCAAACAGGCTTTATTAGGCAAAGATCAGCAGTCGCAAATGTCCATAAACTTTTATTAGCACAAGATTACGTTAAAGCATATCCATCATCTTGCAAAAACTATGCAGTGCTATTTTTTCTCAATTAAAGCTTTATTGAGATTGAAAATCTTTAACATAAAACAGCAAAAAGAAAGTACATCACAAGAATACACCATCCATGTTTGTAAAAACAAAACAGAGGACACCAAGAGCCCAATAGTGCAATATTGTCTGGTAAGCTCAATATATAATGTAATGTCAAAGGTTCTTATACTCACAAAGGTGGGTTACCATCAGGTAACCACTTGACAGGCATGTGGGGAGTATTAGTACCTGACCCCACTCAGGTATAAAAGTCGCTCTCTGTAGATAGGAAAATGGGGAAAGAACCCCTCCACCAGGGGTGGACTTAATCGTGCTGTAATATGTATGAACAGAGGTGCCAAGCAGAGTAAAACAATGTTCTAAAAATGATAAAAAGAGGGAAGTCGAGGTGGACTTACCTCCCTCTGGTAGTGGACATATATTCAAATGCAGAGTAAAAAATATACAATTTATTCACAGCTCCATACAATCGCAATGCGTTTCGCGGTCAACAATCCCGCTTCATCAGGCAGTACAGGAGCATATAAAACTGGTTCAGGTCCATAAAGCGTGTGAGCGCCTCTGAGGCGCTCACACACTTTATGGACCTGAACCAGTTTTATATGCTCCTGTACTGCCTGATGAAGTGGGATTGTTGACCGAGAAACGCGTTGCGATTTTATGGATCTGTGAATAAATTGTATATTTTTTACTCTGCATTTGAGTATATGTCCACTACCAGAGGGAGGTAAGTCCACCTCGACTTCCCTCTTTTTATCATTTTTAGAACATTGTTTTACTCTGCTTGGCGCCTCTGTTCGTACATATTACAGCACCATCCATGTTTGTATGTTATACTCTAAATCTACAATGTATCATCTATATAAGTATAAGTCTATGAATGATGTACATCAAATAAGGAACTAAACCATTGTT
The DNA here is from genome assembly GCF_040937935.1 of Hyperolius riggenbachi. Taxonomy (NCBI): domain Eukaryota; kingdom Metazoa; phylum Chordata; class Amphibia; order Anura; family Hyperoliidae; genus Hyperolius; species Hyperolius riggenbachi. The sequence goes on along the minus strand of NC_090648.1, from coordinate 370,360,980 downwards.
ATAGCAAATAGTGAATCTGAGCATCAGATTGATACAGAAAGGCAACCATAGAAACATCCATGCGACATGAAGAAAGAAAGAAAGAGAGGGAGAAAATAGAAATCGTATACATCCAGTTCAGGGGGCCATGACATTTTTGTACTCCTCAGAGCATTGAAAATCGAACCATACCAGCCAGGTCATAGAATGTTTTTCACTTTGGACATTTGCGATATGAATCAAATTCTCCATAGCCTTTACCGCTTCTATTTCTCTAAACCATTCCTTGATCGTGAGGGGGAGTGGTAGATTTCCATTTGATAGGAATAAGAGCTCTAGCAGTATTGATCATGTGTAAAACCAAAGATCTTTTGTATGATTTAGTGGATTCTATCGTATTGTGCAGCAAAAGTGGCCCAGGGGAGAATTAAACATTATCGCAAGATACCTTTTCTATTATTTGATGCACTAGTGACCAAAAAGAGCTCAACAATGGGCATGACCAAAAGATGTGAATGATATTCCCACCTGTGCAACCACATCTCCAGCATGTATCTGGTACAGAAGGATACATTTTGTGAAGGGTAGTAGGTGTTCTATACCACCGAGATAGGATTTTATAACCCAATTCTTGCATATTGACATTTAATGTGCCCTTGTCATTAAGGATGAGAATTTTACTCCATTGATCATCATCTAATGAGAGTCCCAGATCCTCCTCCCTATGCAGTGCTATTGATCGACGCCGAAAAGGCTTTCGACAATGTGCAATGGGCCTGGATAAACAAGGTATGCATGCTGAGGTGGTTCAGGATAAGCTTTGTAAGTCTCTTGGATCTAGGACCTGCCTATATGAAGTCATCAGCAGCAGCAGAGCAGCAGCAGTGTTCTAATCCTGTAGTTCCATATCCTCATCAATATTCACAGGCAATCGGTGTACACAGTGTAACGATTGGTTTCAGCACACAGAGAGCATCTGATTATTGATGATCTGCAGAATCATCAACATTGCAGATGTATACCTGATTATGGATGATCTGCAGAATCACCAATAATACAAGTATGACTAACATCTAGACACCTAATAAGGTGTAAGTGTTTGGTGCAACTGTAGGCTATCTCCCATGGGGCGGGAGATACAGAAAACCTCGGCCAGAGACCACCTGAGGAGCAGGTGGCCCACGGCTGTGCAGGGACTATCTCCTAAGAGAGGGGATAGAGATAATCTGGCAGCCAGGAATTCCCTGGTAAACTGAGAATCAGACTGTACTGCAGCCAGGGGACTCCTAAAGGATAGAGGCCCCTGACTGCACTGCAGGAAGGACTCACTGAGGATCAGGAGGTCTTTGCTGCTAATTGACACTTGGTGGAATAGTGTCACGGGTAGTACAGACAGACTGAACACTCAAGGGATGAGTGACAGCCAGAGAGGTCGGGCAGGCCAGGTCGGCAACACACAAACAGATAAGGTACAAAGACAGAAGGCTGATTCGGTAACCGGGTACAGGCAAGGTTGGCAACTGGTAGGCAGATAGGCAGAGGTACCGAATCAGAAAGCAAGAGAGAGGTCGACAGAGCAAATGGTCATAACAGATGTAAGGCACAATCCTAGGCTGAGGTGTGAGGTCCTTGGTCTCGACACCCGGGAACTAGTCTGAAGAATAACACAGTATCCTATGCTTGGGTGTGAGGTCCTTGGTCTCAACACCCTGGAACTGGTCTAAAATATAACACAGCAATGACACATTAATCCTAAGCTTGGGTGTGAGGTCCTTGGTCTCAACACCCTGGAACTGGTCTAAAGTATAACACAGCAATGACACAGTAATCCTAAGCTTGGGTGTGAGGTCCTTGGTCTCGACACCCTGGAACTGGTCTAAAGTATAACACAGCAATGACACAGTAATCCTAAGCTTGGGTGTGAGGTCCTTGGTCTCAGCACCCTGGAACTGGTCTAAATTATAACACAGTAAATAACAAGAGCGTAATCTGGCTAAGTGTGAATTCCCAGGTCCACCTGGTTCTAACACACTGTAGGATCTGTCTGAGGTCTGAGTGCTCACACGTAAGTATTCGCAACGGCAGACAACCAGCAACTGACAGGCAAGATCTGTATATACTACAGCGCTCCTCAGCACCGCCAAAAGCCACTCAGCCAACCAGGAGTTCCGCTGGGATCAGCTGATCGTCCCGATCAGCTGATACCTCTCCTGCTGGCATAAAGGTCCTGTCTTCTAGCGCGCGCGCGCGTAGCTCTCCATCTGTGTGCACTAGAAGGCCAGGGCAAACCAGAAACATGCTGCTGTGCGGAAACCGCCGGTCTGAACGCGGAGACAGCCTCCCCGCTGCCAGACCGCGCGGTGGCATCTCTGCTATTCATTTCAGTACCCCCCCTGAGGAGTGGACTCCGGACACTTCCCACCCGGCTTCCCAGGATGTGAGTCATGAAACTCTTTCTTTAATTCTTCCGCATACATGCGACAATCTGGCACCCAACTTCTTTCCTCCACACCATATCCTTTCCAGTGGACCAGATACTGCACAGAATTTTGCACTAAGTGAGAGTCCAGAATCTTTTCAATCTCATATTCAGGTTGGTCATCAACCATCACGGGGGGGGGGGGAGGGAGAGGAATCCACGTGCACTGCCGGCTTCAACAGAGACACATGGAATGATCTCACACCTCTCATGCGTGCTGGGAGATCAATCGCATAAGTTACATTATTAATCTTTCTGGTCACTGGGAATGGTCCTATGGATTTAGGACCCAGTTAGGGTGACAGTTGTTTCAGGGCCAAATGCCGAGTGGATACCCATACCATGTCTCCCGGAGAAAACTTCCACTCTACAGACCGCCTTTTGTCTGCCTGTTTTTTCTGGGTCTGGAAAGCTTTCCCCAAGTTCCTCTTAACCATTCCCCAAATCTCCCTCAAAGCGCTCTGCCAATCCTCCAAGGCTGGGAATGGTGTAGATGCCACAGGTAATGGGGCAAACTTGGGTGATCTTCCCGACACCACCTGAAATGGGGAAAATCCTGAAGAGGAACTTTTCAGGTTGTTGTGCGCAAATTCCGCAAAAGGCAAACATTTTACCCAATCGGACTGAGCATCTGCGACATAACATCTGAGAAATTGCTCTAGGGACTGGTTAACTCTCTCGGTCTGGCCATTGGTCTGTTGGTAGTAGCCTGATGAAAATGCAAGGTCAATATCCAGCTGATGGCAAAAAGCTTTCCAAAACTTTAATACAAATTGGACTCCCCGATCTGACACTACATTTTCCGGAATGCCATGCAGCCGGAAAACGTGCTGGATGAAGAGATCAGCCAATTCCTGGGCTGAGGGGAGTCCTTTTAATGGAACAAAATGAGCCATCTTACTGAATTTGTCTACTACCACCCAAATGACTGTCTTGCCCTCAGACCTGGGGAGTTCTACAAAATCCATGGAGAGATGAGTCCATGGTTCACTTGGCACTGGTAAGGATTGTAAGGCACCCACAGGTGCCTGACGAGAAGGTTTACTCCTAGCACACACTGCACATTCCCTCACGAACTCCTTACAATCTGTTGCTAATGTAGGCCACCAAGCACATCTGGCCAGTAGATCCTGAGTTCTGGTGGCCCCGGGATGACCTGCATTCTTGTGGGAATAAAACAGATGTAAGAGTTGTAGACGAAAAGGTAGTGGGACAAACATCACCCCTTCGGGCTTCCCCTCTGGAACATCCTGTTGGTAGGGTCTCAGAGTAACTGTCCAATCCTTCCAGGTCTCAGTGGCTGCCAGGACTACCTTCTGGGGTAGAATGGTCTCAGGGGCTGAGGGCTGTACTGTCTCGTGCTCGAAACACCTGGACAAGGCGTCGGCCTTGATGTTTTTACTACCAGGGGTATACGTTATAATAAATCTGAATCTTGAAAAGAACAAAGACCACCGGGCCTGACGAGGGCTAAGTCTCTTGGTGCCCTCTATGTACTTCAGGTTTTTATGATCTGTATAAACTGCGATAGTATGCTCTGCACCCTCTAGCCAATGTCGCCATTCTTCAAAAGCTAATTTAATAGCTAGAAGCTCCCGGTTGCCTATATCGTAGTTTTTCTCTGCGGGTGAAAACCTACGAGAAAAGTAGGTGCATGGGTGGAGTTTGCCCTGCAAACCCGAGCGCTGGGACAATACAGCCCCCACCCCAACCTCTGAGGCATCAACCTCCACGATAAAGGGGAAGGCGACATCCACATGTCTTTAAATGGGTGCAGAACAGAACCGTTTTTTCAGAGTAGAGAAAGCAGAATGTGCCTCTGCTGACCAGTGGTAAGTATCAGCACCCTTCTTGGTGAGACGGGTGAGAGCCGAGACCACTGAGGAGTACCCCTTTATAAATCTCCTGTAGTAGTTGGCAACGCCCAAAAATCTTTGGAGTGCCTTCAATCCCACAGGCTGAGGCCACTCCAAAACAGCAGAGACTTTTCCAGGATCCATGGAGAGGCCAGACATAGAGATAATGTATCCCAAGAAGGCAACGGAGGTTACCTTGAAGAGACTTTTCTCCAATTTAGCGTGAAGCAAATTCTGTCTTAACTTCCCCAACACAAACTTAACATGTTTTCGATGTTCCAAGAAATTGGAAGAGAAGATCAGTATATCATCCAGATATACTAAGATGAACTTCCCTAACACCTCCCTGAATACCTCATTAATCAACTCCTGGAAGACGGCCGGGGCGTTGCACAACCCGAAGGGCATCACTAGATACTCGTAGTGCCCATCGGGTGTGTTGAAGGCCGTCTTCCATTCGTCACCATCTCTAATTCGAACTAGGTTGTATGCGCCTCTTAAATCTAGTTTAGAGAAAAGCTTGGCGTTGGCAACCTGAGTGAATAAATCATCAATCAAGGGTAATGAATAATGATTTTTCACTGTAATCTTGTTTAAGCCTCGATAGTCAATGCAGGGACGAAGGCCTCCATCTTTCTTTTTTACAAAAAAGAATCCTGCCCCTGCTGGTAAACGAGAGGGACGGATGAATCCCTTGGCCAAGTTCTCTTTGATGTATACCTGCATTGCCAGTTTCTCAGGCCCAGATAGATTATAGAGGTGACCCCTAGGAGGCATACAACCAGATCTTAAATCGATGGGACAGTCAAAGGTACGGTGAGGGGGAAGTTTATCTGCTGATTTGGGACAGAATACGTCAGCAAACTCTGCGTACTGAGTTGGCAAGCCTTTAACCTTAATCTCGGTGTTTCCTACGGTTACTTTCGCTAAACAGTGATGATGACAATGGGTAGACCAGCTCGTTAGCTGACCTGAAGCCCAGTCAATCTGAGAAGAGTGAAGTTGTAACCATGGCATGCCAAGAATAATGGTGGAGGTTGCCATACGCAGGACCAGAAATTGTAGACTCTCTTTGTGTAGCACCCCAACACTAAACATCAACTCAGGGGTCCGAGAAAGGGGATGTCTACTTTGCAGAGGAGAGTCATCTACTGCAGTGACCAAGAGCTGTTGGTCTAATGGGAGTAAGGGAATCCCCAAATTCTTTGCAAACTCGTAATCTATAAAGTTAGCCGCTGAACTAGAGTCCAGAAAAGCTTCAGTGGGAACAGTCTGACCCTCCCATGTGACAGAGCAGGGAAGGAGCAGACGATTATTGTTTAGAGGTAACAGCTGCGCTCCTAGGGTATTACCTCTGACTACACCTAGGCGGCAGCGTTTCCCAACTCTTTAGGACAATTCTGTACCCTATGACCCTCCTCTGCACAGTATAAACAGAGTTGTTCTGTTTTCCTGCGATTCTTTTCCACCCGTGTCAATTTTGAATGTCCAATTTGCATTGGCTCTGGCGGAGGTGACACGGGTGGAGGAGAGGCGTAGGAGACATATCTTACAGTACTCTTACCCCGGGTTTGTTTCTGATAGCGCAAACGGCGATCAACCCGTACTGCTAAAGAGATTGCCTCATCAATAGATTTTGGTTCAGGGTGCCCCAACATCAAATCAGAAACTGTGTCTGATAAACCTGATAGGAAACAGTCTAATAATGCGAATGACCCCCACCTAGCTGACACAGCCCACCTCCTGAACTCAGCTGCGTAAACTTCTACCGGATCTTTACCCTGACGTAAAGTCTTAAGCTTCCGCTCAGCCAGATCAGACTGTACTGCAGCCAGGGGACTCCTAAAGGATAGAGGCCCCTGACTGCACTGCAGGAAGGACTCGCTGAGGAGCAGGAGTTCCTTGCTGCTAACTGACACTTGGTGGAATAGTGTCACGGGTAGTACAGACAGACTGAACACTCGAGGAATGAGTGACAGCCAGAGAGGTCGGGCAGGCCAGGTCGGCAACACACGAGCAGATAAGGTACAAAGACAGAAGGCTGATTCGGTAACCGGGTACAGACAAGGTTGGCAACTGGTAGGCAGATAGGCAGAGGTACCGAATCAGAAAGCAAGAGAGAGGTCGACAGAGCAAATGGTCATGACAGATGTAAGGCACAATCCTAGTCTGAGGTGTGAGGTCCTTGGTCTCGACACCCGGGAACTAGTCTGAAGAATAACACAGTATCCTATGCTTGGGTGTGAGGTCCTTGGTCTCAACACCCTGGAACAGGTCTAAAGTATAACACATTAATGACACAGTAATCCTAAGCTTGGGTGTGAGGTCCTTGGTCTCAACACCCTGGAACTGGTCTAAAGTATAACACAGCAATGACACAGTAATCCTAAGCTTGGGTGTGAGGTCCTTGGTCTTGACACCCTGGAACTGGTCTAAAGTATAACACAGCAATGACACAGTAATCCTAAGCTTGGGTGTGAGGTTCTTGGTCTCGACACCCTGGAACTGGTCTAAAGTATAACACAGCAATGACACAGTAATCCTAAGCTTGGGTGTGAGGTCCTTGGTCTCGACACCCTGGAACTGGTCTAAAGTATAACACAGCAATGACACAGTAATCCTAAGCTTGGGTGTGAGGTTCTTGGTCTCAACACCCTGGAACTGGTCTAAAGTACAACACAGTAAATAACTACAGCGCTCCTCAGCGCCGCCCCCAGCCACTCAGCTAATCAGGAGTTCCGCTGGGATCAGCTGATCGTCCCGATCAGCTGATACCTCTCCTGCTGGCATAAAGGTCCTGTCTTCTAGCGCGCGCTAGCTCTCCATCTGTGTGCACTAAAAGGCCCAGGCAAACCAGACACATGCTGCTGTGCGGAAACCGCCGGTCTGAACGCGGAGACAGCCGCCGCCAGACCGTGTGGCGGCATCTCCGCTATTCATTACACACAGGCAATATTGTGATGCATAGCACAGTTTATTACAAGGTAATTAACCCTGGTAAAAACATAAAGCAAGTTCTTACCAGTGGATTAAATGCAGCAGACGCAAGATTTCCACATCCCCAATTTCTATTACCATTTAGGAATTTTGCAGAGGTGTCATCAACTAAAACAACATCCTGTATATTACATCTCTTCAAACAAAATAATATAAACATAGCAAATGAAAGCTAAAATAATCCCTACATGTATTCCTAGAAATAAAAACACAATGCTTATTGACTCCAGCTAAGAAGAATTCTTAAAGCAGGAGGATTAGCCATACTATGCCAAGGGGAAAAACTCATACTTGATCTACTTACATAACAGATGTATTATACTGTACACCAGGGGTGCCCATTAGGTAGATCCCGATCTACCGGTAGATCGTGAAGGCCTTCATGGTAGATCCCGACCACACTACATTTTCCATTCTGTATATACAAGTGTGCTCCTCAAATTTTATATAGGTAGATCACTTTGACTTGCTAATTTTTAAAAGTAGCTCACAACCCGAAAAAGTGTGGGCACCTCTGCTGTACACATTTTGATTTCAGTTAATTTTATATAGTAAATGAAGATAATTCTGTTCCTGGTGGGGGCCATGTCTTTTGCCCACAGTTTGAGGCTAAATACTGATGTAATTTCTTACCTTAACTTTTTTTCTTTTCTCCTCCAATTGCTGAGTCACCTCCGCCTTGCTTATAAACACAAGTGAAAAGGGGATCATGTTTCAGATAAGCAGCTAGGCAAGGGAAGAGGAGGAATATATTATAGATGCGACTGAATGGCAATGGCTATTAAAGGTCCAGTACTCCTAAGGTATGTGATAACTCCAAACCATAACAGCAGAAAAAGTTTTGAACGTTTTGAATGCAGGATTAGCATCTTTATCCCTTAATACACTCAGACCAGTTGCTGTTGAATTTTTATTTTTATGGTTACAATGCTGCTTTAATTGGGCTTATTGGCACAGGATAAAGGAGAGCAACAACCAAAATGAAGACTTATCCCCACAGAGACCGCACCACACAAGTATAAGCAAAGTAACAAAAGCTTATTGTATAACAATTAGGTTCCAACAATAAAATCAATTAAAATAAATAATCCAGGATAACACACCATTCTAATAAATAAACATGATATATGAATGAAATACTACATACAATCATGAATCGGCTTCCACATAGTGATAAATGATGAATATCATCCCATGAATAGAGCAAGCTAAAGTGCTAGTGCACTTAAATAATGTATAAAACTATAAAATTATATGTGTACATGTATATAGAGACAGTATCCTCCTCATACACAACATAATACAAAGCCATAATTTTTGATATTACGCATACAATAATATTATGCACAAATGAGAATATGCACATCACCAAGGCCACCCAAATTGAAAAATAAAAGGAGAAAACAATGGAAGTAGTCCAGGTGGTATAATTATATACCATATATATATGCACGGGGTCCCTCGTCTTCCTTGTTTAACCCTTTCAGGTCCTACAGTTATCATTTAGGGGGGATTCTTATTGTTATAAGCACTAGCACTTTAGCTTGCTCTATTCATGGGATGATATTCATCATTTATCACTATGTGGAAGCCGATTCATGATTGTATGTAGTATTTCATTCATATATCATGTTTATTTATTAGAATGGTGTGTTATCCTGGATTATTTATTTTAATTGATTTTATTGTTGGTACCTAATTGTTATACAATAAGCTTTTGTTACTTTGCTTATACTTGTGTGGTGCGGTCTCGGTGGGGATAAGTCTTCATTTTGGTTGTTGCAGTTCTGCATAATCCCTTTCTGCACACATGATATAGAATTATTTTTGAAGCTTTGATGATTTGTGACCGGTGCTTGCTCCTATGTTGGTAATTTACAGGATAAAGGAGAGGGGCAAACTTCCAGACAATTCAGGGTTAACCCTCATGATGTGTAATTGCTGTCATGGACTGGAACTACAAGTTCTTGTTTAAAGTACATTTCTCCCTCTGATGTGGTAGTGCAAAACCAACATGGCTGCAGTCTATAGCTCCCAGGCAATTAGATGCTAACATTCCCTTCCCCTCAGAGGGGAAATAAATCCTCCTTCATGTTTGCGCTATTCTTACCAGGATGGAAAAAAAAATCTAAGTATTGATGACAATCCCTGATCACCAATGCCAATAATTGCTTCAAATTCATTGAAAAAGAAGGCTGGCTAATGCCAATACAGTCTGGAACATGGCAGGGACAGCCTGAACCTGGCCTCTCTTTACTCAGCTGTACTCAGCAACCTGCAGATGGTTTACAGTAACTGCTGCTGCAAAAAGCAATGACAAATCTCACTGAAATGGAAAACAAATCTGAAATTTCAGCACTCTCCTACACAATTACAAGCTCTAATTACTCTATAATGGCACCTAATCACCTCAGCGATGAAGGTAAGGATGATCTGCGATTTGCATGGTGTCAAAAGCTTTTAAAAATGAAAAATAAAATGACCTGTTTTAGCACGCTGTTCTTTGCTTTGAAAGGGATGAACACACATGCCTGATTTACTTGCCACTATTTCCTGTGATGGGAGTCCAATGACCAACATCATGAAACAATTGTAAAACATATATAGATGTTGTACATTTGTATCACAATAAAATGCACTATACATTACTTTCTTCCACGTTGCTGTCACTTACAATACGTAGTAAAAGTTTTAAACTAAAATTCCAGAATTGCATACGTGAACATATTTTCTAGCTTTAAGCAGAATAAAGGTGAAACAAAAAAAAGAGTCCTTCATATATGGACATCTTGCTAGTCACAATGCATTTAAAGGCCACAATGCAGTAATAAACATATACAGAATGATCAACATTTTAATTTGCTGTGGTCTTCCAGCTTCCACCAATTGCCTCTCAACAGTGATGCTCGGATACCCCCAATCACGGATTCGACCTATTTGGCCGTGGTTGAAAAAAAAATCCAGAAATTCTGTGATTAATTTCCGGATTTGAAACTGACTCACAAATTAGACCCGGATAATTCCTGTGAATGAGGCAATCATGGAAATTCATGGCCGTGATCACGGAAAATCATTTTAGCTAATAGCAAGGCCCCCATACATGCTACAATCCCCCAAATTGCATGGATTATAAAGGTGATAAGGGGCTACAACTTAAAAAAAAATTCCAAAAAGAACTTTTACTTTTTGAGAAAATGGATGGAAAAAAAAGTGAAATACCTGCATCGCATATGAAGGCATGGAGGACGCTGTCCGTGCCCTCCCTGCCGTTCCGCCGGGTCCCCGCCTCTCAATAGCCCCCCGGGCTGGCTCCCAACTCCACGGCACGGGTCGGGCTCACCTGCCTCCACAAACATGGCCGTATGAGCTGGCTATGGCAGCGCATTCTGCATAGCTGCGAGTGCACCTGCGCAGCTCTGGGGCCTACCCCCCTGAACCACGCTACAGGAAACAGCCTGTAGCGTGGATCAGGGGGGTAGGCCCTAGAGCTGCGCAGCCGCACTCGCGGCTATGCGGACTGCGCAGCCGCGGCCAGCTCATGCGGCCATGTTTGTGGAGGCAGGAGAGCCCAGGTCGTGGGGTTGGGAGCCGGCCCGGAGGGCTATTGAGCGACGGGGACCCGGCGGATGGGAACGGAGGGCGTGGACGGTGTCCTTCATATGCGATGCAGGTATTTCACTTTTTTTTCGATTTGGCCTCGGAAGTACTTTAAGTGGTTAATTGGTAGTAATTGGTTTTAAACAGGGAAATACACTTTATGGTGGCCATACATGGTACAATTTTTTCATATAATCTTACCATTTCTATGTAGTATAAGGGTAAATTAAGTGAATGTACTGAAAGGATAATTTAGGCAGTTCCCCTCTACTACATAGAATTGGTAAGATTGGATGAAAAAAATTGTACCGTGTATGGCCACCTTTAAGCAATCGCAGAAGTGATGGTGAGTCCAAATGGCACCTGGCGGTGGTGGTACCACTGGAGGAGGATGAGTGGCCGACACCACAAAAACACCCAGAGAGGTTTTTTAACAAAAAAAAAAAAAGTCTCCTTGCAGCGATAACAATGATATGGCAGCAGAGTTTTCCGTGGCTGCTGGTGGTGGGAACGCAGACTTAAGTTGTGAAATAGATACTCAGTGGCAGCAGGAGGAGGACTAAGCGGTCATTGCGGCAGCACAGAACGACCATGGCACCTCACTGGTGGTACCACAGCATGATAATGCTGCCCAAAAAAATTACATACATCCGTGGCCCCTAGCGGTGAAACTCAGCGGCAGCAGGATGAGGACTAAAGCGGTCAGTGCGGCAGCACAGAAAGACCATGGCACCACAGCAGAAGGAGATGTGTGCTGCTGCTGCTGCTGGGAGTGCTGCTCACAGCAGAGGCCGGGGATAAAGTCATGATGGGCTGCACCTCCATCATCATTTCCATCAATGCCTGTAAGTGACTCTCCTGAATGACCACACGGCGACCCAAGGTGCTGAAAATGGGTGCCACTGGCGTCGGCTGACTCGGCCCAGGCAGCGGCGCTGATAGACACCTCTCTGCTGCACCCCCTACAGCTGAGCGCCCTCTCCCTGGCCGCGGACCAGTCCCAGAAGTGGCGGAGGCAATGGCACTCCCTCTCCTACCACGACCCCTGCCAGACATGTTGTATGCACAAGATTTCAAGGTGGAGAAAGTGTACTGATTTTTACAGTCAATACCTGTGTGTGGGTCTGAGGACAGACAGACGTAATATAACAGGGGGCTTTTATTAATTTTTCTGAAAAAAACAAACAAACTCTGAATACAGTAATAGAACATGAAAATCAGTGGACAGTGCCACAGTGTGCACTGCACTACACGCACAGCAAACTAACCGGCTGCATGCTAGTAGCAAAGTACAACGTCACTGACTAAACTTAGTGACGGACCAGTGGCAGTGACTGCAACTAACTGAAGTTGATCACTGGCTGGCTGGCTTAGCTATCTACCAAGTGTACAGTAATAGAGCAGTAGAATCAGTGTGAAGTTGAACCTGCCTGCACTAAGCACAGCAAATCAGTACACTGTCACTGACTACTACACTGACTACAGCTAACTTAAGTTAATCACTCACTGGCTAGCTAAATACAAGTATACAGTTAGTAATAGAGCAGTAGAATAAGTAAATCTGCCTGCAGCAAGCACAGCAATCAGTACACTCTCTCACTGACAACTACACTGACTACAACAAACTTAAGTAATCACTCACTGGCTAGCTAGTTGAATATCAGATACAGTACAAGGGCAATGTAAGGACCGAAAATGCTCTAGCTTATGCAGATATGGCCTGGAGATGATCCTCTCAGTGCCACAGAGTCTAGCAAGGACGGAGCTCTGGAAATGGCCTCCACTTTATATACACTTTATATATATACAGGAGGGGAGGGCAGAGCCTCCCCTCCTATGATTGGTTGCTAGGGACTGGCTGGGGGCCTCTGATTGGCCCAGGGATGTCATTTACGCCCAATCACGAATTTCCAGCACAATCATGGCCGTGATCGCTTTCCGAATATTTGCAATCACGGGATTGCCGTGGTCCAGAGTTATTGATGGATTCGGATGTCGAATAGTGAAAAAGTGCTTGTGAATCTCAGGTATTCCGTAATCACGGAAATTATCTGCCCATCACTGCCTCTCAATATACCAGCCCATCCCAGGAAAATTAGGAAGATAAATATTTAGAAGCTGTTTATTCCTTTCATATTCTTAAAATTGTGTTATTTTTAACTTTGAAGCAGTGACATTGCAATAGGGAGGCAGAGGTTGCTACAGCGCTAGGGTCCCTGGACCTAAGGGACCCACATACAGTGGCTTGCAAAAGTATTCAGCCCCCTTGAAGTTTTCCACATTTTGTCACATTACTGCCACAAACATGAATCAATTTTATTGGAATTCCACGTGAAAGAAAAAATACAAAGTGGTGTACACGTGAGAAGTGGAATGAAAACCATACATGATTCCAAACATTTTTTACAAATAAATAACTGCAAATTGGTCTTTCATGCGGAATTCCAGTAAAATTGATTCATGTTTGTGGCAGTAATGTGACAAAATGTGGAAAACTTCAAGGGGAACGAATACTCTTACAAGCCACTGTAGCTCCCTCCTACAATTGCTGCATTGACTCTTTATTATGCTGTTCAAGGCCGTTTCTAGGCTAAATTGCATCCAGGGCAAGGGTGTAAAAATTGTGCCCCCTCCCCCCCCCACCCCATGGACTCACAAACCCTTACTCTTTAGGGACAGTCACACAGCCACAGGTCACAAGTAATCCTGCCTACTTACTAGTGACCAGCCGCTCATCCAGGAGGGACCAGGAAAACACACAGGAGAAGAGGTCTCGGAAAGCCGACTCCTCCATGGGCGCTGCGCACTGACAGCCTGCAGTACCGCTACAGGACATCAGGTGTCATCACACGGTGGTAATGTGATAATGAATTGACGTCAAATGCAGGCAGCCCAGGAGGAGTCAAGGAAGGTGATTGCGCTGGTAATCTTCATTCTTCTTCCATTTGGCTGCACCGCAGTTATGTCCTTCTGGCTGAGCTTCCCTTCTTCTACTTGCCAGTCTGCACCCCGGGCAGTCGCCCTGCCCGCATTGCCCAAGAAATGGCCCTGATGCTGTTAAAGGGGGCAGAAGAGACTCGGTGTAAAATGTGCACTGGGGCACATGGCTCTGTAGCTATGCCAATTATATGCTTTGCAATACAATGGCCAGTTTTTATGGTTTAAAGGGATTCCAAGCAGGGCAGAAACTATGGAAAGATGCATACCCTTTTGAAGCTCTCTTTCTCCTCTTTCCAGCGATATATAAACCGCCGCCCTACGCCTTTTATTTTTTGCAATCGAAATCGCAGTCTTCGCAATTTTGATCACGAAAAAATGTTGAAAACTAAAAGGCGTAGGGCGGTGGTTTAACCTCCTTGCCGGTTATCCCGAGCTCAGCTCGGGGTAACCTGCCGAGGAGGATTCCTCAGGCCCTGCTGGGCCGATTTGCCATGGCGACGGGGGAAGCCCTCATGGAAATCCCGTTCAGAACGGGATTTCCGGATGGGCATATGCGCCGGCGGCGATCGGCGTATATGGGGGACGCCGCAGGGAGGGGGGAAGCATGTAGCTAGCGCTAGGCTAGCTACATGCTAAAAAAAAATAAAAATGCAAAAAAACACCCTCCCTGACGTGCGCAGCAAATAATTAGAACGGCAGGGAGGTTAAAGGGATTCCGAGCAGGGCAGAAACTATGGAAATATGCATACCATTTTGAAGCTCTCTTTCTCCTCTCTTCAACGACACATAAACTGCCGCACTACGCCTTTTAGTTTTCTATATTTTCGCGATCGAAATGTGGCCGCGATTTTGATCGCGAGAATAAAGAAAACTAAAAGGCGTAGGGCAGCGGTTTATATATCGTTGGAAAGAGAAGAAAGAGAGCTTCAAAATGGAATGCATCTTTCCATAGTTTCTGCACTGCTCGGAGTCCCTTTAACTCTAGCTCTTCTTAAAATTCTGCCCTTTTTTGCAGCTCGTTCTTGTACTCTGTATAAAGGTGCATGAATACTGCAACCACAGGTGTGCTATGAAGCTGGATATGAATAATGGGGGGGGGGGGGGGGAATGTGACATGATTTTCCTTTAAAAGAATGTCATAGTTGAGCATAAACATTTTTAAATAACACAAACACAGCTGTCTGTATAAAATTCAGCTTTCAAATAGTGGTCCAGGAAAGTTGTTCAAAAGGATGGAAATATTGTCTATGTGTGAGTTCACAGTAGAGAAAAAAGTTGTCATGGGTACATTTAATAACAGCAGGAAGGTTGCCAGACAGGAGTAGCTATGCTTAAAAAAATACGTGCAAATGACAACAAATACCCTGAAAATGCATGGCTCTACACGTACTGTTGATGATCTCAATCTAATTGCAAACAAGAAATTAAAGAATTTCAAGCCCATAACCTTTGTGAGCAAACATTGGCTTGTGTTACTTAAAAGTAATGCAAGAAATAAGTAGTGCTGGCCTGAGATAAAAAAAAGCAACAATGGCATATAGATGGCATCTGTCCATGTGCCTGAATATCATCAACGTTTGATAAATAGAAGAGAACAACGTACTTCAAGTACTAAAATTAAGTCATAGTTTTTAACTTTTATTTTACTTTTATATTCAGTACATGCACGCAGGCACGCACGCTGGCACGCACGCACGCACGCGCGCACACACGCACACACACACACACACACCTACATGCTTAAAGAGAGCCCGATGTGGGCTCATAAAATAAAAAAAAAGTAGACTACCTGATCCGGGGGGGGGGGGGGGGAGCGGATCAGGTAGCAGCAATAACCACCGCTCCCTGCTGCTCCTGTGGGCCACCCTGGCCCACTTCCACTTTCATGACCCCTTTCATGACGTTGCAAGGAGAGACTGTGTGTCTCTCATCCAGCGTGCAGGGAGGCGGGGGAATTGCAGGGGGCGTGTCCAGGGAGAGAGAGAGCTGCCCAATGGCAGCTCTGGAAACCCTTTTGTTTACCTCCGAGATAGTGACAAATATTATAGCCCGGCAGTAGGGGAGGCAGAGAGCTGCTGTGTGGGGACACGGAGGCATTTCATGAGGCAGAGAACATGCCTCTGTGCCCCATCTGCCCCCCCATGGAAATGTCTCGGGTTCTCTTTACCCATCATTGTTTTCAGGCCTTCTGTGAGATCCTACTACAGACACTGAGGCATATTCAATAATGACCTGAAAAATTATCGTGCGTAAGAAGTGAACAGTAAATTTACCAGTGTATACACTACTGACGTTGTGTTCGTAGTACAATTAGCAAGACCTGTGCTAACTAAATAACAGCCACATTGCTAATGTACTGTTCAGTATGCTATTTGCATAGTACTTTACACTAACAATGCGGGCCGGGCGTTACTTAGGTAAAACGGGTTGCACTAACTGCGTAACAAATGCTTTGTCAGTGGCTTGCGCTTGACAATTTTACTGCTGGTTAGTGAATGTACTTCATTGTGAGCAAATCTGAATTCAAAAGGAAATGCTGAATAAGAACTCTGGGTATCTAACCTGGATTACTAATTACCCCCCAAAATATAACTATATTTAAACTTATATATAAACCTGTACCTCTCACAATTGACATTACCTCACTCAGATTTTCTTTTATATGCTAATATTATGTATTCATAAAGTGCATGCTGCACAAGAAAAAAGGATGTATGCTCTGACCAGTCAACACCTGACTTATATATACTGGCTGCCTCAACTTGACTGACTAAAATGGCAAAGTGTTTGCTTATTGCATTCACCCACCAGAATATGCAGGATCTAAAATTATCTCCCTGCTTATCCTGCAGGAGTAGGCCCACGCAAAATACATTTCATCTCAACAGGAGTGCCGCCTGTAGGCCTCCTTGTACCCCAAGAATTAACGGGCAGTGCAGATACCCCGACAAAGCATCCACTGCCTGGGAGTGCTGCAACTGCCCCTCAGGGAAGGAGGAGCGAGAGAACATGGCTGGTACACCCCCCCAGACGTGGTCAATGTCCAGGGGGGACCACACCATGCTGCCCCCCCAAAGGATAGATACCCTACCTTTGCGAATTTTACTTACCTGTTTGTGCAAATTGCATGTCCTGGGAGCAAACACACCGATGGTGGGGCACAGGGCCAAAAATAGACCATCAGTGAGGGGAAGCTGGGTGAGAGAATTCTAGGGCCCCACCAGGGGGTTCCACCATGAAGCACATGAAGGCCCTTATCAGACATTTGGTCAGAGCTGCAAGCTCTGAGGGGATGCTTGCTGGTATAATCATGTCATTCAATAGCAGCACCAGCTTTCCGTTTGTCACAGAGACCTCTTGACTCCCCTCCTTGTGAATGCATCTTCTCATCATTAATCACTTCATTCTCCACCCTCCCCACATGGAGACAGTGCTGACTGCAAGAGCAAGTTATCATCTTGGAACTCCTGTTCACATTTGTTCATAAGTTTATCTTACTATGCAGGTTTTTTGTTCTCCCCTTACACACTCCATAGGAGTTCTGGTTCCCCATAACCTTGCTGGGCAATATGTAATATTTGAACATGTGATTCTAGCAGGGGAGGACTGGGACCTTTTGGCCTGGGGGGAAAACACAACCCAGAGGTCCTTGGGGGGGGGGGGGGGGGGGTTTACAACAGTGAGGCGAACAACAAAGATGGGATTGACCGTGGCATGATGTGGGCGGAGCTAACTGCATGGCACTATCATGCCAGTATGGACCAAAAATCTCTGAGGAATGCCTTAAAGAATTAAGGCAGTTCTGATGGCAAAAAAAAATATCATATTCAGTACTAGCAAAACATACCTAATAAAGTGGCTAACAAAATACAGGTAGTCTCTGGTTAATGAAGGAGATAGAGGACGACAGAAGAGGCACAGAAATGAGTGTTCTGACTTAAGAACGGATTCAGATTAAGAACGAACCCACATTCTCTATGTCACCTGTTCCCCCTGTGCCTTTTTTGTCCCCCTCTGTGTTACCCGTGTGTCTCTTGTCTCCCTCTGTGTCACCTCATGTCCCGTTCCTTTTTTCCCCAGTGTCCCCTTTGTTCTCCTGTGCCTTTTTTGTCCCCGTGTCACCTCTGTTCCCCGTCTCTTTTGTCCCCCTATGTTACATCTGTTCCACGTGTCACCTCTGTTCCTCCTCTGTTACCTCATGTCCCCCTGTGCCTTTTTTGTCCCGCAATCTCTTTTGTTCCCTCATGTTACATCTGTTCTTCCCCCTCTGTTCTCACTGTGCCTCTTTTGTCCTCATGTGTCACCTCATGTCCCTGTGTCACCTGTTCCCCCTCTGAGATGTGGTGTATTTATACTTACCTGGGGTTTCCTCCAGCCCCATGAGGTGTGTAGGCTCCCTTGCCGCCCTCACCATTGTGTTGTAGTCCCCCATGGTAATCTGGCTGGCCGCACTCTTCTACGCAGGTACGGCTCGACTGCATGTGCACCCCCATCATGCTTCCACAGCTGGGAGCGTTCTGTGCCTGTGCACTGTGCAGACGCAGAGCACTCGTGCGTGGCAGGGCATTGTAGAAGCGCATGACTGGCTGCTACTGGCCAGATTACTGGGAGGGGTTGTGTAATATTACAACAAAGTGGCCAGAGAGGACAGCAAGGGAGCACCTCATGGGGCTGGAGGAAGCCACAGGTAAGTATAAATACACCAGTACACAACACAACCCAAGTTTTCTTTAAAGGACTTCCGATGCATCATCCAGTTGTACTAATACCTTGTACTTAATAAAGCCTTAATAAAGGACTTACGATGCAAAGTAAAAAATCTATTTTTTACTCACCTGGGGCTTCTTCCCTCCCCGAGCAGCCGTCTCAGTCCCTCGCTGCAGCCCCGGTCCTCCTTGGTATCCCCTCTGGCTGTCCGCAATGATGGCGACCTGCTGGTGGGGTCGGCTCTTCTGTGCCTGCGCGTCTATGTCATCTCACGCATACTGCACTTGCGCACAACTATTGCACAGGCACAATATGCGCCAGACGATGTGGAAACGCAGGCGCAGAAGAGCTGACCCCAGCAGCGAGTCACCATCATTGCGGACAGCCAGAGGGGACACGTAGGAGGACCGGGGCTGCAGCGAGGGACTGAGACGGCTGTTCGGGGATGGAAGAAGCCCCAGGTGAATAAAAGATAGATTTTCTACTTCACATCAGAAGTTCTTTAACCCTCCTGGCGGTAACCCCGACCCGAGCTCGGGGTAGGAAATGCATGCAACTAATGGTAATCCCGAGCTCAGGTCGGGGTGGCTAAAAATAGCTTTGTGCGCTGTGCAGGAGTCCCGCGCGCCGATCGGCACTGCTCAGCGGGACTCCTGCATCTGTCCCCCGCAATGCAGCATGTGTGTTTGGCCGCCGGGATCCCCAGATCCCCTGTAATCTAGCGGGGACCCGGCGGCCATGTGATCGGGGGTAGTGGCGGCTCGCGGAGGCGGCAAATACCTGCTATGCGGGAGTCCCTAGAGCGATCGGCGCTCCCCAGGGACTCCTGCCTGGCTCCCCCAGCAGCATCTCCCCTCTTCTTCTGCGGGAGTCCCTAGCACGATCGGCGCTCCCCAGGGACTCCTGCCTGGCTCCCCCAGCAGCAGCGGCTGTCCCCTCTTCTTCTGCGGGCTCTCCCCGCTTCCTCTCTACGAATTCCGGCCTCCGGGTCCCCCTCTCGCCCCAGAATGCTCCTGGGGACCCGGCGGCCAATCAGAGCAAGCAGCGTGACGTCGGGCGGCGTGACGTCATGGGGGTGGGCGGGAAATTTGAAAAGGATGATTTTTCATTGGCCCTAAAGTGCATTGTATTGGATACACATGTATGAATTACATGTGTATCCAATACACTGTTGCCACTTGCATCCCTGCTGTGAGCTGTGAGCTGTGAGCTGTGAGCTGTGAGCTGCTTTGATCTTTGTGATCTGCTTTGATCTTTGTGATCTGCTGGATTTTTTGGATTTCTGTGTACCGACCTCTGCCTGAACTTTGACCTACTCTCTTTGCCTGCTGATTTTGCCCGATTGGATTTCCGTGTACCGACCTCTGCCTGAACTTTGACCTACGCTCTTTGCCTGCTGATTCTGCCCAATTTGGATTTCTGTGTACCGACCTCTGCCTGGATTTCGACTACTCTGCCTGCCGCCTGTACCGACCTCTGCCTGGATTTTTACTACGCTCTTCTCCTGCCACCTGCCCATCACCTGCTATGGCGTCATCTTCAAGGCATCTCACAGCGGAAGCGCTGATGCAGTTAGAGGACAGCGATCCGGATATGCCGTCGCTGGAGGACTCCAGTGACAGTGATGCGCCTGGCAACCTGTCGTCCGACAGCGAGAGTGACAGCGACTCCATCTCCAGCGACACGGAGGTCAGTGACGCACGAGTTTGGTGCCCAGTCAACACCACTCGGGCCCCACCACCGCCCCCCCGTTTCCCTTTTACTGGGGAACCCGGCCTGAAGGTTGCTTGTGAACACTGCCCCCTGGCCTACCTGCAGCTGTTCTTCAGTGACGCTGTCATTGACAAAATCGTGGTGGAGACGAACCGCTACGCCGCGCAAGAAATTGCTGCTCCACGAAGGCCTCTTTCCAGGACCAGGATGTGGGAGCCAATTACGAAGGAGGATTTGTGGCGGTTCCTTGGACTGATTATTCTGCAGGGGGTGGTGGGGAAACCCCTGCAGAAATGGTACTGGTCGACCAACAAAGTCATCGCCACCCCGTTCTTTGGCACGGTCATGTCAGAGTACCGCTTTGGACTCATTATGAAATTTCTGCATTTCGCAGACAACACTGCCTTTGATGAGTCCACCCACCCTGCGCCAAAGCTAAAGAAGATATGGGAGGTTCATCAGCTGGTCATGGAAAACTTCCGCAACACTTATGTACCCCAGAGGGACATAAGTGTGGATGAAAGCTTGATGGCCTTCAAGGGCAGACTGTCCTGGATCCAATATATCGCATCCAAGAGGGCCCGGTTTGGAGTAAAGTCCTACACTTTATGCGAGTCTGCCACCGGATACATCTGGAACAGCGTACTGTACACCGGGAAAGGGACACAGTTCAACCCTGCATTCAGCAATTACGGGCTGGCGACTTCATCCGTGCTGTCCTTGGTGGAGCCACTTTTGAATAAGGGGTATTGTTTGACGACGGACAATTTTTATAGTTCACCTGAACTGTTTGAATTTCTTATCAGGAACAAAACCGACGCCTACGGCACCGTTCGTCCTAACCGGCGAGAAATGCCTACTGCCTTCGCCAAGCAAAAGCTAAAATCTGGGGACATTGTGGCTTGGCAGAAGGGAAAAATGTTGGCACTCCGCTGGCGTGACAAGAGGGACGTGTGTGCGCTCAGCACAGTCCACGATGCATCCTCTGTCACCACCAGAACGCGAGGAGGGAAAGTCCTGGACAAGCTGCAAGTTATCCTGGACTACAACCATACGATGGGTGGGGTGGACCGAGCTGACCAGGCGATGACATACTACCCCGCAGTGCGGAAACAGCAGAAAAAGTACTATAAAAAATTTTTTCGTCATCTGCTGGAACAGGCATTGTGGAATGCATTCATCTTGCATAAGCAACGCAGTGAAAGGCCAGGATCACATGCTGACTTCATATGGAAACTGTGTGAAACCATATGCCTAAAGTACCCAACTTCATCATCAGATGTGCGAGTTGGGCGCCGTAAATCATCATATGTGGTCAATCCGGAGCGCCTCACTGGCCGCCACTTTTCTGAATACATCCCACCCACTCCAAAAAAAGCGACACCAACAAGAATGTGTGTGGTTTGCTGCAGCAAGACGGATAGCAAGGGGAAGAAAGTCCGCAAAGAAACCCGGTTTTACTGCCCGGACTGTGATGTCGGCCTGTGTCCCGTTCCATGCTTTAAGATTTATCACACACGGGAGGTGTACTAGGGATATACTGTACTAATTATTGTATATACTGTACTGATTATTGTATATATATATATATATATATATATATATAATCTGCTGCTTATTTGTACAGTTTTGCTATTTCATTTTATTGATAAATTTATTTTTTCCTGCAAATTTGTGTTCCAGTCTTTTATTTATATGTAAAATGTCTACCATGCTTTTATTCTGACATATTTTGGTGAGTTATAACTTTTGAATCGGAGGTCCTAAAATTCTTGAAAACAATGTACCGCTTTTGACTCCTAATTCCAGACAGAAATGAACCGCCAGGAGGGTTAAGTAAAGTGGTAAGTGCTATTGAGGTAGTACAATATATCAGTATGCAGCCAAAGTAGTATATATAAATATGCATGACTTAAAGGGATACTTAAGTAAAAAAAAAAGATTTTTACTCACCTGGGGCATCCCTCGGCCCCCTGAAGCTGTATGGTGCCCTCGCCTTCCGGGTTTCGGCGACAGCCGCCGACAGGCTGGGAACGCGAGTGATTCTCCGCGTTCCCAGCCGCTATATCACCCTCTATGCTGCTATAGCGTATATGTTATATGCTATAGCAGCATAGAGGGTGATATAGCGGCTGGGAACGCGGAAAATCACTCGTGTTTCCAGCCTGTCGGCGGCTGTCGCCGAACCCGGAAGTAGCCGCCGGTGGGGACAGGAGGATCGGAGCGAGGCTGCGAGGGCACCATACAGCTTCAGGGGGCTGAGGGATGCCCCAAGTGAGTAAATATTTTTTTTTTTTACTTAAGTATCCCTTTAAATAGAAAGTGCTGCAAAAAGCTATATAAGCTAATACCAGTCCAGCAGGCAGCAGTGAAAGGGTTACATGAATACATCAGACAGTGGAATGCCTGGCTAGTGTGTTCAGAACTGGCCTGTTCAAAGCATAACAAAGGAAAAGCAGAGGAGGTGTCGGCTTACAAGGTGACTCTGGTCTGTAGACTCTGCCACTGTCAGCGTCCTTGTCCGTCCCAGCTACAAGAGGCAGGAGGCTGGGATTGAGGGAGACACTCGGCAGGGAGAGACATCAGGCAGCACTGGAATACTCGGGCTGTCTCTGCCCTTTCAAATGACGCGCTGGAGGCGACGCTGCTCTCTTCTCCTCACTGGCTGGCTGTGTCTGCAGGCAAGGGGTGGGATCTCTGTTGCCTAGCAGCCAGTCTTAGCAGCAGCCAGAATAGTAGCTGTTCGGGAGAAGGGCCACCCGCTTCTGCAAATGTAAGATTCAGCCCTGGGCGGCCCTGATGCAAGGGACAGGAGGCGGCCCGGGGGGAAATCGGCCCCCCTCCCCCCGGGCCAGTCCGCCACTGGATTCTAGTATTGTGTAGATATTGACAATTGAATGGAGACCAAGCTATTCAGAGCAGAGAAAGCTGTAACTGATCTCCTTGCTGACTGTTTACAGCTCTGAACCAAGCTAATAACCAGAGTTATGCTACAAGGAATTCATCAGGACAGGGAGACAGTGAGGAATACTGCCTGTTGCTGAGGTATGCATGTAGTAAGGAATTTGTATTTAGTGTGCTCTAGTCTAGACAGTATGTACAGATGGCTATGTTAGTTTTGGAATTTGGATCTGAGAGCTCATGCAAAGTTCTAATGCACATTTGAATGCATTGTTCCTCAGGTGTTTTGTCACTGTCCCAGCTCCTCAGCCCAGAAACACAAGAGACTAGCATGTCATCTGTAAAAATGCGTCCTGCCATGGGGTTTATAGTGTATAGTGGCAGGCAGCTGCAGGGGAGCGGTATGTCTGCAGCTGCAGGAGGAGAACAGCAAAAAGAGGGGGAGAGGAGTGCAGTGGTGGGATGCGGTAAGTTCTTCCCTGTGTACACTGCTGCACATTATACCTTATACCTTATATTCTGAATATAAGATGCACCCACTTTTGGGGAAGAAAACGTGCGTCTTATATTCAGAGAGATACGGTCTATTCTAGGTATCCCTTACTATCGTTATTTGATAGAATTAGTTGGAAATTCCATAAAGGCCTGACATGTGGTAGAGAGTTAAGCTGCATATAATTTTAGCTGATGTGGGTTTTAGATGACATGGTAGCCATTACATCATGTAGCTTGGTGAGAGGTAAAAATAGTCTGGAGAACTGGATTTTTCTGTACAGCAAGAGCAGGTACTGTAAAGTTAAGCAGTGGTGGGTTGTTAAATTCCATGTTTAACATGTCCATTTTAAAGTACTTGCTATGATATTCATTTATTTTAATTCTCTAAGTATTGATGTGGGGCATTTAACTACCTAGTTATGTGTTTGGATTGCTGCCTGGAACGTAACTTTAATTGCTTTTTAACATGCAGCAATTGGCAACAACGCTTTAAATGTTCTGCATCATTTTTACTGAGCTAAATCCATTTTCTTGCCAAATTCAAGAGACTAATGCACTGCACCAAATAGATCAAGATTTGTCCCACATTAACCCAATTTTTATAGCTGGAAACAGCAGTAAGGAATGATTTTTAAAAAAATACGTTTTTCCTTCTGGACCTGATAAATGACAACTGACAGAAACTAAATGCTAACATAAGTAAATTATTTGCCATTGGAGGTCAATTTTAGTGTTGATCATGCAAGTAGTTTGGATGTATTGACTAATGAGGCATTCAAATCCCAGCTTCTGTTAAAATCGTTTTACTGTACATAAGGAACATTGTAAAAATGAAGTACTTCCACCCCCTGAAGATCTGCCAGCCTGGAGTATTGCAAAGACCTCTAGATTCATAAATCCTTGGATTTCTGCATACAATGCCACTTTGCAATCAGTACAGAGATAAAATGTAAGAACCCCCTTGTCCATTTTGCCCAGGACCTCATTTTACCTAAAACTGGCCTGCACTTTATGTTCCTTGTTATAAATGTAAGAATACTACTGACACCAGCTTTACATAAAAACAGGACAAATCCATGTGTTAGTGAATCTTTTTGGAAGAAATGACTGTGCTGGCGAGCAATGGAGGCAACTGTGCTTTATGACAAAGTCGAATTTTTCACAAAATGGGATGCATTAATGGTGAATAAAACATTCAACTCATTATGAGTAGACCCACCTTTTCTGAAAAGAATGAATAGTATTTGAACAGAGGTGCGGATTAGTTAATCATCTCAATGTTTCAACCCAATCTAATTGGCTGACACCACAAGAACAAAGACTTAGTATTTAGAAGGGATCATGTGACCAATACCAAAGAGAAGAGAAAAAATAAACACCTTGGCCCGTATGCAATTCAATTTATCTCCAAAGTTTTCTCCTAGGAGATACATTTTTATCCTCTGTTTTAACTAACTTTGTAGCAATCTGCAATTGACAAAGTACTAAAAGGTAGATGAAAACGTACTATCAAAATTATTTTGAGTATTTTCTTGCTTGCTGGTGGCTTAACCTCTTGAGGACCGCAGTGGTAAACCCCCCTAGCGACCAGGCCATTTTTAGTAAAATAGGCCACTGCAGCTTTAAGGCCAAGCTGCAGGGCCGCACAACACTGCACACAAGTGATTCCCCCCTCCTTTTCTCCTCACCAACTGAGCTCTCTGTTGGTTGGGTCTGATCGCTCCCCCATGTTTATTTTTTTTTATACAAATATTTTTTTCATTGTTTTTTTTAACAAAAACGACTGTTTCTTTAAATATTTTTCCTCCCTCCACACAGCCGGCCAATCATGGCGATCGGCTGTCATAGGCTTCTGCCTATGAGAGCTGATCGCTCTCCAGTGTCCCAGGGGGACAGCCGTGTCACACGGCTGTCCCCAGTACAGTGCTGCTGCCGATCGCAGCTAAGTACATGTAAATAGATGGCAATCACGCCGTCTAACAGTCTCCCGAGCGGCGATTGCTGCTCGGAGATTGAGGGCAGGGCGAAGCTCCGCCCCAAGCAGGAGATGTACGCACAGCCTGCGCGCGATCTCCTGAGTTAGCTGGCCCAAGGACTTTACGCTGATCGGCGTTAGGCGGTCCTGGGGCTGCCGCCGCGGCCACGCCCATCGGCATGACGCGGTCAGTAGGAGGTTAAAAGACATTTAGTTAATAAGGCGTGAAAATATTACCTATCAGAAAACATAAGAGAAAAAGTTAATTGCATATGTGTCTTTGGATCTTATTCAATTCCTATGAGATAATATTCATCTTCTGTTTAAAACTGAATATTTCACACCATGCAATTGAAAAAGTGCTAAAGAGTAATAGAATAAGAACTGACGGTTATTTTCTTGCTTGCAGATGGCTTAAAGGGCATTCCATTGATAAGGTGTAAAATATAAACTAGGTAAAAACTTAGAAGGAAAAGTGAATTGAATAAGGGCCTTTGTGCATTAGTAGAAAAATGTAGGGACACAGGACAATAAAGCTGATTGTCACTCTGCTAGTATCGGGAAACAATCCATCAAGCGGCAATTCAGGGCCCAATGCTGTACAGGTGCATTTCTAGCCTTTAGGCTAGTGATGGGTTCTGTTTCTATGGAATGAGGGCAGAGGGGCAACAACGGAGCAGTGGCGCATGTCATAGCAGCTTCCTGCGGGCAGAGGAATGATAAAAACAATGCGATGGAGGCTGCTTGCATTTCAATTACTAGATAAATCCCAATTGATCAGGTGAAATGAGCATGAGAACATTTGGTTAATATGAGCACTCACCATAGAGCACAATGCTAATTTTGCAGCTATGGGTGCCAGGGTGTATGGCTTGGGTGTCACACTTGAAGTTTGGCTTGGACTTTGGCTATGCAATAACTGAGAGCCAGAGTTTGGCTTTTACATAGCAGATTTTGACTACAGTGTAGCTGAAACTACAGTAGTAGCTTAGGTTAGTTTAGTGGTTTTTGTTGGGTGTATCAGAAGGAGGGTTAGTGGCTTTTGAGAGAAGATTCAAGGAAGGAAGAAGTCTAATTGATTATAACCTGACAAAACTGGAGAAAGAGCGCTTGACCAATTACAACAAAATTAAGCTATCACCATCTGCCTTGCAGGCAAGAGCAGAGCCATTGTCATTTTGGATACCAGGCCAGCTAATATGTGGAGGAATTAAATAATTATTACTGGAAGAGGTACTTGGGAGGAGTATTATTTATTTATTTATTTATTTATTTGTTGTATTTATAAAGCGCCAACATATTACGCAGCGCTGGACATTAATTTAGGTTACAAACAATATTTAGGGGTGACAAACAGCAATATGACAATACAGGAATACAAGAAAACCAGATCACACAGCACAGTATGAGTACAAGGTAATGCTTAGTCAGTCACTGGATGGGAGCATGGAGATTAGGCAAGTTAGGTTCACTCAGATGCATAGCATGGGTTCACAGTAATAGAGGTGCCAGATCAGGTAGGACACAAAAGGAGTGAGGACCCTGCCCAAAGGCTTACAATCTAGAGGGAGAGGTAGGGACACGAGAGGTAGGGGACCAGAGTTCGGCTGTGGGTTTAGGGCAATTGTGAGGGGTGGTAGGCAAGAGTGAAAAGGTGAGTTTTGAGGGCCTTCTTGAAGGTGTTGAAGGAGGGGGCTGCCCTAATGGGTGGAGGTAGGGAGTTCCATAGTGTCGGAGCGGCTCTTGAGAAGTCTTGGAGGCGTGCATGGGACTGGGTGATGCGGGGGACGGTCAGGCGAAGTTCATTGGAGGAGCGGAGTGAGCGGCTTGGTGTGTATCTCTGAGTAAGATCAGAAATGTAGGTTGGACAGGTTTTGTGGATGGATTTGTAGGTCAGACACAATATCTTGAATCTGATTCTGGACTGGATAGGAAGCCAGTGGAGGGATTCACGGAGGGGAGCCGCCCTGGTGGAGCGATGGGAGGAGTGGATAATTCTGGTAGCCGCATTCATGATGGACTGCAGTGGGGCTATTCGGGTCTTAGGGAGTCCAGACAGAAGGGCATTGCAGTAGTCGAGGCGGGAAATTATGAGGGAATGGATGAGGAGTTTGGTGGTTGCAGGGGTCAGGAAAGGGCGAATCTTACAGATGTTACGAAGGTGGAAGTTGCAGGACTTTGTGAGGTTTTGGATGTGGGGAGTGAAGGAGAGTGCGGAGTCCAGGGTGACACCCAGACAGCGGGCTTGAGAGGTAGGGTGAATAGTAGTGTGGTTAACAGTGACCTGCACATCTGGGAGGTCCAGGGATGACCGGGGTGGGAAGATCATAAATTCTGTTTTGTCTAGATTTAGTTTTAGGAACCTAGCGGACATCCAGGAGGAGATGGCAGATAGGCATGAGGAGACCTTGTCCATGGTAGTGGTCTATATGTCAGGGGTGTGGAAATAGATTTGGGTGTCATCTGCATACAGATGATAGTTAAAACCCATGGAGGAGATAACCTTGCCAATGGAGGATGTGTATAGGGAGAACAGTAGGGGGCCAAGGACCGAGCCTTGGGGGACTCCCACTGAGAGGTGGTTGGGGGTGGACGAGGACTCATTGAAGGAGGTCGTGAAGGAGCGGTTGGAGAGGTAGGATGAAAGCCAGGTCAGGGCGAGATCGTGAAGGAGTATATGGCAGCTTGGCTGCTGTGGGTGTTGGAAATTGTGTTAAAATGAAATTATTTTACAAATCATTGCCCAAGCCACCATCAACTTAAAGAGACTCCGTAACAAAAATTGCATCCAGTTTTTTTATCATCCTACAAGTTCCAAAAGCTATTCTAATGTGTTCTGGCTTACTGCAGCACTTTGTACTATCACAGTCTCTGTAATAAATCAACTTATCTCTCTCTTGTCAGACTTGTCAGCCTGTGTCTGTAAGGCTGCCAAGTTCTTCAGTGTTGTGGTTCTGCTATGAACTCCCCCTTCCAGGCCCCTCTATGCACACTGCCTGTGTGTTATTTAGATTAGAGCAGCTTATCTCTTCTCTCTTATCATTTACAAGCTGGATAAATCGTCCTCTGAGCTGGCTGGGCTTTCACATAGTGAGGAATTACAGACAAGGGCAAAGCTGTTTGCAGGAAGAAAAGAGCAGCCT
This sequence comes from Hyperolius riggenbachi, assembly GCF_040937935.1. Classification (NCBI taxonomy): domain Eukaryota; kingdom Metazoa; phylum Chordata; class Amphibia; order Anura; family Hyperoliidae; genus Hyperolius; species Hyperolius riggenbachi. Next base: position 370,332,198 of record NC_090648.1, on the reverse strand, counting down.
AAAACTTCAGTGCATGAGAACTGCAGGGGAAAGAAACACACAAATGATCTCTTCAGATTCAAAAGGAAGGCTGTATACAGCCTGCTTGTGTATGGATGTATTTTCTATGTGTGGACATACTGTACATCAACCTACTTCCTGTTTTGGTGGCCATTTTGTTTGTTTACAAACAAACTTTTTAAAACAGTTTTTAACCACTTTTAATGCGGCGGGGAGCGGCGAAATTGTGACAGAGGGTAATAGGAGATGTCCCCTAACGCACTGGTATGTTTACTTTTGTGTGATTTTAACAATACAGATTCTCTTTAAATATGGAGAATAAAGGGACTCCGAGCAGTGCAGAAACTATGGAAAGATGCACATCATTTTAAAGCTCTCTTTCTCCTCTTTCCAATGATATATAAACCACCACCCTACGCCTTTTAGTTTTCGCTATTTTCGCGATTGAATTTGCCGCGGCCGCGATTTCGATCACGAAAATAGAGAAAACTAAAAGGCGTAGGGCAACGATTTAGGTGTCTTCAGAAAGAGGAGAAAGAGAGCTTTAAAATGATATCCATCTTTCCATAGTTATATTGTATTACACAGGGCGACTTTTTGTCAAAGTCAGCAGCTGCATTCAGCAGAATGGAGCTGCTGACACTGGTGAAAGTGTCGTCCTCTGTAATACAATATAACTATGGCTTGATGGATATCCTTTTAAAGCTCTCTTTCTCCTCTTTCTGACGACACCTAAATCGTTGCCCTACACCTTTTAGTTTTCTCTATTTTCGCGATCGAAATCGCGGCCGCGGCAATTTCAATCGCGAAAATAGCGAAAACTAAAAGACGTAGGGTGGTGGTTTATATATCGTTGGGAAGAGGAGAAAGAGAGCTTTAAAATGATATGCATCTTTCCATAGTTTCTGCACTGCTCGGAGTCCCTTAAGCTATAACATATTTCTAATTAAATACCCTATTGCTTACTCTCATTATATTTTCTCTTTGTTTAGGGAATCCCTCTTGTACCATAATACCATGCAACACAGATATAGCACCAGATATGTTTCTTGTTATCTTTTGTTGTTACCCTGTTCTGGTTTTCAACACAATGTTTATTTTTTACATTGAATGTTCCTTTTGTTACTTGTTTATGCAAATGCCGAATGTATATTCTCCCTCAGATACAAATTCTATGTATTACTGTACCCATACATTTTTGGCAATAAAAATTAATTAAAAAAAAATGAAATTATTTTTCCTTCCGAGGTCATTCTACATGCAGTGCAGGGGCACGGACAGGGGGCAAATGTGGCTCCCTCCTATGAAAATTTATAAATGGGTCTATATGAGATCGCTTTTGTGTATTCTAAATTTTTTGTTTTACCAGCACTCCAAGTTTTGGTTTCATTTTATAGTTTACATTTTTAGTATCAGGGATTGGGCCCTATTGGACTTTGTCTCCCAACTTCATTGATCCTGTCCTCATATCAGGTTGTCCAACATGTTAAGGATGCTGTTAAGGACCCATTTTTGGGGTTTGATAAAAAACAGGAATTAAAATCCTCATGGTCAACTGTAGAGAGGTTGGTAGCTGACATATCCTTCTTTGTAGTCAGAAAAAATTTAATGAAGGCAAAGTTTAGGGTCAGGTTATCTTAAGATAGTTTTGAGGGTGGCTCTAGATTTAAAGGGAACCAGAGATGAAGCACCCTTGTGTATTTTACCATATATATCAGTAAGAACATTAGAGAAAACACTTACCATGCTCTCTGTTTCATCCTCACTGCTAAAAGTGTCTGTTATCAGCTGTGATAAGAATTCCAGACTGAGCATTCAGTCTGGCTTTGCTGGGAATAATTATAGCTGAGTCATTATTTCAGAGCCACAAAAGGGCAGGCTTGGGCTTGAAAAGACACCAGAGAAGACAGACTCAGCTATAATCTTTCCGTAGCTAAGCTAGACTGAGTGCTCAGTCGGGGATTCTTATCAGAGGTGATAACAGTCAGATTACACAGAGAACAATGAAACAAAGAGCAGATTAGGTGTTTACTGTCATGTTCCCACTGATTTATAAGGTAAAATACAAGAGGGTGCTTCATCTCTGGTTCTCTTTAAGAGGAAGAAAAAATCAGGTCCCTGTATCCCTTTATGTCCCCACGCACAATGTGTGTATTGATTTGATATTGAAAGGAAACATTGGCACATACTGTATAGTAGTGTTGGGCGAACACCTAGATGTTCGGGTTCGCGAACGTTCGCCGAACATCGCCGCGATGTTCGGGTGTTCGCGCCGAACTCCGAACATAATGGAAGTCAATGGGGACCCGAACTTTCATGCTTTGTAAAGCTTCCTTACATGCTACATACCCCAAATTAGCAGGGTATGTGCACCTTGGGAGTGGGTACAAGAGGAAAAAAAAATATTTGAAAAAGAGCTTATAGTTTTTGAGAAAATTGATTGTAAAGTTTCAAAGGAAAAACTGTCTTTTAAATGTGGAAAATGTCATGTTTCTTTGCACAGGTAACATGCTTTTTTTCGCCATGCAGTCATAAATGTAATACAGAGAAGAGGTTCCACGAAAAGGGACCGGTAACGCTAACCCAGCACCAGCAGCAGCAGACGTGATGGAACAGGAGGAGGCGCAGGAGGAGAAGGCCACGCTTTGTGAGACACAACAACCCAGGCCTTGCATGAGGACAAGAAGCGTGCGGATAGCATGCTTTGTACCGCCATGCAGTCATAAATGTAATAAAGATAAGTGGTTCAATAAACAGGGACCACGCGGCAACGCTAACCCAGCAGCAGCAGACGTGATGGAACAGGAGGAGGCGCAGGAGGAGAAGGCCACGCTTTGTGAGACACAACAACCCAGGCCTTGCATGAGGACAAGAAGCGTGCGGATAGCATGCTTTGTACCGCCATGCAGTCATAAATGTAATAAAGATAAGTGGTTCAATAAACAGGGACCACGCGGCAACGCTAACCCAGCAGCAGCAGACGTGATGGAACAGGAGGAGGCGCAGGAGGAGAAGGCCACGCTTTGTGAGACACAACAACCCAGGCCTTGCATGAGGACAAGAAGCGTGCGGATAGCATGCTTTGTACCGCCATGCAGTCATAAATGTAATAAAGATAAGTGGTTCAATAAACAGGGACCACGCGGCAACGCTAACCCAGCAGCAGCAGACGTGATGGAACAGGAGGAGGCGCAGGAGGAGAAGGCCACGCTTTGTGAGACACAACAACCCAGGCCTTGCATGAGGACAAGAAGCGTGCGGATAGCATGCTTTGTACCGCCATGCAGTCATAAATGTAATAAAGATAAGTGGTTCAATAAACAGGGACCACGTGGCAACGCTAACCCAGCAGCAGCAGACGTGATGGAACAGGAGGAGGCGCAGGAGGAGAAGGCCACGCTTTGTGAGACACAACAACCCAGGCCTTGCATGAGGACAAGAAGCGTGCGGATAGCATGCTTTGTACCGCCATGCAGTCATAAATGTAATAAAGATAAGTGGTTCAATAAACAGGGACCACGCGGCAACGCTAACCCAGCAGCAGCAGACGTGATGGAACAGGAGGAGGCACAGGAGGAGAAGGCCACGCTTTGTGAGACACAACAACCCAGGCCTTGCATGAGGACAAGAAGCGTGCGGATAGCATGCTTTGTACCGCCATGCAGTCATAAATGTAATAAAGATAAGTGGTTCAATAAACAGGGACCACGCGGCAACGCTAACCCAGCAGCAGCAGACGTGATGGAACAGGAGGAGACGCAGGAGGAGAAGGCCACGCTTTGTGAGACACAACAACCCAGGCCTTGCATGAGGACAAGAAGCGTGCGGATAGCATGCTTTGTACCGCCATGCAGTCATAAATGTAATAAAGATAAGTGGTTCAATAAACAGGGACCACGCGGCAACGCTAACCCAGCAGCAGCAGACGTGATGGAACAGGAGGAGGCGCAGGAGGAGAAGGCCACGCTTTGTGAGACACAACAACCCAGGCCTTGCATGAGGACAAGAAGCGTGCGGATAGCATGCTTTGTACCGCCATGCAGTCATAAATGTAATAAAGATAAGTGGTTCAATAAACAGGGACCACGCGGCAACGCTAACCCAGCAGCAGCAGACGTGATGGAACAGGAGGAGGCGCAGGAGGAGAAGGCCACGCTTTGTGAGACACAACAACCCAGGCCTTGCATGAGGACAAGAAGCGTGCGGATAGCATGCTTTGTACCGCCATGCAGTCATAAATGTAATAAAGATAAGTGGTTCAATAAACAGGGACCACGCGGCAACGCTAACCCAGCAGCAGCAGACGTGATGGAACAGGAGGAGGCGCAGGAGGAGAAGGCCACGCTTTGTGAGACACAACAACCCAGGCCTTGCATGAGGACAAAAAGCGTGCGGATAGCATGCTTTGTACCGCCATGCAGTCATAAATGTAATAAAGATAAGTGGTTCAATAAACAGGGACCACGCGGCAACGCTAACCCAGCAGCAGCAGACGTGATGGAACAGGAGGAGGCGCAGGAGGAGAAGGCCACGCTTTGTGAGACACAACAACCCAGGCCTTGCATGAGGACAAAAAGCGTGCGGATATAGCAGCAATGCTTTTTGCCGCCATGTAGTCATAAATGTAATACAGATGAGAGGTTCAATAAACAGGGACCGGAAACGCTACACCATCCCAGATGTTCATTGGTCATGTTACTTGGTTGGGGTCCTGGAGTGTTGCGTAGTCATTTCCAATCCAGGATTGATTCATTTTAATTTGAGTCAGACGGTCTGAATTTTCTGTGGAGAGGCGGATACGCCGATCTGTGACGATGCCTCCGGCAGCACTGAAACAGCGTTCCGACATAACGCTGGCTGCCGGGCAAGCCAGCACCTCTATTGTGTACATTGCCAGTTCGTGCCAGGTGTCTAGCTTCGATACCCAATAGTTGAAGGGTGCAGATGGATTGTTCGACACAGCTACGTCATCTGACATGTAGTCCTTGACCATGTTCTCCAGGCGATCGGTGTTGGAGGTGGATCTGCACGCTTGCTGTTCAGTGGGCTGCTGCTGCATGGGTGTCAGAAAATTTTCCCACTCCAAGGACACCAGGGATGAGCAGAAACTACGCCAGTGCGAATTTTCGCATCGTAGTTCGCATCTACGCATTGTAGTTCGTAGGCGAAGTCTCAAAACTACGCGTACGATTTTACGCGTAGCGAAGTACCGTTACGCGTAGTTTACGCCCCTACGTGTAGTTCTCATGTGTATTGCGAAGTAAACTACGAATGCGTTATTTGCGTCTATTTTTCCGCGTACGATTGTATGCATACAAAATTACGCATTGGAAAGGGGAATGTACGCATAGAAGAGTTACTGTTCCAAGCATTTGCAGAGGAATTCATGCGTACATTTTTATGCATAATGGCATAAGCGTCCGCATGTACTACGCTACGCACTACGCGTAATTGCGTATTTTAATGCGTATTCTACGAAATGCATATGAAGCAATTATTTGGTTTTGAAGCCGTAGTTTGGCGAAGCGTAATTGCGTAAAACTACGCGTAGTTCCAGCGTAGCGAAGTTGGTTGACTACGACCATCCCTGAAGGACACTGCCGATACCATTCCCTTTTGGGCACTAGTTGCGGCTTGCGTTGTTTGCTGCTCTCCTGGTCGTCCTGGGTTTGCGGTAGTCAGTCTGTCGGCGTACAACTGGCTAGAGGAGGGGGAGGATGTCAATCTCCTCTCTAAAGTCTCCACAAGGGCCTGCTGGTATTCTTCCATTTTGACCTGTCTGACTCTTTCTTCAAGCAGTTTTGGAACATTGTGTTTGTACCGTGGATCCAGAAGGGTATAAACCCAGTAATTGGTGTTGTCCAAAATGCGCACAATGCGTGGGTCACGTTCAATGCAGTCTAGCATGAATTGAGCCATGTGTGCCAGAGTCCTACCAGAATCCTCATCATCCTCTTGTGAGCGTTGTGATAGTTGTTGTGATGCATCATAGTCGTCACCTTCCTCCTGGTCTGCTTCTGCTGACCATTCGCACTGAATTGTGGAAGTTCAACGTGCACCGCTCTGGCCCTCGTCAGTGGTGGCATGAAATTCCTGCTCCAACTCCAGCTGTTCCTCCTCCTCTTCTTCGTCATAGCTGCTGGGGCCAGCGTTCCCTGAGGCGGATGGCCTGATGTTGGTACCATCACGCTGATCGTTTTCTCCTTCAGATTCCCCCAGTTGCATCATGACAGCTGTTTCCTTGATTTTCAACATTGACCTCTTCATAAACACAGCAGTGGTATGGTAATGCTGACTGAAGAGTTGTCACTGCTCACAAGCAACGTGGATTGCTCAAAATTTTGGAGGACTTGGCAGAGGTCCAACATGTTGGCCCAATCGGATCCACAGAAGCTTGGCAGCTGGCCGGATGCGCCTCGGTACTGTGCCGTCATGTACTGGACCACTGCACTCTTCTGCTCACAAAAGCGGGCTAGCATGTGCAGCGTAGAATTCCAGCGCGTAGGGACATCACACAGCAAGCGATGGTGGGGGAGATTGAAGCGCTCCTGCATCTTGGCGAGTGCCCCCGAAGCAGTACTGGAATTTCTACAGTGTTTGGCCACTCGACGCACCTTCAACAGAAGATCGGCCACGCCTGGGTATGTCCTCAGGAACCGCTGAACTACTAGGTTCATCACGTGCGCCAGGCAAGGGATGTGTGTCAGCTTAGCCAACCTTAAAGCGCGAATGAGATTACTCCCATTATCACACACAACCATGCCCGGTTTCAGGTCCAGCGGTGCCAGCCACAAATCCGTCTGTTCCTTTATTCCCTTCCAAATTTCCTCCCCTGTGTGCTGCTTATCCCCAAGGCAGATCAGCTTCAGCAACGCTTGCTGACGCATGCCAACAGCTGTGCTGCACTGCTTCCACGATCCTACTGCTGCTGGGTTAGCGTTTCCGGATGAGGTACAGCTTTGAGATGCGTTGGAGGAGAAGGAGTCAGAGAGGTAGGTGCTGCTGTTGTTATCCAGTGGGAGGGACGGCGGTGCAGCTGTTTGCGGCGTGGGCAACACCCGCGCCGTAGAAGGTGAGGAATCGCTGCCAGGCTCCACAAGGTTCACCCAGTGCGCGGTAAGGGAGATGTATCGACCCTGGCCGAACGCACTCGTCCAGGTGTCAGTGGTGAGGTGAACCTTGCAGGCAACGGCATTCTTCAAGCTTCGGGTTATTTTGCTGACCACGTGCTCATGCAACTCAGGCACTGCAGAGCGCGCAAAGTGGTAGCAGCTGGGAATCACGTAACGTGGGATGGCCACTGACATCATGCCCTTGAAGCTGTTTGTCTCCACCACTCGATATGGCAGCATTTCGCAGGCCAGAAGCTTGGCTATGCTGGCTGTTACTGCCACGGCCCGGGGGTCATTTGCTGGCAATTTCCTCTTGCGCTCAAACATCTCCGACACAGACAACTGAACCGTAGTGCTGCACACGGAAGGGCTGTTGGTTGTTGTGTTTGATGAAGACTGGGAGACCTCAAGAGCACTACTCCGGAAAGTGACAGTGTCAGCGTCGTCTGATGTTTGTGAATGTTGTGAACCACGCAATGGCTGGGCTACCGCTGCTGCTGAGGCGGGTCTGGTGGTGAGTCTGGTGAACCCAAGGGAGGCAGTGTTGCTGGTACCCTGTCCTGCCGAGTTTGCCCACAGAGTGGGATGTTTGGATAGCATGTGTCGGCTCATGCTGGTGGTGGAGAGGTTGTTAATACTTTTCCCCCTGCTCAGGCGGGTCTTGCACACCTTGCAAATCGCCATGGTAACATCCTCAGTGCAGTCTTCAAAGAAAGCCCAGACTTTGGAGCACCTGCCTTGCTGGCGATTTCTGTTTGCTCCTCTTTTGCCTCTCACTTGAACTTCCACGCTTGTGGTGCCTGAAATTGCGCGCCGCCTACCTTGTGGCACAAGGCGAACTCGTGCAGCAGTGGGTTCTTCAACAGACTCATCTGTGCTGCTGCTACGACGGCGATGTTCTCGTTCACAAACAAAATCTGGGTCTCTGTCCACATTGTCCATACCCTCCTCTTCCATCTCCTCAAACTCGTCATATGTCATTGTGGGGGGCCGCCGCCGTGGAGTAGAGCTCCCCAGAACAACCTCTGCGCAGCTCACTCCAACGTCGTCTTCCAGATCTTGTCGGCCGACCTCCTGCAATTGCAACCCCTCCTGCCCAACTTGCTCTGGGATTTGGGTTTCCGAGTCCTCCTCGGACTCGCCTTGTATTTCAGTGCGCGGTGCATTTCCCACAGTTAATGGTTGTGAATCCGGGCACAACATTTCTGGCTGTTCCTCCATTGACCTTTGAAAGGTGGAAGTTTGTTGGGCTGGGAATAGCTCCTGCGAATACCCCATTGTGTCCTGAGGTAATTCATCGGACTGGTTATCTGGCAGTTGTGTGCGTGGTGTCGCTGCCGGTTGTGTCAGCTTTGTGCCCACTGGCTCCTTGTAACTGGCTGAGGACTCGGACCTCGTGCGTGATGTGCTGGTGCTGCTTAACCCACTGCTGGACGCTTGAGAGGTCATCCAAGTAATTATCTGGTCCTGTTCTTTTGGATTTGTGAGGGTTGTTGTCCTGGACAACATGGGCGGTATTGAGTGGGTTTTCTTGGGTGCTCCCCTGTGGCCTGTACGTGAACCGTCAGGGGAAACACCTCTTCCCTTGCCCCTCCCTCTTTCACCGGATTTCTTCCTCATTTCACTTATCCTTACAGTACACGCTGACTGGCAGCAGTACAGTGGCAGTACAGAAATGCTATACAGTACCACTATTCCCAGCAGCGACACAGAGCACAATGCTATACAGTGGCGGGTGAGCGGTGTACCACTATTCCCAGCAGCGACACACAGCACAATGCTATACAGTGGCAGGTGAGCGGTGTACCACTATTCCCAGCAGCGACACAGAGCACAATGCTATACAATGGCGGGTGAGCGGTGTACCACTATTCCCAGCAGCGACACAGAGCACAATACTATACAGTGGCGTGTGAGCGGTGTACCACTATTCCCAGCAGCGACACAGAGCACAATGCTATACAGTGGCGGGTGAGCGGTGTACTACTATTCCCAGAAGACACAGAGTGGCAGTAAACAGAATGCTATATAGTGTGGCTGAGCGAGGTACACAGAGTGGCAGTAAACAGAATGCTATATAGTGTGGCTGAGCGAGCGGTGTAGTACTATTCCCAGCAGACACAGAACAGTAAACAGAATGCTATATAGTGTGGCTGAGCGGTGTACCACTATTCCCAGCAGCGACACAGAGCACAATGCTATACAGTGGCGGGTGAGCGGTGTACCACTATTCCCAGCAGCGACACAGAGCACAATGCTATACAGTGGCGAGTGAGCGGTGTACCACTATTCCCAGCAGCGACACAGAGCACAATGCTATACAGTGGCGGGTGAGCGGTGTACTACTATTCCCAGCAGACACAGAGTGGCAGTAAACAGAATGCTATATAGTGTGGCTGAGCGAGCGGTGTACTACTATTCCCAGCAGACACAGAACAGTAAACAGAATGCTATATAGTGTGGCTGAGCGAGCGGTGTACTACTATTCCCAGCAGACACAGAACAGTAAACAGAATGCTATATAGTGTGGCTGAGCGAGGTACACAGAGTGGCAGTAAACAGAATGCTATATAGTGTGGCTGAGCGAGCGGTGTACTACTATTCCCAGCAGACACAGAACAGTAAACAGAATGCTATATAGTGTGGCTGAGCGGTGTACCACTATTCCCAGCAGCGACACACAGCACAATGCTATACAGTGGCAGGTGAGCGGTGTACCACTATTCCCAGCAGCGACACAGAGCACAATGCTATACAATGGCGGGTGAGCGGTGTACCACTATTCCCAGCAGCGACACAGAGCACAATGCTATACAGTGGCGGGTGAGCGGTGTACTACTATTCCCAGAAGACACAGAGTGGCAGTAAACAGAATGCTATATAGTGTGGCTGAGCGAGGTACACAGACTGGCAGTAAACAGAATGCTATATAGTGTGGCTGAGCGAGCGGTGTACTACTATTCCCAGCAGACACAGAACAGTAAACAGAATGCTATATAGTGTGGCTGAGTGGTGTACCACTATTCCCAGCAGCGACACAGAGCACAATGCTATACAGTGGCGGGTGAGCGGTGTACCACTATTCCCAGCAGCGACACAGAGCACAATGCTATACAGTGGCGGGTGAGCGGTGTACTACTATTCCCAGCAGACACAGAGTGGCAGTAAACAGAATGCTATATAGTGTGGCTGAGCGAGCGGTGTACTACTATTCCCAGCAGACACAGAACAGTAAACAGAATGCTATATAGTGTGGCTGAGCGAGGTACACAGAGTGGCAGTAAACAGAATGCTATATAGTGTGGCTGAGCGAGCGGTGTACTACTATTCCCAGCAGACAAAGAACAGTAAACAGAATGCTATATAGTGTGGCTGAGCGAGGTACACAGAGTGGCAGTAAACAGAATGCTATATAGTGTGGCTGAGCGAGCGGTGTACTACTATTCCCAGCAGACACAGAACAGTAAACAGAATGCTATATAGTGTGGCTGAGCGAGCGGTGTACTACTATTCCCAGCAGACACAGAACAGTAAACAGAATGCTATATAGTGTGGCTGAGCGAGGTACACAGAGTGGCAGTAAACAGAATGCTATATAGTGTGGCTGAGCGAGCGGTGTACTACTATTCCCAGCAGACACAGAACGGTAAACAGAATGCTATATAGTGTGGCTGAGCGAGGTACACAGAGTGGCAGTAAACAGAATGCTGAGCGAGCGGTGTACTACTATTCCCAGCAGCGACACAATGACTGGGGGGACCCTGGCTAGCGTGGCTGGAGCGCGAACTACCCTGCCTGCCTACCCAAAGCTAAACCCACAGACAAATGGCGGAAATATGACGTGGTTCGGGTATTTATTTACCCGAACCACGTGACAGTTCGGCCAATCAGAGCGCGTTCGGGTCCGAACCACGTGACCCGTTCGGCCAATCACAGCGCTAGCCGAACGTTCGGGGAACGTTCGGCCATGCGCTCTTAGTTCGGCCATGTGGCCGAACGGTTTGGCCGAACACCATCAGGTGTTCGGCCGAACTCGAACATCACCCGAACAGGGTGATGTTCTGCAGAACCCGAACAGTGGCGAACACTGTTCGCCCAACACTACTGTATAGAGAGATGTACCTCCCTCTGTCCCCAAATCATGTCATTCAAAAGAGCCCCCAAAGTTTGTGACAAGCTAATACAGCATGTGGGTCATAGCAAGGTTGTGCCTGCAGCTCATAAAGGCATGTTTCATGACCAGAGGTTCCACACCTCTAAATGCACAATCATTTGGGTCAAGAACTTTTTCACGTGTGAATCGACGCACATTGTGTATTTATTTATTTGCCCTTGTGGGTAAGGGTGTGGAGGAAATATGTTCCAAGGCCTAAAGGACTGCATTCGTCACACAAACCTGCCATCAGGCATGAGTTGAGTGAGCATTCGGTGACAATACACTTTACCGGTGCAGGCATAATATAGCACAACTCTGTATTACACTGATAGATGAGGTTGCTCCATGTGGCAATGGCGCAGATAGACTGAAATGGCTATTGAAAACAGAAGCATGAATATCTGGAAACTATGGGGGTGGGTGGTTTAAAAATGGAGTTGAGCTTCTGTTTGTAATGATTATTGCAGATATGTTTGCTTAGGTGGGATTGGTAAATTGATTAATTGCTCTTTATTTAGTGTTGGGTAGATCTTTGTAAGTAAGACCGTTGGTTTATAAACATTGTTGTTTATTGCTGTCTCCATGTAACACATGCATTTAGTCCTGTCATTTGAGATGGCAAAAGGATCTTATGATTGGCTGCTGATGGTGAAGAATATTTCTATGTGTCCTGGAAGGGGCCATGGCCTTTGATGGTGTGCTACATGCTGCAGCAGGGTCAGGATAGGCTGTTCTCCTATTTGTGACATGGAACTGGCAAACAGCGTCTACAGATTTGAATAGATATGTTGCACTTTACATATTCATTATCTGTTTCCTATCAGGTCTGCTTCTCAGTTGTTTTTTTTCATGTAATACTAGATTATACTTTTGATTGAGGGTTCACAGCTCATCAGAGATATTCATATATATCCATGGATGCTTCTGGGTCATATGTGATCACATCTTGACTAAGATCCCTTGAAACTGCGGTCTGTAGTGATTTTAACTTGGTATGCAATGATTTATTAAAATAACTTCACATTACTGAGGTGGTGTTGACCCTTCATCATTTGGTGGGTTAATGTTTGGCATACCAGTAGAAGTGTTAGGTGTATTGGTAGGAAGGTAAGTGTGAAGAGCATTGATAGGAAGGTTACTGTCCAGCATATTGGTATGAGGGTTAGTGTGAGAGAATAGGCAATGAGGAGGTTAGGTAAGTGTTTAGGGTAAGGTGTATCATCGGTAGTCTACATAGCAGAGTTTTGACTACAGTGTAGCTGAAAATCGGGTGACTATTTATATTGTGTGGCATTTGGCTTTTACATAGCCAAGATTTTGCCAGATAGTATAAAACTGGTAGCAGATCCCTATTGCTATTAGCATCACTTGGCACCCAAAAGAACGACTGCCTATTGCCTATACAATGCACACTCAATTCTTAGGGGTGTTGATCCAGGAGTTTTATTTCACTGCCACCTGGGGGCTACTTGGCCCAAGCCTTGGTAAGGTATAGGCCTTCCTTTGATTCAACTAAAATATGAGAGTGGGCCTTTTTTTCTTCTGTTTGAACTTGATGGATGAATGTCTTTTTTCACACAGACAGCGTAACTATGTTTAACTTGCAAACATTTTTTCCTTGCTGGGGTTACTGACAGTATTACTAAATTATGTTTTTTGCAAATGTGCTTTTTTGCTTTTTTAATAAATCCAGACTGTACTAAATGTATTCAAGATTAATTCTTGCTGTTGATGTGTCACTGCAATAGCACAAACAGCATCTCACTAACCTGGAGGTAATAGGTCCACTATCATTTGGTCATTTTCACATATGTATCATAATATATTAGACATCCTTTAAATGTAAATATAAATTCTGTAAATGTGTTTTAATAAAAATCAAAATGATTCTCCCAGACTTCGATACAAAGAAGAATGTATAAGTCTGTGTAGCTCATAGGCACCACTTGGGCATGGTTAAAAATATGTCAAGCGTCAGCAATGACCCAATGTCACTCTGGTGTGACGTCTGTAAAGTAGCCCAGATGGGATTGTAGTCAGAATACATCCAAGCTGGAATGGTTCCAGCTTCCCAAGATGCTCTAAATGTTTCTCCACTGGGTGGCATCTTTATGGTCCCTGTGCGGATATCAGCGGATGTAGTGTGGGAGAAAAACTTGACTTACACCTGTGACTTCATTTTTGTTTATAACTTATTCTTATTGTTTAGCAGTTATGTGTTGTTTATTTCAATTCACTAGGAAATTATAATATCACATAAAATACATGCTATCTGGATTCTCGTATGACTACATGTGGCATTTTGGAAGGGGATAGATGTACAGAAATGGAAGGAAAACAACTGTAGGGTAGGTTCATATAATAATAATAATAATATGAAGAAAAAAAAACATTCCTGGCACCACCCTGGCTGGGCAAAGTGCTCTCAGACAGCTCTAAGAGGACCACCTTGTGTCAGTTTATTACAAATAAAGCCTTATGTCAGTAGGGAGACTAATATGGTGCTAATTATGATAGATCTGCAGCAATGGAACTAGAACATTACATCAGATGCCTTCTTCTGAGGACCTGGCAGGAGTACACAGTAGAGGACACAGTGGATACCTTATTCTTTAGTTATAATACGTCTTATTATGTTGTGCTCTGTTTTTTGTCCTCTTTTCATTCGAGATTCCCTCTGATCATCGTGCTGCAGTGAGCTAATGCTTGTCTGTAACAAAGAGAGTAAAGTCTGAGGCGACGCAAGCCACGTGGTTGATGTCAGAAAACAGTGTATACAAGGAGCTTAAGTACCAATGCCCACACAAGGACATTCAGCACTGCAATAAGGCTTTCAGAACTACAGTAACTGTGTTAGTAGGCTGATTCCAAAGACAATATTTTTCATATGTTTGGTAGGCTCTTGGCTGTCCTGCAGCACTGTACAATCTCAACATTCATAGGAACATTTGGGCATTTTACTGTAGAATAAATTATTTACTTCAGTAGCAGAAATCAGAACACAGGAGTACAGAAATTTAACAATTTCTCGTCTAGGTATTGTCAAGTGGATCAGCCCACTGTAAAACAAAGCCGGCATTTATTTGGTTCTATACAAAATAAGCTTAAAGTGAACCTGAACTGAAAATAAAAAGTCAAAATAACCATACACAGGTCATACTTACCTCCTCTGTAGTCTACTACTCAATCTCTTTCTCCTCTCCTGCGTCCCATTTGTCCACTGCCATCAATGGAATTTTCCATCCTCCATTTTAAAAATGGCCATTACCCCATAACAGCTTCCTGGTCAGCACACTGTTAAACTGTATTATCACCCACTTGAGCCATAGGGAAACATAGACATTACCTTGCACATTCAGTTGTAATTGACAGCTGCTGATATATAACTGACAGCAACTGGTTTATTTCAGTTCTGACAAAATATTGTTAGAACTGGAAGGGATCACTGTAAGAAGAAAATGGTGAGCGTCTGAGAGGAACTGACGGTGAGGTTAGTATGTAATATTAATTTGCAGCTACGTCATGTGTATATTTTAAATAATTTTACTCGGTTCAGGCTCCCTTTAAGTTAATTGGTTTGCTAAAGTTAATGATTATGGAAATACTATGATAAAAGTAGAGATGTAGCGAACGGTTTGCCGGCGAACGGTTCCAGGCGAACATTGGGGGTTCGCGTTCGCTTGCGCCAGGCAAACTTTTCCGGAACTTCGATTCACCCCATAATGCACTATGAGGGTCAACTTTGACCCTCTGCATCACAGTCAGCAGGTACATTGTAGCCATTCAGGCTACAGTAAGCCCTGGAGCCCCACCCCCACCTTATATAAGGCAGGGTCCGGCGGCCATTACACTCACTCGTGTGCCTGCTAGTGAGAGGAAAGGGACAGCTGCTGCAGACTTGTTCTTCTAGGGACAGATTAGTTAGGTTCTTGGCTGCTTAGTTTGTTCCTGGCTGATTGTTATTGCTTTTATAGCACCCTAGCTCTTGTCAGAGCTCATCCTGTACTTTTTTTTGTTTTTACTGTGTGTCAAACTGACACTTTTGTTGCATGCACAGCCTTGCTAATTGATAGTGTGTGTGTGCCACTGCCAGTAGCCCAGCACATTCAGTGACTGACTGCCTGTGTGTGTGACAGGGAGCTGCACATTGTACTACCCAGTACTGCATATACCCAGTACCTGGGTTTACTTAACCCACCTCATCACTGCATATACCTAGCTTTGTGTTGAGTAAACCCAGCTCACTGCATATAGCTACTACCTGTTGTGTTTACTTAACCCACCTCATCACTGCACATAACTACCTGTAGTGTTGAGTGAACCCAGCTCACTGCATATACCTACTACCTGTTGTGTTGAGTGAACCCAGCTCACTGCAAATACCTACTACCTGTTGTGTTTACTTAACCCACCTCATCACTGCATATACCTAGCTTTGTGTTGAGTGAACCCAGCTCACTGCATCCTACTACTACCTGTTGTGTTTACTTAACCCACCTCATCACTGCACATAACTACCTGTAGTGTTGAGTGAACCCAGCTCACTGCATCCTACTACTACCTGTTGTGTTTACTTAACCCACCTCATCACTGCACATAACTACCTGTAGTGTTGAGTGAACCCAGCTCACTGCATATACCTACTACCTGTTGTGTTGAGTGAACCCAGCTCACTGCATATACCTACTACCTGTTGTGTTTACTTAACCCACCTCATCACTGCATATACCTAGCTTTGTGTTGAGTGAACCCAGCTCACTGCATCCTACTACTACCTATTGTGTTTACTTAACACACCTCATCACTGCACATAACTACCTGTTGTGTTGAGTGAACCCAGCTCACTGCATATACCTACTACCTGTTGTGTTGAGTGAACCCAGCTCACTGCATATACCTACTACCTGTTGTGTTAAGTGAACCCAGCTCACTGCATATACCTACTACCTGTTGTGTTGAGTGAACCCAGCTCACTGCATATACCTACTACCTGTTGTGTTTACTTAACCCACCTCATCACTGCACATAACTACCTGTTGTGTTGAGTGAACCCAGCTCACTGCATATACCTACTACCTGTTGTGTTTACTTAACCCACCTCATCACTGCATATACCTAGCTTTGTGTTGAGTGAATCCAGCTCACTGCATCCTACTACTACCTGTTGTGTTTACTTAACCCACCTCATCACTGCACATAACTACCTGTAGTGTTGAGTGAACCCAGCTCACTGCATATACCTACTACCTGTTGTGTTGAGTGAACCCAGCTCACTGCATATACCTACTACCTGTTGTGTTTACTTAACCCACCTCATCACTGCATATACCTAGCTTTGTGTTGAGTGAGCCCAGCTCACTGCATCCTACTACTACCTGTTGTGTTTACTTAACCCACCTCATCACTGCACATAACTACCTGTTGTGTTGAGTGAACCCAGCTCACTGCATATACCTACTACCTGTTGTGTTGAGTGAACCCAGCTCACTGCATATACCTACTACCTGTTGTGTTGAGTAAACCCAGCTCACTGCATATACCTAGCATCCCCCCGAGATGGACAAAATGGACAAACCAGGTAGAGGAAGAGGTAGAGGCAGACCCAGAGGAAGGCCACCAGGCACCGGCAGGTCTGTGCGAGGTGGTGTTGCTGTGATTTCGTGCGGACCTGCCCCAAAATACAGTGCTCAGAAGAAGGCACGTGCCATCACTTCCCAAAATCGTGAGGAGGTGATTGAGTATTTAACACAGAACACCTCATCTCCCGCAGCCACCAGCGCTACAACAAGCACCACATCTGCTGCATTTGACACTTCGCAGTTATTTGGTGGTGGTGGTGGTGAAATCACCGATTTACAGCCACTACTGCAACAACAAGAAGAAGGCGCAGGTACACCACCTCCTACGTCTGAGTTAGGTGGTGATAGTATGGACGTAACGTGTGTGGATGTGGATGATGGACCACCTGAAGTTGGTGCAGTTGAGGAGGAGGTTTCTGAGGAAAGCGCAGCTGGCCAGGAGGATTATGATGACGATTGTACGGATACCACATATGTTCCCGGTAGAGGAGATGACCAGGGGGATAGTTCAGAGGAGGATTCAGAGAGGACTAGGAGGAGACGACTCCATGATAGAAGCAGAGGGAGCTCGTCCTCAGAAACAGCTGGGGGCAGTGTCCAGCGCCATGTATCGCCAGCTATGGCCAGACAGCCAACATGCCCTTCAACCTCAGCTGCTGATGCCACCGTAGCGCCATCAGCCCAGGGGGGCTCAGCGGTTTGGAATTTTTTTAACGTGTGTGTCTCAGATCGGAGCAAAGCCATCTGTTGTCTGTGCCAGCAAAAATTGAGCCGTTGAAAGGCCAACTCTCACGTAGGGACAAGTGCCTTACGAAGACACCTGGATAGAAGGCACAAACAGCTATGGCAAGAACACCGGAGGAAAAGCAGCACCCCTCAAAAGACAAGCCACCCTCCTTCTCCTCTTCCTCCTTCAGGTGCATCGTCTTCATCCGCTTTCTCCCTTGCACCTTCACAGCCACCCTCCTCCACACTGCCTCTTCCCTTCAGCGGCTCCTTCTCCTCTGCCCACAGCAGTACCCAGCTGTCCGTGAAGGAAGTATTTGAGCGGAAGAAGCAAATGTCTGCCAGTCACCCTCTTGCCCGGCGTCTGACAGCTGGCGTGGCAGAACTATTAGCTCGCCAGCTATTACCATACAAGCTGGTGGAGTCGGAGGCTTTCCGTAAGTTTGTGGCCATTGGTACACCGCAGTGGAAGATACCAGGCCGCAATTATTTTTCACAAAAGGCCATACCCAAACTGTACCGGGTAGTTGAGAGGCAAGTGGTGTCATCTCTGGCACACAGCGTTGGGTCAAGGGTCCACCTGACCACGGATGCCTGGTCTGCCAAGCACGGGCAGGGCCACTACATTACATACACAGCCCATTGGGTCAACCTGGTGACTGATGGCAGCAAGCAGGGAGTACGTGGCTGCTCAGAGGACCGACTTGTCACACCTCCACGGCTTGCAGGCAGGCCTCCAGCCACCTCCTCTACACCTGCTATCACCGCTTCGCTGTCGTCATCCTCCTCCTCCTCCTCCTTGGCTGGTGCCGCCATCTCCTCTCCAGCTACACAGCCCCAGCACCCCAGGACCTATGCTGCATGCCAGGTGCGACGGTGTCATGCAGTGTTAGACATGTCTTGCCTGAAAGCGGAGAGTCACACTGGAGCAGCTCTCCTGGCTGCTCTTAACAAACAGGTGGAGCAATGGCTGACCCCGCACAAGCTTGAGATCGGCAACGTGGTGTGTGACAATGGCAGCAATCTCATTGCTGCGTTGAATTTGGGAAAGCTGACACACATACCCTGCATGGCACATGTGCTTAATCTGGTCATGCAAAGATTTGTGTCCAAGTACCCAGGCTTAGAGGACGTCCTGAAGCAGGCCAGGAAGTTGTGTGGGCATTTCAGGCGCTCTTACAAGGCCATGGCACGCTTTGCGGAGATTCAGCGTAGAATCAACTTGCCGGTGAGACGCCTGATTTGCGATAGCCCGACTCGCTGGAATTCCACCCTGCTGATGTTCTCTCGCCTGCTAGACCAGGAGAAAGCCGTCACCCAGTACCTGTATCATTACAGTACAAGGACACAATCTGGGAGGATGGGGATGTTGTGGCCTAACAACTGGACACTGATGCGAAATGCATGCAGGGTCATGGAGCCCTTTGAGGAGGTGACCAAACTGGTGAGTTGCGATGAGGGCACCATCAGCGACTTGATCCCCTACGCCTACTTCCTGGAGCGTGCCGTGCGTAGAGTGGTGGATACAGCTGTGGAGGAGCGTGAACAAGAAGAGTTAGGGCAGCAGGAGTCGTGGGAGCCATTTACACACGAACCCGATGTTTCCACAACACCGGCGGCAGCACAGAGGGGGGAGGAGGAGGAAGAAGAGGAGTCGTGTGGGGAAGGAGAGGAGTCAGACTCTGATGATGGTGATGATGAGGAAGGTGTTTCTGTGGAGGAGGAAGAGGCGGCGGAAGGAGAACAACCGCGGCAGCCATCACAGGGGGCTTCTGCTGCTCCACGTTCCCGTGGTATTGTTCGTGGCTGGGGGGAGGAAGAGGAGTTGCGTCCTGTCACTGAAGAAGAGCAAGAGGAGATGGAGAGTATGTCTGCATCCAGCTTTGTGCAGATGTCCTCTTTCATGTTGTCCAGCCTGTTAAGGGACCCCCGTATCAAAAAACTCAAGACGAATGACCTGTACTGGGTGGCCACGCTACTAGACCCTCCGTACAGGCACAAAGTGGCGGACCTCTTAGCAACTCAACAAAAGGCGGAAAGGATGCAGCACTTGCAGAACAAGCTGTTGATGATGCTTTACAATGCATTTAAGGGTGATGTGGCTGCACAACGCAATCAAGGTACCACTGACAGTAACCCTCCTCCTCCCAAGTCCACGCAGGCAAGAACAGGACGCTCCAGCGATCTCTGATGTCGGACATGCAAACGTTCTTTAGTCCAACTCCTCGCCATAGTCCTTCCGGATCCACCCTCCACCAACGCCTGGACCAGCAGGTAGCCGACTACCTGGCCTTGAGTGTGGATGTAGACTCTGCAAAAAGCGGCGATGAACCCTTGGACTACTGGTTGCGCAGGCTTGACCTGTGGCCAGAGCTGTCCCAATTTTCCATACAACTTCTCTCTTGCCCTGCCGCAAGCGTCCTGTCAGAAAGGACCTTCAGTGCAGCTGGAGGCATAGTTACTGAGAAGAGAAGTCGCCTAAGTCATGACAGTGTTCAGTACCTGACCTTTATCAAAATGAATGAGGAATGGATCACGGAGGGCTACTGCACGACCGAAGACTAAGTCAGTCCCCACACACAGCATCTCTGCCTGCAGGCCGCTTGACTGCCTTCTCCGCCACTACCAACAGGGTCCAGGACTCTAGGCGGATTCCTGAATTTTTAAGGCCGCTGCTAGCAGCGGCCGCTACACTAATTTTTCTGGTGCGTGTACATGTGCCCATCCCCCTTCGTGATCATTACCTTGCCGCGGTGAAGGGGCTTGCGCATCACAATGAAGCAATGACCGCCGGCTTTTGAGTGTCTCGGGTGGGGGTGGCACACAAAAGATAATAAGGTCGCTGCTTTATTGTGGTCAGACCAAATTTGATCAGCTGGACAGTCACTGTTCTGTCATTCAGCTACATCAGCCGGGCGAGCATATGGGCTGAAAAGCCACCATCACCTGCACTCTCGTCATGGTGCGCACCAGTCCAGCACGGCCGTCACTACAGTCACTGCATACCTTTCACTGCATCTGTGACTGCACATTATACCTGGCAGTCAGTGCATAACTTGCACTTGAATGGATACACTTTTAAACAATTTAAAAATACAACCATCTAAACTTTCAAACAATTTAAAAATACAACCATCTATCATTTTCAAAAAATTGAAAAAAAGGGCAAAAAAACTTGCCCTCCGTAAAACATTCTTGGCAAATGCTTTCGACTTGGTTTGTCCAGTGCTGGGCCGAAATTACGCATTAGTGTAATTACGCATCGTAATTCACTACAAATGCACCGTAAGCATTACGTGTAAGGTTACGGTATTACACGTAATTAATTACGCGTAGACCGTAGGTTACGTTATTACGCGTAACAAATTATGCGTAAGACAGTAAACTCCTATTGAAATTACACAGTCTGCGGTAATCGCGTAATATTACGTTCCCGTATAATATAAAAAAGCCGCCAATTTTAAGGGTTAATAGCAAAGCCCCCTTAAGTGCTAAGGGCCTCAAATTTGGAGAATAGATTAAGGAGATCAGAAGGAATAAGAGGAAAAAATTTTTTTTAAAAAAGACCTTATAGTTTTTGAGAAAATCGATGTCAAAGTTTCAAAGGAAAAATATATACATTTAAAAACCCGCCGACTTTAACGGTTAATAGCAAAGCCTGCTTAAAATTTAGGAACACCAAATCCCCAGGGTATATTAAGGGGATCAATGGGAATAAGAGGAAAAAAATTTTTTTCAAAAAGACCTTATAGTTTTTGAGAAAATCGATTTTTAAGTTTCAAGGGCAAAAATGTCTTTTAAATGCGGAAAATGTCAGTTTTTTTTGCACAGGTAACAATAGTGTATTATTTTCATAGATTCCCCTAAGTGGGAAGAGTTTTACTTACTTCGTTCTGAGTGTGGGAAATATAAAAAAAAAAACGACGTGGGGTCCCCCCTCCCAGACCTCTTTAACCCCTTGTCCCCCATGCAGGCTGGGATAGCCAGAATGCGGAGCACCGGCCGCGTGGGGCTCCGCACCCTGACTATACCAGCCCGCATGGTCCATGGATTGGGGGGTCTCGGAAGGGGAGGGGCAGCCAAGCTTTCCCCTCCCCCTCCGAGCCCTTGTCCAATCCAAGGACAAGGGGCTCTTCTCCACCTCCGATGGGTGGTGGAGGTGGAGGCCGTGATTTCCTGGGGGGGGTTCATGGTGGCATCTGGGAGTCCCCTTTAAAAAGGGGTCCCCCAGATGCCCACCCCCCCTCCCAGGAGAAATGAGTATAGGGGTACTTGTACCTCTTACCCATTTCCTTTAAGAGTTAAAAGTAAATAAACACACAAACACTTAGAAAAAGTATTTTAATTGAACAAAAAACATAACCACGAAAAAAGTCCTGTAATATTCTTAATTAACCATTAATACTTACCTGTCCCTTTAAATAAATGATCCCTCGCAATAGCCTCGGAAATGTTCTATCAGTTACAATGTAACAAAGTTATTACAATGTAACAACTTTGTTACATTGTAACTACGCCGCACCCGACATCACTCGCCGCTCAGCCGCCGCATACACTTACGCGTCCTTGCAGGACGCTAAGTCCCCGCCAGCTCCCGCTGTCCACCCCGCCCACATCTGTCACCCACATGTCACCCACATGTGGGTGACATGTGGGTGACATGTGGGAGAGGCGGGGAGGGAAGCGGGAGCCGGCGGGGACTTAGCGTCCTGCACGGACCCGACAGAGCTCTTAGCTATATAGCTCAGAGCTCTCTAAGCATCTTTGTATTTGGGCTCCAAGGAGCTAGTGTTGGGCGAACAGTGTTCGCCACTGTTCGGGTTCTGCAGAACATCACCCTGTTCGGGTGATGTTCGAGTTCGGCCGAACACCTGACGGTGCTCGGCCAAACCGTTCGGCCATATGGCCGAACTAAGAGCGCATGGCCGAACGTTCCCCGAACGTTCGGCTAGCGCTGTGATTGGCCGAACGGGTCACGTGGTTCGGACCCGAACGCGCTCTGATTGGCCGAACTGTCACGTGGTTCGGGTAAATAAATACCCGAACCACGTCATATCTCCGCCATTTGTCTGTGGGTTTAGCTTTGGGTAGGCAGGCAGGGTAGTTCGCGCTCCAGCCACGCTAGCCAGGGTCCCCCCCAGTCATTGTGTGTCGCTGCTGGGAATAGTAGTACACCGCTCGCTCAGCATTCTGTTTACTGCCACTCTGTGTACCTCGCTCAGCCACACTATATAGCATTCTGTTTACTGCCACTCTGTGTCTGCTGGGAATAGTAGTACACCGCTTGCACAGCCACACTATATAGCATTCTGTTTACTGCCACTCTGTGTACCTCGCTCAGCCACACTATATAGCATTCTGTTTACTGCCACTCTGTGTCTGCTGGGAATAGTGGTACACCGCTCGCTCAGCCACACTATATAGCATTCTGTTCACTGTTCTGTGTCTGCTTGGAATAGTGGTACACCGCTCGTTCAGCCACACTATATAGCATTCTGTGTACTGTTCTGTGTCTGCTGGGAACAGTAGTACACCGCTCGTTCAGCCACACTATATAGCATTCTGTGTACTGTTCTGTGTCTGCTGGGAACAGTAGTACACCGCTCGCTCAGCCACACTATATAGCATTCTGTTCACTGTTCTGTGTCTGCTGGGAATAGTGGTACACCGCTCGCTCAGCCACACTATATAGCATTCTGTTCACTGTTCTGTGTCTGCTGGGAATAGTGGTACACCGCTCGCTCAGCCACACTATATAGCATTCTGTTCACTGTTCTGTGTCTGCTGGGAATAGTGGTACACCGCTCGCTCAGCCACACTATATAGCATTCTGTTCACTGTTCTGTGTCTGCTGGGAATAGTGGTACACCGCTCGCTCAGCCACACTATATAGCATTCTGTTTACTGTTCTGTGTCTGCTGGGAATAGTGGTACACCGCTCGCTCAGCCACACTATATAGCATTCTGTTCACTGTTCTGTGTCTGCTGGGAATAGTGGTACACCGCTCGCTCAGCCACACTATATAGCATTCTGTTCACTGTTCTGTGTCTGCTGGGAACAGTAGTACACCGCTCGTTCAGCCACACTATATAGCATTCTGTGTACTGTTCTGTGTCTGCTGGGAACAGTAGTACACCGCTCGTTCAGCCACACTATATAGCATTCTGTGTACTGTTCTGTGTCTGCTGGGAACAGTAGTACACCGCTCGTTCAGCCACACTATATAGCATTCTGTTCACTGTTCTGTGTCTGCTGGGAATAGTGGTACACCGCTCGCTCAGCCACACTATATAGCATTCTGTTCACTGTTCTGTGTCTGCTGGGAATAGTGGTACACCGCTCACCCGTCACTGTATAGCATTGTGCTCTGTGTCGCTGCTGGGAATAGTGGTACTGTATAGCATTTCTGTACTGCCACTGTACTGCTGCCAGTCAGCGTGTACTGTAAGGATAAGTGAAATGAGGAAGAAATCCGGTGAAAGAGGGAGGGGCAAGGGAAGAGGTGTTTCCCCTGACGGTTCACGTACAGGCCACAGGGGAGCACCCAAGAAAACCCACTCAATACCACCCATGTTGTCCAGGACAACAACCCTCACAAATCCAAAAGAACAGGACCAGATAATTACTTGGATGACCTCTCAAGCGTCCAGCAGTGGGTTAAGCAGCACCAGCACATCACGCACGAGGTCCGAGTCCTCAGCCAGTTACAAGGAGCCAGTGGGCACAAAGCTGACACAACCGGCAGCGACACCACGCACACAACTGCCAGATAACCAGTCCGATGAATTACCTCAGGACACAATGGGGTATTCGCAGGAGCTATTCCCAGCCCAACAAACTT
This sequence comes from Hyperolius riggenbachi, assembly GCF_040937935.1. Taxonomy (NCBI): domain Eukaryota; kingdom Metazoa; phylum Chordata; class Amphibia; order Anura; family Hyperoliidae; genus Hyperolius; species Hyperolius riggenbachi. The sequence continues at coordinate 370,307,783 of NC_090648.1, read as the reverse complement.
CCACCTTTCAAAGGTCAATGGAGGAACAGCCAGAAATGTTGTGCCTGGATTCACAACCGTTAACTGTGGGAAATGTACCGCGCACTGAAATACGAGGCGAGTCCGAAGAGGACTCGGAAACCCAAATCCCAGAGCAATTTGGGCAGGAGGGGTTGCAATTGCAGGAGGTCGGCCGACAAGATCTGGAAGACGACGTTGGAGTGTGCTGCGCAGAGGTTGTTGTGGGGAGCTCTACTCCACGGCGGTGGCCCACAATGACATATGACGAGTTTGAGGAGATGGAAGAGGAGGGTATGGACAATGTGGACAGAGACCCAGATTTTGTTTGTGAACGAGAACATCGCCGTCGTAGCAGCAGCACAGATGAGTCTGTTGAAGAACACACTGCTGCACGAGTTCGCCTTGTGCCACAAGGTAGGCGGCGCGCAATTTCAGGCACCACAAGCGTGGAAGTTCAAGTGAGAGGCAAAAGAGGAGCAAACAGAAATCGCCAGCAAGGAGGCAGGTGCTCCAAAGTCTGGGCTTTCTTTGAAGACTGCACTGAGGATGTTACCATGGCGATTTGCAAGGTGTGCAAGACCCGCCTGAGCAGGGGGAAAAATATTAACAACCTCTCCACCACCAGCATGAGCCGTCACATGCTATCCAAACATCCCACTCTTTGGGCAAACGCGTCAGGACAGGGTACCAGAAACAACACTGCCTCCCTTGGGTTCACCAGACCCGCCTCAGCAGCAGCAGTAGCCCAGCCATTGCGTGGTTCACAACATTCACAAACATCAGACGACGCTGACACTGTCACTTTCCGGAGTAGTGCTCTTGAGGTCTCCCAGTGTTCATCAAACACAACAACCAACAGCCCTTCCGTGTGCAGCGCTACGGTTCAGTTGTCTGTGTCGGAGATGTTTGAGCGCAAGAGGAAATTGCCAGCAAATGACCCCCGGGCCGTGGCAGTAACAGCCAGCATAGCCAAGCTTCTGGCCTGCGAAATGCTGCCATATCGATTGGTGGAGACAAACAGCTTCAAGGGCATGATGTCAGTGGCCATCCCACGTTACGTGGTTCCCAGCCGCTACCACTTTGCACGCTCTGCAGTGCCTGAGTTGCATGAGCACGTGGTCAGCAAAATAACCCGAAGCTTGAAGAATGCCGTTGCCTGCAAGGTTCACCTCACCACTGACACCTGGACGAGTGCGTTCGGCCAGGGTCGATACATCTCCCTTACCGCGCACTGGGTGAACCTTGTGGAGCCTGGCAGCGATTCCTCACCTGCTACGGCACGGGTGTTGCCCACGCCACAAACAGCTGCACCGCCGTCCCTCCCACTGGATAACAGCAGCACCTACCTCTCTGACTCCTTCTCCTCCAACGCATCTCAAAGCTGTACCTCATCCGGAAACGCTAACCCAGCAGCAGTAGGATCGTGGAAGCAGTGCAGCACAGCTGTTGGCATGCGTCAGCAAGCGTTGCTGAAGCTAATCTGCCTTGGGGATAAGCAGCACACAGGGGAGGAAATTTGGAGGGGAATAAAGGAACAGACGGATTTGTGGCTGGCACCGCTGGACCTGAAACCGGGCATGGTTGTGTGTGATAATGGGAGTAATCTCATTCGCGCTTTAAGGTTGGCTAAGCTGACACACATCCCTTGCCTGGCGCACGTGATGAACCTAGTAGTTCAGCGGTTCCTGAGGACATACCCAGGCGTGCCCGATCTGCTGTTGAAGGTGCGTCGAGTGTCCAAACATTGTAGAAATTCCAGTACTGCTTCGGGGGCACTCGCCAAGATGCAGGAGCGCTTCAATCTCCCCCACCATCGCTTGCTGTGTGATGTCCCTACGCGCTGGAATTCTACGCTGCACATGCTAGCCCGCTTTTGCGAGCAGAAGAGTGCAGTGGTCCAGTACATGACGGCGCAGTACCGAGGCGCATCCGGCCAGCTGCCAAGCTTCTGTGGATCCGATTGGGCCAACATGTTGGACCTCTGCCAAGTCCTCCAAAATTTTGAGCAATCCACGTTGCTTGTGAGCAGTGACAACTCTTCAGTCAGCATTACCATACCACTGCTGTGTTTACTGAAGAGGTCGATGTTAAAAATCAAGGAAACAGCTGTCATGATGCAACTGGGGGAATCTGAAGGAGAAAACGATCAGCGTGATGGTACCAACATCAGGCCATCCGCCTCAGGGAACGCTGGCCCCAGCAGCTATGACGAAGAAGAGGAGGAGGAACAGCTGGAGTTGGAGCAGGAATTTCATGCCACCACTGACGAGGGCCAGAGCGGTGCACGTTGGACTTCCACAATTCAACGCGAATGGTCAGCAGAAGCAGACCAGGAGGAAGGTGACGACTATGATGCATCACAACAACTATCACAACGCTCACAAGAGGATGATGAGGATTCTGGTAGGACTCTGGCACACATGGCTCAATTCATGCTAGACTGCATTGAACGTGACCCACGCATTGTGCGCATTCTGGACAACACCAATTACTGGGTTTATACCCTTCTGGATCCACGGTACAAACACAATGTTCCAAAACTGCTTGAAGAAAGAGTCAGACAGGTCAAAATGGAAGAATACCAGCAGGCCCTTGTGGAGACTTTAGAGAGGAGATTGACATCCTCCCCCTCCTCTAGCCAGTTGTACGCAGACAGACTGACTTCCGCAAACCCAGGACGACCAGGAGGGCAGCAAACAACGCAAGCCGCAGCTAGTACCCAAAAGGGAATGGTATCGGCAGTGTCCTTGGAGTGGGAAAATTTTCTGACACCCATGCAGCCGCAGCCCACTGAACAGCAAGCGTGCAGATCCACCTCCAACACCGATCGCCTGGAGAAGATGGTCAAGGACTACATGTCAGATGGCGTAGCTGTGTCGAACCATCCATCTGCACCCTTCAACTATTGGGTATCGAAGCTAGACACCTGGCACGAACTGGCAATGTACGCAATAGAGGTGCTGGCTTGCCCGGCAGCCAGCGTTATGTCGGAACGCTGTTTCAGTGCTGCCGGAGGCATCGTCACAGATCGGCGTATCCGCCTCTCTACAGACAATGCAGACCGTCTGACTCAAATTAAAATGAATCAATCCTGGATTGGAAATGACTACGCAACACTCCAGGACCCCAACCAAGTAACATGACCAATGAACATCTGGGATGGTGTTGCGTTTCCGGGCCCTGTTTATTGAACCTCTCATCTGTATTACATTTATGACTGCATGGCGGCAAAAAGCATTGCTGCTATATCCGCACGCTTTTTGTCCACATGCAAGGCCTGGGTTGTTGTGTCTCACAAAGCGTGGCCTTCTCCTCCTGCGCCTGCTCCTGTTCCATCACGTCTGCTGCTGCTGGGTTAGCGTTGCCGCGTGGTCCCTGTTTATTGAACCACTTATCTTTATTACATTTATGACTGCATGGCGGTACAAAGCATGCTATCCGCACGCTTCTTGCCCTCATGCAAGGCCTGGGTTGTTGTGTCTCACAAAGCGTGGCCTTCTCCTCCTGCGCCTCCTCCTGTTCCATCACGTCTGCTGCTGCTGGGTTAGCGTTGCCGCGTGGTCCCTGTTTATTGAACCACTTATCTTTATTACATTTATGACTGCATGGCCGTACAAAGCCTGCTATCCGCACGCTTCTTGCCCTCATGCAAGGCCTGGGTTGTTGTGTCTCACAAAGCGTGGCCTTCTCCTCCTGCGCCTGCTCCTGTTCCATCACGTCTGCTGCTGCTGGGTTAGCGTTGCCGCGTGGTCCCTGTTTATTGAACCACTTATCTTTATTACATTTATGACTGCATGGCGGTACAAAGCCTGCTATCCGCACGCTTCTTGCCCTCATGCAAGGCCTGGGTTGTTGTGTCTCACAAAGCGTGGCCTTCTCCTCCTGCGCCTGCTCCTGTTCCATCACGTCTGCTGCTGCTGGGTTAGCGTTGCCGCGTGGTCCCTGTTTATTGAACCACTTATCTTTATTACATTTATGACTGCATGGCGGTACAAAGCCTGCTATCCGCACGCTTCTTGCCCTCATGCAAGGCCGGGGTTGTTGTGTCTCACAAAGCGTGGCCTTCTTCTCCTCCTGCGCCACCCTCCTCCTGTTCCATCACGTGTGCTGCTGCTGGGTTAGCGTTACCGGTCCCTTTTCCTGGAACCTCTTATATGTATTACATTTATGACTGCATGCCGACAAAAAACATGTTACCTGTGCAAAGAAAACAGACATTTCCCGCATTTAAAAGACAGTTTTCCCTTTGAAACTTTAAAATCGATTTTCTCAAAAACTATAAGCTCTTTTTGCTAATTTTTTTTTCCTCTTGTACCCACTCCCAAGGTGCACATACCCTGCAAATTTGGGGTATGTAGCATGTAAGGAGGCTTTACAAACCACAAAAGTTCGGGTCCCCATTGACTTCCATTATGTTCGGAGTTCGGGTCGAACACCCGAACATCGCGGCCATGTTCGGCCTGTTCGGCCCGAACCCGAACATCTAGATGTTCGCCCAACACTACAAGGAGCCCCATTGGCTCCTTGGAGCCCAAATACATTGGTATAGTCAGGGTGCGGAGCCCCACGCGGCCGGTGCTCCGCATTCTGGCTATCCCAGCCTGCATGGGGGACAAGGGGTTAAAGAGGTCTGGGAGGGGGGACCCCACGTCATTTTTTTTTTATATTTCCCACACTCAGAACAAAGTAAGTAAAACTCTTCCCACTTGGGGGAATCTATGAAAATAATACACTATTGTTACCTGTGCACAAAAACCTGACATTTTCCGCATTTAAAAGACATTTTTGCCCTTGAAACTTAAAAATCGATTTTCTCAAAAACTATAAGGTCTTTTTGAAAAATGTTTTTTTTCCTCTTATTCCCACTGATCCCCTTAATATACCCTGGGAATTTGGTGTTCCTAAATTTTAAGCAGGCTTTGCTATTAACCGTTAAAGTCGGCAGGTTTTTAAATGTATATATTTTTCCTTTGAAATTTTAACATCGATTTTCTGAAAAACTATAAGGTCTTTTTGAAAAAAAAAAATTTTCCTCTTATTCCTTCTGAACTCCTTAATATATTCTCCAAATTTGAGGCTCTCAGCAATTAAGGGGGCTTTGCTATTAACCCTTAAAGTCGGCGGCTACCTAACATTGATCCATGCGTGAACTTTTCCGCTTGGGAGCATTGCCTTACGCATTAATTGCTAGTAGGAAATTATGCGTAAGGCAATAACGTAACAACCTGCATTATGGTATTCTTACGCATAATTGCGTAAGGGCCATGCGTAATTACAGACATGAACCGTAGGTAAATGTCTACGCCGTAAGTGTAATTCCGTAATGCGTAATAGCGTAAAATTACGCGTAATGATCCGTAAGCGTAGATTTTTCCATTACGACCAGCACTGGGTTTGTCTTCCGCTGGCTCAAGGGTCCATCTGACCACAGATGCCTGGTCTGCAAAGCACGGTCAGGGCAGCTACAGCATGGGTCTCAGCAGGCTCCCACTTCGGGCCGGAATCCAACCTTCATTCCCCGCTGTGACAATGGCAGACTTGCCCTCCATAACGGATTCCCGTTAAAGGATTTAAAGTTAATTCATTTCAAATACACAGCAGGGCCTCGAAAGTCCGCCTCCTGTATTGTTATTTTTGGTCACTACCTTGGGGCGGGCGTGCATGCCTGCCTGCTGCCCTCCTTGGATGTGTAGTGGTAGCCGTTTCTCAGGCTCCACACAGGATTCCATCCCTCATTCCCCGGCCATTACCCGGGGTCACAAATGGCAGACTTGCCCGCCTCCATATGATTCTCGTGAAAGGAATGTGGTGTCATCTTTGCCCGCCATAACTGGTTCTCGTTAAAGGATTTAAAGTACATTCATTTCAAATACACAGCAGGGCCTCGAAAGTCCTCCTCCTGTATTGTTATTTTTGGTCACTACCTCGGGGCGGGCGGGCGTGCATGCCTGCCCGCTGCCCTCCTTGGATGTGTAGTGGTAGCCGTTGCTCAGGCTCCACACCGGATTCAAACCCCTCATTCCCCAGCCATTACCCGGGGTCACAATGGCAGACTTCACAGGATTCTCATTGTAGCGGTACTGAACAAGTACACAGCAAGTAGAAAATGTAATTTAAAAACAAAACATAAGCTTTTTAACAATGCCATGGAAAGTTGAGAAGGAAGTCACACATTACCTGACATCACTGAGTGAAGAAGAGCAATCTCGCCATGTTGCGCAGTAGTCCAGCATGGCCGTCACTACACAAACAGCTGTTTGCGGTGCGTTACACAGTGAGTTTGGTGTGTCAGTGTGAAGCAGTACTCTAATTACACTCCCTGATTGATGTATACACATGCAAGATGTTTGAAAGCACGTTAGGCCTGCAATTTAGCATTCAATGTGATTTCTGCCCTTAAAACGCTGCTTTGCGTCACATCCAGATTTTTCCCCGGGACTTTTGGCATGTATCCCACTCCGCCATGCCCCCCTCCAGGTGTTAGACCCCTTGAAACATCTTTTCCATCACTTTTGTGGCCAGCATAATTTTTTCTATTCTTCAAAGTTCGCCTCCCCATTGAAGTCTATTGCGGTTCGCGAACTTTTCCGCGAACCGAACCTTCCGTGGAAGTTCGCGAACCGAAAATCGGAGGTTCACAATATCTCTAGATAAAAGCAGATTAGCTGTAAGAGACCTGCATTATCATCTTGTTAAAGAATACTTAATAAAAATTGAAGCATACCTGTTAATAATGTATATTAGTAAAATGAATTAAAAACTAAAGAAAAACTAGTGACAAGGTTCACTAAAAGGGAATAAGTATGAGAAATTCATAAAACTGTTTTGCCACCACGTTTTTATCAGAAAAAGAAAACATCACAAAATGATAATTTCCACTAAAATACAGATGTCCATAATAATACAACGAAAAATAATGCTCTGGTGACTTTGTGCAGAGACTCTGTTACCTATGACCTCCAGGTTGAGGCATTGCAAATGCAGCTGAAACTTCCTCTCAAAAGACCACAATAGAGGCACCAACAGATACTCTATGTAATCCCTTGAAGGTACCTATCTCACCTGTGATGATGTCAGGTAGCATCTGGGATATTTACTCACAAGACTATATTTTTACATCAGCCTGCTTTAGAGGTTCTACTGAAACATCTGATACCTTCCAACAGTACTGTTTCTGCACTGTTTGTCTCTGAAGTGACCTCTTTTTCATTAAGGCGTTCCTAACTTCCTATAGCTGCTGTGCATCTCAGCGTCTCAGAACACATTTAAGCACTTCTCGATCATCAGTTCATTGAGGTTTTGTTCTAAGCTTCCTTTTCCTGGCTTCTTGCTACCTGCATTCCTGACCTGAATACCTTGTTTCTGCTTTTCCTGACCCTTGTCCATCATCTTTTCATTTCTGCCCTGTGATACTCTGTTTGACTTTATGTGGTGATCCAGCTTGTACCAAATTTTGATTGTTATCTGCCTGTCCTGACCTCAGTTTGTTGTCTTGGCCATTGCTTGATCACTGCCTGCTCTAGAACTTGGCTATTCTGATCCTGACTACAGTTACCAGCCTGTTTCCTGTCTGAATGTTCTTGGTGGTATCATCTCTTCTCTGTGTCCGTGGTGGAGCAATCCCAGGGACCTAATGGCTGCCAGGCAGCAAAGCAGTCTGTCATCCACTAGGTGTGGTGGCCCATCATCCCTTGCGGGGTGCTCTGGTGAAGATCTATAGCCACTTAGAATCCGTGCCCAGTCTGTCTTTTCTTCCCCCCCCCCCTCCTTATGGAATTATCAATAAAGTAGAAAATTTTAATGAATTACTTAAAGATTGAAACAATAAACGTTAAGGGAGCTAATTCAGGGAAAAAAAGGGGTAGAATTTTAACAGAATTAACTAAGAATAAAATAGACATAGCCTTTCTACAAGAAACTCATTTCAAGAGTAAATTTGAACCAAGCAAATATTGCAAAAAATATAGCCTATGGTATACTAACTCGAAGGATAGGGGCAGATCGTGTGGGGTGGCCACTATATTTTCTTCCAGGATCTGTTTCGAACCAAGTCAGATCTATAAAGACGATGAGGCTAGGTTACTAATCTTGGTTGGAAAATTGAACGGTAAAACCGTCACGCTGGCAAACATTTATGCGCCAAATAATGGCCAATGTGCTTTTATAAAAAAAGCGCTGGATAAAGTGAGTGAATTAAAAAAAGGGAAAACTATAATGGGAGGAGATTTCAACCTCCCCTTTGAACCCAACCTAGACTCCTCGAAAGGTATGTCCCATATTTCAAAAAAACAAATTACATCCCTCACACAACATTTAAAAAATTATAGAATGGTAGACGTCTGGAGAACTTATAACCTTGGGGTGAGAGATTATACCTTCTATTCGGGAGTACACAATACCTACACTAGATTAGATTTATTCTTATTACCACAAAATGAAATTCTGGAAATAATAGAAATAAAAATAGGAAGTATTACTTATTCTGACCATGCACCAGTGATACTCACCCTTAAGTGGAACAAGGATGTCATGACTGATTGGCGGTGGAGATTGGACAGCTCTGTCTTGCTTGAGCCTACAGTGAAGGAGACAGTAGCGACCCAGATTAAACAATTCTTTGCAGAAAATCAGGGTTCAGTAAACTCCGGAAAAATAATGTGGGACTCCTTTAAATGTGTTATAAGGGGTTCCTTAATAGCAATAGCAAGTAAAATTAAAAAACAAAAAACTAAGCAGTTAGATAATTTAATGGATGAACTCAAAACAGCAGAAGCCACACATAAGGAAAATCCTGAGCAGGTTAATTTTTTTTTTGAAAGTTAATTAAATTAGGCATAGGATAAATAAAATATTAAATGAAAAATGTAGTAAAGAATATAAAAAACTCAAAAAGATTTTGTCATAAACTGTAACAAACCAGGAAAATGTATGGCCAAGCTATCAAAAAAAAAGACAACAGCCCAATTCATAGAAAAAATACAGAATAATTCCGGTCAATTAAGCTACAGCACGCAAGAAATAGGACAAGTATTTGGGAAATATTATGCAGAGCTATATAGTATAAAGCAGGAAATGCCAGTGGATAATATGAACAGGTATCTTACACAAGTAAATTTACCAAAAATTACAGTCGAGAATAAAGATACTGTAATGTCTCACTACCGAATATATAGTGCGGGTAACTAACAATTTGTCACACTTTGCCAACAGGCTTGACCCTCTAGCACTGAAATGGTTAATTAAAACCAATTCCCCATAGAGCAATCCTGTTAATTGGACTGCCGTGGGGATTTGCTCACCAAGTATTATCAGTCTTTACACACAACTTCTCTTGCATATATAAAAAGTATAAGCATTGCATCTAATAGGGTCACAAGCGAAAAACTACTGTGGGGGTCTTTGCTGATCCCCCCCAAAAGATTTGCACATTTGTGCTGTGAACTTAGGGTGTAGCTATCCCACAGTGCTGTCGCTAAATATCAGACTAGACCAAATGGACGCGTTGCTGTGCAGAGATAGGTGTTAACTGTATGACACACTGTTGGCCTGATTCACACCGTATGTGCAGGTCAAACTCGGTATTAAATTGAGGTCCCCATAGGGGACATATGAGCCTTCATAGAAGGTAGCTGGGTGGATATATGTTCACCAACAAGGTGTATGAGCAGTGCAATATAGACGTTAGAATAGTGTCACTCAACAATTGTTTCGCCTCATAAAGCGAGGCGTCGTCAGGAGTTTGTGATAACATAACATTCATATATACAATATATTACAATATGTACAGCCCTCCACCCGACCAACAAAGATTCCCCCAGCACCACGCTCAAGTCAGAGCTGAATGTGAATAAAGGCAGGGCGCTTAAATAGCGATGTATCCCATCCACCCCCTTGAATTGACTCCACCCCCTGTATATGCACCCATCCAGGCTCATCTAACACTTGTTGGGGTATCAATGTCGGCGCCCTGTATCCCTCATAATGTCCCTCTGCGCAGTGTAATGTTCGCATGTCAGTCCGGCGTGTGACGCCGTCTCCGACAACGTCACATCCGCCGGCGCCGTGTTCCCCATTGATTGGCCAGACTCCTTGTGCTTTGGCGTTGTCATGGTGACAATCCGCCGTATGCAGAAATCTGCTTGCACCAGCCTACCGCAGATGCTGATAGGCTGTGCCCGCTAGTCGCTTGTTGTCATGGTTGTCAGGGCAACCATAGACAGCGTCCTGGGAGTGATCTGCCGGCCGCAATGTGTACACCTTACTTACGCCGTTACACACCCAGCTGCATGCTGTACATTGCGTCTATCAATCGGGCGTCATTATTCATGGCCCATCCACCGTTCTATATGTGTGAAAGGGGGAAATGATCCTACGCATCTGGGGGGGCTACATACGTGCATATCAAACACCAGATGAAGCTATAGCACCAGATGTAATACTTGATCTATCAATCACATAGCATGCAGAAACACATTTGACCCTAATGTATTCTTTATCATTGAGCCAATTGATAAGCACTATAAAATAGTTAAGATCGGGCAAATATATGCGGGGATGCATATGTAGATGGTCTAATAAGGGATCAAGCCGTAGAGGGGCTACGAGGTGGGAGGGGTGGGTGAGGGAGGAAGAGGGTAGAGGAGGGGAGGGGGGGGGGGGGGAAATGGAGTCAAAACAAGGGGGAGGGCTGGGGGAGACAGGAATAGGGGGTCCCCAAGAGGGGGGATCCTCAGGAACATCTGACCACATAAAAGGTGGCCAGGTTAAAATGGCATTGCCAGGAGTGCCTGCAAGGACATCAGAAAATATGTTACAGGACTGGGTGGATATATGTTGGTTCGTCCCTGACCTGGTGTCATTTGACACATTTTGGTTAACCACTGTCACTCACCCAATCGGGTTACATATTAAGATACAGATCAAATAAAGCCTTTAATTGAGAACTCTTCATTGAGACCTCTAGGGGCCACAGAGTCCAACCGAAAGATCCATGCTAGTTCCAACTGTAGCAATTTCTTATCAAGGTCTCCACCCCTCTTCCCCTGTTTCCATTGCTGGACCCCCCAAAAGGAAATCTTAAGGGGCTCGGTTGGATGGTACTCGTTCATGTGTTTAGCAACTGAGGTATCTCGTCTGTGTTTTATGTCTCCCACATGTTCTAGAACTCTGTCCTTCAAGGCCCTTGTCGTTTTACCTACATAAATCAGGTTGCATTCGCATGTGGCTGCATATACTAGGCCACGTGTGTTACAATTCACAAAGGACCTGATTGTAAACGTCCTGTTTGTCCCTTTTGCCCAGAAGTCCTTCTTTTTCGCTATATATGGGCAGGCCTTACAGTGGCCACATCTATAACAACCATTAGGCTTGGGTGGTAGCCAGTTCAAATGTGTTTTAACCTCTCTGTTGCTAGAGAATGCACTATGCACAAGCATATCCTTCAAGTTCTCAGTCCGTCTATATGTGATAGACGGTTTAGATGTGAGGTGTTTTGTCAAGTCCTTGTCTTGATGTAAGACAGGCCAATATTTGTCCATTATCTCAAAAATTTGATGTGATTGTCTTGAATACGATCCTATCAGTCTGACTGTGGATGGTTCTTTTAATATTGGTGATGTTTTCTTGTCCCTCAAGGTTTCTTCTCTATTGCTTCCTTTTGCCCTTGTGTATGCTCTTCTGATGACCTTCTCAGGAAACCCTCTGTGTTTGAATCTATCACTCAGAAGGGCACTCTCCTCTTCAAAACTATCTTCTGTCGAGCAATTTCTTCTAGCCCTGAGGAACTGTCCAACTGGAATGCCTGCTTTTAGGGATCTCGGGTGGGCACTATCCCAGTGGAGTAGAGCATTTGTAGCTGTCTCCTTCCTGAATATTCTGGTGTTAAGGGAGCCCTCCACATCCTTTGTAATCTCTAGATCCAAAAACGTGATTTTGTTCGGATTTATCTCAAACGTAAAATGCATTCCTATTTTGTTAGAATTTAACAATTCTACAAAGCTGACAAACAGTTCCTCAGGTCCCTCCCATAATAACAGCACGTCATCAATAAATCTTCCCCAGAAGGAGATGTGTGATGTGAAAAACAACAAGTCTTCATTGAAGACCCCTGTGTCTTCCCACCAGCCCAGGAACAGATTCGCATATGAGGGGGCACACGCCGTCCCCATAGCACTGCCCCTGAGCTGGTGGTACCACCTCTCATCGAACATGAACGTGTTGTGGGTCAGTATAAAATTTAGGGCTTTCAAGAGGAAGTCGGAGTGGGCGTTGAGGTGTACACCCCTAGACCTCAGAAAATATTGTACTGCCTGGATGCCGAGGTCGTGTCTGATGTTACTGTACAGAGCCTCGACATCCAGGCTGGCCAGTAACGTGGTCTTAGACACCTGCAGGCCCTGTAGTCTCATCAACACATCCTTTGTATCACGAAGATACGAAGGTAGAGATTCAACGAACGGTCTGAGAAAAGTATCCACATATTGACTGAGAGCATCAGTGAGATTACCTCTGCCCGATACAATCGGTCTGCCTGGTGGATCAGACCTATGTTTGTGGATCTTGGGCAGGGCATAAAAAACTGATGCTATAGGACATTTGATCGACGATTTTAAATGTTCATAATCATTCTTGTCAAGTGCGCCCGAATTTAGACCTTCTAAAAGGAGTTCTTTAAGAGCCTCTTTATGCTCCCTCAGGGGATTTCTCCCCATAAGACCATATTGGTCCCTTTGGTTCAAAATCTTTTCACACATCAATTTGTACTTTTGTTCATCCATAATAACTACATTCCCCCCCTTATCTGCTGACTTGATTATAATTTCTCTATTCCCTGCGAGGTTTTTCAATGCTTCAACCTCCCTGTCTGTTAGATTGCTCTGTCCCTTTCCTCTCTGTAGGGTCTGTTTCTCTAACTTGCGCAGATCCCTTACAACCATGTTCACGAAGGTTTGGACATGAGTGTATTGGGAAAAAGGGGGGCAATATGTGCTCTTATGGTACTGACTACTTGATGGTGTCATTTCCTTCACTCCCTCATTTTCTGCTTGAAGGTCATTTAGGGCTTCTATCGCCAGACTTTCCAGCCTCGCTGAATTTTTGTCTTTACCCTTCTGAGACTCATGTACCTTAATAAGGGCCAGCTTTCTCGCGAACAAATGGACGTCCTTCGTCCATTCGAAAGCCGAGAAGTTGGTCGTGGGGACGAAAGTGAGACCTTTTTGTAAAACAGATATTTCATCCTCAGATAGTGTAGTATTAGACAGATTCACTACCTGTAATGGCATCTGTATTGTGTTCTCAGTCACCATTGGTGTGTGATTTTGCCCTTGCGATGTCCCGTATACCCCCATTTCTCCCGATTCCTGAGAATAGGTGTATTTTTGGGTGATGGTCTGGGGGAGACCCCTTGTGGGGTTTCTATGGTTTGACCTAAAAAACCACCTGCTCCACCCTGCCCTCTATTATCTTGGGGGTTCTGTCTGGGTTTCCTCCCCTTATGAGTGGGTATAGGTCTTTTGTTAGGGCTCTTGGGTTTCTTCCTACGTTGTCTATCTCTATCTGTTGATGAATCAGATTCAAACTCAGATTGGGTCTCACTCTCTCCCTGTGTCTCGTCCCTGTTCGGTATAGGTCCCTTTTTCTCTGTCCAGGAGTAAACTTTGTTATTTTTAAAATCGTCACTGTCCCTTGTAAATTTACGTTGTTTACGTCTTTTAATATCCTCTTTGTAGAGATTTATCCGGGATTCTAGCTTGGCTTCAAGCCTATCAAAGTCTGGGTGCCCCGATGCTTCTAAAATGAGTTTTTGTTGTTGTTGTAGCTTGGTTTTCGTTTTAGCAAGGTGTATGTTCTCATAATCTCTCAAGAATTTCATCTGTTCAAGGGTCTGCCTGGTTTTTAATTCTTCCCACCCTCTCATGAACTCATTGTCTTCAGCATGTGAGTGGGGTTTAGTTAAATTCCTTAGGCCTCTGACCGTGATTCTCTCTTTTAAATATACATCGAAACTTGCTACCTCCCAGACAGATCTAGTATATTCCTTATAAGTTTTGAATATTTCTCGAAAGCCCGGTTCTATGTCTACTCTTTTTGTAATGGAATCGTCCTCTATTCCTGTCTCGGATAAACATAAAGTATCTCTCACCTCCTTAGTAAGAGCATCAACGGTTGGGAGGTCGGCTGATAAGTATGCCATTCCCTTATACCGTATGATCGAGAAAAGACGGTGTTCGGTACACCAAAAAAAATGACTGTAATGTCTCACTACCGAATATATAGTGCGGGTAGCTAACAATTTGTCACACTTTGCCAACAGGCTTGACCCTCTAGCACTGAAATGGTTAATTAAAACCAATTCCCCATAGAGCAATCCTGTTAATTGGACTGCCGTGGGGATTTGCTCACCAAGTATTATCAGTCTTTACACACAACTTCTCTTGCATATATAAAAAGTATAAGCATTGCATCTAATAGGGTCACAAGCGAAAAACTACTGTGGGGGTCTTTGCTGATCCCCCCCAAAAGATTTGCACATTTGTGCTGTGAACTTAGGGTGTAGCTATCCCACAGTGCTGTCGCTAAATATCAGACTAGACCAAATGGACGCGTTGCTGTGCAGAGATAGGTGTTAACTGTATGACACACTGTTGGCCTGATTCACACCGTATGTGCAGGTCAAACTCGGTATTAAATTGAGGTCCCCATAGGGGACATATGAGCCTTCATAGAAGGTAGCTGGGTGGATATATGTTCACCAACAAGGTGTATGAGCAGTGCAATATAGACGTTAGAATAGTGTCACTCAACAATTGTTTCGCCTCATAAAGCGAGGCGTCGTCAGGAGTTTGTGATAACATAACATTCATATATACAATATATTACAATATGTACAGCCCTCCACCCGACCAACAAAGATTCCCCCAGCACCACGCTCAAGTCAGAGCTGAATGTGAATAAAGGCAGGGCGCTTAAATAGCGATGTATCCCATCCACCCCCTTGAATTGACTCCACCCCCTGTATATGCACCCATCCAGGCTCATCTAACACTTGTTGGGGTATCAATGTCGGCGCCCTGTATCCCTCATAATGTCCCTCTGCGCAGTGTAATGTTCGCATGTCAGTCCGGCGTGTGACGCCGTCTCCGACAACGTCACATCCGCCGGCGCCGTGTTCCCCATTGATTGGCCAGACTCCTTGTGCTTTGGCGTTGTCATGGTGACAATCCGCCGTATGCAGAAATCTGCTTGCACCAGCCTACCGCAGATGCTGATAGGCTGTGCCCGCTAGTCGCTTGTTGTCATGGTTGTCAGGGCAACCATAGACAGCGTCCTGGGAGTGATCTGCCGGCCGCAATGTGTACACCTTACTTACGCCGTTACACACCCAGCTGCATGCTGTACATTGCGTCTATCAATCGGGCGTCATTATTCATGGCCCATCCACCGTTCTATATGTGTGAAAGGGGGAAATGATCCTACGCATCTGGGGGGGCTACATACGTGCATATCAAACACCAGATGAAGCTATAGCACCAGATGTAATACTTGATCTATCAATCACATAGCATGCAGAAACACATTTGACCCTAATGTATTCTTTATCATTGAGCCAATTGATAAGCACTATAAAATAGTTAAGATCGGGCAAATATATGCGGGGATGCATATGTAGATGGTCTAATAAGGGATCAAGCCGTAGAGGGGCTACGAGGTGGGAGGGGTGGGTGAGGGAGGAAGAGGGTAGAGGAGGGGAGGGGGGGGGGGGGGAAATGGAGTCAAAACAAGGGGGAGGGCTGGGGGAGACAGGAATAGGGGGTCCCCAAGAGGGGGGATCCTCAGGAACATCTGACCACATAAAAGGTGGCCAGGTTAAAATGGCATTGCCAGGAGTGCCTGCAAGGACATCAGAAAATATGTTACAGGACTGGGTGGATATATGTTGGTTCGTCCCTGACCTGGTGTCATTTGACACATTTTGGTTAACCACTGTCACTCACCCAATCGGGTTACATATTAAGATACAGATCAAATAAAGCCTTTAATTGAGAACTCTTCATTGAGACCTCTAGGGGCCACAGAGTCCAACCGAAAGATCCATGCTAGTTCCAACTGTAGCAATTTCTTATCAAGGTCTCCACCCCTCTTCCCCTGTTTCCATTGCTGGACCCCCCAAAAGGAAATCTTAAGGGGCTCGGTTGGATGGTACTCGTTCATGTGTTTAGCAACTGAGGTATCTCGTCTGTGTTTTATGTCTCCCACATGTTCTAGAACTCTGTCCTTCAAGGCCCTTGTCGTTTTACCTACATAAATCAGGTTGCATTCGCATGTGGCTGCATATACTAGGCCACGTGTGTTACAATTCACAAAGGACCTGATTGTAAACGTCCTGTTTGTCCCTTTTGCCCAGAAGTCCTTCTTTTTCGCTATATATGGGCAGGCCTTACAGTGGCCACATCTATAACAACCATTAGGCTTGGGTGGTAGCCAGTTCAAATGTGTTTTAACCTCTCTGTTGCTAGAGAATGCACTATGCACAAGCATATCCTTCAAGTTCTCAGTCCGTCTATATGTGATAGACGGTTTAGATGTGAGGTGTTTTGTCAAGTCCTTGTCTTGATGTAAGACAGGCCAATATTTGTCCATTATCTCAAAAATTTGATGTGATTGTCTTGAATACGATCCTATCAGTCTGACTGTGGATGGTTCTTTTAATATTGGTGATGTTTTCTTGTCCCTCAAGGTTTCTTCTCTATTGCTTCCTTTTGCCCTTGTGTATGCTCTTCTGATGACCTTCTCAGGAAACCCTCTGTGTTTGAATCTATCACTCAGAAGGGCACTCTCCTCTTCAAAACTATCTTCTGTCGAGCAATTTCTTCTAGCCCTGAGGAACTGTCCAACTGGAATGCCTGCTTTTAGGGATCTCGGGTGGGCACTATCCCAGTGGAGTAGAGCATTTGTAGCTGTCTCCTTCCTGAATATTCTGGTGTTAAGGGAGCCCTCCACATCCTTTGTAATCTCTAGATCCAAAAACGTGATTTTGTTCGGATTTATCTCAAACGTAAAATGCATTCCTATTTTGTTAGAATTTAACAATTCTACAAAGCTGACAAACAGTTCCTCAGGTCCCTCCCATAATAACAGCACGTCATCAATAAATCTTCCCCAGAAGGAGATGTGTGATGTGAAAAACAACAAGTCTTCATTGAAGACCCCTGTGTCTTCCCACCAGCCCAGGAACAGATTCGCATATGAGGGGGCACACGCCGTCCCCATAGCACTGCCCCTGAGCTGGTGGTACCACCTCTCATCGAACATGAACGTGTTGTGGGTCAGTATAAAATTTAGGGCTTTCAAGAGGAAGTCGGAGTGGGCGTTGAGGTGTACACCCCTAGACCTCAGAAAATATTGTACTGCCTGGATGCCGAGGTCGTGTCTGATGTTACTGTACAGAGCCTCGACATCCAGGCTGGCCAGTAACGTGGTCTTAGACACCTGCAGGCCCTGTAGTCTCATCAACACATCCTTTGTATCACGAAGATACGAAGGTAGAGATTCAACGAACGGTCTGAGAAAAGTATCCACATATTGACTGAGAGCATCAGTGAGATTACCTCTGCCCGATACAATCGGTCTGCCTGGTGGATCAGACCTATGTTTGTGGATCTTGGGCAGGGCATAAAAAACTGATGCTATAGGACATTTGATCGACGATTTTAAATGTTCATAATCATTCTTGTCAAGTGCGCCCGAATTTAGACCTTCTAAAAGGAGTTCTTTAAGAGCCTCTTTATGCTCCCTCAGGGGATTTCTCCCCATAAGACCATATTGGTCCCTTTGGTTCAAAATCTTTTCACACATCAATTTGTACTTTTGTTCATCCATAATAACTACATTCCCCCCCTTATCTGCTGACTTGATTATAATTTCTCTATTCCCTGCGAGGTTTTTCAATGCTTCAACCTCCCTGTCTGTTAGATTGCTCTGTCCCTTTCCTCTCTGTAGGGTCTGTTTCTCTAACTTGCGCAGATCCCTTACAACCATGTTCACGAAGGTTTGGACATGAGTGTATTGGGAAAAAGGGGGGCAATATGTGCTCTTATGGTACTGACTACTTGATGGTGTCATTTCCTTCACTCCCTCATTTTCTGCTTGAAGGTCATTTAGGGCTTCTATCGCCAGACTTTCCAGCCTCGCTGAATTTTTGTCTTTACCCTTCTGAGACTCATGTACCTTAATAAGGGCCAGCTTTCTCGCGAACAAATGGACGTCCTTCGTCCATTCGAAAGCCGAGAAGTTGGTCGTGGGGACGAAAGTGAGACCTTTTTGTAAAACAGATATTTCATCCTCAGATAGTGTAGTATTAGACAGATTCACTACCTGTAATGGCATCTGTATTGTGTTCTCAGTCACCATTGGTGTGTGATTTTGCCCTTGCGATGTCCCGTATACCCCCATTTCTCCCGATTCCTGAGAATAGGTGTATTTTTGGGTGATGGTCTGGGGGAGACCCCTTGTGGGGTTTCTATGGTTTGACCTAAAAAACCACCTGCTCCACCCTGCCCTCTATTATCTTGGGGGTTCTGTCTGGGTTTCCTCCCCTTATGAGTGGGTATAGGTCTTTTGTTAGGGCTCTTGGGTTTCTTCCTACGTTGTCTATCTCTATCTGTTGATGAATCAGATTCAAACTCAGATTGGGTCTCACTCTCTCCCTGTGTCTCGTCCCTGTTCGGTATAGGTCCCTTTTTCTCTGTCCAGGAGTAAACTTTGTTATTTTTAAAATCGTCACTGTCCCTTGTAAATTTACGTTGTTTACGTCTTTTAATATCCTCTTTGTAGAGATTTATCCGGGATTCTAGCTTGGCTTCAAGCCTATCAAAGTCTGGGTGCCCCGATGCTTCTAAAATGAGTTTTTGTTGTTGTTGTAGCTTGGTTTTCGTTTTAGCAAGGTGTATGTTCTCATAATCTCTCAAGAATTTCATCTGTTCAAGGGTCTGCCTGGTTTTTAATTCTTCCCACCCTCTCATGAACTCATTGTCTTCAGCATGTGAGTGGGGTTTAGTTAAATTCCTTAGGCCTCTGACCGTGATTCTCTCTTTTAAATATACATCGAAACTTGCTACCTCCCAGACAGATCTAGTATATTCCTTATAAGTTTTGAATATTTCTCGAAAGCCCGGTTCTATGTCTACTCTTTTTGTAATGGAATCGTCCTCTATTCCTGTCTCGGATAAACATAAAGTATCTCTCACCTCCTTAGTAAGAGCATCAACGGTTGGGAGGTCGGCTGATAAGTATGCCATTCCCTTATACCGTATGATCGAGAAAAGACGGTGTTCGGTACACCAAAAAAAATGACTGTAATGTCTCACTACCGAATATATAGTGCGGGTAGCTAACAATTTGTCACACTTTGCCAACAGGCTTGACCCTCTAGCACTGAAATGGTTAATTAAAACCAATTCCCCATAGAGCAATCCTGTTAATTGGACTGCCGTGGGGATTTGCTCACCAAGTATTATCAGTCTTTACACACAACTTCTCTTGCATATATAAAAAGTATAAGCATTGCATCTAATAGGGTCACAAGCGAAAAACTACTGTGGGGGTCTTTGCTGATCCCCCCCAAAAGATTTGCACATTTGAATTGACTCCACCCCCTGTATATGCACCCATCCAGGCTCACCTAACACTTGTTGGGGTATCAATGTCGGCGCCCTGTATCCCTCATAATGTCCCTCTGCGCAGTGTAATGTTCGCATGTCAGTCCGGCGTGTGACGCCGTCTCCGACAACGTCACATCCGCCGGCGCCGTGTTCCCCATTGATTGGCCAGACTCCTTGTGCTTTGGCGTTGTCATGGTGACAATCCGCCGTATGCAGAAATCTGCTTGCACCAGCCTACCGCAGATGCTGATAGGCTGTGCCCGCTAGTCGCTTGTTGTCATGGTTGTCAGGGCAACCATAGACAGCGTCCTGGGAGTGATCTGCCGGCCGCAATGTGTACACCTTACTTACGCCGTTACACACCCAGCTGCATGCTGTACATTGCGTCTATCAATCGGGCGTCATTATTCATGGCCCATCCACCGTTCTATATGTGTGAAAGGGGGAAATGATCCTACGCATCTGGGGGGGGCTACATACGTGCATATCAAACACCAGATGAAGCTATAGCACCAGATGTAATACTTGATCTATCAATCACATAGCATGCAGAAACACATTTGACCCTAATGTATTCTTTATCATTGAGCCAATTGATAAGCACTATAAAATAGTTAAGATCGGGCAAATATATGCGGGGATGCATATGTGTTTCTGCATGCTATGTGATTGATAGATCAAGTATTACATCTGGTGCTATAGCTTCATCTGGTGTTTGATATGCACGTATGTAGCCCCCCCAGATGCGTAGGATCATTTCCCCCTTTCACACATATAGAACGGTGGATGGGCCATGAATAATGACGCCCGATTGATAGACGCAATGTACAGCATGCAGCTGGGTGTGTAACGGCGTAAGTAAGGTGTACACATTGCGGCCGGCAGATCACTCCCAGGACGCTGTCTATGGTTGCCCTGACAACCATGACAACAAGCGACTAGCGGGCACAGCCTATCAGCATCTGCGGTAGGCTGGTGCAAGCAGATTTCTGCATACGGCGGATTGTCACCATGACAACGCCAAAGCACAAGGAGTCTGGCCAATCAATGGGGAACACGGCGCCGGCGGATGTGACGTTGTCGGAGACGGCGTCACACGCCGGACTGACATGCGAACATTACACTGCGCAGAGGGACATTATGAGGGATACAGGGCGCCGACATTGATACCCCAACAAGTGTTAGGTGAGCCTGGATGGGTGCATATACAGGGGGTGGAGTCAATTCAAGGGGGTGGATGGGATACATCGCTATTTAAGCGCCCTGCCTTTATTCACATTCAGCTCTGACTTGAGCGTGGTGCTGGGAGAATCTTTGTTGGTCGGGTGGAGGGCTGTACATATTGTAATATATTGTATATATGAATGTTATGTTATCACAAACTCCTGACGACGCCTCGCTTTATGAGGCGAAACAATTGTTGAGTGACACTATTCTAACGTCTATATTGCACTGCTCATACACCTTGTTGGTGAACATATATCCACCCAGCTACCTTCTATGAAGGCTCATATGTCCCCTATGGGGACCTCAATTTAATACCGAGTTTGACCTGCACATACGGTGTGAATCAGGCCAACAGTGTGTCATACAGTTAACACCTATCTCTGCACAGCAACGCGTCCATTTGGTCTAGTCTGATATTTAGCGACAGCACTGTGGGATAGCTACACCCTAAGTTCACAGCACAAATGTGCAAATCTTTTGGGGGGGATCAGCAAAGACCCCCACAGTAGTTTTTCGCTTGTGACCCTATTAGATGCAATGCTTATACTTTTTATATATGCAAGAGAAGTTGTGTGTAAAGACTGATAATACTTGGTGAGCAAATCCCCACGGCAGTCCAATTAACAGGATTGCTCTATGGGGAATTGGTTTTAATTAACCATTTCAGTGCTAGAGGGTCAAGCCTGTTGGCAAAGTGTGACAAATTGTTAGCTACCCGCACTATATATTCGGTAGTGAGACATTACAGTCATTTTTTTTGGTGTACCGAACACCGTCTTTTCTCGATCATACGGTATAAGGGAATGGCATACTTATCAGCCGACCTCCCAACCGTTGATGCTCTTACTAAGGAGGTGAGAGATACTTTATGTTTATCCGAGACAGGAATAGAGGACGATTCCATTACAAAAAGAGTAGACATAGAACCGGGCTTTCGAGAAATATTCAAAACTTATAAGGAATATACTAGATCTGTCTGGGAGGTAGCAAGTTTCGATGTATATTTAAAAGAGAGAATCACGGTCAGAGGCCTAAGGAATTTAACTAAACCCCACTCACATGCTGAAGACAATGAGTTCATGAGAGGGTGGGAAGAATTAAAAACCAGGCAGACCCTTGAACAGATGAAATTCTTGAGAGATTATGAGAACATACACCTTGCTAAAACGAAAACCAAGCTACAACAACAACAAAAACTCATTTTAGAAGCATCGGGGCACCCAGACTTTGATAGGCTTGAAGCCAAGCTAGAATCCCGGATAAATCTCTACAAAGAGGATATTAAAAGACGTAAACAACGTAAATTTACAAGGGACAGTGACGATTTTAAAAATAACAAAGTTTACTCCTGGACAGAGAAAAAGGGACCTATACCGAACAGGGACGAGACACAGGGAGAGAGTGAGACCCAATCTGAGTTTGAATCTGATTCATCAACAGATAGAGATAGACAACGTAGGAAGAAACCCAAGAGCCCTAACAAAAGACCTATACCCACTCATAAGGGGAGGAAACCCAGACAGAACCCCCAAGATAATAGAGGGCAGGGTGGAGCAGGTGGTTTTTTAGGTCAAACCATAGAAACCCCACAAGGGGTCTCCCCCAGACCATCACCCAAAAATACACCTATTCTCAGGAATCGGGAGAAATGGGGGTATACGGGACATCGCAAGGGCAAAATCACACACCAATGGTGACTGAGAACACAATACAGATGCCATTACAGGTAGTGAATCTGTCTAATACTACACTATCTGAGGATGAAATATCTGTTTTACAAAAAGGTCTCACTTTCGTCCCCACGACCAACTTCTCGGCTTTCGAATGGACGAAGGACGTCCATTTGTTCGCGAGAAAGCTGGCCCTTATTAAGGTACATGAGTCTCAGAAGGGTAAAGACAAAAATTCAGCGAGGCTGGAAAGTCTGGCGATAGAAGCCCTAAATGACCTTCAAGCAGAAAATGAGGGAGTGAAGGAAATGACACCATCAAGTAGTCAGTACCATAAGAGCACATATTGCCCCCCTTTTTCCCAATACACTCATGTCCAAACCTTCGTGAACATGGTTGTAAGGGATCTGCGCAAGTTAGAGAAACAGACCCTACAGAGAGGAAAGGGACAGAGCAATCTAACAGACAGGGAGGTTGAAGCATTGAAAAACCTCGCAGGGAATAGAGAAATTATAATCAAGTCAGCAGATAAGGGGGGGAATGTAGTTATTATGGATGAACAAAAGTACAAATTGATGTGTGAAAAGATTTTGAACCAAAGGGACCAATATGGTCTTATGGGGAGAAATCCCCTGAGGGAGCATAAAGAGGCTCTTAAAGAACTCCTTTTAGAAGGTCTAAATTCGGGCGCACTTGACAAGAATGATTATGAACATTTAAAATCGTCGATCAAATGTCCTATAGCATCAGTTTTTTATGCCCTGCCCAAGATCCACAAACATAGGTCTGATCCACCAGGCAGACCGATTGTATCGGGCAGAGGTAATCTCACTGATGCTCTCAGTCAATATGTGGATACTTTTCTCAGACCGTTCGTTGAATCTCTACCTTCGTATCTTCGTGATACAAAGGATGTGTTGATGAGACTACAGGGCCTGCAGGTGTCTAAGACCACGTTACTGGCCAGCCTGGATGTCGAGGCTCTGTACAGTAACATCAGACACGACCTCGGCATCCAGGCAGTACAATATTTTCTGAGGTCTAGGGGTGTACACCTCAACGCCCACTCCGACTTCCTCTTGAAAGCCCTAAATTTTATACTGACCCACAACACGTTCATGTTCGATGAGAGGTGGTACCACCAGCTCAGGGGCAGTGCTATGGGGACGGCGTGTGCCCCCTCATATGCGAATCTGTTCCTGGGCTGGTGGGAAGACACAGGGGTCTTCAATGAAGACTTGTTGTTTTTCACATCACACATCTCCTTCTGGGGAAGATTTATTGATGACGTGCTGTTATTATGGGAGGGACCTGAGGAACTGTTTGTCAGCTTTGTAGAATTGTTAAATTCTAACAAAATAGGAATGCATTTTACGTTTGAGATAAATCCGAACAAAATCACGTTTTTGGATCTAGAGATTACAAAGGATGTGGAGGGCTCCCTTAACACCAGAATATTCAGGAAGGAGACAGCTACAAATGCTCTACTCCACTGGGATAGTGCCCACCCGAGATCCCTAAAAGCAGGCATTCCAGTTGGACAGTTCCTCAGGGCTAGAAGAAATTGCTCGACAGAAGATAGTTTTGAAGAGGAGAGTGCCCTTCTGAGTGATAGATTCAAACACAGAGGGTTTCCTGAGAAGGTCATCAGAAGAGCATACACAAGGGCAAAAGGAAGCAATAGAGAAGAAACCTTGAGGGACAAGAAAACATCACCAATATTAAAAGAACCATCCACAGTCAGACTGATAGGATCGTATTCAAGACAATCACATCAAATTTTTGAGATAATGGACAAATATTGGCCTGTCTTACATCAAGACAAGGACTTGACAAAACACCTCACATCTAAACCGTCTATCACATATAGACGGACTGAGAACTTGAAGGATATGCTTGTGCATAGTGCATTCTCTAGCAACAGAGAGGTTAAAACACATTTGAACTGGCTACCACCCAAGCCTAATGGTTGTTATAGATGTGGCCACTGTAAGGCCTGCCCATATATAGCGAAAAAGAAGGACTTCTGGGCAAAAGGGACAAACAGGACGTTTACAATCAGGTCCTTTGTGAATTGTAACACACGTGGCCTAGTATATGCAGCCACATGCGAATGCAACCTGATTTATGTAGGTAAAACGACAAGGGCCTTGAAGGACAGAGTTCTAGAACATGTGGGAGACATAAAACACAGACGAGATACCTCAGTTGCTAAACACATGAACGAGTACCATCCAACCGAGCCCCTTAAGATTTCCTTTTGGGGGGTCCAGAAATGGAAACAGGGAAAGAGGGGTGGAGACCTTGATAAGAAATTGCTACAGTTGGAACTAGCATGGATCTTTCGGTTGGACTCTGTGGCCCCTAGAGGTCTCAATGAAGAGTTCTCAATTAAAGGCTTTATTTGATCTGTATCTTAATATGTAACCCGATTGGGTGAGTGACAGTGGTTAACCAAAATGTGTCAAATGACACCAGGTCAGGGACGAACCAACATATATCCACCCAGTCCTGTAACATATTTTCTGATGTCCTTGCAGGCACTCCTGGCAATGCCATTTTAACCTGGCCACCTTTTATGTGGTCAGATGTTCCTGAGGATCCCCCCTCTTGGGGACCCCCTATTCCTGTCTCCCCCAGCCCTCCCCCTTGTTTTGACTCCATTTCCCCCCCCCCCTCCCCTCCTCTACCCTCTTCCTCCCTCACCCACCCCTCCCACCTCGTAGCCCCTCTACGGCTTGATCCCTTATTAGACCATCTACATATGCATCCCCGCATATATTTGCCCGATCTTAACTATTTTATAGTGCTTATCAATTGGCTCAATGATAAAGAATACATTAGGGTCAAATGTGTTTCTGCATGCTATGTGATTGATAGATCAAGTATTACATCTGGTGCTATAGCTTCATCTGGTGTTTGATATGCACGTATGTAGCCCCCCCAGATGCGTAGGATCATTTCCCCCTTTCACACATATAGAACGGTGGATGGGCCATGAATAATGACGCCCGATTGATAGACGCAATGTACAGCATGCAGCTGGGTGTGTAACGGCGTAAGTAAGGTGTACACATTGCGGCCGGCAGATCACTCCCAGGACGCTGTCTATGGTTGCCCTGACAACCATGACAACAAGCGACTAGCGGGCACAGCCTATCAGCATCTGCGGTAGGCTGGTGCAAGCAGATTTCTGCATACGGCGGATTGTCACCATGACAACGCCAAAGCACAAGGAGTCTGGCCAATCAATGGGGAACACGGCGCCGGCGGATGTGACGTTGTCGGAGACGGCGTCACACGCCGGACTGACATGCGAACATTACACTGCGCAGAGGGACATTATGAGGGATACAGGGCGCCGACATTGATACCCCAACAAGTGTTAGATGAGCCTGGATGGGTGCATATACAGGGGGTGGAGTCAATTCAAGGGGGTGGATGGGATACATCGCTATTTAAGCGCCCTGCCTTTATTCACATTCAGCTCTGACTTGAGCGTGGTGCTGGGGGAATCTTTGTTGGTCGGGTGGAGGGCTGTACATATTGTAATATATTGTATATATGAATGTTATGTTATCACAAACTCCTGACGACGCCTCGCTTTATGAGGCGAAACAATTGTTGAGTGACACTATTCTAACGTCTATATTGCACTGCTCATACACCTTGTTGGTGAACATATATCCACCCAGCTACCTTCTATGAAGGCTCATATGTCCCCTATGGGGACCTCAATTTAATACCGAGTTTGACCTGCACATACGGTGTGAATCAGGCCAACAGTGTGTCATACAGTTAACACCTATCTCTGCACAGCAACGCGTCCATTTGGTCTAGTCTGATATTTAGCGACAGCACTGTGGGATAGCTACACCCTAAGTTCACAGCACAAATGTGCAAATCTTTTGGGGGGGATCAGCAAAGACCCCCACAGTAGTTTTTCGCTTGTGACCCTATTAGATGCAATGCTTATACTTTTTATATATGCAAGAGAAGTTGTGTGTAAAGACTGATAATACTTGGTGAGCAAATCCCCACGGCAGTCCAATTAACAGGATTGCTCTATGGGGAATTGGTTTTAATTAACCATTTCAGTGCTAGAGGGTCAAGCCTGTTGGCAAAGTGTGACAAAGAGAATAAAGATACGCTAGATGCCCCGGTAACAGAAATAGAGTTTAAAGAGGCAGTACATTTGCTTAAAATCGGTAAGAGTCCGGGTCCCGACGGCTTCACCTCGGAGTTCTATAAAGCATTCATAGAGGAGATAGCACCTGACTATTGTTTAATGATTAATAATCTGGATGAAAGTGAGACCTTTTCTAGAGAATCAAATCAGGCCACAATCACCCTAATACATAAAGAAGGTAAAGATCCCCTACAGTGTAGCAACTATCGTCCCATTTCGGTAATTAATATTGATGTTAAAATATATTCAAAAATTCTAACATTAAGACTGGAAAAGGTGTTAGATCAGCTACTGGGGAAGGAGCAGATGGGTTTTAGAAAATCGGGCAGACTATCGGATAATATTTCAGCAGCAATAAACTTTATATATAACGCAAAAATTCGTAATGAAGATGCCATCTTAGCGGCCATTGACGCTGAAAAGGCGTTTGACCGTATTTCAAGACCATTTATCTACACAACTTTAGAACACTATGGTATTGGTCCCATCTTTATCAAACGAATCAAAAATCTATATTTAAACCAAACAGCCAGAGTAAAAATCAACGGTACCTTGACACACTCCTTCCCTTTGGGGAACGGCGTGAGGCAGGGATGTCCAATCTCCCCGCTGATATTCAATTTAGGCATAGAAGTGTTAATACGCATGATCCATTCTGACAGGGAGATATCTGGGTGGCATATAGGTAACTATGAAAGTAAACTACTAGCATACGCGGACGACCTTCTTTTGACATTAACCAATCCCCTGACCTCTTTCGAAGAAGCAAATAAAATAATAACTGAATTTTCCAAATACTCGAACTATAAAGTAAACAACTCTAAAACTACAGTATTAAACATAAAAAGTCCCGCCGAAATATTGAGTACCCTACAACTAAGGTATGGCATTCATTATACCAATTCTCATATTAAATATCTCGGTATCAACTTATGTAGTGATTTCAATGATCTATTCAAACATAATTATACACCAGTGCAAAAAGATTGTGAGAAGATACTGAGTAAAATGAAAAATGCCCAATTTAATACAATTGGGAAAATCAACTTTATAAAAATGAAAATTCTTCCTAAAATAATATTTACAGTACAAAATTTGCCAATAAACATCCAAAGGAATTGGTATAATGTCTGGAACAATATATTTCAAAATTTCATATGGAGAACACCAAACCGCAGAATTTCATATAAGATAATAAGCAGGCATAAGAAATTGGGAGGAATGGGGGCACCAAATATTAAACGATATGCCCAATGTTTCCAATTGCAAAGAATTTTAGATCTCAGGATGTGCGACCCGAAGAGATTCTGGACAACATATGAAAGAAGTCTGTTTAATTACGATATGTTGGATTCATGGCACCCCCACACGGTAGCAAAACTCCTCCCTTCTATCAGCCATCCATTATTAGCACCTGCAATTAAAACCCACATGGAAGTTATAAGATCTATGTCAAAGAGCAATAAAATATCATTACTAACCACTCTACGCAATAACCCAGATTTTCAACCTGGCTTAACTTCAGGGTGGCTCAAGGAATGTGGGCTCCCTCGAGATGTTAGAATCCTAGACTTGGTTGGCCACAGAGATTCCACATTGAGGGAGATTTATAACATGGTCAGAATGGATAATGGGCTGTGGAGCTTCCAGGTCAGGAGCTACCTTTCCAAACATAAGGATAATATAAGTAAAACCATAAATATTTATGAAAAGTGTTTTCTTCATTCGAGGGTGGGGAAGGGAATGACAGCAAATTTATATTTTTTTCTTGACAGTTGTCAAACTGATCCTCTACCTAAGTTCTGTAGAAGCTGGGAACAAGACCTAAATCATATCCAAAACTTGGACTGGGGAGCAGTATTCCAGGAAATTTGGACCCCCAGCTATACCTCATTTCAACTTGTTAATTATAAACTCATGACGAGATGGTACTTCACACCCTCTAAGATGGCTAAATTTAAAGGCGGAAATGGGAACTGTTGGAGATGTCTTACTGCATTTGGTTCACATATGCATATGTGGTGGTCGTGCCCGGTTATACAGAACTTTTGGAGAGAGATAGGAGATTTCATTAAACTTCCTTCCCCTTTTCATCCCAGTACCGCTCTGTTGAGTTGCATGGAACCTGACCGCTTTAGACATGCAAATAAACTAGTAATCCCTGCAGCAATTGTGGCCAGGAAACTTATAGCAAAATCCTGGAAGAACCCCGAAGCTCCCAGTATGGATATGGATGATGTCAGATTTTTGCAAGGTGGCGAGGGCAGTGTAGAAGATGCTGGCACCAACAAACAAGTGGAGGAATGGAAAATTGCATGGGAAAAAATAAGTAACATATAATATGTAGTTGAGTATTTGAAGTGGAGGGGATGAGGAGAAAAGAACCAAATAACCACTATATTACCAACTGAAATTGTAAGGATAAATGGATGGATGAATGTGCAGATGCATAGATATATGTTGAAGTATAGAAGGCACTTATATGAATGTGTATGAAAGGTGTAATAAGAGTAATTGCTTTGCTTCTCAGCTTAGATATGTGACCTGTTTGTGCATGAGGCCTGTCCCCTCCATTGGCTTGGTCCGGCCCTGATGGCTCATGCATGGAGGGCATGTCCATAAAATAAGTAGGTGGTCGGAAAGGGATATTAACCACTTAATGTTAAGATGGGTAGGTGGAGTTTGTTTTTTTGCTGGTGCTTGTGTTTTTTTTTTTGTTTTTCTTACTTTCTTTTTTCTCTCTCTTACTATAATTAGTTTGACCTGAGCCACTGGTGGAATATTTGATATATTGTAGTGATGATGGAGTGAGGGAGGGGGGGAGGAGAGGAAAGAAAATCAAACTATGATGCAGACCTGAGACCCACGTATGATGGCTTCACAGCTGTCACATGGTCATATCTGGGTCACATACCGGCTGAGTTTGAAGAAAAGAAAAAAAAAAAAAAAAAAAAGGAAAGAATCCGTGCCCTGGAGAACCCACGCATACCACCAGTGCAGGAGTCAACAGGATACTGGTGAATTCTGACACTATTATGGCCTACAAATCATCCACTGGTGAGTCATCATCATTTTTGCTGTTACTTTAAATGGTGTACTATATGGGCCAGAATGCACCTACCCTGCCTTTGGAGGAATGGGCTTAGTCAGACCTGTCCAAGTGGCTACCACCGTAGCAGATGATTTCTAGGATGGGGCACTGTAATGCATTTAAAACTTTCCTCATTGTGGATGTGCCGAAAGATCTATGTAATGCTTTTAAGGTACTTCTGTCACCTGTCATGAATTTCAGGATGCATAAATGTACTACCTTATAAGAATGCCATTGTCAACAAAGGTGTTGGCGTCTCCCTTAACATTCTTTTCCCCAGTCTGTGCCCTTAGTGCTAATTAGCACTTTTATATATGAGCGAGGTAGGTAATAAGATGTATACTCTAACGGGCTGATCAGATAGCTTAAAGTAGAATTTTACTTACTCTAGCAGTGCAGGTGGGTGGAAAGTATAGTGATGCTACAACAACCTTTAAGAAAGTCACAATCTCAAATGTAAAGTGTAACGATGGGTGTCAGCAACCAGAGAGAATCTGATTAGTGGTGATCTGCAGTATCACCAAGAATACAGATCTATACCTGATTATGGATGATCTGCAGAATCACTAATAATACAGATATAGTACTAACCTCTAGACACCTGAAGTGTGTAAGTGTTTGGTGTAACAGTAGGAATTGACCCACCGGGGTAGCAGGTGGTCCAATAAGTAGAGAAAGACTCTACTGCAGTCAAGGGCTCCAGGAGGGAGAGTCCCCGACTGGTTTTGCGGCAGGGCCCCCCTCTGAGGAGCAGGGAACCCCTGCAGGAGGACTGGGCACCCAAAGGGTTGGTGACAGCCAGAAGGGTCGGGCAGGCCGGGTTGGCAACACACAGGCAGATAAAGTACAGAGACAGGAGACTGATTCGGTAACCAGGGACAGGCAGGGTCGGCAACAGTAGATCAGATGTGCGAAGGTACCGAATCAGAAAACAGAAGAGAAGTCAGGAGAGATACAACTCATAAACAGATATCAAATAATGCCTAGTCTTGAGTGTGAGGTCCGTGGTCTCACACCCAGGGACTGGTCCAAGGAATAACACAGATGATATACAATATTCCTAGTCTGGGGTGTGAGGTCCGTGGTCTCTACACCCTGGAACTGGTCTAAGGAATAACACAGATGATATACAATATTCCTAGTCTGGGGTGTGAGGTCCGTGGTCTCTCTACACCCTAGAACTGGTCTAAGGAATAACACAGATGATATACAATATTCCTAGTCTGTGGTGTGAGGTCCGTGGTCTCTACACCCTAGAACTGGTCTAAGGAATAACACAGATGATATACAATATTCCTAGTCTGGGGTGCGTGGTCTCTACACCCTGGAACTATGCTAGAGAATAGCACAGATAATAATACAGTGAACTGGCTAAGTGTGGATTCCCAGGCCCTCTTGGTTCCACCACACTGAAGGATCTGACTAAGGTCTGAGTGCTAACACATAGGTATTCGCAACGCCAGACAACCAGCAACTGAACAGCAAGAGATATATATAGTAAAGCGCTCCACAGCGCCGCCCAGCTCCCATCAACCAATCACCTGCTGAGCTGGGATCAGCTGACCGCCTCGATCAGCTGACCCTTCTCCTATTGGCATAAAGAGCCTGTCTTGCGGCGCGCGCGCGTAGCTCTCCATCTGTGTGCACTACTAGGTCCAGACAAACCAGAAGCATGTTGCTGCGGGGAAACCGCCACTCTGTGCGTGGATTCCGCCGCCTCACTGCCAGAACGCGCGACGGTTTCTCCGCAATCCGTCACATAAGGTCCTCAAAATTGCTTTCACCCTTTATTTGTATATTAAGTATGCAAGTTGACACTGATACTACCAGTCATCAGAAAAGACTTCCTAGAGAGCCACACACCGTGGATGTAGAACATAAGTCATAAATTCTTCATTTAAAAATAGCCTTAAAGTAGATCTTTGGTGGTTTAGAAAAACTAAAAACCGACACTTACCTGACGCTTTTATCAGCCCCTTTCAGCTGTCATGTCCTGTGCCATCCTCCTATAATCCTCCGTTTCCCACTGCCAGCCCCGGTCTAATTATGTGGTTTATTAGACTGCAGCTGCGCCGCCGTGACCGCGTGCATGCTCGCTCCTGTGTGCGTCATTGGGAGCTTACTGCGCAGGCGCAGTACAAGGAAACTCCGTATCCCTGATAGCGAATTCTCTGAGTGGCCAAATACTTCTGAGTTGGAAGCATTAGACCAATCACAGGCTGCAGAATTTCTTAATAGAAATTTGAATACCACAGAAAATTTAGACCAATCATAAGACTCTGTAAAACTCAGTAGTATCAGGGTCTTGTGATTGGTCTACAATTTTCGTGGTATTACAATTTCAGCTGTAAATCACTGCATTAGTCCAATACCACTAAGTATTTCCAAATCTTGTGGTTGGCCTAAAATTTCCGATTTTAGGCCAATCACAACAATCAAAATTTGGAAATACTTGGTTGTATTGGACCAATCAGAGAATGCAATAGTTTACTGCGAAATTTACTGCGACATTTTAGACCAATCACAAGACTCAGATACTTCAGAGTTTTACAGAGTCTTATGATTGGTCTAAAATTTCCATGGTATTAAAATTTCCACTGAAAACATTTGCAGCCTATGATTGGTCCAACGTTTCCGAGCTCTGTGACTGGGCTAAAATTTCCTAGTAGCGATAATGCGGTATTTCCATGGAATACTGATTTCTGATTACTGATGCTGTAAGCCTATTTCTGATCAGAAACTCTGAAACTGGTATTCCTCTGACATTTTCTAGCTATCCCTAGTTTCAGGCTTGTGAATACTGGCATAGAGTGCATACCTCCCAACATTTTGAGATAAGTAAGAGGAACACTTTTAAGACTCACCCCTACCAAAACTCTAATCACCCACCACCACACCCCCAGTCTTGCACACTATAAAGAATTCATTAGCAAAAGATATGATTTTATCACTCAAACCAAACAGATCCTTTCCATTATCATTAGTTTTCTTTCATAGTAACATTGGAAATAAGACATACAGTGGAAACTTGGTTTGCGAGCATAATTCCATCTGGAAAAATGCTTGTAATCCTAAGCACTCTTATATCAATCCAATCCACAATCCAAACACATTTATAGAACAATATTTAATAAACAGTACTGTACTTATAAAGTAAACATGCATACAGTAAAACAAATTAACCTGTACTTTACCTTTGAAAAGAATTGTGGTTGGTGGAAACAAGATGATGAGGGTTATTGTGCGCGAAGAATTTCAGTATAAATAACAGAATCGTTGCTATATGTTCACTCACCCTATTCCTTTTCTTTTTGTGCATCTTTAACAAAGAAATCATTTATAAAGGAAACCTGAACTGATTAAAATTATTTAAAATAAACACATGATGAATGATGAATATTACATACTTACCGCCGGTTCCTCTCAGAAGCTCACCATTTTCTTTTTACAATGATCCCTTCCAATTCTGACAATATTTTGTCAGAAGTGAAATATACCAGTTGCTGTCAGTTATATATCAGCTGCTGTCAGTTACAACTGAAATGTGCAAGGTAATGTCCATGTTTCCCTATGGCTCAAGTGGGCAATATTACAGTTTAACAGTGTGCTAACCAGGAAGCTGTTATGGGGGTAATGGCCATTTTCGAAATGGAGGACAGAGAATTCCATTGATCACAGTGGACAAACAGGACTCAGG
Organism: Hyperolius riggenbachi; assembly: GCF_040937935.1. Lineage (NCBI taxonomy): Eukaryota > Metazoa > Chordata > Amphibia > Anura > Hyperoliidae > Hyperolius > Hyperolius riggenbachi. Next base: position 370,274,248 of record NC_090648.1, on the reverse strand, counting down.
AGAGGAGAAAGCGATTGATGCGTAGACTACACAGGAGGAAAGTATGAGGCGTTTATGTTTATTTTGACTTTTAATTTTCAGTTCAGGTTCTCTTTAACCACTTAAGCTCTCAGTCAGTTTCACTTTATGCATCCGAGCAATGTTCACCTCCCATTCATTAGCCTATAACTTTATCACTACTTATCACAATGAACTGATCTATATCTTGTTTTTTCTGCCACTAATTAGGCTTTCTTTGGGGGGTACATTTTGCTAAGAGCTACCTTACTGTAAATGCATTTGAACAGTAAGAATAAGAAAAAAAATTAAAAAATTCATTATTTGTCAGTTTTCGGCGATTATAGTTTTAAAATAATACATGCCTCCATAATTAAAACCCATGTATTGTATTTGCCAATTTGTCACGGTTATTGCACCGTTTAAATTATGCCCCTATCACAATGTATCGCGACAATATTTTATTTGGAAATAAAAGAGCATTTTTTTTCCAGTAACACTCCAGGACAGGTACACATTGAGACTTGGCTCCTCCCAGGAACAGGAAATATCCGTCAGCCTCTTTATAAATTAAAGATGGACCAAGGGTCAGGCAGTATTGGATATTTCCTGGTCCAGGAACCAGGTCTCTCTATGTGTGCTCGCTGTCCCGGAGAGCCTGGGTGGCTAAGGATATGTTGGCACAAGGACGGGCCTGGATACCTATGGAGGTCCGTTCCCCTGTGGAGTACCTGTGGGTTTAAGCTGTTGAAGCGCCGTCTCCCAGTGGATTTCAGCCCTGTTGGTCGGCCTGCAGAAAGAAGGCTTCGCTTCAGGAAGGGCTGCCCCGAGGACTCGTCAGGCGGAGGCAGCGGCGCGGTAAGAGGACGTCCGGAGGATGCGAATAGCGGAGGCGGAGTGCGGAAGTCCTCCGGCCGCGACCTCCGGAATTACTTCCGGGTCGCGTGACGTCACTACCGGTTGGCCGGATGAAGAGGGGTAGCCGCCCGGAGTACTCCGCATACGGCGTCTCGTGCATCGTGGAGAATGTCGGAGGTAGAGCAGGAGCCAGGACGGGTAAGACTGCTCTGTGGAGACCCGGGCAGCGGTGGTGACCCTTGTGGGGGCAGCAAACCGTGAGCAGCATAAAAGAGCTGCATGGAGCCTGAGATTGTTTATAAGGGGAAAGCTATGCTTGGAATATAAAGTGTCTCCCTTGTTTTTGCACAAGTGATTGTATATGTGCAACAGGCTTGGATGGTATTGCTTGTTTAATGCAAGATATCCATGTTATGCAAAGTGTTTTTTCTGCATGAGATTTATGATGAACATACACTTGCTTATTGTTTTGGCGAAATATTAATACATATGACAATTTATTGAAACACATGACATTTGTTAGAGACAAGTCAGTTTTTTTCTTTTTGTGTTGTTGGAAGGCACTACTCCAAATGTACCTGACCCTGCAAAACCCTCTAAACAGTGCCCTGTGTGCAATACAAAAGTAAATCCTGCATCAACTAAACTACTATGCAAGGATTGTACTTACAAAGTTATGAAACAAGAATCAGCGTCTCAGAGAGATATTCAGGCTCTGAGACAGGATTTGAAAGATACATTGAAGGAATTTAAGGCTACGTCTGTTCCTTATAAACCAGACACTCCAGCTGAAGGGCAGGCTAATCAAGCCACTCAGCCTGCGGGGTCTGAAGTAATTATCCCCAGAAAAGCTACTAGTAAGACTAATAAGCCCGTTATTCTTTCGGACGAAGAGGAAGCTAGCGATAATGAGGATGTTTCTGCAAGTTCTACGGAAGCACAGGAAATAGAAAATAAACCATCAAAATTTAAATTTCCTGTGGCAGAGACTGAAAGTTTGTTAACGGCCATATACGAAGACTTAAATTTGAATAAAACAATTACTGAGGCAGTTTCAATGCATGATAAATTGTATGAAGGCATGGAAAGTCCACAAGAATTCAATTTTCCAGTACATCAATCAACTAAAAATCTAATTTCAAGCCAGTGGAAAAACCCAGATAAAAAATTATTCATGTCTAGAGGGTTTAAGAGACGATTCCCGTTCTCAGAGGACGACTGTAAAATGTGGGACAAGAGCCCCAAATTAGACTCTGCTTTCTCGCAAGTTAATAAGGACGATGAGCTTGCGTTCGAGGATCTGGGTCATTTGAAGGATCAGTCTGATAAAAAGATAGAATATGCCTTGAAACGCGTGTGGCCTGCAATTTGTGCAAACTTCAGACCTTCTGCTGCAACAACTTGTGTAGCGAGAATGCTCGCATTATGGATGCAGCAGTTGGAGGATAACATTAATAAGGGTACACCAAAGTATCAGCTAATTAATTCAATGACGGTGATGCATAAAGCAATAGCCTATATTATTGACGCAGCTTCAGAGTCAATTAGGCTAACGGCTAAGGCAGCAGGTATCTCTAACGTAGGCAGACGTAATCTTTGGATTAAAACCTGGCATGGGAGCATGGCTTCAAAGAACAGAGTGTGCTCTATCCCAGTGGTAGGAGACACTCTTTTTGGGCCTGAATTAGATGAGGTTCTGGAAAGAACGGCCAATAAGAAGAAATCCTTCTCAAAAAAGAGACAGTTCAAAGCCGGGAAGAGATTTTTTCGTCAAAACAGACAAGCAGACAGACCTGAAGGTCTGAACAAAAGACGTACCTGGTCCTTTAATAAAGATCAAAGAAAAACAGGGCCAGGTTTTAAAACTCCCATCGCACAAAGTAAACAATGACAATTTAAAAGTGGGGGGAAGGCTGGGCTATTTTCTCCCACATTGGAAAACGATAACAAAAAGCCCTTTTATTTTAGATCTTATAAAAAGAGGTTATCACATTGCTTTTCGATCAAAACCACCAAGAAAGTTTGTGGTAACAAAACAGCTGAGCGTGCCTCAACATCAGGAGGCATTAAAGGAAATAATTTCAGATATGCTAGACAGACATGTGGTATCAGTAGTTCCGGTAACTCAAAGAGGCGAAGGCTTCTATTCAAAAATATTTCTGGTTCAGAAGCCGTCCGGGAAGTACAGAATAATTCTGAATTTAAAACCCATAAATCCATACATAAGATATGAAAAGTTCCGTATGGAATCAATTTACTCAATAAGAAATCTACTGATACCAGATGGCTTCATGGCAAGTGTGGACTTACAGGACGCCTATTGGCATACCAATAGAACTAGAGTCACAAAAATTCCTAAGGTTTGCAGTACAAATGGAGAGGGGAGTTCAGCACCTACAATTCCGCTGCCTCCCATTTGGCATAACATCAGCACCAAGAATTTTTACAAAAGTCATGGGAGAGCTGATTGCGGATTTACACAGACAGGCTATTATTGTCATTCCTTACTTAGACGACCTGTTAATAGTGGCAAGAACCTTAGTAGATCTAGAGGAACACAAACAGACTGTACTGACTCAACTACAGCAGTCGGGCTGGATTGTGAGCAAGGACAAGTCACAACTCACAGCAACACAGAAAATTCTGTTCCTAGGATTTATAATAGACTCAATCCAACAGAAAATTTTCCTTCCACACGAAAAAGTACAAAAGATATTAGCCGAAGTGGAGAAGTTCAATACCGGTCAGACAGTAAAGGTCAGACAGATTATGCAACTTCTAGGCCTTCTGTCCTCAGTAGCACCGGCAATTCAGTGGGCGCTGAAACACACCAGAATCCTACAGTCATGGATGCTATCCAACAAGCAGCAGAACACACTAGACAACATAGTGACAGTGGATCCACAAGTAAAAGAAAGTCTAGTGTGGTGGCAGATATCGCAACACCTCACACAAGGCAGATTGTGGTCCTTACCGATACAGAAGATCTTAACGACAGACGCAAGCCAGTCAGGCTGGGGAGCTCATGTGGAGAAATTTCAAGTACAGGGCATATGGAATCAGTCAATGGCAGAACATTCATCGAATTTCAGAGAACTGATGGCGGTGAAGATGGCAATAATCAGCACAATACATCTTCTGAGAACATTTCACGTACAGATTCAATCAGACAACGCGACAGTTGTTTCATATATAAATCGCCAGGGGGGAACCAGGTCCAAAAGATTATTGTTTCTGACGCTGGAGATACTAGAGATAGCAGAACACGAGTTCCTATCATTAACAGCAGTACACTTAAAAGGGGAGTTAAATGTTCTAGCAGATCAGCTAAGCAGGGTGCAGATTACGAACACAGAATGGTCACTCAACCAGACGTTATTCGAAATTATAGTAAGCAAATGGGGACAACCACAAGTAGATTTATTTGCGAACAGGTCAAACCGGAAATGCAAACAATTCTATTCCCTCAATATAATGGACGGACCGATGGCAATAGACGCCCTGGCTCAGAACTGGAATCAGAACATGGTGTATGCTTTTCCGCCACTGAACCTGATTCCCATAGTTCTTCAGAAGTTGATGAAGTCACAATGTCAAATGATTCTGATTGCCCCAAACTGGCCCAGGAGGGCTTGGTATCCACTTCTCCTGTTAATGCTTTCAACACAGCCATGGGAAATACCGATATCAGAAGATGCGATACATGTGCAGAACCAAGCTGTATTAAACCTGGAAAAATGGAAACTTACAGCGTGGTTTCTGAAAGGGCAGTCCTTGAAAGTAAGGGATTGTCAACCAGAGTAGTAAATACCTTATTAAAGAGTAGAAAAGAGAATACTCGACTTATTTACCAAAAATACTGGAAAACTTTTATTTTATGGTTAGAAAATTCAAACTTCCAGTCAACAGAAATGGCAACAATTTTAGAATTTCTGCAGGAGGGAGTTGAGAAAGGGTTAGCCTTAAGCACAATTAAGTTCCAGATTTCGGCCCTATCAGTTTATTTAGACAAAAAGCTAGCACTAGACCCTCTCATAATTAGATTTGTAAAATCAATTGAAAGAAATAGACCGGTAACAGTTAGACAATTTCCAAAATGGGATCTATCCTTGGTCCTGCAGGCATTAACATCTAAGGAATTTAATGAAGATTCCCTTAGAATGTGTACTATGAAAACTGTGTTTCTAGTAGCAATCACGTCTGCTAGGCGCATAAGTGAACTTAAGGCGCTGTCACACAAAGAACCATACTGTTCATTCTTCAATGATCGTGTTGTACTCCGAACTAGTCCAGAGTAGTGTTGGGCGAACAGTGTTCGCCACCATTTGGGTTCTGCAGAACATCACCCTGTTCGGGTGATGTTCGAGTTTGACCGAACACCTGATGGTTTTCGGCCAAACCGTTCGGCCATATGGCCGAACTAAGAGCGCATGGCCGAACGTTCGGCTAGCGCTGTGATTGGCCGAACGGGTCACGTGGTTCGGACCCGAACGCGCTCTGATTGGCCGAACGGGTCACGTGGTTCGGGTAAATAAATACCCGATCCACGTCATTTCTCCGCCATTTGTCTGTGGGTTTAGCTTTGGGTAGGCAGGCAGGGTAGTTCTCTCTCCAGCCAGGCTAGCCAGGGTCCCCCCAGTCATTGTGTCGCTGCTGGGAACAGTAGTACACCGCTCACCCACACTATATAGCATTGTGTTTACTGCCACTCTGTGTACACCGCTCACCCACCACTGTATAGCATTGTGTTTACTGCCATTCTGTGTCCTTGCTGGGAACAGTAGTACACCGCTCACCCGCCACTGTATAGCATTGTGCTCTGTGTCGCTGCTGGGAATAGTAGTACACCGCTCTCCCACCACTGTATAGCATTGTGCTCTGTGTCGCTGCTGGGAACAGTAGTACACCGCTCACCCACCACTGTATAGCACTGTGCTCTGTGTCGCTGCTGGGAACAGTAGTACACAGCTCACCCACCACTGTATAGCATTGTGCTCTGTGTCGCTGCTAAGAATAGTAGTACACCGCTCACCCACCACTGTACAATCAATTTTCTCAAAAACTATAAGCTCTTTTTCAAATATTTTTTTTCCTCTTGTACCCACTCCCAAGGTGCACATACCCTGCAAATGTGGGGTATGTAGCATGTAAGGAAGCTTTACAAAGCACGAAAGTTCGGGTCCCCATTGACTTCCATTATGTTCGGAGTTCGGCGCGAACACCCGAACATCGCGGCCATGTTCGGCGAATGTTCGCGAACCCGAACATCCAGGTGTTCGCCCAACACTAGTCCAGAGTTTCTTCCAAAGTGGGAGACATGTTCCATAGAACACAGGAGATAATATTACCATCCTTCTGTATGGATCCAACAACAGAAAAGGAAGCTAAACAACATAAATTGGACGTTCGTGAGAACTTAATAGCCTACCTGGAAAAAGTCAAAGAGTTCAGGAAGTCGGAGTCATTATTCATTAATTATGCAGGTAAATCCAAGGGATTAAAAGCATCCACAAAAACCATAGCCAAGTGGATTAAAGATTGCATCATAGAGGCATATAAGGTCATGGGTAAAGATCCTCCAGTGAACTTGAAGGCCCATTCCACCAGGGCAGCCGCAACTACGTGGGCTTACAGGGCAGGTACATCACCGTTGAACATCTGCAAGGCGGCAACCTGGAAGAACTTGGGAACCTTCATGAGCCACTATCGACTGGATCGATTAACGGAGACCGATCAGGACTTCGGAAGAACTGTCTTAAAGGCAGTTAGCCACCCCGGGGTTGGTGATTGATTTCTTGCTTATCATCTCAATGTGTACCTGTCCTGGAGTGTTACTGGAAAAACCAGGAGTTAGCTCACCTGGTAACAACATTTTAAGTAACACTCCAGGACAGGTGGGGGTACCCACCACCATATATATCAAATATTGCATGATATACATGTTATGTGTATGTAAATGTAATATAGTAGGGTTATGTTTAGTATATTGTTCCTGTTCCTTTATATTATACTGCCTGACCCTTGGTCCATCTTTAATTTATAGAGAGGCTGACGGATATTTCCTGTTCCTGGGAGGAGCCAAGTCTCAATGTGTACCTGTCCTGGAGTGTTACTTAAAATGTCGTTACCAGGTGAGCTAACTCCTGGTTTCCGTTTTGCATCCATCACTATTTACAAGCTTATAAAAAAAATAGAGAGAAATATTTCATCTTTACATAGATATTTAAAAAGTTTAGACCCTTAGGTAAATATTTATGTGTTTTTTTTATAGTAATGTTTTTTTTTTTTTTTTTATTAAACATTTTATGTGGGCATGTCACAGGAGCCCTAGTGGCTGACCGCACTTAGCCTTCTAAACGGTGCCAGCGCACAGATCGTGCGAACTCTGGTCGCAGTCAATGTGCAGGAACCGTTAAGAATTAGCCGCAGACAACTCAGAAGGGAGCCTGTGAGACACGGGTAATTACAACGTACACACGATTCCACGGTATCTGCCACCACCACTGGTATGGGCCAGTGGACCCGATTTACTGACTGACTAGTCCTGCGAATAAAACGGTTACACACACGGTATTCTGTCTAGCCAACAACAAACAAACAGTAGCGTATCTTCAGAGACCCGGGATCAGGTCTGTGTGTGCTGATAAGCAGGGTAGCGGAACAGTGAATGACTTGGAGGAAGTCTTTTATTCACAGCAATATAAATAATTAATATATACAGACAATTATTAAAATCAACAATTATTAAAACAGTAATAGCCAGTATAAAAAATAAAAGAAGGGAGAAAAATACTTAGTTCCTGGAAAGATGTCCTTTTTTGTGGGAAAAATCAGAGTTCTGGGTTTCAATCAAAGTTCAGACCAGGTGGATGCCAGCATATCCTCAAGCTGGCACCGATGAGTTCAAGATGTTTTCAGGGTGGAGGACTCAAGCCCGCCTGCTGGCTCTGTGCTTTTGATGAAGCTGGTTTGGGGGTGTGGCAATGCCGGCCCCCTCTGAGCTACCAGCAAATGACAGTTCATTCCCTCTGAGAGATTTTAGAGCTAAACTTATGAATTGCTGTAACTCCTGAACCATACACGTTACATTTAGGGGGGTAACAGCTTCATACTTGGAGGAAAATACAGATTAATATGATATCCAACATGGCTAGTGCAGCAGATCAGGGTCCTGGGTAGATTCATACCTGGGTTGTAGGGGCCCCGGGCCCCTCTCGACTGGTATCAAGAGATCCAGCATGACCCTACGGATCCAATGATACCACTCTCATAACCACCCTATTTATTGTATTCTGTAAATGGGCAAAAGATTATATAGTACATTCATTTCTTCCTGCTAAGGCTGGAGTCAGCCTGACTGGAGTCCAGCTGTGTCTGCTTCTTGGGATCTCCCTCTATGAAAGGAACCTTATGGTTCCTGTAATTAGCATCTGGATGTGAAATCAGCTGGGACAAGCTTTCTGAACTCAAGGGTTTGCCCCTGCTCGTTAGCATATCAAAAGAGCCATCCTGCAGTTAAGGTGATGCTATTTCTCTGCTGAGAAAGGACTGCAGACCTCCTACACAATAAATCCAGATTCTATCGATTTGAAGCGCAATCGATGCAGAGAATCGAGTGCGATCGCTTTTTCTTCACGGGCGGTTACAGGACGCGCCTGCGGCCCCGCAACCGTCCGTGACAGGGCATTTTTGGGAGGGTGGGATATAAATAGTGTTTTATTTGGGGAAATATTTGTGTATTGTAATGTTTTTTTACGTTTACTTGTAGTTTTACTTTTTGGCCACAAGATGGCAATCTCGATTTTGTTTACATGACGTCACTCTAAGCGTACAATGTACGCTTAGAGGGACATAGCTTCAGAAAAAGCGTAGCTTCCGAGAGAAGCTGTCGCTTTTTCAGCGGGGGAGAGGAATCAGTGATCGGGCACCATAGCCCGATACATTGATTCCTGGGCTACCGAATCCGCGGCCGGGAGTGTGCGTGCAAGCGCGCGATCGGCCGCGGGAGCGCGCCTGTCCTCCTTGACGTTTTTATACGTCAAGGAGGACAAAGTGGTTAAAGACAGCTGCTTTTGCCTACTTTTGAGGACGTCTCAGAAATGTGACATTGTGTCACTACACTCAAATCAAGTAGAATCCTGCAGCATCAAAGAGAGAAGAACCATTGGCTCAGCTGTAATGGCTCAGTTGTAATGACATGACCCACGTATACGTACTGTGCTTGTATATGCAGATGTTGCTTGCTTACCAAGTCAAAATTTCATAACAAGTTTTGCTTGTCTTGCAAAGTGCTAGCAAACCAAGTTACATTATATCAATTTAAAAGGTGGAAATCAAGTTCACAGTCCATTAAACACATTTTCAGTAGAAAAATATATGTTTACATACTGTAGATCTCTATGTCACTTCTGAAAAGAGGAAAAAATTATGAAGAAAGAGGGACACATGGATTTGGTTCCCAGAGGGAATTGTACACCTTATCCGGTTAGCATTGGCTTTAAATATGGCAAGTGAAGGAACTGGTTTACCAATGGTCACTGGAGAACTATTGAAACAAAGAGCCAGCTTCTTCTGTTGTGGACCTACAATGTACTAAAGACTGGAGGCTACGCTCAGGCTCTTCTCATGGAGTCTTCTATTATGCATACATTCTATGATGGAGTGAGGAGTTGGAATCAGGAGACCACACATATATCTTTAACTTTCTGCATCACAAAAGTAAATAAAACACAGACTACTGCTAATGATATATGCACAATTGAATTTCTAGGAGGAACATCACTAACTTTAAACATTTCAAACAAAATAACAAACTAACAGAAAGATCCCATGTATTCTTCTCTCTCAAATATCCATCCTAGCATGTTATTTTTCTTTGGCTATATTGAAGAGTCAAGTATGTTCTGCATTTATTCCTCTTTATATAATCAGTTTTCTATTCCTGTTGAATATTTGGCCAGAATATTTGACTTAATGACATGCCGCGGCAGAAATCAAAAATAGCAAGAGCTCTTGGCATGAATAGTATAAGAATGTTCTTCTTGGATTACAAAATGACTGACTTCTGTGGCTGCATAATTAGCAAATACACAACTTAGTTTTATAGAAAAGAGAAAAACTGACATACTGAGTTAAAGATCAACAAACAGATTTCTTTTTTATAATTCTACTAAGTTGACAAATAGAAACTGCTTTGCCTCTTTGCAAAAATACTGCAATTATTTATGACTCATTATGAAAAAACTAAATAAGTTAAAATATTGCTTAATAAATTATTTTTATCCTATCAGAAAAAGCAGATTAGAGTGAGATTTAAAAGTTTTTCATAATTGCAGCTCACATTTTCCCTTGTTGAATTTCTGGAGCAGGTATTCAGACATCTAATACAACAGGTAATACCTTTAATGGCTAACAGTACAAATTTTATTGCAAGCTGAAACTTTTAGGCAAGGGTCACAGTTATTTGAATCTCATGCATTTTACCCATGAAACTTAGTGGAAAATGCATGTGATTCTGCTAAATGTGACACTGGCCTTAGATGTCATCAATGTGTCAAAAACCTGAGCGGTTCTTGCCTTTTTCATGATTTCTAACTCAGTAAAGGACCAGCCTTTAAAGCGTTGCTATCATATAAATCCGGCATAGCGGGGTCTGAACCCTCTATAACAGTAATTATAGATTGACGGTATACCTTGAAATGAATCAGAGCACTCAGTGTATGATTTAATATAAAAAAATGTATTTTCTTATCATACAGCATATATACAAAATATGAACAGTTCCAAGTAGTGTTTCCTTCTAACAGTATTCCATCTTATCAAGGCTTTATAGCCAAACGATCATCAATCTTATAATTTCATTCAAAAAAGAATATAACAGTTGTGTTATGTAGAATACGATCAATAGTAGTCTTATCTGTATCAATGGCTGTGGATATAGTAGCTGTGTAAAACTTGTAGTAATCTTCTTAAAGAAATAACATAAAGAATAACTTCTAAAAAAAACTTCTTGCTAACATCTTAACAGAACTCTATGCTGAAAAATTAATAAAGTAAATCACCAGAATATTAAGCATATTACCCCTTCTCTGTCATCTCTTCAGCATCTAGAACCACTTGTGGGAAGGTAGCTTCTGCCTCGTGTGTCTTCTCAGGAGATTGTTGGGCTTCTGCAAACTATGAGCTTTCAGCTCTTACTTTTATAGGGATAGGATGCAATATGGCTGCCTAATCTGGAATTTCCCTGAATCCCAGGTTCTGATTGGCTAAAGCTTCCATGCGTCAATACTTTATCATGTTTTGAATACCTAAATCATAATATTATGGTTTATAAACTCCTTAATTATCTTATCTTCTGAGAACTAACATCATTTGGAGTGTTTGACATTTAGTTAATGAGGGTGATATCGTAATTAATTGGGTACACACGCAGGTAGACATCTTGACTACATCATGACCTCCTGATAAGAGAAAATGTCATGAGACACTGGGTCTCCAGAATTAAAAACATCTCCCATATCTATGTTCCATGCTGTGTTTGCTTATTATGACATCTGTGTCTTAATTGGCCTGAGGTATGTCCATTTCTTTCTGAAATGCTGTCGGCCATCTTGACCCACCAAAATACATAGGCCTGTAACCAACAGTATTCAGACTTACAGTAAAGTAATACTTATTTAAACACTATACTATCCTTAAAGCGGTATCGTCAGCATAAAAATCAAATTTCAACAGCAACTGGTCTGAGTGTATTAAGTGATGAAGATGCTAATCCTGCATTCAAAACTTTCAAAACTTTTTCTGCTGTTATGATTTGGAGTTATAACATACTTAATGAACACTGGCCCCTTAGTAGTCGTGCCAAAGAATTGCATGCTGGGGGTTCTTTTTATCTATAATCTATTCCTCCTCTTCCCTTTATTTCCCTGCCAGCTTCTTATCTGAAACCGAATCCCCTACTCACTTGTGTTTACAAGCAAGGCTGAGGCAACTCAGCGATTGGAGGAGACAAGAAAAAAAGTAAAGGGCAGAAATGACATCACGAGTTAGCCTTAACTGTGGGAAAAGACATGGCCCCCACCAGGAACAGAATTCTCGTAATTTACTATATAACATTCACTGAAATCAAAACGTGGACAGTATAATACATGTGTTATGTAAGTAGGTCAAGTATTTATCTACTTATATATGTGTTTTTTTCCCTGGCATAGTATGGCTGATCCTACTGCTTTAAAGAGTAATCAAATATTGTGTATACTGATCAGCTATCTAAATCATTTCCTTCTACAATTTTTTTATGAAGAAATCTTATAAACTTATAAAAGATTTAAAAAAAAAAACGCCAGATGGCAGTGTAATATTATGTATTAAGCTTATGATTAAAAATGCTTTATCTATCTGACATTTTATAAAAGTCACAATGAACTACCATAACCATAACATGATGTTTGCTATCGTCACTAATTTCAAAATCATATATTGTTCCCAAAACAAAGAAAGACGTGGCAACCTTAGTCTGTCTGGAACTGTTATCTAAGTCTCCATAAAAGTAAAAAAAAATTCCCTTAGACTAGTTTCAAATATATTCTGAAGATTTTGCTATTTGCACTTGTTTAACTACTTTAGTACCAGCACCCTCTGCCCCCTTAAGGACCAGAGGGTGCTGGTACAGTAAACCGCCGCTTCCCGACGAATCGCCGTTAAAGGGAATGTCCAGGCAAAATAAAAAATGAGTTTCACTTACCTGGGGCTTCTACCCGCCCCATGCAGCCATTCTGTGCCCTCGTAGTCACTCACTGCTACTCCAGTCCCCCGCTGGCAGCTTGTCGACCTCGGAGGTCGGCGGGCCGCATTGCGTACATTTTTATGCATTCCCGCTAGTGCAGGAACATTAACACATACATTTTTACGCATTACTGGTTCAATGCGTAAAAATGTACGCATTGAACCATTAATGCGTAAAAATGTATGTGTTAATGTTCCTGCACTAGCGGGAATGCGTAAAAATGTACGCCAAGCGTCCCGCCGACGCCCGAGGTCGGCAAGCTACCAGCGGGGGACTGGAGCAGCAGTGAGTGACTACGAGGCCACAGGATGGCTGCATGGGGTTGGTAGAAGCCCCAGGTAAGTGAAACTCATTTTTTTATTTTGCTTGGACATTCCATTTAAAATCCACCGCTCCAGCCAGTCACGCCGCTCTGTCCCCGCCGCAGGCTGCTCTCTCTGCCGTCGCTATGAAGGCAGAGCGCTGTGCGCCGGTCAGGAGCCGCTTTCATTGGCTCCTGACCCTGTCACTCAATGTAAGCCAATGAGAACGGCTTACAGGAATGACAGGGCCAGGAGCCAATGAAAACGGCTCCTGCCCGGCTAACAGTGCTCAGCCGTCATAGAGGCAGCAGGGCAGCACATTGCGCCGGGGACAGAGCGGCGAAAGCAATGGGGACGGGCGGGGGCACGCGGTGAATATGACGTAGAGTTTACGTCCGGTCAGAACCGCAGCGCCACCCGCCCGCTGTAGATTTAAACTGCGTCAGTCCGCAGGTAGTTAAGGAATAACTCTAGCTAGCATATAACTGACACTAATTCTTGAAATGCATACATATCAGGCTTATTTGAATCATCATAGTTAACTAAAAATAATATAGAAGACAGGGTTTCAGTGTGGTTATAACAGAAATCTGACAAATGCGTTGATGTGCATTTTTGTGTTCATCGATATCCAATATAATAAAACCCCTGTGTCTCTGCGTCCTGTCCCTGTGTGTGTGTCCCTGCATTTGTGCTACTGTGCATGTGCTGCAAGGACAGCCTGGGACAGGAGCAGGACGGGCCTGTGGGCCGGCCGGATGGGTGGGTGTGAGCATGTATGGGTCTTTTTTATTAAGTCGGTGCTATTGACTTCAATGGCAGAATGGAACACAGTACTCAGAACAGAGCAATTTCTGATTTTCCTGTTTTTACTCAGAATTGATTCATTCTGATGTGAAAATCGGAACTTGGAACTGTTCCGATTCTGAGACCTCATCCCTGAAGACTAATAACATAATTATATTATATTATGAGCGTCTCTAAATGGCAGTTACTGACTAGACCATATGTTTACTCTCTAAAAGCACTATATAAAACCAAAACAAATTCGTAAAAAATAAAATGAAAGCAATGTTGATGAATGAGTGATTTATAACACATTCTAAATGATATTCCATGTCCTAGCTAGCTTATTCTAACTATAAAACTATGTAGCTTCAGTTCCACAGTACTTGGTGGTCACTAAGCTGCTTTTTATACCCTCATCGTGGCCAAGTGATCTAACTAGTTGCCTGCTCCTACAGAGTATTTTGACACATTCAGCTACTTATCTCTAACCTTTGAGTGGTGAACCAGGACTTATTTGACAGCTCATTGAGCTTCACATATGTTTACCAAATATATATTGCACTAAGGCCTCGTTCACATCATTTAGCGGAGATGGCCGTGCGATCGGAAAGCAACGTGTGCGATTGCACGCCATCTGCACTACAATGCTCTGCGCTGCTGATTCCATTCACTAAAGTGAATGGGTCAGTGCTGTGATTCCTGAAAAATGCTGTCTATGCCCTTCCACCGTTCTTGCGTGTCGCACACTATATGCACTGCCGAAATGCGCACTGCAGCACCTATAGTCTGAATGAGGCCTTAAAGTTTTAAGTGCCGAAAGTGGACAATGCCTGGACTCCTAATTACGCACTTTAAAGACTCCAGTGAAAATAATGTAATAAAAAAAGTGCTTCATTTTTTACAATAATTATGTATAAATTATTTAGTTAGTGTTTGCCCACTGTCAAACTTTTTAAATCCCTGATTTACATTGTGAAATGTATTACATGGTGACATTTTTACTGTTGGCAGGTGATGTAGCTGCTGCATGTTTTTTTGGCAGTTGTAAACAGCTATTTCCCACAATGCAACAAGGTTCACAGACAGGAAACTGCCAAGAGTACGTACTCAGAAGTTCTTTGTGGGAGGGGTTTCACCACAATATCAGCCATACAGCGCCCCCTGATGGTCAATTTGTGAAAAGGAATAGATTTCCCATGTAAAAGGAGGTATCAGCTACTGATTGGGATAAAGTTCAATTCTTGGTCGGAGTTTCTCTTTAAGTGGAATTTATTTGAAATGAAATAATTAATGAGCTTCTACACACATAAAATAATGCCCTCTCAATGCAGGATTTGACAAACATTCATGCCTGGAGTCAAGTACTTTCAGGCAAAAATCTAAATATGCCATCTGATTAGTTACTATGTAGAATTCCCAAATGTTACCTTTTTATTTCAAACAAATTTGCTGCAGCTGTAATATGATTTCATGCATCAGGTTATGTGTGACCTGAAGCAGCCCAGAAGATGCTTCACATTGCATTACTTCAACTTAAATTCACTGTTCAGACTACAAGAAGGCACAAACGCAACTCTGAGAAAATTGCAGCCAAGAGTTCTGGAACTTTGAGCTACAGGAAATGACTGTCTATGGGGCTCATGATAAGTACTTTAAAAGGGATTTATTTAACATCTTATATGCAAAGAGCTTTTACATAGATTAAATAATCTTCTGCCACTGAGTGCCAACAAGGGGCTGGGAAAACAGTTTTGCTGGAATTGTATGTTAAGTAAATTCTCTCAGGGATCCCTTCCTAGGAACTTTCCTTTTTTTAAACATAGCTATATAATTTTACAAGTTGAAAAAATGCACCTTTTTTGAAGATTATTTCAAAACATACTTTGGCGTGTATTGTATCCATGATAATAGTAGTATTTAGGAAGGACATACAGAGTGATAATTGAAAGTAGATGTAGTACAAATGTATTGAAAAGCTCTATCTACCCCTGTAATTACTATTCCAAGTATAGACTATGGCCCTTATCCAGTTAAGCTCTTTATCGTATCTAAAAATAACTTTTCAGCAATTGGCAATTGAAAAAGTTCTAAAATCTAGGTAAAAAAGTTATATAAAACTTTTGAATAATTTCTTTTTTTTTCTCAGGGCTTTAGAAATATTTTATTGGTACAGTTTGAAAATATCTCCTTGGAGAAAGCTGAAAAGAAAATTGAATAGGATTTGGGCCAATATGACCTATCCAATCCATTCACGTTTTCTCCTAAGTGTTCTCCTAAGAGATGTTTTATCTTCTGTTTAAAATAACTTTTCAGAACTCTACAATTGAAAAATTGTGTCCTCCTGTGTCCCCCTTTGTCCCCTTTGCATCCTCCTCTTTGCCTCTTTGTGCCCTCCTGTGTCCTCTATTGTCTCCTCATATCCTCCTTCAAGAATCTTTTTGTCCCTCTGTGTACTGTATTGTCCCCCTCGGTTCCACCTGTGTGCTCCTTGGTTCCCATGTCCTGTATTGTCCCTCGTGTCCTCCTCCATGCTCCTTTGTGTTCCCCATGTGTCTGCCTCTGTCCCCCTTTTCTCCTCCTTGTGTCCTATAATGTCCCCCTCATATTCCCCTCCATGCTCCTTTGTCCCCATATGTGTCCTGCATTGTCCCACGTGTCCTCCTCCATGCTCCTTTGCCCCCTTGTATCCTGTATTGTCCTGAATGTCCTCCTCTGCTCCACCCCGCATGCAAAGTAATTAGCAGCAGGCACATCTCTCACCTGGTATGAGGGTGCCCCCTGCAATCAGCGGCTTATCCTCTTCCTCACTTTTTCCCCAGTGCTGGTCACATGTGATGACCAGGAAATGCCGGCACTAGGGGAAAAGTGAGTGAGATGATAAGCTGCTGTTCACAGCAGGCACCCTCGGAGCAGGTAAAACACATGCATGGCTTCCGATGCCAATTACTCTGCATGGAGGGAACGGAAGGAGGCAAAGGTGGGCAAATAAGCATTGAGGACAGTACAGAGAGTTCCTGACATTGCGGCAGGTGGTTGTAACTTAGGCAGTGTAAGTTTGCTGCTTAACCTCCCTTCCATTGTTCCTTCAGGTGGGGGCATGGCTCAGGGAGGAGGAGGAGTGTCAGGACAGCCTGGCTCTTGTGAGGCAGACTGAGTCAATACATTCCGTGGGGGAGTTAAGGGCCCCAATAGTACCCCAGTAAGTGAGTAGTGCTTGTCTCTGACAATAAAAAAGAGACTTATACATCAGAATCTGTAAAATCTCTCCTTAAGCACTTAAGTACCAGCAGTTTCTGCCCCCTTAAGGACCAGAGACCGTTGGTACAAGAACGACGGAATCCCAACGAATCACCGTGCATACCCGCCGCAATCGCCGTCATCGCCGGTCGCCGGGACGATCCTGACACCCACTCTGCCATCTCTATGACGGCAGAGTCATGTATGCCGATCAGGAGCCACTCTCATTGGCTCCTGACCGTGTCTATCAATGTAAGCCAATGGGAGCAGCTTACATTGATAGACACCGCCAAGAGCCAATGAGCCAGTCAGGCTCACATGGCTCTGCCATCATATAGACAGGCAGAGCGAGTGAGTTGCAGCGAGAGACGTTGGTTTTGAGCAGCGCGATCGGCGGGGAGCGACGGAAACAGCGGATGCGCGCTGCGGGCAATGATTGAAATCTACACTGTGCCAGCCAGGAGCCCACCAAAAACAGGGCGTAGATTTCAATCACTGCGGTCCTTAAGTAGTTAAAGTAAATTTATTGTCTTTTTTATTAAAACAACAAGGTGCAAGGAATAATTTAAACATATTTGGCACCAGAAGGCCAGAGTCAGATCATGTAAAGAATGACTCAGAGAACCCGATATAGTGTAGTATGTACTGGTAAGGATGAATTGATGATAGTATCTTTATACTCACAAGCCACTCAGGCAACCACCGGGGTGGACTCGTATAGTACTGCCTCCCCATGTTTTAAAAGTTTTTTTCAATGTTATTCTTCTGGCGCCTCTGGTCGCCTTGTACTATCAGAGTCAGATCATGTATTTCCTACAACACCTGCCACATCATTGAACTGCAAAAAATATATATTGTTGCAGTACATTAAAATTTCTGTATACGGCACCAGCATATTATGCAGAACTGTACAACAGACTAGTAAAGTGCTTAGATGCAAATTACAGGAAAACCTAAAAAAAGGACACAGGAAGGGAAAAGGACCTGCACCATTAAACTTACAATGTAAGAACTCAAGCAGCAAGATCTAAACTTTCAGATTACAGCAATGCTTTGCAGCACAAATGAGTACAGGAAAATAGATATTCATAAATTACTTACAATAAATATTATAACTAGGGAAATAAAAAAACGTCAAATAAAGAAGAGCCCCTCCCAGCTCTATTTGGCAGTGTAGGTGGAGGCAAATGTTGGTAGCAAGTGTATGATCATCACAGCACCTCTGCCTTGCAGAAGCTTTCATATCCAATCCTTCAAGTCAGTGTATTTATCACACCCATATAAGTCTAGTCTGCTTAACAGAAAATCATGAAGTCAGAAAGCAGGATGGTAGCAAGTGTGCCCAAATGGCTTGGAAAGCCTGGCTGAGAATGGTGAGTACAGCAATCATACCTACATTCATCTCCACTAAAGGTGGGTGAAGTTCTTTATGCAGCCCAGACATCCCCTTTAAAACCTGCACCTTGTAGTTGCTACTTCCTAGGATTAATGTAATGTAATGTAACTATAATTAATGTAATTAGTTTCAAACATCCATTTACTAATACCAAGAGGATTTTTTTTTTTGAATACTAATAAGATTTTGGGAAATTATGAATTAGCTTAAACAATATTTCCATGAGACGTGCTGTCCAGGAAATTACTGTCAGTTCATTAAACCCTGCCATTTACAGCTATTTGTTCTAAAGCAAAGACCAACCACGTTTCACTGTGGGCCTTCATCTTTCTGTATGTGGAACAATAGAAGACTACACAATAACCCCCAATCACAACCCCCCCTTTCCCTATATTCTATTATCTATTATTCTCTCTCTCTCTCTCTCTACTCTCTCTACTATTTCTCTCCATGCCCCCTTCTCCTTCCTATTTTCCTGATCCCCACCTTCCCCCATGCTATGTTTTAGCCCCTGCTCCATCCATTTACTTAACCCATGCTCCAGTTGTTCTCCTTTGTCCCCCCCCCCCTCCCCCCCACACACACGCACACACATACACACTCACACACATACACACTCACACACATACACACACACACACATACACAAACTTTTAAAGGGAAATCTGAGTCTATTAAAACTTTTTTTTGCCATTTTTGTCAATTCTTTCCTATGCTTAACTGGGTTAAGATTACCATTTATAATAATAATAATGATTATTATTAATATTATTATTACTGACTTCATGCAAGGAGAAAAAAGGACAGAGAGCAGACACAAAAATGTGGTACTTTATTCCAAAATCAAATAAACGACACTATACATACATGTATTGGCAGTATATAATGTATGTGTTGAAATAAACAGGATAAGTAGCTAAATATAATTAGCAGCTTTAACCAACAGAAAGCTTGTTTTAAAACTATAATGGCTGAAAGCCAATCCATAATATATTTTTCTTTTTAAAATTCATAGAAAATACATTGTCATTATTGATTCCCTTTGTGGTATAAAACCCATAAGTTCACACATTCGATAGATCAGTGGATGGGAAATGTTTCAGCTTTACTCAATTAATAATTATAAATAAATGTCATCAAATTTGTAAGATGAGTTGCATCTTGTCCAGCAGGTGTCACTGTGTTCACTTGTCATAGCTTTGCAGTTATTTAAGCTAATGTCCGATGCTTTCTATGAACACTAAGGACAGCGCTGGTACTATCAGTGGCAGCTGCCATTTACCTTTCAACAGCATTTTCGAACATGATAAAATGAATTAGAAAACTGTGTAACAGTAATTAGATACAGTGAAATCTTTTTTTTTTTTTAATTCATTTTGTGCTTTAGTTTAATAGTAACTGAAGCGAAAGGTAGCTGAATTATGAAATTTATGCTAAAATTAAATCAGATGTGTAGCTTAGCCATCAAATTATATGATTAAATTCTAACAACAATACGATAGTTTCTAGTAGACACATTTTTCTTTTATGTTCTTATGATGTTTCTTTGTCTGTATTAGGGCTGGTTCAGACGGACGACAGGGGGCGTTCAGACGGCTGGGAAGTCGCGGCATCATGTGACGTCTACGGGAAGAGATTTCTGCACAACTGTGTCAATCAATGTGTGCTAGGTCATGAGTAAGCATATATCAAGGAAAGATTTATGACCAAAAAGCAGCACCACAAACGTATGTAAACAGAAGTAACCACAATTTTATTAAATACATATTGCACACTATATATAAAAACAATTAAAAACACATCTGCTGGTAAACCTCATATAGAATATAATCAACATGACACCTATAATAGATGGCATAAATATATATCAGAAAAAATATATTTTCACCTTATGGTGCTCAGATAAGAGCTCCCACAGTGAAGAACCCGAGTTCAAAAAGTGCTCTTGTGAGCTAAATAGATAGTGCAACCAATGTGTGTTAATACAAAAAAGTGCATGAGTATCCACATGGATAAGTAAAGTGCATGACCGTATAACAAGGGCACCTGTATAAACAAATGCCACTAGTGCAAACCGAGCAGAGTAGAATGCTGTATACCCTGCATATTATGATGCTGAACTGCAAAAGTGCAATGTGCAGAGAGGGAGCGCTTACGTGACCCGGGATGAAGAGGATTGAGGTGACCAGCAGGATGGAAGGGATGTCCCCGGCTGACTGCTCTACTAGTATCGCGGCAGTCACGCCGCTTTGTCAAGAGAGGGGGATCCAGCAACCAAAAGGCGGAAGACGCCAAGTTATATAGTGCAGAGGGAGCGGTCACGTGAGCGCAAGGCGCGCCTCACGTGATATCCGCTGACGTCACCCATAGGTATGGGCGGAAAGGGTGGAGAGCCAGGACCACGCTGGAGCGCAAGGAAGCGTAAGTATATGGTAAGCGATAAGGGTCAATTCACCAATAAGAATAATGCAATATACAGCATTTCCTCCTATTAAATCTAAGGAAGAAAAAGGTTAGACATATATCACCCAATAAAAAAGCATGAAACAACAGACAATTAATTCAATTAAACCATCATTATGTATACAAAAACATAGCACAGTCCGGAAGCGTCCATCCATATAGGCGCATGGCAATCTTCATACATATATTGTTAGGTATAGGCAAACGACGCACCGGCGTACAACGACACGCACGCGTAATTCTTAAAGCAACAGGGAATCCACAGAATACCAGAGGAGTCTACACAGGGTCCATCAAGTGTCCATATAGAGAAACATTCAGAGACATACTGTACAACTATATATGAGGCCCACCACATGCCAAATATCTGCAACAAATCAGAAATGGATGTTAATAAAAAGAACAATTAAATATCAAATAAACCCTGTGAAGTCAATTTCCTCATTCATGCCACTAGGTGATTTGGTATTCAGAACTAGTGTTGGGCGAACACCTGGATGTTCGGGTTCGGGCCGAACAGGCCGAACATGGGCCAGATGTTCGGCATGTTCGGCCCGAACGCTGAACTCAATGGAAGTCAATGGGACCCCCGAACATGCCCATTTTGGGGGCCCTATGGGGTCGCAGGCATAAGGGGGGAGCATGCCCCGATCGTGGGGGGGTCGGAAATTCCCCCCACCCCCTCCGCTAGCACTCCCCCCTCTGCCCGCTTCCCCATAAAAAAAGTTTGAGGCAAGTTAAATAGTACTTGGTGGCTGGCCTGGCACTGGCAGTGGAGTGAGGAGGAGGAGGAGTCCGAGTAGCAGAGTGACGCGTTGAGGCCGGGCAGCGGGCGGTTCAGCGGTAGTACCCTTGTGGTACTTCCGCCCTTTCTCTGACCTCACGTCCTCTACGTGATGACGCATACGAGGGTACGCGTGACGCGTACCCTCGTATGCAGAGGACGTGAGGTCAGAGAAAGGGCGGAAGTACCACAAGGGTACTACCGCTGAACCGCCCTCAATGCGTCACTCTGCTACTCGGACTCCTCCTCCTCCTCACTCCACTGCCAGTGCCAGCCACCAAGTACTATTTAACTTGCTTTAAACTTTTTTATGGGGAAACGGGCAGAGGGGGGAGCGCTAGCGGAGGGGGTGGGGGGAATTTCCAACCCCCCCCGTGATCGGGGCATGCTCCCCCCTTATGCCTGCGACCCCATAGGGGGGCCGTATTGCGGCATGTTCGGGCGAACAGGGGCCCTGTTCGGCCCTGTTCGGCGGCCATTCAGTAGTTCGGGACGAACCCGAACTTAAAAGGCTGAACACCATCAGGTGTTCGGCCGAACTCGAACATCACCCGAACAGGGTGATGTTCTGCAGAACCCGAACAGTGGCGAACACTGTTCGCCCAACACTATTCAGAATATAGATCCATCTTGCTTCTTTCTGTAGTAATTTGCTAACCAAGTCATCTCTCCTAATAGTGGTTTTAATTTGTTCCAAGCCAATGACCTGGAGGCTAGAACTGGAGCCTCCATGAAATTGCAGAAAATGTGAGGCTACTGAAGTAAGAGTTTTACCATCATCAAAATCTCTTTGTGCAAGTCTAATCTTGGATAGATGCTGCTGAATACGTGTTTTAAGGGCATTTTTTGTCTGGCCAACGTAAATTTTTGGACATGAGCATTTCAATGCATAGACAACCCCAGGTGTTCTACAATTGATATATTGTTTCAACACATATTGATGAGTATTTGAAGAATCTTGTATATGTGTCTGTCTACGCATGAATGGACATACATTGCATGACCCACAGGGGTAGCTCCCATGTAGAGTACCCCCCTGTGATCTGCCCCCACTAGATCTAAAATGACTAGTACATAATTTGTCCTTTAAGGTGGGGCATCTTTTGGCAGTAATAGACGGGTGAAGGGATATACATCCAGCCAGTTCCGAATCTGATTGTAGTATAGGCCAAGCATTATTAAGGGCTTTATATATATCTGACCAACCACTATTGTATGTTGAACTCAATCTCACCAAGTTGGTAGAATGTCTCGGTGTACTATTGATAAGTTCAGTCCGGTTTCTATGGCGAGCCGTGTGAAATGCCTTCTTAATGATCTTTTTGGGATAACCACGATCCCAAAATCTCTGCTGGAGTTCCTGTGCCTGTCTAAGAAAATCAATGTCATTAGAGCACAGACGACGAAGTCTAAGAAACTGACTTACAGGTATATTGTCCTTTAATGATTTATTATGCGCGCTCTGATAGTGTAAAAGGCTGTTCACAGTCGTAGGCTTACGATATAAGTCTGAAGTGAGTGTACCATCATCTTGAATCCTGACGGTAATATCCAGAAAGTCAATTTGTCGGGTGGACATCTGTGCAGTGAGAAAAATATTCATATGGTTCTTGTTTAATTTAGAAATAAATGCAGTACATAATTCTTTAGGAACATTCCATATTATTAACAGGTCATCAATATACCTATACCAACCCATTACATATGGGTGGTATTGGGAAAATTGTTCTCCAAATACTATCTCCCGTTCCCAGAAACCCAAGAATAGGTTAGCTATGGCCGGTGCACATTTTGCACCCATGGCCACGCCGCATACCTGTTTGTAGAATCGTCCATTGAACATGAAATAATTATGATCCAATATATACTGTAAAAGCTGTAAAAGAAAAGAGTGAAGATCAGATAATGTACGGTCTTCCATATCAAGAAAGTATCGGGTAGTATGTAATGCCCACCGATGACAGATATTTGTGTATAATGACTCGACGTCACAAGTAACGAGGAGTGATCCAGGCGGTACTCTAATATCCTCAATAATACGTAGAAGGTCCATGCTGTCACGTAAATAGGAGTCCAGGGCAGTCACATGTTGTTGAAGAAAAAAATCTATAAAGGAGCAGGCAGGTGCAGTTAAGCTGTTAATTCCAGCCACAATAGGCCTTCCAGGGGGGTTATCTAGTGTCTTATGAACTTTGGGAAGCATATAAAAAGTAGCTACTATTGGTGTTTTAGGAAACAGATATTCATATTCCTTGGGAGTTATAATACCCCTGGATTTAGCATCCATCAATAACATTTCAAGTTGAACCTGATAATACTCAGTGGGGTCACCTGGTAAAGTAATATAGTTCTTAATGTTATTTAATTGTCTATATGCCTCCCTTAAAAACATCTCCCTGGGCCAGATCACAATATTATCACCTTTGTCCGCTTCCTTAATGATTAGTTCCGTATTGTTCCTGAGGCCCTCAATAGCCCCACGTTTATTTTTGGTCAAATTATCTCTGATATTTCTCTGGACATTCATCTCACAGATGGCCCTCAGCATAACTTCAAAAAAGATTTTTATAGAGGGATAATTGCTGAAACATGGCATATATTTAGAGGGATTTCTAAATAGCTTAGAACGTACATACACCCAATCTTGTCCATTCTGATTTTCCCTTAACAAGTCCATAAGATCATTGAGGGCTTGTCTATCTCTCTCATTAAGACCGGAATCCATTGGAGCTGAAGACGTGGTCCTGGCTCTCCGCCCTTTCCGCCCATACCTATGGGTGACGTCAGCGGATATCATGTGAGGCGCGCCTTGAGCTCACGTGACCGCTCCCTCTGCACTATATAACTTGGCGTCTTCCGCCTTTTGGTTGCTGGATCCCCCTCTCTTGACAAAGCGGCGTGACTGCCGCGATACTAGTAGAGCAGTCAGCCGGGGACATCCCTTCCATCCTGCTGGTCACCTCAATCCTCTTCATCCCGGGTCACGTAAGCGCTCCCTCTCTGCACATTGCACTTTTGCAGTTCAGCATCATAATATGCAGGGTATACAGCATTCTACTCTGCTCGGTTTGCACTAGTGGCATTTGTTTATACAGGTGCCCTTGTTATATGGTCATGCACTTTATTTATCCATGTGGATACTCATGCACTTTTTTGTATTAACACACATTGGTTGCACTATCTATTTAGCTCACAAGAGCACTTTTTGAACCCGGGTTCTTCACTGTGGGAGCTCTTATCTGAGCACCATAAGGTGAAAATATATTTTTTCTGATATATATTTATGCCATCTATTATAGGTGTCATGTTGATTATATTCTATATGAGGTTTACCAGCAGATGTGTTTTTAATTGTTTTTATATATAGTGTGCAATATGTATTTAATAAAATTGTGGTTACTTCTGTTTACATACGTTTGTGGTGCTGCTTTTTGGTCATAAATCTTTCCTTGATATCATGTGACGTCTAGTTCGGGGGCGGCGGTACGGTGATTGTCGGCTTCACGTCGCGATCGGCGTTTCTTGTCTCTTGTTCTTGTTTCTTGGGGACATGAAGCCGCGGCGGCTAGCCGGCCCTGGACGCCGCATGCTGCTTCTAGGGCCGGCCGAAACGACGCGTTAAATCGGGATCGGAACGCCGCGTTTGCGCAATGGACGGCAATCGCCGGTAACCGCACGATGCTAATCGCTCCAATTCACTTGAACGGTAAACGCTGCCAAGCATCCGTGTGAACCAGCCCTTAATGAGGTGAAGGAATGCCCTGTCAATTATGTGTACAAATAATTCAAAGAGAAAAACACAGCTGATTGACATTACACAGATGTTATTTAGTCATTTGATAGAAATGATCAAAAAACAAGTATGATGCCAATGTTATTCTTGTAGAAATAAGAGAAAAGTTTTATTGTGCTATCCAATTGCCCCCAAATCAGAGTGTTCAAGTAAGTAACCCCACTCCAGCTAATATGTTCACGAGTCTACCGAACCACTTACACATTGGCTAAAAGTGTTTAATAGTTACAGCCAGTTAATACAGTATTTGTGGTAGTATTTTGTTTTTAAAGAGAATCCGTACTGTCCAATTTGTACAATAAAAATATACCAATCGAGTCACTGTGATCTCCTGGATCCCTCTTTGCCATTTCCGCCGCACCCCGTGATCCTGGCTTTTAGTCGCCAGTTTTAGGCAGTGTTTACAAACAGAAAACATGACCGCTAACCAGGAAGAAGAAGGTTAGATGTATTACAGAGACAGTGCAACTAGAAAAGGCTGCAGTAATCCAGACCACATTATATATAGGATATATAGGAACTTATAGGATAGAAGAAATAACCAATAAGGCTGAAAATGTTGTTGCAGAGTCTCTTTAAACCACATTTCTTCTTGACAGCAAAACTGAAAGAAAGATCCACTCATTTGCCGTAGAGTAAAAACAGAAAAGTTTTGTTGTTAAGGCAACTGACTTCCAGTGCTTTACTAACTCATGAAGGATTTGATCCAAGCAGATAGAGGAAGGTTTCTGATGGGCTTTATTTTTTTTTTTTTTTTTTTTAGGTGACTTAATCTAGGCTAATCTACACCATGCCCAGTGTTGGAAAACTTAGATTTGACTACTGGACACAGGTCAGCTCTATGGGGCAGCTAACTATGAAGTATTGTGGCATTTCCCATTTCATAGCAGGGGCTCAGTCCAGGTTTCTTTCAACTCTTATAAACTGGTACAAAGAGTTTTGGCATACATATGGTGGGAACAAGGTACACAAGTGTAGCTTCCTTTTTTTCAGTAAGGCACTTGCAGCCACGGTTCACATCTCTGGAAGGTGCTCTAAGGTGTCTTCCCTGCTGTGGTCAGATATTTGGTGCTCTGTGAGTTTACAGTTCGTCCAAATGTTTGATGCTCAGCTCCAGCTATGCATTGTTTTGGGTTATCTAGCTGTCTTTCCCATTACCCATGACGGTGTAAGGTTAATTCCAGGATAATAAAGCTGAGGCCAGAAGTGACATCAGAAGTTGGTGATCCAATAAAACCCTTTTACCTCCAAGACAATTGTCTGTATCAGGGCAGCAATTGCTATGCTATGTGAGGTAATAATCTTTTCTGTTGTAACAGAAAAATCTCATCAACAGTGCAATTTTGTTAGAGAACCCCCAAGAAAACCTGCTGTTAAACTCTACTCCTCTGATATATTGAAATTGAGATATATTGAATTCAATCCTTCAATCTTCAGACAAGGAAGCCACAGTGGGTAATGCTATCAAATAAAATAGCTGTCGCTCAGGATTTAGACAATTATGAAACCTTTATTGTATTGCACTTAGCACTAACCCACCCTAAAAACAATTAAAATACTGCGGAGTGCTCCACCACACCACAATGTCAGCACAACCTCATACACTCTCCATGCACTCTGGTACCGGTACCTTCCCTTTAAATATTTCCAGCGTGCGGAGATAAAGTGGTTGCTGAGTTGGTATGTTATGCCGACTACTCGGCTTCACGCTACATGCAGTTCCCCAGCAAGGCTTCAGACAATTTCTCTCAGGCAACAGTCTCGAACCACCCGGTGACCAGGCACATCTTTAGTGGTTTCTTGGTCCAGTCGTCAGCGCTGGTTTGCCTGTCTGCTCAACCCTCCATTACTTCCGTGTTTCTCAACCCAGTAGGAATAAAACGCTCATGGGGAGAGGAGGGGAGACACAGGATCTTCTTGCTGCAGCACGGCCGGCCGGCTAGTTGGAGCGCTCAGACGCATGTGGTAGCCACGCCCATCGACGCGTTGCGCCCGCCCCTTGCGAGCTTCGTCAGGATGTATGACGCGGCGGGCGGGTCAGTGTTTTATGCGTCATTGCGGACGCGGTTACTGGGCGTTCCTGCTGACGTCACCTGTGCATTCTGTCACAGTGCTCAACTATGGAATCTTCCCCACAATGCCGCTATAGCGCACGCGATCCAATGACAATCTTCAAGTGATCCACAATCAGGTATCTGTTATCCACTCAGCTGACTTCCTATTTTAGAGGCAACATCACATAGATCTTTTTCAGCAACTGAATACATAGTTGTCCCGTGTGAACAGGGCTTTTATATATATCGAGGACTGATACTTATAGAAAGGGGGCATAGTTTAGTTCCTGGTTTAGGCCAGTGGGTGTCAGGGAATCAAGCAAATAGATCCATTTTGCCTCCTGCTGCAACAACCACTTTTCTTTATCTCCACCTCTTCTGTTATTTTGGATTTTGTAGATCCCTTTAAAACAGAAACCATTTTTTATCCCCCCATGAACTTCACAAAAATGCTCAGCAACAGTGCTACGATACTCCCCATTGAGCTTCTTTCCGCAGTTTATGTTGCTTACATGCTCTGAAATCCTCTTTTTTAGTTTTCTTGTTGTCATGCCGACATACAGCATAGGACACGGACACTGTATTATGTATACTGTCCATTCTGAATTGCAGTTGATAAAAGAATGTATCTTCCATTCCTTCTCTTTATTGGGTGCCTGAAACATTTTTGCAGCATCAACATATTCACACATTGAGCATGCCCCACACTTATACATTCCCTTCGTACTAAATTCTACCAACCAATTTGATTGTGGCAGTAAATCGGAATGTACCAATCGGTCCCGCAGGCTGGGTGCACGTCGGGCCACCAGAGGTGGTCTCTCACCGACAATGGACCCAAATACCGGATCGATCTGCAACACCGACCAATGTCGGGTCAACATGTCACGTATGCGCGACCAATTTGAATTGTATGAAGAAATGAAGCTGGGACAAGATGTATTTCCCTTTGTAGCTTGCTCCAGACTTCTATCTTGCTTTTTCAGCAATTCAGAACGTGAGGTCCGAATGGCCCTCTCAGCACCGGAGCACAATGCCTCATGCCCATACCCACGATCTCTGAACCGATCATACATCTCTGCGGCCTCACGCTGAAAATCTACCTCACTAGAGCAATTCCTCCTAATGCGGAGGAACTGGCCTCTAGGGATCCCCCTAATGAGGTGTGGAGGGTGATGGCTGGTGGCGTGGAGGAGGGTGTTCCCCGCGGTAGGTTTGCGGTACGTTGTAGTCCGCAAAGTACCGCTATCTTTGACAACACTCAAATCCAAAAAGGATATACTGGTTGAACTGTAGGTGTAAGTGAGATGTATATTGCGCTCATTTACGTTGAGCCGGTCGAGGAATCTTTCCAACTCCTCCTCACTCACTCTCCACACCACCAGCACATCGTCAATAAAACCGAGCCACACCTTCACATGAACGTCGAATTCAGGTAATGTATAAACGTCTTTCCGTTCCCACAGGCCTAAATGTAAGCAGGCATAGGCAGGTGGGCACGACGCCCCCATCGACGTACCGCGCACCTGCCTATAGTGGGCATCTTTGAACAGGAAGCAATTGTGCTCCAGTACATACCTCATGGCCTGTACCACAAAGTCATTGTGGACTGGTGTATCACGATAAGCATCAGACAAGAAGAACCTCAGAGCCTCCAACCCCACTTCGTGTGGGATAGACGTATACAAGCTCTCAACGTCTATCCCCACGAGTAGGTCGCCAGGGTCCACCGATAGATCGTTGATCAATCGCAAGACATCCCTCGAGTCCTGTACATAGGAGGGGAGGGATGCGACCAGCCTCTTAATCTTCTGGTCAATCCAGATGGCCAAACTCTCAGTGGGACCATCAATGGCGCTGACTATTGGTCTCCCAGGGGGCCTATTTGAGTTCTTGTGGATCTTGGGGATCAAGTAGAACACAGGGATCCTGTACGTGCCCACCCTCAAGAAGCTTTCTTCTTTTTCATCTAACACACCTTCTTCTACTGCGTCATCGACCCATTGGTTAACGCCATATGCGATTCTCTCATAGGGGGCGCTTCAAAGTACTTGATATGTATTTGTATCCCTAAGTTGCCTTTCGGCTTCCTCGAGATAGAGGTCCCTAGACCACAGGACCACATTTCCCCCCTTGTCACTTGGGCGTACAATCACTTCCTTTGCTTGCTTTAAGTCATCTAGTGCCTTTCTTTCCCCCCTAGTGAGATTATCTCTTATCTGTCTAGTCCATGGCAGCTTTTTAAAATCGCGGGTGACCAGATCGAGAAAAATACCTAGTGATGGAAAGGTATGTATTGAGGGCATGTAGTTAGATTTGGCACGACATGCCACATGCTCAATTAGTCCCATTTCGTTGATTCCTTCCTGATTATAACTCATGCCCCCCTCTGGGTTCTGATCCCTAAGGGTTTCCAATGTCCTAAGCGCTTCAAGGTCCCCCAGCCTCCATAGGGGCTCCTCATTACTATTTTGGCACTCTCTCTCCTGTTCATTCTTACTGCCATAAGTTGCTTTCAAACAAAGTTTTCGAACAAACATTTGTAAGTCCTTCTGAACCAGGAATTCATCACCCCCCTGTACCGGTGAAAAGGATAATCCCTTGCCCAGGAGGGAAATGTGGTCCGGGCCCAGGGGAAAATCAGACAGATTAATCACGTTTTGTGCCTTTTCATGTGGTTGGCTTTTTTCAGGTTCGGGGGCAACTTCCCCCTCCCCTGTGTAATTAAGCCTACACATATTATCACCTATTTGTACTTGCCCTGCCGCGGCGGTTGGACACGCAATATAGGTTTTGAAGGCTGCACTTTCCTCCTGTTTCTGCCTCGCCTGTTTCCTTTTCCTTGCTTCTTTTTTGTTTCGTCTCCGCTGCCTCCGTCGCTTTCGTCTAAAAAAGCAACGGATTTGCCCGAGGTCGATGACTCAGGAGAATCTGGCTGCCCCCCAATTCCTCCCTGATCTCTTGGAGCTCTGGGTCTACTCCCTGATCTAGATCGTGGTTTTCCAGGCAAACATAGGAAATACTCCCCCTCCTTCCACTCCGCTAGATCTTTTAGATACTTTGTTTGTTTATCCTTCTTAATTTTCTTCTGTGTTCTCTCCACTTCCCCTTTCAGTAGATCGTTTAGTTTTGAGAACACTGGATTCTCCTTATATGGATCCAGTGCCTCAATACTTGTATCCACAGCTTCTCTAATTTCTGTCAATTGTATCTTTTCCTCCTCTATGATTAAGCCCAGTACCACAAATCCGTGTGCGATACTTGCAGCCTTCCACTTAGGGAGGAATCGATCATTACGCAGGTGTTCAGCGGGAATAATCTTTTCCCATATTCCCCAGGGTAGAACCCGTGCCTCCCTATAAGACTCTAAGGTCGATATGTTCCATTTACGTCTGAGGTGTTTAAGGGTCAGTTTCCTATGCTGTCGACATAGCTGTTTGATTTCTCGATCAGAGTCAACTGTAGTGGAGTCAATATCGTTTATCTTAAATGTGGATTCAATGTCGAGATTAATGTCATCTGTGATTGCGTAGGCCATAGCACAATAAGGTCAAACTGAAGCCAACTACTCAATAGTCAAGGGAGGAGAGACAACACCAAAAAACCTCTGAAATACCACAAAACCTGTCTATCTCACTCACCAATATACGTCAACCTCAACCTTAACTGTTTGTGTTTTCACAAACAGGAGCAACTGCATAAAAAATTCCAAGAATTGCTATCAAATAAAATAGCTGTCGCTCAGGATTTAGACAACAGTTAAGGTTGACGTATATTGGTGAGTGAGATAGACAGGTTTTGTGGTAAGCCACAGTGGGTAATACCATGAAAGAATATTAGGCAAAACTGAATGGTCTTCTGAACAATGCAATAGAGGATTTTGTTTTATTTTGTAATAAACTTGCTCAGAGTTAGGTTCAGAGACCAGTCTGTTATGGATTACCAAAATGCATAAAAGGTAGGGAGAGGCAAGAGCCCTGGGCCAGATGGGCTAACAATACAATACAATACTATAAGAGATGTCATAATCTGTTGTCTCCCTACTTTCTGAGGGCTTTCAACTATGTCACACAGGATGGTTCGCATTCTCTAGAACTCCTAGAGGCCCACATTACAGTCCTACACAAAGAGAGGAAAAACCTGCATGTTTCTTCTACTGGCCAATCTCACTCCTTAAAGGACCACTGTCACAAAAATCTTAAAATTTTAAATATATGTAAATGAATACAGATAAGAACTAAGTTTCTTCCAGATTAAAAGGAGCCATACATTACTTTTCACCTATGTTGTTGTCGGTTACAGTAAGTAGTAGATATCCTACAGAACCGACAGGTTTGGACTAGGGTGTTCTCAGTTTTCTTTATTTTCAAAAGCACTTAGTCCAACTGCCAAAAACGTGTATGGTGAGCAGGGAGGCTGGCCAGCATTTTTGTATAAATCTTTTTTCAGCGAGTGTCTTTATAAAGAATAAAGGTCATGTAGAACATCCTCTATGGAGAGATGGACTAGCCCAAAACCTGTTGGTAATGTCAGATTTCTACTACTTACGGTAAGTGACAGCAACACTGGAGAAAAGTAATTTATGGCTCATTTTACTCTGGCAGAAACATACTCCTTATTTGTATATATATTATATACATATATATTAAATTTGAAGATTTTCACAACAGTGGTCCTTTAACCTATTTTGGTTCCTGGACGTAGAAACTACGTCCAGGAACCATGCGCGCTACCGCGCGCTCCCGCGGCCGATCACCCGCGTGCACGCGCACTCCCGGCCGCAGATTCGGTAGCCAGGGAATCAATGTATCGGGCTATGGTGCCCGATCACTGATTCCTCTCCCCCGCTAAAAAAGCAACAGCTTCTCTCGGAAGCTGCGTCTTTTCTGGCCGTTCCCTCGCCGATGCGTCACTCTAAGCGTGTGTTACGCTTAGAGTGACATCATGTAAACAAACTCATGGCCGCCATATTGTGGCCAAAAAGTAATACTACAACTGAAAATAAAAATAAATTAAAATGAACACACATTTACATTATAAATCTATTGTTTACCTCCCACCCTCCCAAAACTACCCAAATAAAATGTTTACTATAAAAAAACAACAACATTACAATAAAAAAAAAAACATGTAAATATTTACCTAAGGGTCTAAACTTTTTAAATATCAATGTAAAGATGAAATATTTCTATTTTTTTTTATTTTAAACTTGTTAATAGTGATAGATGCAAAATGGAAAAAATGCACCTTTATTTCCAAATAAAATATTGTCGCCATACATTGTGATAGGGACATAATTTTAACGGTGTAATAACCGGGACATATGGGCAAATACAATACGTGAGTTTTAATTATGGAGGCATGTATTATTTTAAAACTATAATGGCTGAAAACTGAGAAATAATGAATTTTTTCATTTTTTTCTTATTCTTCCTGTTAAAATGCGTTTACAGTAAAGTGGCTCTTAGCAAAATGTACCCCCCAAAGAAAGCCTAATTGGCGGTGGAAAAAACAAGATATAGATCAGTTCATTGTGATAAGTAGTGATAAAGTTATAGGCTAATGAATGGGAGGTGAACATTTCTCACGTGAAAACCACGGAACCTGAATGGGTTAAAGAGACTCTGTAACAAAATGTTCAGCCTTATTTCTTCTATCCTATAAGTTCCTATACATGTTCTAATGTGGTCTGTATTGCTGCAGCCTTTTCTAGTTGCACAGTGGCTGTATTATCTCTGTTATATGATCTAATCTTCTTTCCTTTGCCGGCTTTGTCGGGCTCAGGCACTGAGGCAGTAATGTGGTGCTCTGCTTGTGGTAGGATAGAAGCTTTGCACACCCTCTCAACGCCCCCTGCAGGCTCTGTGTGAGTCACAGACTGAGCTCCTCTCAGCCTATCACAAGCTGGTTAGAAGCCATGTCTTTTGTTTGTAAACACTGCCTAAAACTGGCAATTACAGGCCAGGATTGAAGCAGGTAGTGGCAGAAACAGCACAGAGTGGCCCAGAAGAACATAATGAATGAATGGTATGCTTTTTATTGTAAGAATTTTAGAGTACAGATTCTCTTTAACAACAATCTTTATTTAATATAATCTTTATTACAAGAAAACTGAGTAAAGTAATACACAAATAGATGAAAACTGCATTTAGGAGATTCCAGCAAATTTTCCTTCACAAAGACATACTATATAAATCCCCAATGCACATCAAACATGACATTATCTTAGCGTGTATCCTAAACATATTCTCAATATTTTCAACATAACTATACACATAGGCTAGTTTCAATGGCTTTGCGGATGAGATTGCATCAGAGTTATAACCCATGATTCTGTTAATCCATAAATCAAAAAAGAATCGCACACCACTGTGGAGGTGCTGGACCAATAAGTAATGCAAAAGAATCCAGAAGGTCCGCACACTCAATGAACCAAGTTCCGGGTCTATTCAAACAACGTGACACAAGTCCACTCCATATGGCATATGGAGTGGACTTGTGTCACGTTGTTTGAATAAACTCGGAAATTGGTTCATTCAGTGTGCGGACCTTTTGGATTCTCATGATTCTGTTAACTCTTCCGAATCCCGAGAATGCATAGTGCTAAAAAAAGAACCATGTCAGATTTATAGTAAAAGAAAGAAAAGATAAACATCGATTAAACAACAGAAAAAAAGAAGAAAAAAACTAAACTTTTAAGAGAGCCTGAAGCGAGTTAAAAACGTACTTTTTAGCTAATAATCATCATGGGGATGCTTGCCACAGCTAAAACGCAGCTATCCCGTGGCTGAATGGGGGGTCTTTACCCCCCAAATCCCCTCCTTGCTTGCCGGGGATAGGTTCCTGTTGAGGCAGGGCTGGCCGCAGCCCTGCCTCCATGCGCGCTTATCTCCGCCTCCGCCTGCCCCTCTCAGTCTTCCTTCACTGAGAGGGGCGGGGGAGAGGCGGAGATCCGCCGCTGATAGACGCGCATGGAGGCAGGGCTGCAGCCATTAGCCCTGCCTCCATGAGCAGCAAAATCTATGACCAAGTTGGTCATGGATTTTGCAGGGGGGGATTTGGGGGGTAAAGACGTTCAGGATAGCTGCGTTTTAGCTGGGGCAAGCATGCCCATGATGATTATAAGCTAAAAAGCGGGTTTTTAACTTGCTTCAGAGTCTCTTTAAATGGTCAGTGGGCATTGTGGGCTTATTGGACATGTACTATTAAGCTCTAGAAATTAATCAAGTAGGTTGTGTGCTCTCCTCTATGCAGTGCTTATGCTGTTCCAAATCTTGAAACTCCAACCAGGGATACCAAACAGCTCTTTATTTGTCAAATTTATCTCTAGCAAGCAGTATGGTTTCCCCTGCCTGGTACATCTTTTCAATTCTTGCAAACCATTCTCCAAGTGTAGGCTGTTCTTTACTCCTCCAATAGAAGGCAATAAGATTTTTAGCAGTGTTCAGCATAAAGGGAATGATAGTGTTTCTATCTTTTTTATTGGAGAATGGGACAAGATGAAAAAGTATAACACAAGGATCCCGTGACAACTCCACATCAGTAATCTGCTTGATATTGTCTATTACTTCAATACAGAATGGCATAATCACTGCACAGTCCCAGAACAGATGCTTTTAACAACAATCTGAAGTTATTTGCAAAAATTATTGTAAACCACCTGATTACACGCATCCTGCAGCTTGTGTCCAGAGATTAGACTGGGTTCATACCTGGCAGTGAAGCCAGGGACAACACCATAAAAACCTTGGATATCCAGCATTGGCTTTCCCTGTGTTCCATACAGGGGCAATAAACACCGAGAAGACCTTTGACGTCAAGAAGACCTTTTATTGGTTTGCTTGGGATTACACAATGGCACTGTTGGAAATGAAGTGGCTGGATAGTGTACCGGTTAAGGGCTCTGCCTCTGACACAGGAGTCATCGGTCTGAATCTCGTCTCGTCCTGCTCAGTAAGCAAACACCTATTCAGTAGGAGACCTTGGGCAAGACTACTGAACACAGCTACTGCCTATAGAGTGCGTCCTAATGGCTGCAGCTCTGGTGCTTTGCCAGAAAAAAAAACATGCTATAAATGTCTTGTCTTTATTGGCCTAGGTCAGAACATAAGGGCGTGGATCTCTCTTAATACAATACAATAACATTTGTAAAGCGCTTTTCTCCCATAGGACTCAAAGTGCATAGCTGTGTCTCAGATTAATACAGGGTTTTTCCTCTGGATCAACAGGGATATGTGAGGAAGCAGGCTGGTGTTGTACTTTATACTGGTTGAACTCGATGGACGTATGTCTTTTTTCAACCAAAATAACTATGTAACTATGTAAGGGTTGCAGGCTGGTTTGTGTTACAGAGGAGATAGTCAGACGTTCATGAATGCCAGACTGAAGAGGTAGGTTTTCAGTTTAGACTTAAATGCTTCCAGGGATGGAGCTGTCCTGATTGGGTGTGGTAGAGAGTTCCAAAGTGTAGGGGCAGCATGAAAAAAGGCTCTGTCTCCAAAGGTTTTGAGGTGGACTCTGGGGGTGACCAAGGTGTTACGTCCTTTTGATCTAAGATTGTGGGGGGTGTGATGCAGTTGCAACAAGTCCTTCAGGTATCCAGGGCCCAGATTACAGCAATCCTACTGCAAGGGTAAAAGTAAATTGTATGCTTTACAAAAGGTTTCACCTATGCAACAGAACTAGACAGGGGCAGAGGGGTAGAGAGGGGGGTCAGGGTAGGACATGTGCCCCCGAGCGCTGTATCCCTAAGGGCACTCTGACGCTGGTGTCTTTTTATTTAAATGTTCACTCTCTCCGGCTCCTTTGCTCGCTTGCAGCCTCCCATTAGGTCTCCTGGGATATATCTCTGTCCGTTTTTTAGCTAATTTATGTATGTTAGTCATATGTTACTATATATTTATATTTCTGTGTATGTGGGTGTCTCAATTAGTCAATTTCCTATTTATTGATTAAATTAAAAGATGGTGATTTTTGCATGCACCCAAGAGTCAGTTCATTTTTTTTGTCCTATAACCACATATTTTTTTTAGTTTTTAGATTTTGCAAATAAAGGTCTTCAGTATAGCCCCCATGGTTACCTGTCTAAAAAAATGCCCGATCCTGATATCACCGTCAGCGACAATAAATTTACAGTAAGGTTAGGTGATAAAGGTGTGTTGGTGTAACATTGTACAATAATCATTCAGTGACATAAGTGTGCGACTGTGACAGGAGACATTTACTGTCTGATATCACCGACGGCAAACTCACAAACGGCAAACATTAGGTGACATGGACGACACTGTGTGGGGGTCAGTGACAAATCACCTATGCACAGGGACAATGGGCTACAATTGCAATGCAGTCAGCAATACACTCCACTGAATACTGGTGTTGTGTTGCTACAACACACACTAAACCACAATGCAACAACAAAATATCAGTACAGCAGAGTCAATGTCAGTCCAAAAAATAACTTTTGTGGTCAGGATGATTCCTCAAATGGACTATTGGGGGAGTCCGTAGCTGGTGTACTATAAGAAGCAGAAGTCCTAGGAAGCAGCCACAACGCACAATATCACAAATGCAGGCATGTGGTCAAGTAGAGTCCACATAAGGACCATGGGGGAAGGGGGGGGGGCTAGCTGGTGTACTACTAGAAGCAGAGGACCTAGGAAGCAGCTACAGAGCACAATATCACAAATGCAGGCATGTGGTCAGGAAGAATCCACATAAGGACTGATGGGTCCTTAACTGGTGGACTGCAAGAAGCAGAGCACCTACCAAGCAGCTACACAGCAATATATCACAATGCAGCCTATCTAACACTGTCCCTGTTTCAGCAGCAGCTCTTCTTACACTGACTAAAGACAGACTTAAAATGGCTTTTGGGATCCTGCTTTTTCTAGGGCGGGGAGTGGCCGGGCAGTGATCAGGTCAGATTGGCCATCCTGTCCCACCTGACTTCAGGGTGAAGGATCAAAAAATGGCCAGCAAACAGTAGAAGTTTGCTAGGAACTATTCTCTTGGTGAACTGTTCCACCATTACTAGTGTTCAAGAACCAAGCACAGGAATTAAAACAGGACAAGAAAACAAATCCTTGAGTAAAGTTAGGAACATGGATAGAGAGATTCATTGTAACAACATAAGAAAAAAGAAACCCCAAATAGATTTTGTTCACGAACAGCATCGTGGAGAGAGTAATTTGAGACATTTTTAGACATAATTGTTTTTGTCCTTTCCCTGCATCTCTTTTCAGAGGATTTCTTATAACCTTATGTGCAATTAAAGGGGAACTGAAGTAAGAGGTATACGGAGGCTGCCATATTTATTTCCTTTTAATCAATACCAGTTGCCTGGCAGCCCTGCTGGTCTATTTCTCTGCAGTAGTATCTGAATAACACCAGAAACAAGCATGCAGCTGGTCTTGTCAGATCTGACTTCAAAGTCTGAAACACCTGATCTGCTGCATGCTTGTTCAGGGGCTATGGCTAATAGTATTAGAGGCAGAGGATCAGCAGGGCTGCCAGGCAACTGGTATTGCTTAAAAGGAAATAAACATGGCAGCCTTCATATACCTCTCTCTTCAGTTCCCCTTTAAGTACACTAATTTTTCCACCTCCATGTAGTATGATGGTCAACAGCTGCTGTATACTATGAGCAGATTGTGTAGGTAAACTATCATATGACGCAGAAGTGGTAAAATTGATTAGTAGTTGGCCAGTTGAAAATGTGCACCATGCTTAAGGGTGCGTACAAACATCTAATTTTGATTGGCCAACGATTGCCCAATTCTTATTACCGCCTATGGTGGCACCTAAGTGATTAGCACAGAGATGCATTGAAATTAGCTTATTCATGGTAGCTGGCAAGCCCCTTCCAAGCCAATGTTATCTGACTTAATTTAGAAGAAAACACAGAATTTGTATTGAGAACAAGGGGACCAGATGTAAAATAAACATTTTTTTGCATAAAGCAGGACATTTAATATCATTTATTTATTGTTATCTGATTAATGAAGTCATGAATAAAATTAGACCATGGCCTTATACTCTAGTGAATGTGGATATGAGGTCAGTGTTTTGTAATTTGTAAGTGTTATGTTAATACTATTCCAAGAGTCTGATGCTTAGCATATTTGTAGTAAAGGAAATAAACAGGAAATCTCAAGACTGGGGCCCATATGGAGACACAATGTTTTCCCTGAGCGCAAATACTGCTCTTCCTGTTAAAAGTGTCATAAAATATTCCCTGAAAAACATATTTGTCATTCTCTTTTGACATGTGAGGATTGCCCAGAACTGATTGATTTTATTTTATGTGTAAATCTGTGTGTCTCCTGTGCAAGAAGAAGCCTCATCCTCGGAAAATGCACACAGACTGTGTCGGAATATTCTCTGGTGTGTC
This sequence comes from Hyperolius riggenbachi, assembly GCF_040937935.1. NCBI lineage: Eukaryota > Metazoa > Chordata > Amphibia > Anura > Hyperoliidae > Hyperolius > Hyperolius riggenbachi. The sequence continues at coordinate 370,235,401 of NC_090648.1, read as the reverse complement.
CTGAGATGGCCTCTTTGCGTGCATCCCCTGACACAAATGTTATCTAATGAAATATGCTTACGAAGATGGAGTTTGCATTCTAGCAAAAAATATGTCAAGTTTACCCATGGGACTGTTCATACTAAATAAAACAAGAGATTGAAATGTTGCAATAGTCACCATGTAAATAATGGAAGCATAGAGTTGAACAGTGTGGAAACATACTGTATTTGAGATACTGAACTTCTTACCTGAATTGGGCGAACTTCTATCTAAACTGCTACAGCATAATTGTGGCACCAGCTCCCGTTTGTATGGCCCTTAAGGCAGGGGCGTCGCCCGCTGCCAAACAGCCAGCAGCATCAGACCTTGATCAGCGGGCGACCACTAGTGTGGACGCTAGGACCTAGCAGACAGCGCACTGATATGTGGAAGTGACATCACTTTCGCATATACAGCGTGGTGCACCCGGTGTTCCGCTCTAATTGGTCGGTCGCCTGCTGATCGAGGTCTGATGCTGCTGCTGGCTGTCAGGTGAGGGGGGCGCCTGTCACTGACTAACTAACTGGGGGTCCCTGTCACTACCTAACCTGGGGGGGGCGCCTGTCACTCACTACCTAACTGGGGGTCCCTGTCACTACCTAACCTGGGGGGCACCTGTCACTCACTACCTAACATGAAGGTCCCTGTCACTTACTACCTAACCTGGGGGGCGCCTGTTACTCACTACCTAACCTGGGGGGCATCTGTCACTCACTACCTAACCTGGGGGTCCTTGACACTCACTACCTAACCTGGGGGTCCCTGTCACTCACTACCTAACCTGGGGGTCCCTGTCACTCACTACCTAACACGAGGGTCCCTGTCACTCACTACCTAACCTGGGGGGCGCCTGTCGCTCACTACCTAACCTGGGGTCCCTGTCACTCCCTACCTAACCTGGGGGGTCCCTGTCACTCACTACCTAACCTGGGGTCCCTGTCACTCACTACCTAACCTGGGGGGCACCTGTCACTCACTACCTAACCTGGGGGTCCCTGTCACTCACTACCTAACCCGGGGTTCCTTGTCACTCACTACCTAACATGGGGGTGCCTGTCACTCACTACCTAACTTGGGGGTCCCTGTCACTTACTAACTAACCTTTGGGTGTCTGTCACTCACTACCTAACCTGGGGTCCTTGTCACTCACTACCTAACCTGGGGGGCGCCTGTCACTCACTACCTAACCTGGGGGTCCCTGTCACTCACTACCTAACCTGGGGTTCCCTGTCACTCACTACCTAGCATGGGGGTGCCTGTCACTCACTACCTAACTTGGGGGTCCCTGTCACTTACTAACTAACCTCTGGGGCGCCTGTCACTTACTACCTAACCTGGGGGTCCTTGTCACTCACTACCTAACCTAGGGGTCCCTGTCACTCACTACCTAACCTGGAGGACCCTGTCACTCACTACCTAAACTGGGGGGCGCCTGTCACTACCTAAACTGGGGGCTTATGTCTCTACCTAAACTGGGGGCTCCTGTCACTACATACACTGGGGGGTCCCTGTCACTAGGTATTAGGTATTATCTTAGATAATTTACAATCAGTATAGGCATAGATCAAAGATGTATACGCACATACAACTTTGATTGGTCAATCACTGACCAATTTTACTACCCCCATGCAGTAAGTGTGCCAACAGACAATGAATTTGATGAACAGAGCTAAAATTGGCTAATCAAAATTGTATGTGTGTACCAGGCTTTACAGCTAATACTGTACATACTGAAAGTCGCAGGGATCAGCATACAATACAGCTGATTTACAATCAGTAAAGGCATAGAGTAACACCTTATACTGTACACACTGGAGGTAGATCAGCACACAGGCACTAGAGAACAGCTTATACTGTACATACTGTAAGCAGCAGAGATCAGCACACTGCAGCTAGCGCGCCGAAAAATATGAGGGTTACGTTGTGACGAAAAATGGGTGTGGCCATGGACCAGAATGTGGGTGTGGTCATGGGTGGAGACAAATTTACATGAACTTAGCAATGGTGGGACATTAGATTAGGACAGTGGTGGCGAATCTTTTGGAGGCCGAATGCCCAAACTGCAACCCAAAAATCACTTATCTATCGCAAAGTGGCAATAGTAATTTAAATTAAATACTGTACAAACGTTTTAACTCATACATGAACATTATGGAAAATCCAAGTTGAAAATAAACTGTGAAGATAACCAATTTCATCCATCCTACTCCTGAAAAAAATGTATTCATTTTTTTTAGAACCTCCCAGTGTTATTTTCTGTTTTAAAAAGCTAAAAAAGTAGGTTTAATGCTATTGTCTCATATGATGATGATTCAGCTTTTCCCATAGTCTCGCAGTTAGCAATCATGTGACCCCAAATAAGACAAATTCAGCAATCATTAGGCCCCTGTCAAGACAAATTCAGCAATCATGAGGCCCCAACAAATCATGAGGCCACTAACAAGACAAATTCAGCAATCATGAGGCCCCCAACAAGACAAATTCAGCAGTCATGAGGCATATAAATAGACAGCATTTCACATAAATAGGCAGAATGCCCCCTTAATATGGTAGACACCTCTCACCCAGCTTCTGAATTCTCCTCTACTGGCTGCTGTGCCTGGCAATACCGTTTTTGGCTGGATTGGGGATGATGTGTGGGCTGAAAGGCCTGGCAGTGATGCTGTGGCCTGGCTGGCGGTGATGCTGTGGCCGGGTTGGCTGGCGGTGATGCTGTGGCCAGGTTGGCTGGCGGTGATGCTGTGGCCGATGCTGTGGCTGGGTTGGCTGGCGGCGGTGATGCTGTGACTTGGCTGGCGGTAATGCTGGGCTGTGCTTGGCTGGTTGAAGTAAATGCTGGCCTGACTGGTGGTGATGCTGTGGCCTTTTTGAGGGATTCTGGGCTGGTTGGCTGGTGGTGATGCTGGGCTGGCTGGCCTGGATAGTTTAGGTAGTGACAGGTGCCCCCTAGTTAAGGTAGCGCCAGGAGTCCCCCAGTTTGGGAAGTGACAGAAGCCCCCAGTTCAGGTAGTGACAGGAGCCCCCCAGCTCATTTAGTGAAAGGAGCCCCCCCAGTGTACTGTATGTAGTGACAGGTGCCCCCCAGTTCAAGTAGTGACAGGGACCCCCCAGTGTATGTAGTGACAGGAGCCCCCAGTTTAGGTAGAGACAGGAACCCCCCAGTTTAGGTAGTGACAGGCACCCCCAGTTTAGGTAGTGAGTGACAGGGACCCCCAGGTTAGGTAGTGAGTGACAGGGACCCCAGGTTAGGTAGTGAGTGACAGGAGCCCCAGGTTAGGTAGTGAGTGACAGGCGCCCCCCAGGTTAGGTAGTGAGTGACAGGGACCCCAGGTTAGGTAGTGAGTGACAGGCTCTATTGCTCTTGCAAGTTTCAAGGGGTCTAACACCTGAAGGGGGGCATGGCGGAGTGAGATAAACGCCTAAAGTCCCGGGGAAAAATCTGGATTTGACGCAAAGCAGCGTTTTAATGGCAGAAATCACATTGAATGCTAAATTGCAGGCCTAATGTGCTTTAAAACATCTTGCATGTGTATACATCAATCAGGGAGTGTAATTAGAGTACTGCTTCACATTGACACACCAAACTCACTGTGTAACGCACCACAAACAGCTGTTTGTGTTGTGACGGCCGAGCTGGACTGGTGCGTACCATAGCGAGATTGCTTTTCCTCAGTGATATCAGGTAATGTCTGCCTGCCTTATCAACGTTTGATGGTTCTTTCTCGACCATTGTTAAAGCTTACATCTGTTTTTTTAAATACTTGTTCTGCTTGCTGTTCAGTACCTGCAACGAGAATCTTTTATGGAGGGCAAGTCTGCCATTGTGAGTGACCACGGGTAATGGCCGGGGTATCAGGGTTCGATTCCGGTCCGGAGTGGGAGCCTGAGAACTGGCTACCACCACCGCACATCCAAGTAAGGACCCCTTTGCTATGCAACACAAGTGTCAGTGGGACACACAGAAAAAAAAATAGATTGCAAGAACAAGATTAGCTCTCAAAAGAGCTGTTGTGGGGTGCTTTTTTAGCAATAAGAATCAGCAAGGAGCAAGCTAAGAAGCCTACAAGAGCCTAACTAAGCTTTCCCTATGAGAGTCTACAGCAGCTATCCCTTCACTAATTACTGCAGGCACACGAGTGAGTGAAAAGCTTGATGCTGCCTGCCTTTTATAAGGGGGGGGCTCCAGGAGGGAGTGTAGCCTGATTGGCTACAATGTGCCTGCTGACTGTGAAGTAGAGGGTCAAAGTTGACCCTCATGATGCACTATGGGGGCGAACTGAACTTCCGCGATCGCGAACCCCAGAAGTTCGCCGGGAACCGTTCGCCAGCGAACATCTCTATTCCCATACATGGCTCCAAGAATTTTCTTGGACTGGCCCCATTCTCTGGAATGACCTTCCTCATCTCATGATGCCTACCTTGAACACTTCTAAACAGGCCATCAACACACACCACTGCAAAATTATCTTATGTTGGCCCTTTATTTAAAAAAGAGCATAATAAGTAAAACTCAGTATTGCTCAGCATAGTACTGTAACTGAAAAAAACTAACAAAAAAACCCCCTCAAAAACGTAACATCTGGTAAGCAAAAGAAAATACTAGAAATAAGGTGAGAAAAGTAAGTTAATTAGAAATAAGTTATTCTGAGTCCAATTTTTTGTTTGTTGAGGGCTAAAATATTATTTTATAAAGTGCAGGAAAAAGATCGAGAGGACATTTAAACCATCCTAAATGCATGTACTCTATAACATCTTAGGTCACCAGGATTGATTGTTTTTGGTGCCTCTTCAATGGGTCTACACCTGATGTACCCCCAATACTAGCTAGTGATCGTATTGTCTGTAGAAGCATGCCTATTTGTGATTGTGGTATATAGACACAGACATTTGTACTGACCCCTCCTCCCCCCCCCCCCACTCTCCATAGAGCAGTACATGTTGACCACTCATGTTTATCCACAATAAATGTTTTGGATGATTCTTGTTGAAAGTGTATATGGGCCCTAAGTAAGAAATGGTCCTTAAAAGAAAACCAGAGCGATCTACCTTGTAAAAGCTGTTGGAGACTGGTTGGAGTGTGAAGCTTTGCAGTCTTTTAGTTTCCTTCCAAAAACCTATTAAAAAAGTCTTAATTTTGCTGCCCAGTATTTTTCCATTCAGTTCGTATTTATCATTAAGATTAATTGCTGGGTTGTGCAAGCTATGTGTGCACAGGTGGGCTCCCACTTAAATACAAATAAACATATGACGAATAAAAGTGTTTGTGGCACAATCAGTAATCAAAAAAACTGCCTGTGAAAGAAAACACTAAGCATAAGGGGATTAATTCATAAAACCTCTTGTTTCTTATTTTTCACCTTGGGGTGTAGTGACTAAATACCGCTAAAATGTATGCGCGCAGACAGATGAATTATTGCAAATACCTTCTGTTTAAAAAGGACAAATTTATATTTGTTTTTTGTTAAAGGTTGTTTTGGTCTCTTTAATGTGTACCAGAGACGAAAGCTAAAAAAATGTAATACATACCTGGGGCTTCCTGCAGCCCCCTCCGGCCTGATCTTTCCCTTGGCGTGGTCCTCCACCTCCTGGATTTTCGGAACGGGGTCCTGGTATCTTCAGCCAGTCAGGGCAAGTTGGTGCATGCGTAGTGCAGCTCAGCGTCCCCCATCTTGGTGGCCAAGCTACCGGGACCCTGTACTTGAATATCCAGGAGGTCGAGGACCGCGCTGAGGGAACGATTAGGCTAGAGGGGGCTGGAGGGAGCCCCAGGTATGTATGAAATATGTTTTAGCTTTCGTCTCTGGTTTCCTTTAAGACCATAATACTTTCCTAGTTATTCTAGGTCAACATGAGCTATCTGTGAATTCCATAGTACTGGTGCAAGCCCTATTCCACAGAGCCATATCAATCCATGCCATGCATTGATGAGGACCAGAAAGTCCAAAACATCACTGTATGCATGGTAGATTGGTGTAGCTGTTTATGTATAATGTATAAGCTATAGGCTCACTAATACACCAGTAGTTATGGAAGTGTTCCTGGCTTTTAGGGACATAGAGATTATTTGCATATTCAGCGGGGATACATGAGTGGAGATCTTCCTTTCTCACTTAAAGCTAAAATATTGCAAATAATTTCTGTTTTAAGAAGGTAAATTTGTATTTGAGATATGTTTTGTGAATCAACCCTCACCTGTGCTGGCCAGGAGGATAGTGAGAGAGGTGACAAAGAATCCAAGGACCACCACCAAGGCCATCCTGGTGAATCTGGGCTCTGCTGGAGGCAATGTCTCAACAGGCAGACAATTCAATGGACACTGCACACTGCTGGGTTCCACTGATGCAGAACAAGGAGGACACCACTTCTCCAGATACGGTACACAAAAGCTTACTTGGCCTATGCAAATGCTCATCTAGGTCACCATGACTTCTGGTCTTCTGTGAAACAAACATTGAATTGTTTGGTCACAATGATGATTCCTTCATTTGGCTTAAAAAATGAGAAGCCTTCAACCCAAAGAACACCATCCCCACTGTCAAACATGGTGGTAGGAACCTAATGCTTGGGGGTTGTTTTTTTTTGCCAATGGACCAGGGAACCTAATAAACGACAACATGAAAAAAGAGCAATATATGAGCATTCTCAACAACAACATCAGGTAGTCTGCAGAGAAACTTGGCCTTGGCCACCAATGGACATTTCAGCATGGCTATGACCCAAAACACACAGCAAAAGTGGTGAAGAAATGGTTAGCAGACAACATTAATGTTTTGGAGTGGCCCAGCCAGAGTCCTGACTTGAATTCAATTGAGAATATGTGGAGGGATCTAAAGATCAGAGTGATGGCAAGAAGACCTCCAACCTGAAGGATTTGGAGTTCATTGCTAAAGATGAATGGGCAAAAATACCTGTGGAGACATGCAGGTAGTCTGCAATAATAGGAAGCGTTTTATTGCTGTAATAGCTAATAAAGGCTTTTCTATTGATTATTGAGAAGGGTATGAATAATTTTGCACTGGACACTTTTTGCTCAAATGTACTATTTGAAATGGTATAGAACTTTGGATTTTCTCACAGATTGTAACAGTTTGGGAAGGGTATGAATAACTTTGGACTGGAAACGTTTTGCTCAATAGAGATCGCCGGCGAACTTCTGTGGTTCGTGATCGCGGAGAACCGCAAACTTTTTCGGAAGTTCGATTTGCCCCTATACTACATCATTAGGGTCGAATTTGATCCTCTACATCACAGTATAAAAGGAAGGCAGCATCAGGCATTTCACTCACTAGAGAAGGGAGAGCTGTTGCAGAGAGAACTATAGGGAAAGCTTAGTTAGGCTGTTGTAGGCTTGTTAGCTTGCTCCTTGCTGATTCATTTCTTATTGCTAAAAAAGCACCCCTCAACAGCTCTTTTGAGAGCTAATCTTATTCTTGTGATCTATTTTTTTTTGTGTGTGTGTGTCCCACAGACACTTGTGTTGCATATACAGCCCTGTCAGTCAGTCGCAGCTGGCCTTTGGCCCCTTGGTGGTAATTCCTACTGTGCCACTGCCAGGCCCAGCACATTCAGTGACTACCTGTGCGTGTGACAGGCAGCTGCACATTTGTAATCCCAATCACTGCACCTGTTCACTGTTCAGTGCACCTACCTATCTACCTACCTACCTACGTGAGCGCAAGCATTGTTAATACCACCAGTCATTGCACCTGTTCACGGTACCTGTGTGTGTGTGACAGCTGCACATTTGTAATACCAATCAATGCATACCCACCTGTTCAGTGCACCTATCTACCTACGTATGCGCACGCAGTTTTATATACCACCACCAGTCACTGCACCTGTTCACGGTACCTGTGTGTGTGACTGCAGTAATACCAGTCACTACATACCTGTTCACTGCACCTGTGTGACTGCACACTGTTTTACATACCAGTCCATGCATACCTGTTAACTGCACCTGTGTAACCGCACATTGTGTACCAGCAGTCACTGCAACCTGGGTGTCAGCTTGCATTCACATTTTAGAATTTAGATTAATGTTAGCACATAATTTGCATCTGATTTGTATTCAAGGTATGTATTTAGCCCCAAGGGGCTGGGCATATCTCTGGAGTTTTCACTTCACTTGCAGCTAGTGTTGGGCGAACATCTAGATGTTCGGGTTCGGGCCGAACAGGCCGAACATGGCCGCGATGTTCGGGTGTTCGACCCGAACTCCGAACATAATGGAAGTCAATGGGGACCCGAACTTTTGTGGTTTGTAAAGCCTCCTTACATGCTACATACCCCAAATTTACAGGGTATGTGCACCTTGGGAGTGGGTACAAGAGGAAAAAAAAATTTAGCAAAAAGAGCTTATAGTTTTTGAGAAAATCGATTTTAAAGTTTCAAAGGGAAAACTGTCTTTTAAATGCGGGAAATGTCTGTTTTCTTTGCACAGGTAACATGCTTTTTGTCGGCATGCAGTCATAAATGTAATACATATAAGAGGTTCCAGGAAAAGGGATCGGTAATGCTAACCCAGCAGCAGCACACGTGATGGAACAGGAGGAGGGTGGCGCAGGAGGAGAAGGCCACGCTTTGAGACACAACAACCCAGGCCTTGCATGAGGACAAGAAGCGTGCGGATAGCATGCTTTGTACCACCATGCAGTCATAAATGTAATAAAGATAAGTGGTTCAATAAACAGGGACCACGCGGCAACGCTAACCCAGCAGCAGCACACGTGATGGAACAGGAGGAGGCGCAGGAGGAGAAGGCCACGCTTTGTGAGACACAACAACCCAGGCCTTGCATGAGGACAAAAAGCGTGCGGATAGCATGCTTTGTACCGCCATGTAGTCATAAATGTAATAAAGATAAGAGGTTCAATAAACAGGGACCACGCGGCAACGCTAACCCAGCAGCAGCAGCAGCAGCAGCACACGTGATGGAACAGGAGGAGGCGCAGGAGGAGAAGGCCACGCTTTGTGAGACACAACAACCCAGGCCTTGCATGAGGACAAAAAGCGTGCGGATAGCATGCTTTGTACCGCCATGTAGTCATAAATGTAATAAAGATAAGAGGTTCCATAAACAGGGACCAGCAACGGTAACCCAGCAGCAGCAGCAGCAGCAGCAGCACACGTGATGGAACAGGAGGAGGCGCAGGAGGAGAAGGCCACGCTTTGTGAGACACAACAACCCAGGCCTTGCATGAGGACAAAAAGCGTGCGGATAGCATGCTTTGTACCGCCATGTAGTCATAAATGTAATAAAGATAAGAGGTTCCATAAACAGGGACCGGCAACGGTAACCCAGCAGCAGCAGCAGCAGCACACGTGATGGAACAGGAGGAGGCGCAGGAGGAGAAGGCCACGCTTTGTGAGACACAACAACCCAGGCCTTGCATGAGGACAAAAAGCGTGCGGATATAGCAGCAATGCTTTTTGCCGCCATGCAGTCATAAATGTAATACAGATGAGAGGTTCAATAAACAGGGACCGGAAATGCTAAACCATCCCAGATGTTCATCGGTCATGTTACTTGGTTGGGGTCCAGGAGTGTTGCGTAGTCGTTTCCAATCCAGGATTGATTCATTTTAATTTGAGTCAGACGGTCTGCATTTTCTGTGGAGAGGCGGATACGCCGATCTGTGATGATGCCTCCGGCAGCACTGAAACAGCGTTCCGACATAACGCTGGCTGCCGGGCAAGCCAGCACCTCTATTGCGTACATTGCCAGTTCGTGCCAGGTGTCTAGCTTCATGCCCGATTTCAGGTCCAGCGGTGCCAGCCACAAATCCGTCTGTTCCTTTATTCCCCTCCAAATTTCCTCCCCTGTGTGCTGCTTATCCCCAAGGCAGATCAGCTTCAGCAACGCTTGCTGACGCATGCCAACAGCTGTGCTGCACTGCTTCCACGATCCTACTGCTGCTGGTGCTGGGTTAGCATTTCCGGATGAGGTACAGCTTTGAGATGCGTTGGAGGAGAAGGAGTCAGAGAGGTAGGTGCTGCTGTTGTTATCCAGCTGTTTGCGGCGTGGGCAACACCCGCGCCGTAGCAGGTGAGGAATCGCTGCCAGGCTCCACAAGGTTCACCCAGTGCGCGGTAAGGGAGATGTATCGACCCTGGCCGAACGCACTCGTCCAGGTGTCAGTGGTGAGGTGAACCTTGCAGGCAACGGCATTCTTCAAGCTTCGGGTTATTTAGCTGACCACGTGCTCATGCAACTCAGGCACTGCAGAGCGCGCAAAGTGGTAGCGGCTGGGAACCACGTAACGTGGGATGGCCACTGACATCATGCCCTTGAAGCTGTTTGTCTCCACCACTCGATATGGCAGCATTTCGCAGGCCAGAAGCTTGGCTATGCTGGCTGGCTGTTACTGCCACGGCCCGGGGGTCATTTGCTGGCAATTTCCTCTTGTGCTCAAACATCTCAGAGACAGACAACTCAACCGTAGCGCTGCACACCGAAGGGCTGTTGGTTGTTGTGTTTGATGAACACTGGGAGACCTCAAGAGCACTAGTCCGGAAAGTGACAGTGTCAGCATCGTCTGATGTTTGTGAATGTTGTGAACCACGCAATGGCTGGGCTACTGCTGCTGCTGAGGCGGGTCTGGTGGTGAGTCTGGTGAACCCAAGGGAGGCAGTGTTGCTGGTGGTACCCTGTCCTGCCGCGTTTGCCCACAGAGTGGGATGTTTGGATAGAATGTGGCGGCTCATGCTGGTGGTGGAGAGGTTGTTAATACTTTTCCCCCTGCTCAGGCGGGTCTTGCACACCTTGCAAATCGCCATGGTAACATCCTCAGTGCAGTCTTCAAAGAAAGCCCAGACTTTAACTGGCTGAGGACTCGGACCTCGTGCGTGATGTGCTGGTGCTGCTTAACCCACTGCTGGACGCTTGAGAGGTCATCCAAGTAATTATCTGGTCCTGTTCTTTTGGATCTGTGAGGGTTGTTGTCCTGGACAACATGGGCAGTATTGAGTGGGTTTTCTTGGGTGCTCCCCTGTGGCCTGTACGTGAACCGTCAGGGGAAACACCTCTTCCCTTGCCCCTCCCTCTTTCACCGGATTTCTTCCTCATTTCACTTATCCTTAAAGTACACGCTGACTGGCAGCAGTACAGTGGCAGTACAGAAATGCTATACAGTGGTGGGTGAGCGGTGTACCACTATTGTCAGCAGTGACACAGAGCACAATGCTATACAGTGGCGGGTGAGCGGTGTACTACTGTTCCCAGCAGACACAGAGTGGAAGTAAACACAATGCTATATAGTGTGGCTGAGCCGTGTACACAGAGTGGCATTAAACACAATGCTATATAGTCTGCTATATAGTCACCCCGAACAGGGTGATGTTCTGCAGAACCCGAACAGTGGCAAACACTGTTCGCCCAACACTACTGGGAGGGAACGCAGATTTTAGTACCTAAACACACGATACAACATGTTTTCCGGGGTCGGACTCTGAGGCACATACAGATGGTCCCGATCATCATCCTCATCATACAACTCTTCTCCTGAGTCTGACCCACCCACCACCTCTGCCACCCCAACATCCCCAGACACAGACCCCTCATCGTCCTCAACATTAACTTGGGATGCTGGCCTGAGCCAGACCTCCTCCTCCACATCAGGCCCCATCATCTCCTCAATGGCAGCCCTCATTAATCGCTCTGGCGACGGACTGATGGACACAACGTTCTCCTCCGGGGAGGGCTGCTGCTGACCACTGGCTGCTGGGGTGGATGTTATAGCTTGCGTGGGGCGTTGGCTGTTGCTGTTGTTGGGAGTGCTGCTCACAGCGGAGGTCTCTGGGGAACTCATGTTGAGCTCATATAGTGGTTGACGGTGAGTGGAGTATTACTGATCCCAGCAATATACACACTGACTGGCAGAGTACGCAATGCTATATAGTGTGGCTGAGCGGTGTACACAGAGTGGCAGTAAACACAATGCTATATAGTCTGGCTGAGCGAGCGGTGTACTACTGTTCCCAGCAGAATCAGAGTGGCAGTAAACAATGGTATATAGTCTGGCTGAGCGGTGTACACAGAGTGTCAGTAAACAATGGTATATAGTCTGGCTGAGCGAGCGGTGTACTACTGTTCCCAGCAGAATCAGAGTGGCAGTAAACAATGGTATATAGTCTGGCTGAGCGGTGTACACAGAGTGTCAGTAAACAATGGTATATAGTCTGGCTGAGCGGTGTACACAGAGTGTCAGTAAACAATGGTATATAGTCTGGCTGAGCGGTGTACACAGAGTGGCAGTAAACACAATGCTATATACTCTGGCTGAGCGAGTGGTGTACTACTGTTCCCAGCAGACACAGAACAGTAAACAGAATGCTATATAGTGTGGCTGAGCGAGCGGTGTACCACTATTCCCAGCAGACACAGAACAGTAAACAGAATGCTATATAGTGTGGCTGAGCGAGCGGTGTACCACTATTCCCAGCAGACACAGAACAGTAAACAGAATGCTATATAGTGTGGCTGAGCGAGCGGTGTACCACTATTCCCAGCAGACACAGAACAGTGAACAGAATGCTATATAGTGTGGCTGAGCGAGCGGTGTACCACTATTCCCAGCAGACACAGAACAGTGAACAGAATGCTATATAGTGTGGCTGAGCGAGCGGTGTACCACTATTCCCAGCAGACACAGAACAGTGAACAGAATGCTATATAGTGTGGATGAGCGAGCGGTGTACCACTATTCCCAGCAGACACAGAACAGTAAACAGAATGCTATATAGTGTGGCTGAGCGAGCGGTGTACCACTATTCCCAACAGACAAAGAACAGTGAACAGAATGCTATATAGTGTGGCTGAGCGAGCGGTGTACCACTATTCCCAGCAGACACAGAACAGTGAACAGAATGCTATATAGTGTGGCTGAGCGAGCGGTGTACCACTATTCCCAGCAGACACAGAACAGTAAACAGAATGCTATATAGTGTGGCTGAGCGAGCGGTGTACCACTATTCCCAGCAGACACAGAACAGTAAACAGAATGCTATATAGTGTGGCTGAGCGAGCGGTGTACCACTATTCCAAGCAGACACAGAACAGTGAACAGAATGCTATATAGTGTGGCTGAGCGAGCGGTGTACCACTATTCCCAGCAGACACAGAGTGGCAGTAAACAGAATGCTATATAGTGTGGCTGAGCGAGGTACACAGAGTGGCAGTAAACAGAATGCTATATAGTGTGGCTGAGCAAGCGGTGTACTACTATTCCCAGCAGACACAGAGTGGCAGTAAACAGAATGCTATATAGTGTGGCTGAGCGAGGTACACAGAGTGGCAGTAAACAGAATGCTATATAGTGTGGCTGAGCAAGCGGTGTACTACTGTTCCCAGCAGTGACACAATGACAGGGGGGACCCTGGCTAGCGTGGCTGGAGCGCGAACTACCCTGCCTGCCTACCCAAAGCTAAACCCACAGACAAATGGCGGAGATATGACGTGGTTCGGGTATTTATTTACCCGAACCACGTGACCGTTCGGCCAATCAGAGCGCGTTCGGGTCCGAACCACGTGACCCGTTCGGCCAATCACAGCGCTAGCCGAACGTTCGGGGAACGTTCGGCCATGCGCTCTTAGTTCGGCCATATGGCCAAACGGTTTGGCCGAGCACCGTCAGGTGTTCGGCCGAACTCGAACATCACCCGAACAGGGTGATGTTCTGCAGAACCCGAACAGTGGCGAACACTGTTCGCCCAACACTACTTGCAGCCTGTGAGCGCTGCCCACTGCTTGCAGTCACTGCAACCTGTTAACTGCACCTGTGTAACCGCACATTGTTGTACCAGCAGTCACTGCAACCAGTTCACTGCACCTGTGTAACCGCACATTGTTGTACCAGCAGTCACTGGGCAGAGACTGGAGATACTAGGAAGTCGGCAGTGGAGGTGCACGGCGGCCCCTGTCTGATGTATGCGGCGGACTCTGAGGATAAAGTGGCAGGACGGGAGATAACTATCAGCCCAGCATTGGCAGCAGGGGAGAGCCCATCATAAAAACTCTATGTGCACATAATGCCAAGGACCATGTGAGTGGCTTTTAATAATAAAGTTTAATATTTTTATACTGTATCACGCTATGAGAAGCTATTTTTTTTAGGTAATCTATTAATGAGGAGGAAGGAATGATATATAATATCTGAAGGGGATCACCTGTGCCAGGACCCTGAAGCACCAAGGCTCCTGGATTCATGCTTTCTCTGACCAGTCTAACAGTGGTCAGAGACGTCTGGTGAGTGTGTCTTTTATAAGGGTGTATCTGGTGGTGGACCTGAAGAGATTACCGTTGATAGCAAGATACAGGAGGCTGAATATTTTTATGCAATCTATGGACTGATGTGTTGTAGGATTTATAATAATAGATGTGCGCTTAGATATTGTATTTGAGTCACTGCAACCTGTTCACTGCACCTGTGTAACTGTACATTGTATTAGTCAAATCAGTGCATATCTTTCACTTCATCCCCCCTAATATGGACAAAACAAAAGGCAGAGCCAGAGGCAGGCCACCTGGCAGGTCTGTTCGAGGTCGCACTGTCGTGATTTCGTTCGGCCCTCGACCAAAGTACAGTGTTCAAAAGAAGGCACTTGCCCTCAACCCCCAATATTGTCAGGACGTAGTTGACTATTTAACACAGAACACCTCATCTTTCTCAGCTTCCGCGCAGAAGCATGACATATCTTCCTCCTCCTGCTCTGATTCTGGCACCCCACTTAACAATCCGTCAGCAGCCAACACCAAAGTGCCATCATCACAGGGCTCCGCGTTGTGGAATTTTTTTTGTGTGTCTGCCTCAGATGAGAGCAATGCCATCTGTACTCTCTGCCACTGAAAATTGAGCCGTGGAAAGACCAAGACAACTACGTAGGGACAACTACCTTACGAAGGCACATGATTTCAAAGCACAAACTGCAATGGGATGACCACCTGAGGAAAAGCAGCACAGAAAAGCAAAGCCACACACCATAGTGGAAGATACCAGGCCGCAATTATTTCTCAAAAAAGGCGATACCTAAACTGTACCGTGATGTTGAAAGGCAAGTGGTGACATATCTGGCACACAGCGTTGGGTCAAGGGTCCATCTGACCACGGATGCCTGGTCTGCAAACCACGCTCAGGCCTGCCCGAAGACTAAGTCAGTCCCCATACACAGCATCTCTGCCTGCATGCCAGGTGACTGCCGGTCCCCACACAGCATCTCTGCCTGCAGCCCGCTTTATTGCCTTTTCCGCCACCACCAACAGGGTCCAGGACTCCAGGCGGATTCCTGAATTTTTAAGGCCACTGCTAGCAGCGGCTGCTATAATAATTTTTCTGGTGCGTGTACTGTACATGCCTGTCCAATTTTTCTGGCTGCACTGCAGCTGCAACAACAAAACAAAAGGCATGTACATGTGTCAATTCCCCTTTGTGATCGTTATCGTGCCGCAGTGAAGGGGCTTGCGTATCACAATGAAGCAACGACCAACGGCTATATGAGTGTAAGAGATGGGCAATCTTGCGCTGCACAGTCCGCCAGACAGATCGCAGGTAATACACTCTAGCAGCTCCTCCAAGCTGGGTTGTACAGCTGGACTAGGATTAGAATGAGAAAGAAAGAGACGGAGGGGCGCTCCGTAGTGTATTACCCTTTAATAAATAAAAACAATGCGCTGACAAATTTGCACTTACTAGATAAAAAATGTAGCAGGCGTATAACGTAGGCTTAAAAGCCGTATCATCAGCAATCAACCCGGAGACCCTGGGAACAGCTATGGCCAGTAACCGTCCTGATCCTGTGGATGTTATGGACCTGTGGTGTCCGACGTTGTGCTGTACGTGTGCTGGATGGCGTCACGACGCGTTTCGGCGTATCCACGCCTTCGTCAGGTGAACCATCCAGCACGCACACGACGTTTTTAAATAGTGACAATAATTAGTCCCCAGTCCCGCCCGCAGGAAATAGGTGGGCGTGGCTGGGAGTGGGAGGAAAGAGGGCTGTGTCTACGCTTGTAAACAACCCTATATATACTGGTAAAAAAGAAAGGAAAGATCCTATGTACTAAAATTATATGTATCATCTCGTGGGTCCTCCATTGTCAGGTGAAGCCTGGCAAATGGTTGCAAAGAGTGTTAGTGATACTTATGGGATCTGTGAATCCCCGTGTATCTAGAAAAGCCCATACACAGCGTCAGGGAGGTGTGGTTTAAGCCTCGCTCTGAGTTACCTGAGCTTTGGGGGCGCAATGTCCAATCTGATGCGCCAAGGTGTCGGTGTTGTAGAGCGGAAGTGTTTCCGCATTTTGACGTCCTGAGAAATCATAGGGCGCCGGCATACTCCGTTACGGAACTGGGATACAAATACACAATGAGCACACATACAACCTGTCTACCACTTGGAGGATGTTAGTTTCCACTAACAGCTTGCAATGCAATTTGTTAGGTACTCGTCCCTCCCACTGTCGAAGAAGTCTTTCCTCCATGGGAGGGGACCTAACACTAACTAAAACCTACCTATGCATATGCATAGCCTGGGCGCGCTACCAGTAAAATTAAGAATTGCGCAGAAAAAGTGGGATCAGCGCATCACCAGGCCGCCTCTGAATGGCCTCAGCTCAGAGATGCGCTGAGCCCACTCAGGAACTGCAAACGCACCTTGAACCCAAACAGAGGCTCTGCATATACACCAAAGAAAAACTAACAAGTGGGAGGGACGAGTACCTAACAAATTGCATTGCAAGCTGTTAGTGGAAACTAACATCCTCCAAGTGGTAGACAGGTTGTATGTGTGCTCATTGTGTATTTGTATCCCATGAGTGGGGTCTGCACTTTTTTGCAGGTAAGCATTCATCTGTTTTTAAGTAGCGCTGTTCATTTCTTTGCTATGTTTGATTTAATTCTGGTCAGCTGCTCCCACTTGTTAGTTTTTCTTTGGTGTATATGCAGAGCCTCTGTTTGGGTTCAAGGTGCGTTTGCAGTTCCTGGGGGGGCTCAGCACATCTCTGAGCTGAGGCCATTCAGAGGCGGCCTGGTGATGCGCTGATCCCACTTTTTCTCCCTCTAGATTGTAAGCCTTTGGGCAGGGTCCTCCTCCTTTTGTGTCCTACCTGATCATGCACCTCCATTACTGTACACTTATGCTATGCATTTGAGTGAACCTAACTTGCCTAATCTCCATGCTCCCCTCCAGTGACTGACTAAGCATTACCTTGTACTCATACTGTGCGATCTGGTTTTCTTGTATTCCTGTATTGTCATATTGCTGTATGTCACCCCTAAATATTGTATGTAACCTAAATTAATGTCCAGCGCTGCGTAATATGTTGGCGCTTTATAGATATAAAAGATAATAATAATAATAATAATAAATATGTGGATTTTTGACCAAATTGGTCATAAAGTGTGATCTGATCTTCATTCAAGTCACAACAATAGACGATCACAATCTGCTTAAATTAATACCACACAAATAATTAAATGTTTCCATGTTATTATTGAACACACCATGTAAACATTCACAATGCAGGTGGAAAAGGTATGTGAACCCTTGGATTTAATAATTGGTTGAACGTCAGCAATAACTTCAACCAAACGTTTCCTGTAGTTGCAAGTCAGATGTGCACAACGGTCAGGAGTAATATTTGACCATTCCTCTTTACCGAACTGTTTCAGTTCAGTAATATTCTTGGGGATGTCTGGTGTAAATCGCTTTCTTGAGGTCGTGCCACAGCATCTCAATCGGGTTGAGGTCAGGACTCTGACTGAGCCACACCAGAAGGCGTATTTTCTTCTATTTAAGCCATTCTGTTGTTGATTTACTTGTATGCTTTGGGTGGTTGTCCTATTGCAACACCCATCTTCTGCCGAATTTCATCTGGTGGACAGATGACCTTAAAGGGAACAAGCATGCAGCTAATCCAGTCTGACTGTATATATATATATATATATATATACATATATACATATATATATATATATATATATATATATATATATATATAATGAAAATGACTTAAGTGTACTTTCACAGTATGTCTGTGTAACTGCAGCCCTAGCTTGGTTGGCACAGTCCCCTAAGGAAAATTCTGTTTACACCACTGACATTAAATAAAATTTGTTCACTGTCTGGTAGTGTTTATATTCCTGCACTGGCTTGCTATATAAATGAGTGTGTCTGAGAATACAGAGCAATCTGGGGATATTGTTGCAGTCACATCTATCATCCACAGTAATTCAGTTTGGCCATTAAAAAACTTAGCAGGCTGAATTGCTTGCAAGTTTTAACATAGTCAGATCTTTGTGGTAATAATTTCTGTAGTTTTAATGTGCATTGCTCGTAAGCAGGGCAAGTAAGGTAAATCCTATATGTTTGTACAAGTAGGTACATTCAAGTCGGCATGCTTTTACTACTTTTTCAGGCCATGGTATTTATGATCATTCTCATTTAACGAGAGTGCACCTCAAATCATTCAATCAGTAGTTTTAAAGGGCCTTCTGGTGATAGTATCAGTGGACTATTGTGATTGAATATGTTACAGTAAGCTCTTTTTTATGTATAAAGGATAATGACAGTATGAAAAAAAGTGTATAAAGTACTTTAGCGCCATAGACAAAGTATGAAAAATCATATTTACTAGTACAGATTTACGTACACTAATGTGAACAGATCAGTATTTCTGTAAACTAGTGATAATATTGCTTGAAAATGTAAGATTGTTTTTGCACTCATGAGAATACATTCAAAAACATATGGGCATTTGAAAATATATTTTTTGCCAATCACATTGAAATCAGTGGGCATGAGAAAAGTCCTATTTGCACAAATGAGAATATTCACAAAAAAATAGAAGCATGAAAAAATACATTTTCGCAAGATGATTTGAAATCAATGGGCATAAGAAAAAAAACTTTTAAAATAATGTTCTCATTTTTAGAGCTGGCCCGAACGGTTCGCCGGCGAACTTCCGTGGTTCGCGATCGCGGAGAACCGCGAACTTTTCCAAAAGTTTGGTTTGCCCCCATAATACACCATTAGGGTCAACTTTGATATTCTTTTCTTTTTTAAAACTTTTTTTATGTTCAGAAGGTGGGAAATAAAAAAAAAATGACGTGGGATCCCCCTTACAGAGCATATTTAACCCCTAGTCCCCCATGCAGGCTGTGATAGCCAGAATGCGGAGCCCTGGCTGACTGGAGGAGGTGTGGGTGACGACGGCCTGGGGGGTTCATGTTGGCATCTGGGGGTCCCCTTTAAGAAGGGGACCCCAGATGCCTGCCCCCCTCCCAGGAGAAATGAGTATAGGGGTACATAGTTTCCACAAAGAGGTAAATGAAATAAAAACACAACCACGAGAAAAGTCCTTTAATAACCTTAATTAACCAGGAATTCTTACCTGTACCTTTAAAAAAATGTTCCCACGCCAATATCCTCGGAAAAGGTCCCACGCCAATATCCTCGAACTTGCGACCTTCATTAAGTTGATTGAAGATCACCGCACACCAACGCTGCACTGCCATTGGTTCCTTAACAGACCAATGGGGGTCAGGAGGATCCCCATTGGTAGATAAGGAACCAATTGGGAGCCTTGGAGGGAATTTTAAAGATGCTTTTAGCTCTCAGCTATAGTTAGTATAGCTGAGAGCGCGTCTTATGCGGACGAAATACCACTGGCTCCCACTGCCCTCCCTGCCTTCCATGCCTATCACCCTCACCCATGCTGGCACCCAGTGCACCCATGCGTGCACTGGGTGCCAGCATGGGTGTGGTGAGAGGTGTGGGAGGCAAGGAGGACAGCGGGAGCTGGCAGAATAGTGTCTGAATAGGACATGCTCTCAGCTATACTTAGTATAGCTGAGAGCTACAAGCATCTTTAAATTTCCCTCCAAGGCTCCCCATAGGTTCCTTATCGACCAATGGGGATCCTCCTGATCCCCATTGGTCTGTTAAGGAACCAATGGCGGTGCGGTGTTGGTGCGCAGTGATCTTCAATCAACTTAATGAAGGTCAGGTTCCCATACTGGGAATCTTGTAAAAGTTGAGGGACGCATGGATTCCTCTCAGTATCAGCAGATTCTGGAGACTAATGTACAGGAATCAGTGACAAAGCTGAAGCTGCACCGGGGCTGGATCTTTCAACAAGACAATGACCCAGTGGAGTACTTTGACACTTTGGGTGTTTTGGAGTACTTTGTCATTATAGCAGTAATACACTATGTGCAGTTTTGTTTAATTTTATAGGTGGCATGACAAGAGAAGAGGAGTGCTGTCTCAGTAAAATAATATAGACGTTTATATGCGTATTTGATACCTTCAACCAGAATCCAGACTCTCATCGGAACCTACAGGAAGCGTTTAGAGGCTGTAATTTCTGCAAAAGGAGGATCTACTAAATATTGATTTTATTTATTTTTTGTGGTGCCCAAAAATGTATGCCCCTGCCTAATTTTGTTTAAACAATTATTGTGCACTTTCTGTAAATCCAATAAAATAAACTTCATTTCACTTCTCAAATATCACTGTGTGTGTCTCCTATATGATATATTTAACTGACATTTTTTATCGTAACAACCAACGATTTATACAGGAAATCATGACGATTAACAAGGTTGCCCAAATTTCGCATCCCACTGTAATTGTGCACTTTCCAATACCCTCTTTAAGGATCTTCAACTTCACTATCACATCCACCTTCCAGCCAGATAACTATGGAGCCCAAAGCATACAAGCACAGTCCAGCTCTGATTGTTACTATCCTATTCCTACCTCCTCCCATAGCCCCATGCACTGTATCCCAGGTTCCTCACATTCAATTTTATTAGAATTGAGTAAAAGTAGGGTTGGAATACCTTTGAGGCTTTTATTGTTGCCTGTACCAAGGGCATAACTACAGGGGAGCAGCCCCTGCGACTGCAAGGGGCCCAGAGCTGTAAGGGGCCCCCAACTACTACTTTATTCCCTCTGATAAAAGGGGTCCATTCTTCAGATCAGGTGTTTTTGTGGCTTCACTTTTTATGGGTGTGAAGATTATGATGTCCACACTTGTTTTGTGAGGCTTGTAAGATGGGTGCTCAGGCTGTGAGGATCACCAGAGGAAGGCAAGGGAAAGGGTGTGACCATTGGGGGGACTCATCACGCCCCTGCCTGCATCCTGCCTTTATCCTGTTGACAGAATTCATAATCTCTTCCTACTCTTTCCAATGCTAAAAAATACAGAAAGAAAGCTTTGCCTTGACTAAAACCATCTATGTGAACATGAGTTTATCTGCAAAACATTTACTCTCCAAAGGATTTTAGGACCGGTATAAAAAACCCTAGACTAGAAGGAGAAAATTCAGCTACAGATTGGTGCAGCTTTATACTGCAATCATCAAATCAATTGTTACATCATCAGTAAGTGCCTGGTTCGACTCCTGCTCCATTTTTGGCTGAGACTGCAGAACCTCATCTGATCAGAAAGTGTGTGGTAAGGTTCCTGCTCCAGTTGCAGTTGAGACTGCAGCGCATCATCCGATCAGAAAGAATGATTGGCTGCTGCTTACCTTTCCTGCACTAGCATGTGCAGAAAGGGCATAACCAAGATTGCCTGTGATCCCTCTCACCCTGCCCACTTCCTCTTTCAACTTCTGCCTTGAGGGGTAAGATACTGCTCAGTTGTAACAAAAACTTCCAGGCACGGGAGCCAGTGTTGCTCGGATACAATCCGTGATCATGGCATAGACGTGATTCACGAGCATTTTTTCACTATCCAACATCATGATCTGAATCTGTGATTGGGAATCGATCATGGCAGTCAATCCAAATTCAGCCTTTATTCCAAGTATTCGACCTGTGACCACGGCCCTGATCACGGGAAAAATATCTGTGATTATCACCTGAAATTCATTTTTTTAATTTCCCACCTTCTGAACATAAAAAAGTAAAGAAAAATAGGAAAAGAATATTTTCCCACTGGTTTTTTTTTTGCATACCCTGCAAATTTCGTGTTTCTAGCATGTAAGAAGGCTTTGCCATTAACCACTAAAGTCTACGGGTTTTGCTTCATTAACTAACCACATTTAAATGTATACATTTTTCCTTTGAAATTTTAAAATCAAATTTCCCAAAAACTACAAGGTCTTTCTGAAAAAAATGTTTTCCTCTTGTTCCCACTATTCTTCTTAACATATCTGGCAAATTTGGTGTTTCTACCATGTAAGGAGGCTTTGCTATTAGCTGCTAAAGTCGGTGGGTTTTGGTGGGCTTTTAATCACGAATCACAGCCCGTGATTCCGGATTTTAGAAGCAATTACGGGTAAAATCCGTGCCATTTCAAAACCGGATCAAAAACACGTACTTGGTGGATTTTGATTCCGTCGTGGCCGGATTTATTTGAATCCGTGATGGGGGGTATCCGAGCATCCCTAACGGGAACTGTCACTTCCCTCAGTTGGTGGCCCTGATTAATGTAGAACCATGATAACCATCCAGAACAAACAGAAATTCTGAAACTGTCAGGACTTGAAAGCATTACAGCACAGAGCTGGAAAAGTACTGCTCTTATCCTGTTTTCTACTTTTTTAAAACTCCTATAGTGTCTTTGATTTGAAATATCTATATATTGTCTGTCCTCGTATTATATTATCTGTCTGTTAAACAGCTGCCCAATCAAATCACTTTTAATTGCAAACTTTGTTTGTCCAAATACAATTTTTCTGACTAATTATGTCACAAAAAAGCCTTCTCAGAAGTTGCTGCCATTAGGATCCTACATTAAGAGAGTGAGCAAAGTAGATCTAACTATAGAACTGTTGATGTTATTGTTTAATTCGATGGAGAAGGAAAAGGGTGACAACTCACATCGAAAAAGGTACTGGACATAGTACATATTATCCTCATAGTGGCACGCAAAGAACAATCGATAGATTTACTCAACGGTGCCCTCAATATGGGATCTAACGGAGGAATTATGACATATCATGTACATGGATAAAGTGAACGCTTATTCAAATAAAGAGGTTCTTTAGGCGCTTTAGGCGCTGGAAGGCATTTTTACTACATACCATGTCGCAAGCAGATCTCCATACCTTAATGGAACCATATAAGTATATATCATGGTATGCTATGTAACAACTGAAAGGTTCCCTGGGCCATTTGGAATTAAGAGGACATGCAAATATAATGCAGAACTCGTAAGAGAGAGATAAGAGGGAGGGAGAGCTGTTTTGGGGAGGGGTGAGATGAAGACTTTTTTCACCCATTTTTTATGATGACATATAAGGGATCAGAAATGAGAAGTTTGATCTTATGAGCAACATGTGTACAAATATGGACACCCTAATATGCTTCAAATATACCTGTATATGTTTATAGTGAAAATGGTTAAATAAAACACTTTTCAAAAAAAAAAAAAAAGGAACCTACATATTCCCAGTCAGCTATAAATGTAGAAAGTAGTGTTATTATATACTAAACACTAAGTCATGAATTTTGGCATTAATGATACAGAGACCTATGTGATCTGTGTGGTTTTTTGGATGATGTAAAGCATGTTTATCCACCACTGGATTTTATAAGGGTCAGTATTGCAATAGCGCAATACACGGCAGTATCCTTCTACAGCCTGACGTGTCCAGTAGTTTAAAGTTTACCTATGTTAAGTCCACGTCTCTTGTCAAGCCACTGACTGCAGTTGTTTAATGCAATAGAGCTTTAACTGAACTAACATGAGTACCAGAGTTGACTAAAATAAAGCACTTCACAAGTTAAGGTGTTCTCAACCTGCCAGAACTAGCCAGTGGTAATTAATGTGTATAAATTATAAGCACGTCGGGACTTAACCCTTCCCTGCTCAAAGGATTAAGTTCTAATTTCATCTGATCCCATCTGAACAAATACCAGGCAATTATAGTGTTCTTATGTGACCTTATGGGGCATGTGTCTCTGGTCCCTCAGCCAGTGCTACTATAGTGGATGTAAAGCCAAGACTTGGGAGAACCCTGGCTCCTTCACACTGTTTTTGTTGGCAGCGCTCTGTGGATTCTCAGCCTGGCAAGAAAGCACCATTTTGAAAGTACTGGCAGCCATCATGCGGTTTGTCACAGCGCTGCTTATGATTTAGAATCCTGATTTAGGCTCAACACTGTGCTCTTTTGTTTGTCCCTGTTTGTACATTATTTGCAAGTTTGTATTCGTTAATAAACGTCCTAAGAGTTTAGCATATCGTGGTATGTAGTATGGCAGCCGTAGTGAGAACTATCAGAGGCAAGACATGGCTTTTCAATTACACTTCATGATTAAGTGAGGTCTAATACACACCATGTGCTATTTACAAGACGTGTAAATCATTATACAGGGCAAATGCAGCATGATATGATTTTGAGTCAATAAAAAGTAATTTTCAATATAGGCAGTAGATGGTCTTGTCTTAAATACCCCCTATCTATGCACAGCCTTAGAGATCAGTAGTTGGATGGAGGAGGATACTTTGAAAGTCATGCTCTACCATAATGGTTACTTAGAAGTCAGGGAAATCAATGTGGGGTGGGGAATTTTGGCGAGTCAGTAGAGGAGACAACAGTTGTCCATCTCACAGATCCTTGTTTTTGATCCATGCCCACTAAGGTTGCAACCTACCAGTATTGGAAAATGTAGGGCAAATAGGCTTTACTTTTTACTCTCCAAATCCACCACGATAGTTAACTTTTAGCAATGTGCCAGTGTTTACATTTTAATTATAAACTTTAAATTGTTTTATACCAATAGCACTAAATTGAACATTTTAACATCAAGGATCATAAAATTTCATAAAAGGTTGCAGATTGGGTACACTTAGTCCTTTACTACATAGGGCAACATTGGTTATTTATGTGAATCTAGAAACCAGTACTTACCATGGGTACCATCTCTGATTAGCAAACAAGACTAAGAATACAAATATACTGTTACGTTTATTCTGCAAAAGGGAAGTTAGACTGTATGCTCTGCTTGGACAGGGGCTGACATAAGTGTACTCTGAGCCCTACTGTGTACAATATGATGTACTATAGCAAAATTGAATACATCTGCAGAACACAAAAAATGTAAGTTTTCTGACTTTCCTGTACAAATAACAAAGTTTATGGGAAACAGTTTGTCCTAAGGAGTAGGATAGCCACCTAGCATCAATTGTTTAACTCAGCAGGAGCCCTTCAAATGCACTGCTGGAAATGGACATATGTATGTGTGGCTTGCAGCTTGCTTTGTGTATATTTTTAGCCGAGGGTTCTTTACATTTGTATGTATCTGCTAAGCCTCTTGAGCTCCTCACATGTTAGTTATCAGCTTGGTTCAGTGGACTACCATCTGTGTACAATGTTTGACATGATGAGCGCATGATCCACTACTCACTACTCTATGAGGTTGATTCACTAAGCTGTGCTGCTACAGCAGCACAGCTTAATGACAACAGAGAGTGTTATAATCCCCTGTGCATGCTGATAAATTACATGCTTGGCTCAGGTAGCTCAAAGAGCGCTTCCTTATACTTAATGAGCACTCCACTGAACCCACCCAGAGCCTGGCAAGTTCAGTAGCTTCAAATATGATATTCCTGCACTTCGATTGGCCCAATAGCCTGTACAAGTGACTGTCACTTCAGTCAGGCTATTGGGCCAATCAAAGGGCAGGAATATAGTAATTAGAAGCTACTGGACCCGCCAGGTGGGTTCAGTGGAGCGCTTGTTAAGTATAACGAAGCGCTCTTCAAACTACCTGAGCCGAGCGTAACTTATCTGTGCATGCTATGGCTGCATAGCATGCGCAGGGATTATAACACTCTCTGCTGTCATTATTGTGCTGCTGTAGCAGTGCAGCTTAGTGAATCAACCTCTTTGTGTTCTGTTCCTTAAAGAGGAACTGTAACGACAAAACGGCCCCTGGGGGTACTCACCTCGGGTGGGGGAAGCCTCAGGATCCTAATGAGGCTTCCCACGCCGTCCTGCGTCCCTCGGGGGTCTCGCTGTAGCCCTCCGTACAGCCGTGATGTAATATTTACCTTCCTGGCTCCTGCGCAGGCGCTCTGATGGCTGTCGGCGCCGAAGTAGGCGGAAATACCCGATCGCCGTCGGGTCTGCTCTACTGCGCAGGCGCAAGTTTCCGGCGCCTGCGCAGTAGAGCGGACCCGACGGAGATCGGGTATCTCCGTCTATTTCCGTGCCGAAAGTCGCCACAGCGCCCCCGCTGGAGCCAGCAAAGGTAAATATTGAAGCTACAGTCGGCTCTGTCGCCGGCTGTTCGGAGGCCTGCAGCGAGACCCCCGTGGGACAGAGGACGGCGTGGGAAGCCTCATTAGGATCCGGAGGCTTCCCCCACCCGAGGTGAGTACCCCCCAGGGGAGGTTTTTGTTGTTACAGAGTCTCTTTAACCAGTGTACTAAACATCTATACACATTTTCCCCTAGTCCCTGCATTCTAAGCTTTTGCACCAGGCTATTGTGCAGAACAGAGCCGAGCGCCTTTGCAAAGTCCAAGTAGACAATGCCTATTTCTTTCCTGAGATCTTAATTTGCATTAACCACTTCATAAAAGCTGACGGTGTTGGTCAGACAAGACTTGTCTTTAGTAAAACCATGCTGGTGATGATGAACTGAAATGAAATGACGGTATAATGGGCTACATCATTTGTATAGCATCCCTTAAGGTGCCTTTAAACAGTTTATACACAACTGATCATAAAGTGACCCTGAGACGACGAATAATAAAAGATTTATACATACCTGGGGCTTCCTCCAGTCCCCTCCGCACTGATCGCTCCCACACCATCTTCCTCCACCTCCTTGTTCTCCCATTAGCAGCCCCGATAGCTTGGCAACTCGGAGCGCACTTTTCACATTTTCACAGGTGGTGACGTCTTTAGTACTGGCAATCGATCTCTGAGGAATGTTGATCAGGATTATAAAGCCTGTAGAAAAGATCTCGGGTCTCCCAGAATGCTCCTGGGTGTAATTCCGCATAATAAACAGCCTAGGCTAAGCCTCAGTGTGGGGGTGGGGCTATGCCAATAAAGAGCAATATATACAGTAGCTGTAGGAAGAGTTTCTGATGCTGAAACCAGGATAGTTAACAGAAATGTGGGTATCCTGAATAATTGACTGCATTCTATTACATGTTGTTACGGTACCTCTTTAACGGGTTCTTTTTAAGTTTCAAATACCACTTGAAGAAGACCATACAACAGCAAATGAAGTCTATTCATCAGTCGTATAAGTGTGGGACGCCACTTATTTGCTTCTAAGCACAGAATGGTTTTGTTGCAGACGTCTCAGTATTTTCATTAGCAAATTTACCATGACCTGTTCTCAAGACGCTGCCAAAAAATGACTACTGGATCTATTGTCTGTCATTTGTTTGCTTCTGAACAGTTCACTTAATTCCATCTAGGTGATTTATAATGTGGAAAATCTTGCAGAGCGTCAAAGTTATGTGTTTTGTAATTAGTAGGACCCGCCATTGTATGCTTTTGTGACTCACGTCTTCAACATCTATAAAAGAGCCTATTAATTGAGCTTAAAGCAAACAAGCCTTGTTTTCATATATATTTACATATTTAATCTATGTACTTAATATGCTGTATTTGCTGGGACATGATGAATGACAAGATCTCATTACCAGTGTAAAGTGTACGTGGAGCAGATGCTGTGGTATGTTTATTAGCACATTCACATCATCAAGCAGGAGGTTTTTGGCCAGTTTCCTCTAGATGGGCAATTCACTTATTCAATGCAGTCTTTCTGACCATGTAAGCCGTTGTAAAAAGCACAAAACTCCTATGTGGGGGAACATGGCGAGCCCTGATGACTTTACTGACAGGCAAACTTTTAACTCTTCAAGGCATCTCTGCAGCCACAATTTCATAAAAAAAGGTGTACAGAGTGTCCAGAAACTCAGACAGTGACATGGCAGAGGGGGACCAAGGGCAAAATATCAATTTTTAAAAAACATATTTCCGCAGAGGCTTTTTTTCTTGTGTAAATGCAAAAAAAAACACATATAGTTTATAGATTTCTCAAATTAAGGTCTTTAGAATGGCTGCCATGTTTACCTGCCTAAAAATTATGTGCAGCCACTGAGTGCCTGAAAAATATTGCATTTATCTGCCTAAACATTTTAAATTGCAGCCACTGTATGATAGGCCTGAAAAATTGGGCAGTTACATGCCTACACATTTGAAATTGCAGCCACAGAATGTAAGTCGTAAAAAACTGAGCTGTTACCTGCCTAAACATTGCTCTTGCAGCCACTGGAGACCAGAAAAACTGGACAATTACACGCCAAATACATTTTTAATTTCAGACACTCTATGAGAGGCTTAAAATAACTGGCATAGTGGCATGTGCCTGCCTAATAATATTAAATAATAATAATCAAATCTGGGTGGTGGTGATGCAGGATAGCTGTACCTGTGGCCAGGGCAGACATGAGGACTAAAATAATTGACATGAGCCAAGCTAATATTTTGTAAAAATCCAATTCAAGTAGGACCAAATGACATACTAAGTGGTGGTGGTGTAGGATAGAGATGGCCCAAACCTCCGATTTCCGGTTTGAGAACCGGGAACGCGAACTTCCGCAAAAGTTTGGTTCGCACAAACTTTCGCAAACCACAATAGACTTCAATGGGGAGGCAAACTTTGAAAACTAGACACACTTATGCTGGCTACAAAAGTGATGGGAAAGATGTTTCATGGGGTCTAACATCTGAGTTTTTGCATGGATGAGTGGGATAGATGCGGAAAGTCCTGGGGAAAAATCTGGATTTGATGCAAAGCAGCGTTTTAAGGGCAGAAATCACATTGAATGCTAAATTGCAGGCCCAAAGTGCTTTAAAACATCTTGTATGTGTATACATAAATCAGGGAGTGTAATTAAAGTACTGCTTCACACTGACACACCAAACTTACTGTGTAACGCACCGCAAACAGCTGTTTGTGTAGTGACGGCCGTGCTGGACTGGTGCGCACCATAGCGAGAGTGCAGGGCGTGGCAGTTTTCAAGCCCATATGGTCGCCGGGCTGTGGTAGCTCAATGATAGTGACTATCCAGTGACTGTCCAGCTGATCAAATTTGGTCTGTCCACAATGAAGCAACGACCTTATTATCTTGGGTGTGGTCCCCCAACCCCCCCGAGACACTCATATAGCCGTCGATCATTGCTTCATTGTGATACGCAAGCCCCTTCAACGCGGCAAGGTAATGATCAGGAAGGGGAATTGGCACATGTACATGCCTTTTGTTTTGTTGTTGCATCTGCAGTGCAGCCAGAAAAATTAGGCAGGCATGTACACGCACCAGAAGAAGTAGTATAGCGGCCGCTGCTAGCAGCGGCCTTAAAAATTCAGGAATCCACCTGGAGTCCTGGACCCTGTTGGTGGTGTCGGAGAAGGCAGTCAAGCGGCCTGCGGGCAGAGGTGCTGTGTGGGGAGCGACTTAGTCTTGGGGCAGGTAGTCACACAGCGTGCAGGCAGAGATGTTGTGTGTGGGGACTGACTTAGTCTTCGGGCAGGCCTGAGCGTGCTTTGCAGACCAGTCATGGTCTTGGGTCAGATGGACCCTTGACCCAACGCTGTGTGCCAGAGATGTCACCACTTGCCTTTCAACATCACGGTACAGTTTAGGTATCGCCTTTTTTGAGAAAAAAATTGGCATGGTATCTTCTACTCCGGTGTGTGGCTTTGCTTTTGTGTGCTGCTTTTCCTCAGGTGGTCATCCCATTACAGTTTGTGCTTTGTAATCATGTGCCTTCGTAAGGTAGTTGTCACTACGCGGGTCTTCGTCTTTCCACGGCTCAATTTTCCGTGTATGTCTTATTTTGAAATCAGGTCTAGATCTTCTGGAACTGAGTCACAGAAGATCACTTTAATTAAAACTTTATTACAGGGTGATTCACAAACTTGGGCCTATGGTCTGGACCCTGATCATGAAGCCCTCACCTCTGTAGAAAGTTTTTTTGAAGCGATGGCTACTATTTATGCTGATCCTGATATCTCTGCCACTGCTGCTCACAAGCTAAGAGATCTCTGTCAGGGTCAATATACTGCTGAAGAGTATGCTGCAGAGTTCAGGAAATGGTCTGTTTCTGTTAAATGGGGTGGGGCAGCCCTCTTGGATCAATTTTTATTTGGGTTAGCAGACTCCGTAAATGATGCACTAGTCAGTCATCCTGAACCTAAAAATTTAGAGGATGCTATCTCATTGGCAATACGGGTGAATAGACGGATTAGGCACCATCGTCAGGGTAAAGCATATTCAGCTTTAGCAAGTGTTAACAAATCTGGTAACAGTTCTTCCGCTTCTAGTGAAGAGCCCATGCAGCTGGGTTTTTCTAAACTCTCCCCAGCTGAGAAACTCAGGAGAAAACAGAAAGTACTTTGTATGTATTGTGGTGTGAAAGGCCATTATGCACAGTCATGTTCTGCAAAGAAGGCTCCGGAAAACTCCAGCGCCTAAGTGAAGTTGGGGAACTTCACTTGGGCGAGCAGCCTCTTCCCCTCAAAATATTTTTTTTTTAATACCAGCAACTATCCATTGGAACAAAAGGCCTTATCATTCTCAGGCTTTTATTGAATCCGGGGCAGCTGGTAATTTCATAGATTCTGTCCTTGCCGCTGATTTGGGTATTCCTGCTGTGTCTTTGCAGAGCAAACTTTATGTCACTGCCATTGATGATACTCATTTACAAGCTAAACAGCCTATCTCCATTACTCCTGAAGTCTCCCTGCAGGTTGGGGCTATGCATTTTGAGAAAATTCAGTTTTGGATGCCCTCAAGCCCTTTGGTTCTGGGTCTGCCATGGTTGCAGGTCCACAACCCTCGTATTGATTGGTGCTTAGGAAAGTCCGTGGCCACATAGCCATATACAGTTAATTAATTGGCTCTCACTGTATTGCAGCACGTTCTGTCATATTACCGACACACTCACGTTTCCTGGAAGGTTACGAGATAGTAGCGTACCGGCACTTCCTAGTTAGTTGCTCTAACTAGGAAGTGCCGGTACGCTACTATCTCACTCTCTGGAAATGAGCGGCAACTAAGAGCTAAGGGTCACCGGCCGGGACCCGAGCTGCTTGCGGAATATCAAAGCTTGAAGGCTGCAGGAGTGGGAGTATCCGCATCACCTTCCAGGATACGTTAATGTGTCGGTAATACGACAGAAGGTGCTGCAATACAGTGAGAGCCAATTAATGAACTGTATATGGCTATGTGGCCACGGAGTTACTTTTGATTGAAACCGTGGGATGAAATACATATGAATGATCAGTCACTGCATGACATTATAGAAATCAATCGATTAATTGGACTATACTGGCCAGTTAAATAGCGTGCGATTTTGACAGTTGGACGGTACTCTTATGCTGGAAGTTTGCTTGAAAGATTTTTATACTTTGGCAAATACATGAAAGGAATATATCAATGTAGCTACGAAGAGGAGTCTGTATAACAAAAAATTTTTAGGATTTTTTAACAGTACATCAAGCAGTTTTGCATAGGCAGTTGTTCAGTTATACTGTTGGTGGGTTATTTGGGTGTAATCTGAGACAGTACGAGCGGTGACACTGTGAAGGATAATTGCTGTATTGAACACAGACCACTATTGTATTTTATATTTTATTTGAATCATAGATATTTTAATAAAAAGGGATTTATTCTTGCAAAATTGATTTGCACAGGCGCAGGAGTTATTTTGATGTTGTTCTAATAGTGTAAGGTGGTGGTTTTCCTTGCTAACTCTATGCTGCCAACCGATACTGCATAAATAAGCGCCACAACAATATTTTTTATAAGACGCAGATCCTGTCAACTGGTCTTCACAGGCCTGCAAGGCTTTCTCTGATCTTAAAGCAGCCTTTTGCTCCGCTCCTATTCTTACTCACCCAGACGTTGGGTTGCCCTTCTTTGTCGAGGTAGATGCCTCTGAGATTGGGGTAGGAGTAGTTCTCTCGCAGTTTTCTGGCTGGCCTGAGCATCTACACCCATGTGCGTTCTTCTCTAAGAAATTCTCTTCAGCAGAACGCAATTATGATATTGGCCACAGAGAACTTTTAGCTGTCAAAATGGCCTTTGAGGAGTTACAGTTTATACAGACCATAAAAACATAGAATATATAGAGGGGGCTAAGAGGCTCAATCCTAGGCAGGCACGCTGGACAATGTTTTTTTCCCGTTTTAATTTTGTCATCACATTATAAACCGGGGTCCAAGAATGTGAAGGCTGATGCCTTGTCGAGAAGTTTCGAACCTGAAATATCCCAACTGGTTACTTCAGCAATGATTCTACCTTCATGTTGTGCTTTGGCAGCTGTACACACTCAAGAAATTCCTGATATGAGTAGTTCCTTGCAGCCCTTTCAACAAGAAAGCCCTTCTGGAAAACCTCCTAATGTAGATTATGTCCCTTTGCATCTCTGCCTTCAAACACTTCAATTGTTTCATGAGACTAAGCTGGCAGGGCATACAGGTGAAGCCAAGACGTTGGAACTTTTGTCTCATCATGTGTGGTGGCCTTCACTAATTAAAGATTGTAAAGCTTTTGTGGCAGCTTGCGCCACCTGTGCCAGAAATAAGGTTCCTCGGGTCGCTCCCCGAGGTCACCTGGTGCCCCTACCCATTCCATCCAAACCATGGTCTCATTTGTCAATGGATTTTGTGGTTGATTTGCCTTCCTCTGGGGGTAAAAGGGTGATCCGGGTTATCGTTGATCGCTTTAGTAAAATGGCACATTTTGTTCCTCTTTCAAGTCTGCCCTCTCCTAAAGAATTGGCTGAATTATTTGTGGTCCATGTGTTCCTGAGAACAGTTTTGGGGATCACTTTGTCCTTCTTTTCTGGTTTCCACCCAGAGACCAATGGACAAACTGAAAGAACTAATCAATCCTTGGAGCAGTACCTCCGTTGCTTTGTCTCAGACTGTCAGGAGTCATGGCTTGACTTCCTGCCTTTATTCTGAATTCGCTTTTAATAATCTCTCTAGTTCATCAACCAAGCTATCACCTTTTCAGATCGTTACTGGCCAAAATCCCCAATTCACTTGTTTCCCATCCTCACCTTCTCCTTTTCCAGCCCTGGAGGAATGGAGTTCCCACATCCAGCGTATCTGGCCTCAAGTTCAGCAGAATTTACAGAACGCTGTTTCTCGTTAAAAATTCTACGCTAATGCTCAGCGTTTACCTGAATTAAAATTTGCTCCCGGAGATTTTGTTTGGGTATCCACCCGTAACATTTCTTTACGCCAACCTTCTGCCAAGTTAGGGCCAAGATTTATTGGTCCTTACCCCATTCAAGAGAAAATTAATGATGTAGTCTATCGGGTAGCATTGCCTCAGTCCATCAAAGGAGTCGATTAATTTCATAAATAAGAAACACCGAGAGCCCAATATAGTGTAGTATGTATTGGAAACCGTGGATAAATGTAAGTGTGAGATGAATATACTCACAAACATGGGTTACCTCTTAGGCAACCACTGTAGATGCAGGTGAGATTAGACATGTCCTCACTCAGGATTAAGATGTCGCTCTATGTAGATCAGAAAAGTAGGGGTAGGTCACCCCTCCACCAGGGGTGGACACAGTATTATCGTAAGAGAACAGAAGCGCCAGCAGGATAAAAGGTAATACATTTTTTTTAAATTTGCTGGGAGGCAGTGGTGGACTTACCTCCAGAAAGCAGACTGTCTGAATTAAACAAATACATTTATTATTGGTACCTCAAAAGATGCAACGCGTTTCGCAGGCACAGCCCGCTTCATCAGACAATAAGATAGGGGACAAACTGTGGACAAAGACAAAACGCTCCTGGATAGTGCTGTATAGCATGAACTCATTCCCGCAGGGCAACCGCTTCGCGGTATTGGTTTTTGACCCTGCAAAGTTTGGCATGCGAAAGCAGATGCATTTCTGCGTGAGCATGTCTCATGGTAAGCCATTTTAGCCAGATTTGCACAGCTAGACTTGAAAGGGTTAAGCTTGGTGTAGAGCACGCATACATTTTCTTGTGATTGAGCATATTTGCATTCTGTCCTTTGGAGGCAGGTGATGGATGGTTTGCTCTATAAGTGGGCTGTCTGTGCCTGTCCTCCCCCCCCTTCTGGAGTGATGTGTGTGAGCCAGCCCTGAGCCCCACAGCTCGGGGTGACCCACGCGTCACTCCTTTCCCATGCAGTGCCCCGAGTCGATGCGCAGCAGCAGAACGCAATGGACGTTCAGGTAAGTGCCTGTTTTTAAATTTTTGGGAGATGGGTGCGGATGCCCCCCCCCCCCCCGGCGCCGGCCACGCTTGGGGGGGTCGTCTGCGCTACCCAGCCTCCACCTCCGGGGTGTTGCTGTGGTCCCTAGGCAGTGAGAGAGCCTGGGGCCCCGCAGCCCCCCCGGTTGTATGGGGGCAATGGGAAGCCTCCCCGAGGCGCTCCTGGATAGTTCTGTATAGCATGAACTCATTCCCGCAGGGCAACCGCTTCGCGGTATTGGTTTTTGACCCTGCAAAGTTTGGCATGCGAAAGCAGATGCATTTCTGCGTGAGCATGTCTCATGGTAAGCCATTTTAGCGAGATTTGCACAGCTAGACTTGAAAGGGTTAAGCTTGGTGTAGAGCACGCATACATTTTCTTGTGATTGAGCATATTTGCATTCTGTCCTTTGGAAGCAGGTGATGGATGGTTTGCTCTATAAGTGGGCTGTCTGTGCCTGTCCTCCCCCCCCCCCTTCTGGAGTGATGTGTGTGAGCCAGCCCTGAGCCCCACAGCTCGGGGTGACCCACGCGTCACTCCTTTCCCATGCAGTGCCCCGAGTCGATGCGCAGCAGCAGAACGCAATGGACGTTCAGGTAAGTGCCTGTTTTTAAATTTTTGGGAGATGGGTGCGGATGGCCCCCCCCGGCGCCGGCCACGCTTGGGGGGGTCGTCTGCGCTACCCAGCCTCCACCTCCGGGGTGTTGCTGTGGTCCCTAGGCAGTGAGAGAGCCTGGGGCCCCGCAGCCCCCCCGGTTGTATGGGGGCAATGGGAAGCCTCCCCGAGGCGCTCCTGGATAGTGCTGTATAGCATGAACTAATTCCCGCAGGGCAACCGCTTCGCGGTATTGGTTTTTGACCCTGCAAAGTTTGGCATGCGAAAGCAGATGCATTTCTGCGTGAGCATGTCTCATGGTAAGCCATTTTAGCCAGATTTGCACAGCTAGACTTGAAAGGGTTAAGCTTGGTGTAGAGCACGCATACATTTTCTTGTGATTGAGCACATTTATTATTGGTACCCCAAAAGATGCAACGCGTTTCGCAGGCACAGCCCGCTTCATCAGACAATAAGATAGGGGACAAACTGTGGACAAAGACAAAAGACGTTGCTGTAGCGAGCCACATAAAATTAACTAAATATGTAGTATCATGCAAATTGTATGCAACATTTTCACAATATAAACACTGGATATAAGGTTGCACAATTAAAACAGGGTTGACAGACCCTAGCATCAAAAAAATCCACAAAAAAGTCAGTGCATCTTGTAGCCTAAGGAAAAATTCAATTTAGTGTAGGAGGTAAGAAAGTGCAGAGTGCTAACTATGTAGTGCAAAATATTGCTAATAATAAGGTGCCGTAGTGTAGCAGCACAAAATAAGTGATCGCAGATACAATTAATTGTAAAGTGCAGCAGTATAGGGCAAGTATAAGTAAAAATACATTGCATAAAAGTATGTAGTATCATGCAAATTGTATGCAACATTTTCACAATATAAACACTGGATACAAGGTTGCACAATTAGAACAAGGTTGACAGACCCTAGCGTCATAAAATCCACAAAAACGTCATTGCATCTTGTTGCCTAAGGACAAATTCAATTTTGTGTAGGAGGCAAGAAAGTGCAGAGTGCTAACTATATAGTGCAAAATATTGCTAATAATAAGGAGCCGTAGTGTAGCAGCACAAAATGAGTGACCGCAGAAAATAATCGTAACGTGTAGCAGTAGAGGGCAGTTATAAGTATCTGCCCTATACTGCTACACGTTTCCATTATTTTCTGCGGTCAAGATGCACTGACTTTTTTGTGGATTTTTGACGCTAGGGTCTGTCAACCTTGTTTTAATTGTGCAACCTTATATTCAGTGTTTATATTGTGAAAATGTTGCATACAATTTGCATGATACTACATACTTAGTTAATTTTATGTGGCTCGCTACAGCAACGTCTTTTGTCTTTGTCCACAGTTTGTCCCCTGTGCCTGCGAAACGCGTTGCATCTTTTGGGGTACCAATAATACATTTATTTGTTTAATTCAGACAGTATTTTGAGTCTGCTTTCCGGAGGTAAGTCCACCACTGCCTCCCAGCAAATGTTAAAAATTTGTATTACCTTTTATCCTGCTGGCGCCTCTGTTCTCTTACGATAATGATTAATTTCATGTCTCTCTCTTAAAACCAGCTGTTAACAAAGTGTCATCTTCAGCTCCTTCGCCCCCTGTCAAGGTTGATGGAGAACCTGAGTACGAAGTTGAGATAATTCTTGATTCTCGAAAAATCCGCAATTCCTTACAATACTTAGTGGATTGGAAAGGATATGGTTCTGAGGAGAGATGCTGGGTCCCCGCATGTCAGGTTCATGCTGACCATTTGGTGAAAAAATGTAATCTTGAATACCCTGATAGACCTGGTAGAGAGTGTTCGGAGACCACTTCTCAGGGGGGGGGGGTTAATGTAACAAACGTATCTTCCGGTAGCGAGTCCCGCGGCGTCTCTGGCGGGACTCGCTCGCGTATTGGGTCTTATGCTCAGTTGTCCTCCAGCGGCATCCCCAGCACCCCTGCGGCGGTACTTCGTCACACATGCGTGTGCAATGCGGCCAGATGGGCGCGCACGGGGCAGAGCAGCCTGTACAGGCTGAGAAGGCGTGTCAAATAGGTGTCAGCTGTGATGTCATCAGCTGACACTTTTTTTGCAGGAGGAGCTGGCAGTTCTGGGGGTGGGCTTCTGCCCTGTGTCTTGGCTACTTAAGGCAGAAGATGACATTTGCTCCTCGGCCTTGATACTAATCAGTTCGCTGGTTCTTGGTCCTTATCCTAGTGAGATAGTTGTTTGAGAGCTACATTTATATATTGCGCACTCCGTGATATATATGTACTCTAGTTAGTCTAGAACTGTGTAATTGTAATTATTATTGTATTGTATTCTTTGAATGATCCGGCAAGTCCACCATTCTGATGAAAGTCTCATCCCTTTGTACCTCAGTCATCTGACACCCGTTAGACCTAGGCTAGCCTAACGACCTTGTTTCAGTCTTATCTCTATCTGTACCTCAAATATCTGATCTTATGTGTATGACTTCGGCTTGACTATAGACTTAGCACTTGTCTCAACCCCTTGTACTGTG
The DNA here is from genome assembly GCF_040937935.1 of Hyperolius riggenbachi. Classification (NCBI taxonomy): domain Eukaryota; kingdom Metazoa; phylum Chordata; class Amphibia; order Anura; family Hyperoliidae; genus Hyperolius; species Hyperolius riggenbachi. The sequence continues at coordinate 370,198,032 of NC_090648.1, read as the reverse complement.
GCCATTTGATTACCTTAGCCTGTAATTGACCTAGCTCTGCATTAATCCTTCTGTACCACACATTTCTGACCTCTTATGTATGACCTAAGCAATGACCTGACCTCGTTTTATTGTATTTCTGTGTGTACGCCAACACCCAGCGTCACACACTTTGTACACAAGAAGGTCCTCAAATTGGGCACGATTGGCAATTTGGCACAGATCGTCCAATTGGGCACGATTGGACAAATCACCCTATTCTTGTAGGCAAGGAAGTGTTATTTGTACCTCTATGGCTGGGAATGGTTCTTCCTGTGCCACCACCCTGAAAAGGGAAATACAGCATCTGTCTAAGATTGTTATGGAACTGCTGCATTTTTATCACCCTCTGTGATGGTGGTAGAATATCCGCCATTTTATGTTTGTACCAAGGGTCTTACAAAGTTGCCACCCAGTACAGGTCCATCCACCTCCTCTGATTCTATTTCACACTCCTCCCTCTGCCCAGGTATAGCAGATGACATAGCCTCCTCTGGTGCTTGTGACAGTTTGAACTCTTCCTCCTCTTCCTTTACTCAACCATGGCCTTGTCAATATCACTTTGCATGGCACACTCTAGAAAAGAAATGTAAGGCATGATGTCACTGATGGTGCCTTTGCTGCAACTGACCAGTTTAATGGTCTCTTCGAAAGGGCTCATCAGTCTGCAGGCATCACATATTAGCATCCATTGCCACGGGTAAACAAAAACCCCAATGCCCCCAAAGGCTGTTCTCTGACACATACTGGGAGATCAACACTACATCAGAGGCTGCCCCTTTCCTGCTTCTCTAGAGCTCGACCAGTGATTTTTTTCAAAAAATCATTATTGATCATTATTGAACAAACTGAACACTTATGAACATATCTTGGATTCAATACAGAGGAATACCTAGATTTAACCGGCTTTTTCTGCTTTTTCTTCCGTGCTACTGAGCAGGTACACTGCGCTGTGCTTCAGGGTTCTCGGTGCTGGAAAGCCCTGGTGGCAGAGGATGGGTTGAAGCCTGTGCATGGCCGGATTTAAGGCACGGTCACAAAGGCCATGGCCTAGGGCACCAGGAAGCAAGGGGCATGCAGCAGCAGACTGGCAAACATGTAAAATGCAGTGGTCATAGACCTGGTCCATGGCTGCCCTGCTTTCACAGTCCCCCCCCCCTCCCTTTCCGGCATAAAGTCCCAATCCTGTGCTCCCCAGACCACTATGCTGAGCATCAGTCGCAGCAGTAACCATGCTTCTCTCACCTAATGTCAATTCTTTCACCGCTCACTTCTCACTCTAGTGCCCATAATCTCCATCTGCTCATGTTGTGTGTAATCATGCTCCTAATGAGGATAGGCTGGGCACTGAAGTGAGAAGATGGACAGCGAACACCTGGAGGAGGGAGAGAGAGACACGGTTAAAGCTGTACATATACTCTTCTGTATATACTCGGCTGGGGATCAGAGGATGGGGAAGAGGGAACAGTGAAGCACAGGACAGGAGGGAGCACAGCACAGGATGGGTCTAGAACACAGGATGAGAGGAGCACAGGGAGAGGGGGCTTTGGTGACAGTGTGCCTTGGGTGGTTATAAGTTTAGACCCAGCCCTAAGCCTCTGGAGGACCCAAAGGTGTCCCTCTCCCAAGGTAAGTATCTAAATGTTCTGCAACTTTGACAGGACTGCGATCCAACCTTTCTCATAGTTTCACTGACAGGAAGTGGTAGACATTTGCCAAACAATTCCCATGCTTTTGGAAGCATGTACATAGGTCGGTACCCAAAGTGATTAAAGCCTTTATTGCTGCTCAACAATTTGATTATCCAATGTTTCTAGGAATCTGAGTGCTCTCTACCCTCTCTGCTAAGTGTTGTGGAAGACAACACTTCTGAATATAAAGAGAACTGGGGCAAGGGAGTATCGAGGACTTGGCGATCTCCCCAGCAGAACTGAGCCAACCAAGCTCCCTGCACAACCCAGCACCCAAGCACCCCCTGGTCAAATTTTGGCTGGGCCTCCCCCTCAACTAACTTAACTAACTGTATATGTAGAGTCATTTAACCACTTGCCGACCAGGGGTGATTTGCCTGATCTGTGCTGCGTGGGCTCTCCAGCCCGCAGCACAGATCAGTATTATGGCAGGGCGATCAGACTTCCCCCCTTTTTTCTCCACTAGGATATGTCCTGCCGAGGGGGTCTGATCGCCGCCGGCCATCTGCGTTTTGCGGTGGGCTCCTCAAAGCCCCCCTCCGCAGCCATTTCCGCCCTCTGCCTCCTTACCTCCCTCCCTCCCTCTCTCCGTAATGCGCAGGACGGAGTTACGTCCTGCGCATTGAAGGATAGGCTTCCGCCTATCAGATGCCGGCGATCCCCGGCCAATCAGAGGCCGGGGATCGCCGATCTGCCCTACGGCGCTGCTGCGCAGCAGCGCCGTATGATGTAAACAGCGGGGATTTCTTCCCCGCGTGTTTACATTTTGCCGGCGAGCCGCGATCGGCGGCTCTCCGGCTGTTCACGGAGACACCCTCCTCCGTGAACTGACATGGAAAGGCCGCTCGATAGAGTGGCCGTTTCCATGGTAACCCGCAGACGACCAGTTTACGCCAATCGGCGTTAGCTGGTCGCCAAGAGGTTAACTGATCCAACCCTCCATAATATTGAAATCTTACTACTGACTTTTCCTGCTGATATGAACTGTCATGATATAGCAGCTAGTTATGATGTTGGGATAATACAAGAGTATATTCCCATCTTTCTATCTGCTGTATATTATGTATGTCAGCCAGTCTGGCTTTCAAGATATTGGCAGCTAGCTTCCTGGAGTTCTGTATATACATGTGAATTAACTCTATCATTGTCTGCTTCTAATTAGGAAACCCTTAATCAGACAGTTGCTTTGAAGCCTATACAGGTGGTCGGACCCTGTTGTCTGAATACTGTCTCAGAAATGTATTGTGCTTGGGAGCAATTGTCACCTGGACTGGCTGCAGTATGCTTTGACGCAGCTTACACCAGCCTGAGCCATGCATTTGCATATGACATCCTTCTGGAATGTTGAAAGCCTTGCTCAAGTTGTCACCTGGGGATGGGAAATCTCTGTAAAGATCAAAAGTGTACAGGAAAAACCTGGGAAGTTTGCATATCACAGAAGGGGGATGACAAACTGAACAATCAGGGGGCTCGGCAGACGGTGATGTCACACGTTGGGGAAATTGCATTAGATTATGGGACGGAACATCTATTGCCCGAGGCCCCAAATCGGGCTATAAAACAGCAGACAGATAGCAACAACGCTAGAACTTCCTCAGCTACTGGCCGGAACCGCGTTCTCCCGCAAACAACGTTTACACCTGCAAGTTGGTAACGTTTTGATCCCCATTTTATTTTTATGCAAATATCCTTGTGTGTATCGTTGTAACTTTTATTTTGTAACTTTTTACTTTGTTTTTTGTACATCTTTTGTATATATTATTTTCTGCATTGTTTCACTTTTTTCCTGGAATATTAAATCGTTATTCAATAAGTTTGACTTCTGCTGTACTAAACTAACACTCATAGCCTAGAAGAGACTGAAGTGTAACTGTGTATAAGTCCATGCCGGATTGTATGTTTGAGCAATGCTACCATATGAGATTGTAATTGCATTGTGTGTATGGGGCACTTTTGCACTCGACAGCAGAGTGGCTAACAGTATCGTTCGGAACGACTGTTAGTGGTTTTGCTGCTGCACGACAGTGTAACTTGCATTACAAGTCAGTGCCTGATTGTGATGTGCTACTGTACAACTGTACTGTGTGTGTGTGTGCGTGGCGTTCCCGTATTCTGCCTAAAGCGCAAAGCTGACCTGAATGCAAAAACGCGGATTGTGTGAGCTCTCGACAGCAGAGTGGACGTTTCTAGCAATACCTAGTGGTGGCAGTGAGAAGTGTTCTGAGGGGGTCACAGCCTTGTTTTAGCTTGACTAAGGCTGCTTCCCCTCTCGATCTGGTCAAACCCGCAGGCGTGCCGCGGGTCGGTTCCTGACATGAACCTTTGTCTCTGTTTCCATCCCCGTGTCTTGCTTGCTGAACTGTTGAACGTCAAAGGAAAATCAAAAACCTTCATTTTCACTAGAAATTAAAACATGCTTATTGTGCTACCAATGTGTGAGAAAACGCGGAAAAGCCGCCGCGTGTGCTGAAAGCAAGGCAGCTGATTCCGCGTCCAATGCGGCGGTTTGCACGCGTAGGCACGCGTCTGGTAGTGTGGCAGAACGCGGAAAAGCCACAGCATGTTCTAACAGCAAAGCGGCTGTTTCCGCGTCCAAGGTGGCGGTTTGTACGCAGCAGCGTGCCTTTGGAGTGGCTGGGTCTGTTAGTCCACATAGATGGATGAAGAGCTACGCACACGCGGGCCAGAAGTGACGTCAGGACCTTTATACCAGCAGGGGAAGTGTCAGCTGATCAGGACGATCAGCTGATTCCTGCTGGACTCATGATTGGCTGAGTGGCTCGGCGGGGCAGCAGAGTTCAGCTACTATATATTCTGCTTGCTTGTCAGTTGCTGGTTGTCTGCCATTTGCAAACACTTTGTGGGAGCATTCAGACCATAGTCAGATCCTTACAGTGTGTTTGAACCAGGGTGACCTGGGAATTCACACTGAGCCAGATTACCTTGTACTGTTTATTTGTTAGACCAGTTCCAGGGTGTTGAGATCAAGGCCCTCACACCCCAGACTAGGAATACTGTGTATCTTCTGTGTATTCTCTAGCATAGTTCCAGGGTGTTGAGATCAAGGCCCTCACACCCAAGACTAGGGAACTGTATTGTCTTTGTGTTATATTCCAGACTAGTTCCAGGGTGTTGATGATCACGGACCTCACACCCAAGACTAGGGAATTGTATTATCATTTATGTTATATTCCAGACTAGTTCCAGGGTGTTGATGATCACGGACCTCACACCCAAGACTAGGGAATTGTATTATCATTTATGTTATACTCCAGTCTAGTTCCAGGGTGTTGATGATCACAGACCTCACACCCAAGACTAGGGAATTGTATTATCATTTATGTTATGCTTCAGACTAGTTCCAGGGTGTTGTGACTACGGACCTCACACCCCAGACTAGGATTGTGATATTACTGTATTACGTTATCCCAGTCCAGGGCAATACCTTTCATATTAGCTGCAGGACTTCCTGCAACCCAGCCTCGGTCCCTCGCCCAGGGGTCCACAGGCTACAGGAATATCACCCACAGTCAGGGGTGAATTCCTCAGGTGTCTTAGGCCGCCAGCTCCTCTGGTGGTCTCCTCTCAGAGTTGTTACTGTTACACCAAACACTCTCACTATTCTGGTGTCCAGAGGTTAGCAATACATCTGTATTATATCTGATTCTGCAGATCATCGATAATCAGGCGTATATCTGGATTCTTGGTGGTACTGCAGATCGCCAATAATCAGATTCTCTCTGCGTGCTGACACCAATCGTTACACAATGTGAGTGGAAAGTGAGTGTTAATTGCACAAGGCTATTATTATTATTTTTGCCAAGAAAAGTAAGCTTACAAAACACGTCAGAGTTCTTCATTCTAAAATAGATACTGACTTTTCACCTACCGTAAACATGTCTTAAGAAAACAAAGACAACAATGGAAGACTCAGCTGTCTACACATCAAAAATGTTTATTGGGCCTGCTGAGAAAAGTACAGATGCAACTCATGCCTCTTAGCTCATGGCTCAGTTAGTGAGGAAGAGAAGTAAAACAACACGTGACGATGGGGAAACAAGAAAGCCTTCTGAGAGGCTGCAGATTCATTCTAATGATTTCATAAATAAGTCTGAAATAATGTCTGAAGCAAAAAAACAAAAACACCAGTTACGAGAAGAGTTAAAATCGTATTTGATGATGTAATTTCACCACAGTAAAATGACCACTGCTTTTCCTTCAGCTTGATGAGCCTGCGGATGTGTCAGATACCTTATAATAATCCACTTTTGTCAGAACGCTTTTCACCGAATTGCAGTAAACAAGACCCGACAAAAGTCATTAGCAACCACATGGGGGCACCAAAGATTTTGATGTTATTTCTATTTATTATATACCCCATTTCACTGGGGGATTCATTCGGGAAACGGGGGTATTCTTCTGGTACCTGGATAAAGGAATCCAAAAACTTTTACTTGTCTCCAGTTTACCTGCCTTGCTAGAGTAACCTCGGCATCAACCCCTGCACATACCTAACCCTAACTATTCCCCTCTCTGGTGCCTAATCCTAACCAAAGTTCCTTCCTTGCTTTCATCAGTTTAATACTCTAGTATCTAACCACCATAAAGAGGAACTGTAGTGTAAATAACGCAATGAATAAAATTACTTTTTTTTTTTTTTTACAATACTTTATCAATTATTCAGTCAATATTTGCCCATCGTACAATCTTTCCTCACCTTTATTTGCATTCTGAAAGTTATCACAGATGACGACATCTTTAGTCCTGTCAGGTTCAGCTCTGCGGAGTGTTTATTTCTCAGAATCCCATGAAAATAATGCCTGGTCTCCCAGAATGCTGGGAGAGGAGAATTCTGCATAGCTAATCAGCCTAGGCTGAGCATCACTGGGAGGGCGGGGCTAAATACCAATATACAGCAATTCAGATAGAGCAAGTGTTTTTGATGCTGAAAGGAGAAAGTTACAGTAGATGTGGGTGTCCTGATTAATTTACTACATTCACTACATTTCCTCCATAAAGCTAATGGGAACTCATTTAAAAAAAATAAATAAAAAAAATAAGATACTCACCTAAGGAGAGGGAGGCTCTGGGTCCCATAGAGCACTTCCTCTCCTCTCCCGGTGCCCGCTGTTGTCCTGGCTCCTCCGTAGCAGTATTCGACCATTTCGATCAAATACCGCTGTCTCCCGGCCGAAGGGAGGCTTCGGAAATGCTTCGGGAGCCCGAGTGCTCCCGAAGACGGGCTGCTGTACACTGCGCACGCCCTCTATGACGTACTCGCGTGTGCGCCACCTGTTTTAGGGAGGACTTGGCTCCCGAAGACTTCCGAAGTCCCCGCGGTTGCGGATGCGAACCGAGGAGACAGTGCAGCACGGAGGGCACCGGGAGAGGAGAGGGTAGGCTCATTAGGACCCAGAGCCTTCCCTCTCCTTAGGTGAGTATCTGTCTTTTTTTTTTTTTAAAAATCTGGGGTTACATTAGTTTTAACTCATTCCCTATCTGATGCCTAACCCTAGTTGTTACTCTTTCCTTATGCCTATCCCTAGTCTCCACTCTTATAAATGTGTAACCCTAAATTCTTTCAGACTATCACTAAGGCTTCGTTCTCACTGGGGCATTGTTATACATATGCTGCAAACACAGGATCAAAATGCAATGAAGGGGAAAAGTCTAGTTGCGTGTTATATGTGCGGTGTGATGCGATGCATAGAGTGCAGCATACAGTGCATACAAAGTATGCTTCTTGCGCCTGTTAATGCACACATTGGGCTTGATTCACTAAACCGTGATAACTCATAGCACGGCCACGCTAGTGTTTTTGCACATGCTTTTGCGTTTTCGCGTGCAATTAATTTTTGCATGCAAATTCACAATTGCGTGCGGAAATTCGCGATTGTACCCGAAAACGCATGCAAAAAAGGTAGCACGGCCATGCTATGAGTAATCACGGTTTAGTGAATCAAGCCCATTATGTGTTATTGCACTGCATACACCATGTTGTGTCAATGTATTTCTCTGGACCGCACTGCTAACATACCGATGTGAGCCTACCATTATAATATAATTGAATTGCGTTAGCAATGTGATTATATTCTCTGATGCAATGCACCACAAGCCCCGCTGTGAACGTAGTCTTACTGTATTTCCCCTGATTCTTTCCTTTACATCTAACTAGTAAACATAGCTTAGCCCTAACCTACATTTTGGAAACACCAAGATCCTCACACTAAGGTCCCCTAATCCTTTAGTCCCTTTACCTTTTTGTCATAGTAAAAGTTTCAGTATTTATCTTTTGTTGACATGAGACTGTTGCAGCCCACGTGACTCGGTACTGAAAATCCCTGCCTTGTCTTGAGTGTCTGTCATACAGTGCCACACACACAGATACACTAACGGTAACGATTACCAGTTAATAAAACACTAGCACAGTCTTGAACAATAAGTGAGCTACGTTGAAGGTAGAAATTCCAGGAAGAAAAAAAAAAGCCCCAATATGTAGTGGAAGAAGTCCACTAAGTACAGATCACCAACCAAAGAGTAAGAACAGCTTCTGCAATTTTTACTTTACCAATGCAATGCTACTCTCATAAAATATTGGCTATTGAAAATCTCCATTGTTCCAAAGGAAGCTGAGTTATTGTAGTTGTAGTTATTTTTAACTGTATGGTTTAAAGTGCACATAAACTTATTTCTTAGAATGGAACCTGATAATAATAATGCAATATACTTAAAGGGAACCTAAACTGAGAAGGATATGGATTTTTCCAATTAAAATAATACCAGTTGCCTGACTCTCCTGCTAATCCTGTGTTTCTAATACTTTTAGCCACAGCCCCTCAACAAGCATACAGATCATGTGCTCTGACTGAAGTCAGACTGAATTAGCTGCATGCTTATTTCAGGTGTGAGATTCAGATACTACTGCGGAAAATTGATCAGCAGGAGAGTCAGGCAACTAGTATTGTTTAAAGAGAAACTCCGACCAAGAATTGAACTTTATCCCAATCAGTAGCTGATACCCCCTTTTACATGAGAAATCTATTCCTTTTCACAAACAGACCATCAGGGGGCGCTGTATGACTGATATTGTGGTGAAACCCCTCCCACAAGAAATTCTGAGGACCGTGGTACTCCTGGCAGTTTCCTGTATGTGAACCTTGATGCATTGTGGGAAATAGCTGTTTACAGCTTTTTCCAACTGCCAAAAAAGCATGCAGCAGCTACATCACCTGCTAACAGTAAAAATGTCACCATGTAATAAATGTCAGAATGCAAATCAGGGATTTAAAAGATTTTGCAATGGGCAAACACTGACTAAATCATTTATACATAATTATTGTAAAAATGAAGCACTTATTTATTACATTATTTTCACTGGAGTTCCTCTTTAAAAGGAAACATCCATATCCCTCTCAGTTAGGGTTCTCTTTAATTTGCTTCTGACATGTGCCTTACCGTTTTTATTGTATTTTTTTATTTCTTCTTCTTATGATAACATTGTTCTGGTGGTCTGTAATGCCTCCTTAAGTGAAGCACAACATTATGGCGCATGGAGCCGCCGATTAAGTGCTTAAAACTCTATTTAGCGTTTTAAAGTCATTATGCATATTACCTTTACAGTTCACTTAAAATGCTATTTATTGTTTTAGTCATAATGACTAAAACAATAAATAGCTTTTTTTAAATTAATTTTAAAGGTTGTATTATTACTTTAAAACGCTAAATAGTGTTTTAAGCACTTTATCGGGTAGCACCGTGCGACATTTTTTCCCGGCACCTCTTTTGGCTGTATGCCTCCTTAAGTGCTTTTTTATCTTTCATGCTGCACCCAAACCTCGTGTCTTGTGCTCAGGTTAGAATTATATTGTTCTATGTCTCTTTGTATTTTAGCACAAAGGGCCACCTGCCCAAAAACATTGTGTGTGCACTGCATTATAATACTCAGAATTGAGTAAAAGATATTCCCTAAATGTTTGACAGTTTTGTGAGAATTTCCTTAAACTGGTTCCGTAAATTGTCAGCAAATTTTTGTGAATTGCATTAAAGTAAATGGTGCTGACCTTAATAGTTAACAGCAAAGCCCCCAAACATGCTAGAATCACCACATTTGCTATGTATGTTAGCTAGAATATTGGGAACAAGTAGAATTTTTTTACAAAAAGACCTTGCTGTTTTTGAGAAAATGATATTAAAGTTAAGTCGGAAACATTAGTTTTAAATGTGGTTTAATTAAACATAATGGAGTATATTCACTAAATTGCAGTTATCAGTATAACATGCAGAAATTCTAACCACATGATGTTTTTACACACATTTTCTGCTTACCATAGTTCAGTGAATATACCCAGCGTAGCTTAAATTAAACAAATAAAGTCCCAGGTTTCCAGGTGAAATTACTCAATAAACTGTTATCAAAAAAATAAAGAGCCCAATAGGCACAAATTCAAACTAAACCTTTATTTTGAGCTTTTCTTTAATAGCCCAATAGCTCTTATTCAATTCACGTTTTCTCCAAAGTTCTATTTCATTTATGTTCTGTTTAAAATACATTTTCAGCACTCTGCAATCAAAAAAAGTACTAAAAAGTAGGAGTCAAAATTATTGTTAGTATTTCAATGCCTGCTGGAGGCATAAACGGCATTTTAATGACAAGGGCCTATATGCAAATTACTTTTTCTCCTTAGTTTTCTACAAGTTGATATTTTCACACCTTGTCAAAAAATAATTTTTAACTACTCACTGCACCAGGTGCAGTATAATCACTTCATCTGAAGCCCCAGGGCCATAAAAGTCAGTCAATGGGAGCGGGTGGCTGCGGCCCGCACTACCGTTACCGCAGGTTAGCGGGGACATTAACCACTTAAGCCAATCTGGATGGATATATTTGTCCAAAAATCGCCACACAAAGGCAATCTGGACAAACATATCCGTCCAGCAGTGTTGCTGCCCTTGTGCACGCATATCTGCGTGCAGAGGGCTCCTTCCCTGCCTCTATTACAGGGGATTGATTGTTGCAGAGGAACCAGTGTTCCTCGAAGGCAAACGATTCTCTGCAAATGAATCAAAATGCCTCCAATCAGGAGGTATTTGATTCATGAACCATAGAGTAACCAAGCAGCTCAGGGTGGCCAAAAAGTTAAATTAAAGTACAAATGGAAAAAAATAAACCACAATTGACATTAAATAAAAACTGATTTACTGATTTACTTTCCACCCTGCCCATTAACTAAAAACATAAAAACACATGTTTACAAATAAAATAAAAAAAAAGTTTAAAAAAATACATAAATAGTTACCTTAGGGACTAAACTTTTTAAATATGTATGTTGTGAAGGTATATTACTATACACCTTATTACCTTGAGCCCATATGGGCTTGTAATTAGTGATGGAGGCAAAACTGAAAAAATTCACCTTTATTTCTAAATAAAATATTTGCGCCATGCATTGTACTAGGGAAATATTTTAAACGTTGCAATAACCGGGACAAAAGGGCAAATAAAATGTGTGGATTTTATCCACAGTAGAACATTTTATTTTAAAACTATAATGGTTGAAAACTGACAAATAATGATTTTTTACCATTTTTTTTCTTATTATTCCTGTTAAAATGCATGTAGAAGAAAATAATTCTTAGCAAAATGTACCACCCACAGAAAGCCTAATTGGTGGCAAAAAAACAAGGTATAGATCATTTACGTGTGATGAGTAGTGATAAAGTTATTGGCGGATGAATGGGAGGAGCGCTAACAGGGGAAAATTGCCTTCGTCTTGAAGGTGAAAACACCTGTGAGCTGAAGTGGTTAATGAATGGGAATGCAGTTCCCATTCAAAAATCTAAGTCCCCGAATCAATGAACACTGGCATTATGTAAATAGTGGTGGCCTTAGGAACTGAACTTTTTAAATAGGTATGGCAAGGGGGTATATTACTGTAATTTTTAATTTGCGGCCTTATACAGTGGTGTGAAAAACTATTTGCCCCCTTCCTGATTTCTTATTCTTTTGCATGTTTGCCACACTTAAATGTTTCTGCTCATCAAAAACCGTTAACTATTAGTCAAAGATAACAGCTTTAAATGATGGTTTTTATTATTTAGTGAGAAAAAAAACTCAAAACCTACATCGCCCTGTGTGAAAAAGTGATTGCCCCCCTTGTTAAAAAATAACTTAACTGTGGTTTATCACACCTGAGTTCAATTTCTGTAGTCACCCCCAGGCCTGATCACTGCCACACCTGTTTCAATCAAGAAATCACTTAAATAGGAGCTATCTGACATGGAGAAGTAGACCAAAAACACCTCAAAAGCTATCATGCCAAGATCCGAAGAAATTCAGGAAGAAATGAGAACAAAAGTACTTTAATTGAGATCTATCAGTCTGGTAAAGGTTATAAAGCCATTTCTAAAGCTTTGGGACTCCAGCGAACCACAGTGAGAGCCATTATCCACAAATGGCAAAAACATGGAACAGTGATGAACCTTCCCAGGAGTGGCCGGCCGACCAAAATTACCCCAAGAGCGCAGAGAAAACTCATCCGAGAGGCCACAAAAGACCCCAGGACAATATCTAAAGAACTGCAGGCCTCACTTGCCTCAATTAAGGTCAGTGTTCACGACTCCACCATAAGAAAGAGACTGAGCAAAAACGACCTGCATGCCAGATATCCAAGGCGCAAACCACTTTTAAGCAAAAAGAACATTAAGGCTTGTCTCAACTTTGCTTAAAAAACATCTCAATGATTGCCAAGACTTTTGGGAAAATACCTTGTGGACCGATAAGACAAAAGTTGAACTTTTTGGAAGGTGCGTGTCCCGTTACATCTGGCATAGAAGTAACACAGCATTTCAGCAAAAGAACATCATACCAACAGTAAAATATGGTGGTGGTAGTGTGATGGTCTGGGGTTGTTTTGCTGCTTCAGGACCTGGAAGGCTTGCTGTGATAGATGGAACCATGAATTCTACTGTCAACCAAAAAATCCTGAAGGAGAATGTCCGGCCATCTATTCGTCAACTCAAGCTGAAGCGATCTTGGGTGCTGCAGCAGGACAATGACCCAAAACACACCAGCAAATCCACCTCTGAATGGCTGAAGAAAAACAAAATGAAGACTTTGGAGTGGCCTAGTCAAAGTCCTGACCTGAATCCTATTGAGATGTTGTGGCATGACCTTAAAAAGGCGGTTCATGCTAGAAAACCCTCAAATAAAGCTGAATTACAACAATTCTGCAAAGATGAGTGGGCCAAAATTCCTCCAGAGCGCCGTAAAAGACTCGTTGCAAGTTATCGCAAACGCTTAATTTCAGTTATTGCTGCTAAGGGTGGCCCAACCAGTTATTAGGTTCAGGGGGCAATTTCTTTTTCACACAGGGCCATGTAAGTTTTGAGTTTTTTTCTCTCACTAAATAATAAAAACCATCATTTAAAACTGCATTTTGTGTTCAATGATGTTATCTTTGACTAATAGTTAACGGTGTTTGATGAGCAGAAACATTTAAGTGTGACAAACATGTAAAAAGAATAAGAAATCAGGAAGGGGGCAAATAGTTTTTCACACCACTGTAAATAGTGATGGACGCAAAACTGAAGAAATGCACCTCTATTTCCAAATATAAATATTGCCGCCATACATTGTACTAGGAAAAAATGTTAAATGTTGCAATAACCGGGACAAATGGGCAAATAAAATGTGTGGGTTTTATAAACAGTAGAACGTTTTATTTTAACACTATAATGGCCGAAAACTGAAAAATAATTAATTTTTTCCATTTTTTTCTTATTATTCCAATTAAAATGTGTTTAGAATAAAATAATTCTTAGCATAATGTACCTCCCAAAGAAAGCCTAATTGGTGGCAAAAAAACAAGATATAGATCATGTCATTGTGATTAGTTGTGATTAAGTTATTAGCTAAAGAATGGGAGGAGCGCTGACAGGTGAAAATTGCTCTGGTCCTAAAGGAGTAAAACCCCTTAGTGGTCAAGTGGTTAAACCCACAGCAAGCAAGAAAATACATAAAATAATTGTTATAGTACTTTTTCTACTACTTTTTCAATTGTAATATGCTGCCCCAAACAAAATTAATGTAGCTGACCTGAGACAACTATGTGGTTAATGCCCACTGGTCATCTATCTATGCTTCAACAGTCCTGTCTCTCTAACCCAGCCTCTGTAATTAAGTGATAGTTTGGGGGGGGGGGTGGCCATATGGGCTGGGTTCTCCAGACCTTTGCCTTTAAAAATAAGTAAATAAAACGTGTTGCCCCTCTATTCTCAGCCAACCAGCCTGCCTGCTACTCTCTTCACTCTGCCCCCCTGCCCAGCAATATTAGCCTACCTTTTTTCATGCCTGCTTTGCTCCCTCAGCCTACCTGACGCCTCCCCACCTAACCGCTTCAGCCTACCTGCTTGCTGCCCCACCAAACCCTCTATGCCTGCTTGCTTACCTTCCCACTTAACCCATTCAGCTAGCCAGCCTTTTTACACACCCTCACCCAGCACCCTCACCCAGTTATACACCCAACTCCCTCAGTCAGCATTCTCCCCACCTACACTGCACCCTCAGCCAGCACTCCTCAACCAGAACCCCCTACCAGACTTTCTTTCCTCCAATGCCATAAACCAGCAATTCACCCAACCCACCCAGCACCCTATCCACTCACTCAGCATCATCAGCCTGCTGTTTTTCTTATCCACTAACCATTTTAGAATCAGGATCAGTTTTATTTGCCAAGCACTGCACTTATCTTACACTCAGTACTGGTCATAGTGCAATTTACCAGGAAGTGAATAACAAACATATCTACCAGGCAGTATCATAGTCTAGCCTGCCCTGTCCCTTGAATCAGCATAAATATTTTCCATATTCTAGTTGAGCCAAAAGTAACTGAATTGCATTTGACATGAATCTGAACAGCAACACTATTAGCAAAAATTCTAATATCATAACTAACCTCATTCGGAACACATGTTGCAAAAGTGTGCACAGCTGACTGTGAGGAGACACTGCCCTCCTATCCATTATGGTGACATCAGCCTTGAGTACACGGATTACTGGTTACTTTTAACACAGGGACTTTTAACCGCTCTGAGACTGCCTAAACCAGTCAGATTGGCAGCCACAGAGTAGCTCTGTTGTTCCTCGGTCATGCCATATGGTGAGGAGTGAGATTAGACAGGAGCTTGCACAAGCTCCTGTCAGTAAACAAAGCCTACCACAGTGATCAGCCTGCCAGCCCATGATCTAAGCTGGCAGGCTGATATTTTTATTTACAGGTGGAAATACATTTATATAGCACTGTGATTTCCCGCAGCGCTGTACAGAGGACAGCCTTGTCACTTAACTGTCCCACAGAAGGGCTCACAATCTAATCCCTGCCATAGACATATGTAGTGTTTGTAACATAGTCTAGCACCAATTTAGGTGGGAGGTAGGGAAATTTAAAAAAGTGTTTTTTTTAAAATAGGACCTTTTTTATTAATTAAAAAAAAGAAACAACCGCAGCAGCGATCAAATACCACCAAAAGAAAGCTCTATTTGTGAGAAGAAAAGGGAGTAAAATTCATGTGGGTGCTAAGTTGTATGACCGAGCAATAAACTGTTAAAATTGTAAAGTGCGGAATTGTAAAAAATCGCCTGGTCATTAGGGGCGTATAAACCTCTGGTCCTCAAGTGGTTAACCCTGAAAAGAATTGTACCCATAACTGAACAAGGCAATTTCTCCAAGCAATCACATTCATTAGTGTAAATTGGAAGTACTACTTTTCAAACTTTACTTTTTAGACTTAAAAAAACGTTCTCTTGTGAAACTGTGTACCTTTCCATATAGGCTTATGCTGGTATAACTGGTTTTGGCAAATTCGCTCATCCTTGTCCATGACATGTTGTGGCCTGTTCCAGAAATATATCTGGGAGGAGAAGTAGAATTGCTTATCATAACCTAGTTAGGAATAAAAAGCCAAGTGTAGCAGCACCAGAAAATACAAAAATATTATCAAGCGCTACACTTAAATAGACTTATGGAATGGAGGATTAGAGAACCTACCAGAATTAAGCTAAACATAGAGTTAAAATATGTGGATGAAAAGTTGGCGTTCACAAGGAACCATAAGATAATAAAGAATTTAATCAAGTAAAATGGTATACCCCTTAATCAAGCATACCCTGCACACACTGTCAAACCATATCATACTGGTTAAGGAAAACAAGAATATTCACTAATTACGTTCCTCTTTGACAATTATCACTTTCTCCCACACATGATCACATGGCTCAAAAGACTAAATGTAGATGATGATGCCAGACTATACCATATCTCTAAACTGCTTTGTGTAAATACCTTCCCTCAGTTATTTAAGAATCAGTTATATTCTTGTAATACTCTGATGAAGAACCATTCTCAGACAAGAATTAAATCCCTTTTAACTTTAGCTATTGTTTAAGACACTTCTTGTTTGAGTCAGCAAGTATTGGATGTTCCAAGTGGACTTTTTGTAAAAACAAAACAGAGGACACCAAGAGCCCAATAGTGCAATATTGTCTAGTAAGCTCAATATATAATGTAATGCCAAAGGTTCCTATACTCACAAAGGTGGGTTACTATCAGGTGGGGAGTATTAGTACCTGACCCCACTCAGGTGTAAAAGTCGCTCTCTGTAGATAGGAAAATGGGGAAAGAACCCCTCCACCAGGGGTGGACTTAATCGTGCTGTAATATGTACGAACAGAGGCGCCAAGCAGAGTAAAACAATGTTCTAAAAATGATAAAAAGAAGGAAGCCGAGGTGGACTTACCTCCCTCTGGTAGTGGACATATACTCAAATGCAGAGTAAAAAATATACAATTTATTCACAGCTCCATAAAATCGCAATGTGTTTCGCGGTCAACAGTCCCGCTTCATCAGGCAGTACAGGAGCATATAAAACTGGTTCAGGTCCATAAAGCGTGTGACAGTTAGTGTGCACTAGTGTCTTCTCCTCTGCTGTCTGACTGTCACTCGGCACTTGGCACGTGTCACGTGGCACTTGCCACATGTGACGTGGCACTTGCCAAGTGTCACATGACAATTGGCACTTAGCACGTGTCAAGTGGCACTTGGCACGTGTCACTTGGCATGTGTCACGTCACGTGGCACTTGGCACATGTCACTTGGCACATGTCACGTGGCACTTGGCACATGTCACGTGGCACTTGGCATGTGCCATGTGTCACTTGCCACATGTCACGTGTCACTTGCCACATGTCACGTGCCAAGTGCCATGTGCCAAGTGCCACGTGCTAAGTGCCAATTGCCACTTGCCATGTCCAGCATGCTCCTGGCACACATTACACCTGCTGCTGCTGCATTGCCCTGCTCCTGCTGCCTGTGCTGCTCACACCGCCAGGCCAGGGTGCCACAGGCCACTGATACCACCTATATTTAACCCAAAACACAATTGCTGCATAATTTTTTGGCGGTGTCTTGGCTGAAAACTGCCATGTCCCAGTTGTGCGGTGGGACTTTGGACACAATGTGGGCTGCACGACCGCTGTCTGGAACCTAGGCCTAATGTTAATTGACAGCCACTTTTTTTTGGGGGGGGGGGGATTTTAAGTCCCCACACAGCATCAATTAGTGTTCCCCTTTACAAAATAATGATGCTACATGCCTTACATACCCTAAAAAACGTTGTTAAAGCAATTTAAAGGCCACTTTCAGTTTTCTATCCAGATATCCGAATCCGCCAGATACTGAAGTCGAATATCCGATTTGGATCGGAAAATTTTGAACTCGGATATTCGACCTGGATCGGATATCGGGGTATCAGGATCTGAATCGGATCCAGATTTTGAAAAGGGGTATCCGAGCAGCACTACTCCACACAGACAGCCAAAACTATGGGATCATGCAGATTTGGGCTGGCTTGTGACATTGAGAACAAAGCATCATCATAAAATGAAGATGTTACTTTCCAGTGGGTTGAACCAATGTTTCGAATGTGTCAAACCAATCAAGGTTATTCAATGTAATGTCCAAACCTATACATGTTATGTATTCTGTATGTATTCTGTAAATAAGTAATGTTTGGTAAGAAAATAATTCCTTTATAATGCTTTGCACAAGCCAATGTCATCAGACACCATCAATGTATGTCTGTCTATTATGCTGCTGATAATAAAATGAAGATGATAAAAATACTTCATGGACTTTGTGTTCCAAGGCTGTTAACCTCATTGTCTGATATAAACATTATGATTTCCTGACAAAAATCAATAGGAGAATTTAACAATGTATACAATTTTAGTAAGTGATCCTTCTACGTACTGTAAATCAAATTCAACGTTTCATCTCAAAAAAAGGTCCCTTTAGAAACCATTGACTCTGAAAACTACTGGAAGAAGTAGACCCCTCCGAGCACTTTTATGGATTTGCAAACTCATTATGAAGTCTGAAAATTTACTACCACTCCTTCCAGCTGAAAGGGCAAACTGGAGATACCATGATTTCTCCATATGTCCTTAATCTCAAATATCATCAAAACAAAATATCTTAAAATGCTCAATGTAATTCAACAATTGCTGTGAATAGCTAACACAGCGAAGCCAACTTGTGTCTTAACCTTAATGGTCATGCAGGATTGATTTCTATCGTTTTATTTAATGGCTTCTTTAAGTAAAAGGTCAAATCCAGAAGAGGTTGGGACATCAAGCAGAACAAATCCAGTGTTTACTTTCCAAATAATTGAAAAGCTGACAACTCCTAGTTTATTGTCTCTTTACTGGTCTACTGTAAATGAAGCATGTTACTTCAGTCTGTGCAGCACTGCCAAAATGCAGATGTTATTTCAGGATACATCTTATGGTTTTTACTAAAGATCAAGTTCCCACTATAAATTAATTTGCTTGTAGAGACTAAGTGGTCACACATTTAGAAATGGTCCCCCAGGCACTTTTAAAGTAAAACTTGAGAATCTTCCTGATGATTCACTCTGGTTTAAAATGAGAAGAATGGGAAACATTTTATATTTGTGCAATCAATGTTTTAAGGTTACATTTATGAAAATTGTGTTTCGGTAGAATAGAAATATGGTACAGCTTCTCACTATTTAAAAGTACACATCAACTACATACTTGTACTACTTACAATCGGAAAAATATTTAAAACTGGCAACAAGTTGTCAATTTTTAAACAGAGAACTGTCATAGTAAGTAAAGTCTAGTGTTTCCACTAGTGATTATCATAATCTGCTACTTACCATTATGCAATTTTTTCTCAGAATTTCAGTCATACGTAATTACAATTCGAAAAGTCAATGGATTTGTTGTAATACATTCGTAATTTTGCATAATTGTTACATAATTTTGTGCCGACTTTAGAGATTAATGAGCAAAGCCCCTATAATTGCTACCATCACCAAAATTGTAATGTATGTTAAGGAAAAAAGTGGGAACAAGTGAAACATTTTTTTTTCCCAAAAATACCTTGTTTTTTTTTTGTAATATTTTCCTGAGTTAAAAAAAATTCTGCATTTTCAAAATCGATTTTCTCAAAAACAACAAGGTCTTTTTGAAAAAAAAATGTTTTACTTGTTCCCACTATTCCACTAAACATATGTAGCACTTTTGGAGATGATGGCATGTATGATGGCTTCACTGTTTATCACTAAAGGTGGCATGACGTTATGTGAAAATGACACAAAATTGCAAAATCACACTTACGAATTACTGTTACAAACAACATTCATTACGATTTTTCCTGAAATTTCGCATTACGACTTTGCATCATAATTGTGAATTATGATGTGAAATTACGATTATGTAAAATTCGTGCTCATCACTGGTTTCTACATTTTATGAAGATGACTCGTATACAAATGTGATGGATCAGTATGCAAGTAAAACATAATCATGTGGAGTGTGTGAAGGGGCTGAATGTCCAGACACAGGTAGGGCATGACCTCCCCAGAGATCTCTAAACATCTCCAGTGAGGATACCATAAGCAATGCATCAAACCTGGACTCACATTGTGTAACCTTTGTCTGCCATTATGTGGTCAGGGTTTGTCACTCTCAGTGTTATATGTAGCAGTATTGTACCATGTTAGCCATCAGCAAAGGCAGGAAGTTTTGAATCAGGATGATACCATTTATAAGCTATCTTAAAAAGAAAAATGATAAGTTTTCAAGTAATAAGCGTTCTTCAGACTCTATTCCTGTAGACTGACACAGTATTAGAACACACAACGTATATACATTTAAACATTCAGGAGGAGGTACAGAAATATTTTTTCAGATACATAAGTGTCTTTCAGATGCATGAATTAGGACATCAAAAGTGTTTGCTAATGAAGCAGGTAAAAGGAGCTCCAGAGGTGCCCTGGTAAAAACGATGCCGCAATTTGCATAGTGGGTGGCCCCGGGTGCTAATTGTGGTCGGAAGGAGGAAGTGCGTGGTGGTGAGGCTTGCAACGCGACCAATAGGACGCATGCAAGCTATTTAAAGTGCAGGGAGGGCGCGCACTTATGGGTAAATAACCCCTTCACTCCCTGCCGCACACCTGAGCTAATTAAAGCTCATTTAAATCACGAATTTGAGTGCTTAAGCACTCATTATTACTTGTGAGAGCATCCCTGCTTATCAGTAGTGAATAGACTGCAGAAGAGCTCTGCCTGGAGAGCCAGTGGTCTCTCATTATAGGAAAACGCTGAGGCTTAAAGGGGAACTGAAGAGAGAGGTATATGGAGGCTGCCATGTTTATTTCCTTTTAGACAATACCAGTTGCCTGGCAGCCCTGCTGATCCTCTGCCTCTAATACTATTAGCCATAGCCCCTGAACAAGCATGCAGCAGATCAGGTGTTTCAGTGGTTCAGACTTATAAGTCTGATCTGACAAGACTAGCTGCATGCTTGTTTCTGGTTTTAATCAGATACTACTGCAGAGAAATAGACCAGCAGGGCAGCCAGGCAACTGGTATTGATTAAAAGGAAATAAACAGGACAGCCTCCATATACCTCTCTCTTCAGTTCCCCTTTAACCCTTTCTGTAACACTGAAAAGTTAATCCAAAATTTCTAGGATTTCCTTAATTATAATGAAGATTTCTTTTCCCCATAAAATTCATTGAATAATCTATTAGAGCGGAGAGGAAGTTCTGAGTTTAGATCCACTTTAAATAACGCCTTGATATCTATAGAAACTGTAAGGTCTTGTCTTTCTCACCTGTGTTTGTTTTTCAATAAATATTTAAGACCATTATTATAGTTGTGGATCAGTGTAAAATACAAAAAGTGAAATACCTTTGTACTGCCATGTGAATTGTACCCCTTAGGAGGAAGCAGGTGAAATCAGAATGATGCAATTCTTCTTAGATGTAAAGTACAGCATTACCTTCAGGCAAAAAGAAAAGAAAAATAGGAAATTGAGTCATTGGCTTCACGTGAAATGGAAGATCCATTTACAGCATGCAATATAGTGTCCATATTTTGCATTCATACACAAGCACAGACTTGGGTCTAATTTTTCTAGGTGTGCCAAAAGGAATTTTACATGTGCCATATCATTATCTATTTTAGTTTGTGCAATACTCCAGATTTGTTTTAGATGTTCATCTTTTTGTATAGCTTTTACAAGCAAGCATATAAGCTGTATATCACCTGGGGGATTATTCACAAAACTTATCTCATGAACTATTTCTCCTTGGGAGTCGATGAACAAGCTAATGGTAAAATTGCACGCATGGCACAATCACTGCAACCTGCTTTACCTGATTAATGCACGTGTTACGGAAATGGGTGTTACACTACTTACATAATGTGTGTTACCGTAGCAACCATGTTAACCAGGTAAGGTGGGTTGCACTAGTTGTGCAATGTGAACTACATAACTCCCATAAGTACCTGTAAAATTGCTGCGCAATGCTTCCTAGTGGCAAAATCACCACTGGTTTGGGAACTGACCCACTTATCTGTCTAATCTATCCTTATCTACCGTAACACAACATGTATCTCTACCTGCCTCTTATTACATTCACTTTTTCTCCTAAAGGTGCCCATATGGCTATCAATGTATGGGCAGATTAACCAAGAAACAAATCTCTGTGGGCCAATTTGCACTTACATGTTTCTACTGTGTTTTTTCCTAGGTGATATCAGTGGCGGACATACGGCCGTGCAGGCCGTGCCGCCGCACGAGGGCCCCTGAAGTTCCGTTTTCTTCAGGGGCCCATTAAGTTTTTTTTTTTTTTAATATATATATTTTTTAGGGGGCCCACAATTACAATTTTGCACAGGGGCCCACTGCTGGCTGTGTCCGCCACTGGGTGATATTGATATAAGACATTTTAAACTATCACAAAGCAAGAAAATACTAAAATAATTTTAATAGTACTTCTTCACCTACTTTTTGAAAATCTATCTTTTAGGAGAAAATGCAGGAGAAAAAGTTAATTGCACATGGGCCCTTGGCCATTATTCAGTTCACTTTTTCTCCTAAGTTTTCTCCTAGGTGATATTTTTACACTTGCAGATGCAGACATGGACTGAATTTCATTTAGAGGTTATCTGATATCAGGAGGCTAGAGTTTGCATGTCTCAGTTGGATTATGTCAGAGCACATTAGGGATTGTTGGTAGGCTAGTGAATTGGTGTTGCAGCTGCATGTGCATTCCAACAAAGAGAATTTCATTTTAATAAATCCAGGGCAGCATGCATTTACTGCTAGGGATGGTCAGAAATGCAGATTTCCGATTCCAGTGGATTTCCGCTTTCCTAGTGGTGTCTTTCCAGGGAATGGGAGGGACGCCTAAGTTCACACTTGCGTTTTGGCATGCAAACGGACGGGATCTGGATCCTATCAGGACCTGATCCGGATTGGAACCGTACGGTTCCGATCCGGATCCGATCCGGATCCGGTCCGTTTGCATCAGGACTGCTTCAGGCTGCCATCCGGATCCGTGGGGAAAAAAAATAACAAAATACCTTAAAATTTGTTGGGGTCTGCAGAAGGTGCACCTGGTGCACCTGTAGAATCAGGTCCTCCGCTGTAGGCCTCACCTCCACCTCTGACTGCCAAACAGCTCCAGCACATGTGTCACTACTGCTCCACTCCAGATATGCTGGACCCATGTGTCCCCATCCGAAATGGCCGCTATGATACGCATAGGAAGTGGGGTAAAACGTCAGGTGTTTGTCACCAGTGTGTTCTGTGCTTTCCGTTCCCCATAGGTTTCTATATCCGGGTGGTGCAGTCAAGATCCGGTCCGGGTGCGTGGGCCGGATGATCCGGACCCAAAAAATAGCGCATGTTGGAAAAGCCTCCGGAGTCCGGATCTGATCCGGCTCCGTTCTGTACGGAACGTACGCGTGTGAACGTCCGCATAGACTTTGCATTGCTATGCGGAACGTACGTACAGTATACGGTCCGGATCCGATCAGGCGGATCCGGACAGGGAACGCTAATGTGACCCAGGCCTAAGACAACAAGCGGCATGAGGATAGTATGTAGTGGATACTCTAACCCACCACCACTTTTTTTTGCTTGCTTTAGAAGTGCTTTAAGAATATAAATCAAGGCCAGGGGATATTTTACAATGGGAAAACACTGACTTGATAATTTATCATGAATATTGTAAAAATAAGTAATTTTTTTAATTACTGTATTTTTTGGACCACATGACACCTCTGACCTTAAAGAGAACCTGTAACAAAAAAAAGTTCCCCTGGGGGTTACTCACCTCGGGAGGGGGAAGCCTCAGGGTCTCAATGAGGCTTCCCACTCCGCTGTAGCTGCAGGCAATCCAGCACTGGCTCCCCCAAAGTCTCTGGCAATCCAGGCTCGACAAGTCTGACAAGCTACATTTATTTACCTTCCCTGGCTCCAGTGGGGGTGCTGTTGCGGCTCTCAGCACGGAGAAAGGCGGTAATAGCAAATCTGCGTCGGGACCGCTCTACTACGCAGGCGCAGGAGACTTGCGCCTGCGAAGTAGAGCGGCCCGACAGCGATCGGATATTTCCGCCTATCTCCGAGCAGAGAGCCGATACTGCGCCTGAGCTGGAGCCGGGAAGGTAAATGTTTATATCCCCGCTGTTCGGAGGGTCAGAGCGAGAACGCCATGGGACACAGGAGGACGGGGGTAAGCCTCGATAGGATCCGGAGGCTTCCCCCCAGGGCCGGCCCTAGACCTTTTGTAAGGAAGTTTTGAAAAAATTGCCGCCGCCGCCCGCTCTCCCCCCCCCCCCCCGTGGGGGGCCGCTGAGCTGGAGGGGTAGCTGCCAGGACGGGGGTATTGGGCCTAGCGGTGGGGAGGGGGGTCGCCTGGGTCCCCCGATCTGCGCTCCCCTCCAGCTTTAAATGTAGCGTAAGCAGCCGACAGACAGTAAAAGGCACGGGCGGGGGATCACTCACCTTTCTTGTTCCAACGTGCGCTCCACTGACGTCACTTCCTGCAACGCCGGCCACGTACAATACAGTGGGCGGCGTTGCAGGAAATGACGTCAGTGGAGCGCACGTTGGAACGAGGAAGGTGAGTGATCCCCCACCCGTGCCTCTTACTGTCTGTCGGCTGCTTACGCTACATTTAAAGCTGGAGGGGAGCGCAGATCGGGGGACCCAGGCAAGGGAGGGGGGGTCCAACCCCCCTCCCCACCGCTAGGCCCAATACCCCCGTCCTGGCAGCTACCCCTCCAGCTCGGCGGCCGGCACCCCCGCACTCACGGACGGGCGGATGCCGCCCCTAGAACTTTGCCGCCCGAGGCAAAAGTTTCACCCCGCCTCATGAGCGGGCCGGCCCTCCTTCCCCCTACTGAGGTGAGTACCCCCCGGGGGAACTTTTCGTTGTAACAGGTTTTCTTTAAAATGCACCAAGGTGTAGAGGAAAAAAACAGGGAAAAATTATTAAAATTGATGCATCCATGGTGCAGGGGCATCTTGTAGATCTTCGCCCCTGAATTATTATGCCCCTTGAACCCCTTGTGTCCCCCTTGTGCCTATTGTGTTCTCTTCTGTCCCTCCTGCGTCCTCCTCTGTCCCCGTGTCCTCATCTGTGTCCTCCTCTGTCTTGCTGTGTCCTCATCTGTGGCCTCCTCTATCCCCTTGTGTCCTGCTGTGTCCCCCTGCATCCTCCTCTGTCCCCTGGCTGTCCTGCTATGCCCTGCACCAGGCATCACCTAATAACATCAAACAATGCAATGTGGGTTGAATCCTGGAACCATACCATGAAGGGAAGGAGCAAAGCAGAACAACATCTAGAGAGCAGCATCTGAAAAATACAGTAAAGAATTTACACTCCCTGTGTATATTCATTAGCATTATAAGGGATCTGCATTTAGAATTTTCTGCCAATATGGCCACCTCAACTGCTTTTTGATAGGGGGGTGGGGGTCCAGGATGGGGTGCTAGCTGATTGGCTGCCATGTGTCTGCTGACTGTGAGGTAAGGGGTTGAAGTTTAGCTAAATGATGATGTATAGGGGGTTAATCGAACACGCCAAATGTTCGCTGTTCCCTGCAAATGCAAACAGCCAATGTTTCGCAGAATACTGCTTGCCGGCGAACTGTTTGGGCCATCTCTACTGACATTGTACCTCAGTGAAACATAATGCTGCCTCAGCTGTCACCTCTCTGATGCAGGCGTAGAGCCTGAGGTGGGCTCATGAAATAAAAAAAAAAAACTGGGCTACCTGATCTGGGAAGCTGAGAGGATCAGGTAGCCTCCAAAACCGCCGCTCATGTGGGCCGCAATGGCCCACTTTCACTTTTGTGACCTCTGGTCATGACGCTGGAATGAGAAATTCACTCTCTCACTCACAGTGTGCAGGGAGGCAAGGTAGCGACGGGGGGCACAGCCAGGGAGAGAGAGGTGCCCAATGGCATCTCTGGAAACCCTGCAGGAATTACCCTGGCGGGCATTTTGAACAGGAAATCCCTCTCCCACATGTTTAACTCCAAGATAGCAATAAATATTTTGGCTAATGTCTGGGGTGGGGGGGGGGGCTACAGCAAGCGGTCAGGGGACAGAGAGCCAGATTCATCAAGAGAGTCTGAGACAAAATATTGGTAGGTTTTTAGAAATCCATGCAGAACTGTCTCAGGCACTGGCGTACCAACAGGGGATGCGACCCCTGCCCTAGAGCCCGCTTGTGAACTTTTTGGGGGCAGGAGGGGTCGCAGCATAAGAGGAGAGAGGAGAGCTGTGGCCGCAGATCGGTGGGGAGGGGGGAAATTCCCCCCCCCTCCCTCCCTCACCTCGGGCTCTCCTCTTAGCGCTCCCGCTCCTGCAATCATTGGTGCTGCTCCTGGCAGCAACGGCGGCGGCGGCAGGCAAGCTGAGCACATACCTCCTTCTGGCCAGAGGTCTCCGATCACTAAGAGTTTCATAGAACTTCCTGTTTACACAGGAAGTTCCATAAAGCACTTAGTGATTGGAGACCGGCCAGAAGGAGGTATGTGCTCAGCTTACCTGCTGCCGCCGCCGCCGTTGCTGTCACGAGCACCACCAATGATTGATTGCAGGAGGGGGAGCGCTAAGAGGAGAGCCAGAGGTGAGGGAGGGGGGAAGGGAATTTCCCCCCTCCCCACCGATCTGCGGCCACAGCTCTCCTCTAATTATGCTGCGACCCCTCCTTCCCCCAAAAAGTCCACGAGCGGGCCCTGGGGGGGGGCAGAATTTTTTTTTGCAGGGGGGCCCGGGGTTTTCTAGGTATGCCCCTGGTCTCAGGCATCTTAAGAAATCATTAGATAGTGCAGCTTCCTTCTAAAACTGTTGTAAAATAGTAGGAGCTAGGAAGGTCTCTCAGACAGTGCCGTGAGTGAGGGGAATTGCTTGCTGAGGTAACCAACACACCTGCTGTATTGATATCAGCAGGCTCTGAGGAGGAATTCATCAGGGGGGAGGAGCACCACACAAACCATATCTAGCCTGCACTCTGAAATCATGTCTAGACTGCAGTTCTACATCTGAAGAACTGCTATCAAGCAATTCTTAATCTGCGCCAGTTTAGGGATGGATTTGCACTTCTCTTAACTGTAGTGCAGCTCTAGAAATCAACGCTAAATTGCCACTATTACTTCGGATTTAAGAAGGTTCTTATTATCATGCAGAGCTGTTCTCCCTGCTGGTTAGAACAGATTAAGAAGAAAAAACTGTTGGTAATGCGTTGATAAATCTCCCCACAGAGTGGCAGTGTGGGGACACAACAGTATGTCATGAGGCAGAGAACATGCCTCTGTGTCCCATCTGCCCTACAAAAAAACACCTCGGGTTCTCTTTAATTTGATCCGACCCCTGATTCAATTTGCTCGCTGCTCTGTTTTATTGGAGACTATGATCTAATTCACAGGGCCACGACTCTGGGGCAGGTCACTGCACACGCTGAGTACCAGTGACCTATCAGGTGTCCATGGGCGTCATTCCTTAAAGGACAACTGAATCGAGAGGTATATGTAGCCTGTCACATTTATTTCCATGTAAGCAATGCCAGTTGCCTGGCTATACTGCTGATCCTCTGCCTTGAATACTTTTAGCAACAGAACCTGAACATGCATGCAGCAGATCACGTTTCTGACATTGTCAGATCTGACAAGATTAGCTGCATGCTTGTTTCTGGTGTGAGTCAGCCACTACTGCAGCCAAATAGATCAGTGGCTGGTATTGTTTAAAGTGAAATAAATATGACACCCTCCATATTCTGTTCATTTCAGTTCTCCACTAAAGAACAGCGCATATAGGAACGCCTTGATCTGCTGGTGTCAAGGGAATGATGTATAACCCTTTCTAGTTGTGCTCAAAGCAAATTTAAATGACAGGGAAAAGTTTATTTTAACCACTTCAGGACCACAGTCTTTTCGCCCCTTAAGGACCAGAGCCTTTTTCTCCATTCAGACCACTGCAGCTTTCACGGTTTATTGCTCGCTCATACAACCTACCACCTAAATGAATTTTACCTCCTTTTCTTGTCACTAATACAGCTTTCTTTTGGTGCTATTTGATTGCTTCTGTGATTTTTACTTTTTATTATATTCAGCAAAAAAGACATGAATTTTGGCAAAAAAATGATTTTTTTAACTTTCTGTGCTGACATTTTTCAAATAAAGTAAAATTTCTGTATACATGCAGCGCGAAAAATGTGGACAAGCATGTTTTTGATAAAAAAAAACAAAAAACCATTCAGTGTATATTTATTGGTTTGGGTAAAAGTTATAGCGTTTACAAACTATGGTGCAAAAAGTGAATTTTCCCATTTTCAAGCATCTCTGACTTTTCTGCGCACCTGTCAGGTTTCATGAGGGGCTAAAATTCCAGGATAGTACAAATACCCCCCAAATGACCCCATTTTGGAAAGAAGACATCCCAAAGTATTCAGTGAGAGGCATGGTGAGTTCATAGAAGATTTTATTTTTTGTCACAAGTTAGCGGAAAATGACACTTTCTGACAAAAAAAAGAAAAAAAAAAAAGTTTCCATTTCTTCTAACTTGCGACAAAAAAAAATGAAATCTGCCACGGACTCACTATGCTCCTCTCTGAATACCTTGAAGTGTCTACTTTCCAAAATGGGGTCATTTGTGGGGTGTGTTCACTGTCCTGGCATTTTGGGGGGTGCCTAATTGTAAGCACCCCTGTAAAGCCTAAAGATGCTCATTGGACTTTTGGCCCCTTAGCGCAGTTAGGCTGCAAAAAAGTGCCACACATGTGGTATTGCCGTACTCAGGAGAAGTAGTATAATGTGTTTTGGGGTGTATTTTTACACATACCCATGCTGGGTGGGAGAAATATCTCCATAAATGACAATTGTTTTATTTTTTTTACACACAATTGTCTATTTATAGAGATATTTCTCCCACTCAGCATGGGTATGTGGAAAAATACACCCCAAAACACATTATACTACTTCTCCTGAGTACGGCGATACCACATGTGTGGCACTTTTTTGCACCCTAACTGCGCTAAGGGGCCCAAAGTTCAATGAGTACCTTTAGGATTTCACAGGTCATTTTGAGAAATTTCGTTTCAAGACTACTCCTCACGGTTTAGGGCCCCTAAAATGCCAGGACAGTATAGGAACCCCACAAATTACCCCATTTTAGAAAGAAGACACCCCAAGGTATTCCGTTAGGAGGATGGTGAGTTCATAGAAGATTTTTTTTTTTGTCACAAGTTAGCAGAAATTGATTTTAATTGTTTTTTTTCACAAAGTGTCATTTTCCGCTAACTTGTGACAAAAAATAAAATCTTCTATGAACTCACCATACTCCTAACGGAATACCTTGGGGTGTCTTCTTTCTAAAATGGGGTCATTTGTGGGGTTCCTATACTGCCCTGGCATTTTAGGGGCCCTAAACCGTGAGGAGTAGTCTTGAAACCAAATGTCGCAAAATGACCTGTGAAATCCTAAAGGTACTCATTGGACTTTGGGCCTCTTAGCGCACTTAGGGTGCAAAAAAGTGCCACACATGTGGTACCGCCGTACTCAGGAGAAGTAGTATAATGTGTTTTGGGGTGTATTTTTACACATACCCATGCTGGGTGGGAGAAATATCTCTGTAAATGACAATTGTTTGATTTTTTTTACACACAATTGTCCTTTTACAGAGATATTTCTCCCACCCAGCATGGGTATGTGTAAAAATACACCCCAAAACACAATATACTACTTCTTCTGAGTACGGCGATACCACATGTGTGACACTTTTTTGCAACCTAGGTGCGCTAAGGGGCCTAACGTCCTATTCACAGGTCATTTTGAGGCCTTTGGATTCTAGACTACTGCTCACGGTTTAGGGCCCCTAAAATGCCAGGGCAGTATAGGAACCCCACAAGTGACCCCATTTTAGAAAGAAGACACCCCAAGGTATTCTGTTAGGAGTATGGTGAGTTCATAGAAGATTTTTTTTTGTCACAAGTTAGCGGAAAATGACACTTTGTGAAAAAAAAACAATACATATCAATTTCCGCTAACTTGTGACAAAAAATAAAATCTTCAATGAACTCATCATACACCTAACAGAATACCTTGGGGTGTCTTCTTTCTAAAATGGGGTCACTTGTGGGGTTCCTATACTGCCCTGGCATTTTAGGGGCCCTAAAACGTGAGAAGTAGTCTTGAACCCAAATGTCTCAAAATGACCTGTGAAACCCTAAATGTACTCATTGGACTTTGGGCCCCTTAGCACAGTTAGGCTGCAAAAAAGTGTCACACATGTGGTATCGCCGTACTCAGAAGAAGTAGTATAATGTGTTTTGTGATGTATTTTTACAGATAACCATGCTGGGTGGGAGAAATATCTCTGTAAATGACACATTTTTGATTTTTTTTACACACAATTGTCCATTTACAGAGAGATTTCTCCCACCCAGCATGGGTATGTGTAAAAATACACCACAAAACACATTATACTACTTCTCCTGAGTATGGCGATACCACATGTGTGACACTTTTTTGCAGCCTAGGTGCGCTAAGGGGCCCAACGTCCTATTCACAGGTCATTTTGAGGCATTTGTTTTCTAGACTACTCCTCACGGTTTAGGGCCCCTAAAATGCCAGGGCAGTATAGGAACCCCACAAGTGACCCCATTTTAGAAAGAAAACACCCCAAGGTATTCCGTTAGGGGTATGGTGAGTTCATAGAAGATTTTATTTTTTGTCACAAGTTAGTGAAAAATGACACTTTGTGAAAAAAACAATAAAAATCTAATTTCCGCTAACTTTTGACAAAAAATAAAATCTTCTATGAACTCATCATACACCTAACAGAATACCTTGGGGTGTCTTCTTTCTAAAATGGGGTCACTTGTGGGGTTCCTATACTGCCCTGGCATTTTACGGGCCCAAAACTGTGAGTAGTCTGGAAACCAAATTTCTCAAAATGACTGATCAGGGGTATAAGCATCTGCAAATTTTGATGACAGGTGGTCTATGAGGGGGCAAATTTTGTGGAACCGGTCATAAGCAGGGTGGCCTCTTAGATGACAGGATGTTTTGGGCCTGATCTGATGGATAGGAGTGCTAGGGGGTGACAGGAGGTGATTGATGGGTGTCTCAGGGGGCGGTTAGAGGGGAAAATAGATGCAATCAATGCACTGGGGAGGTGATCGGAAGGGGGTCTGAGGGGGACCTGAGGGTTTGGCCGAGTGATCAGGAGCCCACACGGGGCAAATTAGGGCCTGATCTGATGGGAAGGTGTGCTAGGCGGTGACAGGAGGTGATTGATGGGTGTCTCAAGGTGTGATTAGAGGGGGGAAATAGATGCAAGCAATGCACTAGCGAGGTGATCAGGGCTGGGGTCTGAGGACGTTCTGAGGTGTGGGCGGGTGATTGGGTGCCCGCAAGGGGCAGATTAGGGTCTAATCTGATGGGTAACCGTGACAGGTGGTGATAGGGGGTGATTGATGGGTAATTAGTGGGTGTTTAGAGGAGAGAAGAGATGTAAACACTGCACTTGGGAGGTGATCTGATGTCGGATCTGCGGGCGATCTATTGGTGTGGGTGGGTGATCAGATTGCCCGCAAGGGGCAGGTTAGGGGCTGATTGATGGCTGGCAGTGACAGGGGGTGATTGATGGGTGGCAGTGACAGGGGGTGATTGATAGGTGATTGACAGGTGATCAGTGGGTTATTACAGGGAATAACAGATGTAAATATTGCACTGGCGAATTGATAAAGGGGGGTCTGAGGGCAATCTGAGCGTGTGGGCGGGTGATTGGGTGCCCGCAAGGGGTAGATTAGGGTCTAATCTGATGGGTAACAGTGACAGGTGGTGATAGGGGGTGATTGATAGGTGATTGATGGGTAATTAGTGGGTGTTTAGAGGAGAGAAGAGATGTAAACACTGCACTTGGGAGGTGATCTGATGTCGGATCTGCGGGCGATCTATTGGTGTGGGTGGGTGATCAGATTGCCCGCAAGGGGCAGGTTAGGGGCTGATTGATGGGTGGCAGTGACAGGGGGTGATTGATGGGTGGCAGTGACAGGGGGTGATTGATAGGTGATTGACAGGTGATCAGTGGGTTATTACAGGGAATAACAGATGTAAATATTGCACTGGCGAATTGATAAAGGGGGGTCTGAGGGCAATCTGAGCATGTGGGCGGGTGATTGGGTGCCCGCAAGGGGTAGATTAGGGTCTAATCTGATGGGTAACAGTGACAGGTGGTGATAGGGGGTGATTGATAGGTGATTGATGGGTAATTAGTGGGTGTTTAGAGGAGAGAAGAGATGTAAACACTGCACTTGGGAGGTGATCTGATGTCGGATCTGCGGGCGATCTATTGGTGTGGGTGGGTGATCAGATTGCCCGCAAGGGGCAGGTTAGGGGCTGATTGATGGGTGGCAGTGACAGGGGGTGATTGACGGGTGATTGACGGGTGATTGACAGGTGATTGACAGGTGATTGACAGGTGATCAGGGGGGATAGATGCATACAGTACACGGGGGGGGGGGGTCTGGGGGGGGGTCTGGGGAGAATCTGAGGGGTGGGGGGGTGATCAGGAGGGAGTAGGGGGCAGATTAGGGACTAAAAAAAAAAATAGCGTTGACAGATAGTGACAGGGAGTGATTGATGGGTGATTAGGGGGGTGATTGGGTGCAAACAGTGGTCTGGGGAGTGGGCAGGGGGGGAGGTCTGAGGGGTGCTGTGGGCGATCAGGGGGCAGGGGGGGGGAAATCAGTGTGCTTGGGTGCAGACTAGGGTGGCTGCAGCCTGCCCTGGTGGTCCCTCGGACACTGGGACCACCAGGGGCAGGAGGCAGCCAGTATAATAGGCCTATTATACACTTTCCGTGCGGCGATCGGGCAGCTAGTAACCCGCCGGCGCTTCCGAACGGCCGGCGGGTTACAGCGAGCGGTGGGCGGAGCCAGTCCCCGGCGGCTGATCGCGTCACAAATGACGCGATCGCCGCATAGCCACTCCCGCAGCCGCCCCCGCCGATGGGCGTATTGCGGTCGTTTGGGCCCGGACTTTGCCGCCGCCCATTGGCTGGGGGCGGTCGTTAAGTGGTTAAAAGACAATCTTTGCCTTTAATTACCATGATTAGCCAATCACAGAGAGTCATGAGAGCAGAAGCCGAACTCATAGGTCTCTGAAAATCCTCCAAGAGTTAGGGCCCTTTTCCACTTGCAATCGCTAGCGTTCACGCTGAACGCTAGCGATTGCTGAATCGCAATTACCGGCGATTCCCCGACGTTCGCCGCCGCGATTTTGCTATGCTATGCACTGCATAGCAAAATCGCGGCAAATATCGCTCCGCCGCGCGTTCGCGTTCCTGACAAAAACGAATCGCGGTAGTGGAAATGACCTACCGCGATTCCTATGTTAAAAAGCAAACCGTAGCGATTGTAAAATCGCTAGCGGTTTGCGTTTTTGCGATTCAGCCAGCGCTGGTGGAAAAGGGCCCTCACAGATTTCCCAGCAAGCTCATGGTGAACCAGAACTCCTAGGAGTGTATAAAGGGCTAAAAAGGACCAAAAAGCCCTCTTACTAAAATGCTATGCAAAACAGAAGTGTGCCTTCTTAACACACAAGGGCCCATATGCAATTTACCTTTTCTCCTTCGTTTTCTCCTAGGTGATATTTTCACAACTTGTAAATAAAATGCCTTTCAACCACTGCCCGACCACCTAATGCTGATAGGCGACAGGAAGGTGGCAGCCCCAGGACCGCGTAATGTCGAAAGGCGCCAAGTCCTTGGGCTGATATGTGCTCATCTCCCGCTTGAATGACGGAGCTCTGCTCCATCATCAGTCTACCAGTGGTGATCGCCGCCATTAGACTGTTAGATGGCGAAGCCGCCATCTATTTACATGTACAGTGCTGCGATCTATTGTAGCGCTGTACTAGGGACACCCGTGTCAAGTTCTACCCCAAAGTGCCACATTAATCCATGCCATGCACTGAGAAGGACCAACAAGTCTGTATGCATGTTGGATTATTGTGGCTCTGTACAATTAACAAGCTGATACATCATTACATACCAGCAGTTCTGGGGGGGGGGGGGTGTTTAACTTTAACCACTTCGCCATATCTGGACGCATATATCCGTCCAGATAGGCAGTGGTGCTGCAGCCGTGTGGTGCGCGCGATCGGGCGCGCGCCCGCGCGCGCTCCCGCTGCCTCCCGCTGCCCCCGATCAGTGAATGGGAATATAATTCCCATTCACCGATCTAAGTCCCCGGCAGAAATACCGACGCTTTCTCATCAGAGAGCGTGGTATTTCTGCCCCCAGGAAACTTCTTCTCTTCATTTTAGTTCCTAGATGCGACATTGTTCGCATCCAGGAATTTTTTGAATGTGGCCATCTTGTGGCCAAATAGTAAACTGCACCCACATACCTGTATTGAATAAAAAATACATTATATTACATCTAAAATTGGCTATTTACCTCCCAAACTAAAATTACCCAAATACATTTTTGTATTAAAAAAAAAATAAAAAAAATTACAATTAAAAAAAAAAAACTACATAAATAGTTACCTAAGGGTCTGAACTTTTTAAATATACATGTCAAGAGAGTATCTTATTAAATTTTTTAAAATTATAAGCTTGTAAATAGTGATGGACGCAAATTGAAAAAATGCACCTTTATTTCTAAATAAAATATCGGCGCCATAAATTGTGATAGGGACGTAATTTAAATGGTGTAATAAGCGGGACAAATGGGCACATAAAATGCATGGGTTTTAATTACTGTAGTATGTATTAATTTTAAACTATTATGGCCAAAAACTGAGAAATAATGATTTTTTTCCATTTCTATCTTAATCTTCCTGTTAAAATGTATTCACAGTAAAGTGGCTCTTAGCAAAATGTACTACCTAAAGAAAGCCTAATTAGTGGCGGAAAAAACGAGATATAGATCAGTTAATTTTGATAAGTAGCGATAAAGTTATTAGCGAATGAATGGGAGGTGAACATTGTTCGGATGCATGAGATTTTCAAAGCTGTAGGCTGAAGTGGTTAAGGGACATCAAAGGGATGATTTGCATATTCAGTAGTGATGCATTGTGGGATACCTCATATACTCAGTCCAACCTGAGTAATCGCAAATACCTTGGGTTTGATTCACAAAATGGTGCTGTTAGCACGCTGTGAAAAGTGCTTTGCAAAATTTCGCGTGATAACGGTTATCGCAAGCAAAAATGTGCATTAACGCGAATTTTTCACGAATTATCGTCGCATTTGCGTGATAAATTTGCGTTATTGCGTGAACGCAAACGTTAACGAGCAAAACATTTCCGTTAATGTGCGAACGTGAATTTTTGTGCGCAATAACCGGTTTTCGTGCGAAAACAGTTTTTTTCACTCAAAAACACGCGAAAACACGCTAAAACGTACGAAAAGCCGTTCTAACAGTTAGCACCATTTTGTGAATCAAGCCCCTTACGTTTTAAGAAGGCAAATTTCTGTCTTGCATTTCTCCGAGAGGTGAGGATTTCAGCTGCAGTGCGGCACTGGAGGCCCTGGAGTACAGCCAAGGCAACTTTAAATATGTTGACAGAATGTCATTGCAAGATGGTTGCTGATTGATAGCTTTGTTCTGCTTAACTTTGTCTTTTCTTTCTAGAATAAATAACCTTGACTGTCTAAAATCCTACAAAGGAAATTGTTTTCTAATGCACTGGTGCTGATATATTACGACATAAGAATAAAGCTTGTCTGATCAGTTGCTCTGGGCAACGGCACTGGTTTTACTCCAGTTTTCTCAGCACCTGTCTTTATACATCAGTCACTCTGTATTTTATCATTCATTAATTCTTTGTAACATCCTCAATCCTTCCACAATTTCAATCATTTAGCAAGGCATCCAGCATCCCTAAGTGTGATGCGTGTTTCATATTTCACGTCTGTATCCTAGCCTGACTTAGATGCTATGGGCCAGAGTATGTGAAGACTATGAAGTCATCTCAGAAGCATGTTATGCCATAGGGATCGTACCACGGCTTGCTGCCCTGAGACGCAGGCTTTTCCATGGGCACTAGTCCATTTATGACTCATGAAACATAATGGTGTATTGTTAAGCGCTTTGGGAATATGAGAATGTCTGCAGTACTTACAATGGGAAACGGTAATTGTCATGATAGTTGAGATGCGTTCTTCTATAAATATGACAATTGCCATAATGTGTGTGAAGATTAGACTTCTGTTGTGCTGTTAACTGATACGCCATGCTGTGTTCATATTGCCTTTGTGGCTAATGTTTTATACATGCAGCATATTCTTAAAGTCCACTATCCCTAGTAAACGTAATGCAATTTTCATTTTTTTATCAGAGCTATACAGGTCATGTTGTGTTTTAACTTGGATGTACTGAGAGATTATGAGATCTGCCATTGCTGACATCATCCTGCAAAAATCTAATTGCCTGGCTGTCGTGTTCATTTTTTGGCTAGAGCAATTTCTGACCTGCACAGCTGCATAAGTATGAAGCTAATTTAGGCAGAGTAAATCTGCATACTCAATGTGGGTCAGTGACTCCAAAAGGCAAAGGATCCAACTGGCAATTTTTTTAACACATGGTTGGCAATGGCATTTCATAAATTATTTCATAATGAACTTACTTTAAAGTGTTATTCTGCTTCTGCTAAAATTTGAGATGAACATCGGGGCAGCATGGTGGTATAGCGGTTAGCACTCTCATCTTGCAGTGCTGGGACCCAGGATCGAATCCCAACCAATGCACTATCTGCACAGAAATTGTGTTTTCTCCACATGTCTGTGAGTGTTTCCTCCGAGCATTCCAGTTTCTTCCAACATCCCAAAAACATAAAGATAAGTCATTTGGCTTCCCTCTAAAATTGGCCCTTGATTACGATACATACATAGATATGATACGTACATAAAGCATGTGAAGTGTGGTCCAGTGTTAGTCGAAGAGCAGAAATGCAGACATCAAACCAACAAACATTGATTCCGGTGATACCTTTGATTATTGACTTACTGTACATGGTTTACTGCAAGCTTTTGAAATGTTAAGTTTCTTCTTCAGGCATTATACACAACTGGACCAGAACCATACAATCAATTGTATGGATTGTACGGTTCTGATACAGTTCTGTATAATGCCTGAAGTAGAAACTTAAAGTGGACCCAAATTAAAAATACAAGATTTCAGAAATAAAATCTATTTTCTAAATTATATTAATAAATAACAGCCTTTTTTCAGCTGCATGATGACAAATATAAAATATTTTACATTTATTGGAGGAACCGCTCCCTTCCTTTTATATTGCCGGGACAGAATCTGGCAAACTGGTGGAGTAGGTGGTGTCCGACAATGGAGGAATTGCTAATGGCTGCCACCTGTATAACCCTAGTTATGAGAAGAGAAGGGTGAAAAGCAGGCACTGAAATGCTCATAGGCTTGAAGGAGAGTTTATTTATCTTTGTATGAGTCAGAGTGGTACAACTAAATATTTTGAATTTAAAAAATTGTTTGGTTTGGGTCCGCTTTAACGTTTCAGAAGCTTGCAATAAACCATGTGCAGTTAGTCATTAAAGGTATAACCGGAATTAACGTTTGTTAGTTTGATGTCTGCATACGTACATAAACATATGACTATTGTAGGGATTAGATTGTGAGCTCCTCTGAGGCACAGTTAAGTGACAAAATGTTATACTGTACAGCACTGTGGAAGATGTCAGCGCTATATAAATACTAAAAAGTAATTATAATAAGCATATATCATTGCTTCGCAAATGTTTCTACAATTTTATGTAATTAAACAGTTACATTTCCATTCCAAATTGCACCCAGCTATGAATTACCAAAATTAAGTATAAAATCAAGTTGGATCACTTTTCTAGTCTGGAATCTGTACTCTGTGTTTTACCAGTAGTTTTCATTTCAGACAGTTCAGGTAATGAGCTGCACAAAGCAAGAACATACTGTATTTTGATTGCTTACCAAACCTGAATAAACTAAGTGACAGGGACCAGGCCAAATTTACAGCACAGAAGTTCTGGCACTCTAAACTCCGGCCCTCAGCACAGGCCACACCCCCAGTCACTACAATTTTTATTAAAAAAAATCTGACTGTGACCTAAGCATTAACCCCCTCCCCTGCCTTTATAAAGTGCAGCATGGTGCAAAAAAGACCAGCGCAGCTGCCTGTCACAAATGCAAGTATACAGGCAAACGCTGTCTGGCCTGTTCAGGTGCACCTCTTCATCCATCCCTGCTGTGTCTGTCCTCTCCGGCCCTATTGAAGCTTGTATCTGCATATGAAAGTGTAACTGACACACCACATGAATTGACCAAGAGGCACACGGGACAGGCCACCATCTTCCTGTAAACTTGCGCACATGACAGGTAGCAGGGCCGGTCTTTCATGTACCACCCTGTATAAACGCTGCGTTTGGCCTAGACAAGACCCCCCCCCATAAAGGCTACCACCTATGGCCCCTAGGGCACTTCTCCCAAGTAGTCACTGGCCTAGACAATATTCTCCCCCAGGCAGACTGTGGCCTGGACATTAACCAGGTAACCAGACACACTGCTTCTCCCTCCCCCACCCCCCAGTATTTTACTAGGAGCCTTCTATTAGCCATCTCAAAGTCTGATATTGTTTTTAACCTTCTTGGCGGTAATCCCGAGCTAAGGTCAGGGTGGAACAAAATGCAACTCAGAGCAGTAATTCCGACCTGTGCTCGGGGTAGCTGCCGGAGGCTGTATGCAGAGCAATGCACACAACATACCTCCCAGGGAATCCTGACGTCGGCCGCCATTCTTCTTCCGCTCCACCGAGGCTCTGCTACCTCCTGGTGAGATTGCCTGCTGTCATCATGACGACAGCCGGCAATCTCACTTTAGGGTTGCAGCACCACCCTGAGGATGGAGGGAAAATTGCCAGGGAGGTGAGTGATTTCTGGAACTTCTGCAGATTTCCCTGGTAGTATGATTTTTCCTAGGTTTTAGGGTTGTGAAAGGGTGCAAAAAAAATTGCACCACTTTTAGACCCTAAAATCTGGAAAGAATCAACCAAGGGGGTTAATAACACCTCAATGATGACCCAAAATATCGAGGTATCAAAATGACAATGTTGTAAAGACTCTTCAACGTTCTAAAGACCTCTATTGCAAATCCTATCGCTACATCATTGGCATCCTTTTTCCATTTTTTTTTTGGCTTGGTAGAATTCATGCGGTTCATATGATACTTCTACCTAAGATATAAAATATCAGGGTCCTACCTGTCCAAGAGGTACAGACTAACCAGCAAGCTCATGGTGAACCAGAACTCATTGGAGTGTGTAAGGGACTACAATGGTCCTAAAAGCCCCCTTACTAAAATGCTAAGAAAAACAAAAGTTTGCTTTCTTAAAACAGAAAGAATTTGCGATAATTCAGGTTGGAGTGAGTTCGAGATGTCTCCCAGGGCATCACTGCTGAATATATGCAAATAAACCATTGTTACCTTTAGCAGCTAAACACACCTCCAGAACCGCTGGAATGCAATGTTGTGTCAGCTGTCCAAGTTACTGCTGAGAGCCTTGCAGGATGCAGTACTCTCATTTGTCTGGAAGAACAAATAAGTTTAAATACCCCAAAAAGCTATGATGCAGCCTCAAGCTAGAGGAGGCACCTCTGTTCCTAATTTCCTCAGTTACTACTGGTAGAAAGAAAGCGCTCTACGAGTACGATGGTTCCATGTGCACAGCGCGCAACCATGGACAAAGGGTAGCTACCCTCTGTCCATGGCTGCGCACTGCGTGCATGGAACCATTGTAGAACGCTATCTTTCTCTTCACTACAGGTTGCGAGGGTACATTTCCCATGATCTGCAGCTGATGTGTTTGTATACTGTGTGCCTCTGAGGAAGCGGCTTTTGGCCGTGAAACACGTGTCGGGCAGTCTCTTTTGTGATTTGGAATTCTGAAATCGTGTTTGCATGCTATGTCTGCAACTTAGAAGACTTGTGACTAAAGAATAAAAGTGAATTTGTTCATATAAAACCCTGTGTTCTCTCTAGTGGACTTGTTTGGAACATCAGTGGGCAGCTTGCTGGCATCATCACAAAATATATTAAAGAGGTACTTTAACCAAGGTTTGAACTTAACCTCCTGAGTGTTACGCCGCTCAGGAGGTTTTGTTACTTTTTGCCCAATTTTTTTATAAATGTCCCAAATGTGTGTAAATACTCTAGCTAGCACTAGGCTTGCTAGAAGAAGTCTCCAGCACCCCCTGATCGCCGCCGCTCCCCCACTTATACGTTACCCAGCCTGGATCCAGCGATCGGCGCAGACACCCCGGACAGCTCTGGTTTTCTCTATGGGGAGGATCGCACATGACGTCATGACGTCATGCGCAAACCTGATCCTCCCCATAGAGAGACCAGAGCTGTGCCGGGAGGCTGCGTGATCGCTGGATCCAGGCTGGGTAATGTATAAACGGGGGGATTGCGGGGGAACAGCGGGGATCCAGGGGTGCACAGCCTAGTGCTAGCTAGAGGATTTACACACATTTGGGGCATTTATTTATTTAAGGGGAACTCCTGGGGCCACAGAGCGGTATACCCCGTTTTACGTGAGAAATCTTTACCTTTTCTCAAATAGATCATCAGGGGGCTCTGTATGGCTGATATTGTGGTGAAACCCCTCCCACAGTGTGATGTCATGAAATTAGTCCTGACAGTTGTCTGACTGTGAACCTTATTGCATTGTGGCTTTTTCCAACTGCCAAGCAAACAATTTCTCCCTTTGTGCATAGGACTCTCAGTAATAAACATTCTGTACAAATCATCTGGCAGAACTAAAGATGCCACCACCAGTGATAAATTTCAGAATGTAAATCACGGAGAGGAAAGATTTTACAATGGCCAAACACTGACTAAATAATCTATAAATTAATATTGTAAACAATAAGCAAGTTTATCCATTATGTTATTTTTACTACAGTTCCTCTTTAACCACTTGCCGACCAGGGGTGATTTGCCTGATCTGTGCTGCGTGGGCTCTCCAGCCCGCAGCACAGATCAGTATTATGCCAGGGAGATCAGACTTCCCCCCTTTTTTCCCCACTAGGGGGATGTCCTGCTGGGGGGGTCTGATTGCCGCCGGCTTGCTGCGCTTTGCGGGGGGGGGCTCTTCAAAGCCCCCCTCCGCATCGTTTTCTGTGCTCCCTCCCTCTCCCTCCCTACCTCTTCCTTCCTGTGCATTGAAGGATAGGCTTCAGCCTATCATATGCCGGCGATCCCCGGCCAATCAGAGGCCGGGGATCGTCGATCTGCCTTATGGCGCTGCTGCGCAGCAGCGCCGTATGATGTAAACAGCGGGGATTTCTTCCCCGCGTGTTTACATTTTGCCGGCGAGCCGCGATCGGCGGCTCTCCGACTGTTCACGGAGACACCCTCCGTGAACAGACATGGAAAGGCCGCTCGAATGAGCGGCCGTTTCCATGGAAACCCGCAGACGACCAGTTTACGCCAATCGGCGTTAGCTGGTCGTCAAGAGGTTAACCACTTTTTCCACCAGTACAGTATATCTACATCCTCTGTAACTTCATCCAAGCCACAAGGACGTAGATATACAATTTTTCTGATGGCACAGCTGTGCATGATCAAGCGTGCTCCTGAGTGCGCCCCCCGGCAATTTTTAGCTGCAGCACTAATTGGGGTAAGGAAATATATATTCTCTTAGCCAATTATTGACCTCCCTGTGGATGAACAATCACTGCTGTAGCCAACAGCAGCGACCGTTCATCTCTCCCCTTCCATGCAGAGATCGGTAAATAAAAGCATCTGCAAGTAGCCTGTCTCACATCTGCCTGTTCCAGTGTAGACTCTGCAGTGGTAGCCTCTGCATTCAGCTCTACAGCCAGCTCCGTACTACCCAATACACAACAATGACGTCATCAAGTCGGCATTCATGTACACAGAGCTGGCTGGAGAGCTGAATGCAGAAGCTGCCGCTGCAGGATCGTCACTGGAACAGGCAGAGGTGAGACAGGCTTCTTGCAGATGCTTTTATGTATGATCTCTGCACAGAGGGGGAGGCTGCCTTATAGCGGAGTAAGGTGGGCACTTCACATCTGGCTATCTAAAGGGGAGGGGAGATCCTGGTTATGGGGGCACATCTGGATATCCATACTCTGGGGGTATATACCATTTATAGGGGAGGGAGCTAATACCAGGGGCACATCTGGCTATAATGAGAGGGCTCTAATACCAGGAGCACATCTGGCTATATTTACTGGGAGGGCTAATTCCAGGGGCACATCTGGCTATCCATACTGGGGGGGACCTTATAACATGGGCGCATCTGGCTAATACCAGTGGCACATCTAGCTACCTATAGCGGGGGGCTATTACTGGAAGCACATCTGGCTACCTTTACAGAGGCCAGCCTAATACTGCGGGCACATCTGACTATTGCGGGGGGC
The DNA here is from genome assembly GCF_040937935.1 of Hyperolius riggenbachi. Lineage (NCBI taxonomy): Eukaryota > Metazoa > Chordata > Amphibia > Anura > Hyperoliidae > Hyperolius > Hyperolius riggenbachi. Next base: position 370,155,981 of record NC_090648.1, on the reverse strand, counting down.
TAATACTGGGGGCACATCTGGCTACCTTTAGGGTGACTAATACTAGGGGCACATCTGGCTACTTATACTGGAGGGGATTCGACCTAATACTGGGGGTATGTCTGCTACTTATACTGGGGTGGGCAAAATTTGGTGGAGCGCAATTAGAAATCTAGTGCTGGAGAACCTTGGCCAGCCCTACCAGGTTAACATACAGGGACACCTGTAGACTGCCAGGGAAATCTGTATATGGGAGTGGGACCATGGGTCAAATGGGGAAATGTAATAGTGGTAAAAGGCAAAATGGAGATGCGATGAAAACTATTACAATAAAATATACTGTATGACCACAACCACTTTTAAGCCCACACCTTCTGCATAGTACGAGTATTAATTAGCCTTTCTCTTCAACCTTTTCTCCCAGTTTTTACCATTAAATACTTTTATTATTTTCTCAATTCAAAGTGAAACGTAAAAGTTGTAACAAATACCCACCTTTATTTCAGAATCAAATATCACCACCATAAATTGTGACAGGAACATAATTTAAAGGGAACCTGAGACAGGGGGATAGAAGAAATGTTTACATATCTTGGGCTCCCTCCAGCCCGCAACGGCCTGGCCGCTCCCATGCTGCCGTCCTCCACCTTCTGGATCCTCCATAACGGGTCCTATAAGTTTGACCAGTCAGGCCTGCGCATGCATGACCCGGCCTTGTGCGCAACCCCATAGTGTTCCTTCGGCTGGGATCGTTCTGCGCTGCAGGGCAGAATGCTCCCAGCCACGGGAGGGAGACAGCAGGAGCACGCGCAGGCGCACTTTGCATGCGCCGACTGCCCGCGGCTGCCCAAACTTACAGGACCTGTTACGGAGGATCCATAAGGTGGAAGACGGGGGCGTGGAAGCGATTAGGCTGGAGGGAGCTGGAAGAAGCCACAGGAATGTACGAATTTGTTCTATTCCCCCGTCTCTGATACACTTTAAGTTTTGTGATAAACAGTAGAAATAGCCAAATAATATTACTGTTTTTTATCTACAGTACCACTTTTTATTTTTAAACTAGAATTGGTAAAAACTGAGATTTTTTTTTTTATTTTTCTCCCTCTTTTTCCTATTAAAATGCATTAAAACCAAATTTTTTCTTGGGGCAAAATACCACCCAGCAAAAGTCAGTTTTTTCTTAAAAAAATTATATAGATCATTTAGGTATAATGGAATGAGTAGGGATAAAGTTATTGCTAATTAAATAGGGACAAAGCTAAAATGGCAAAACTGCCCCTGTCCATAAGGGGGAAACAAGGTCTAGATGTGAAGTGGTTAAAGGAGCTCTGCCTCTGAATAATATATTGCAGAGTAAAAATGTTCATATTTCCCCCCTCCCCACACTTAAAAATCAAACAGTCAAATGCTACAGCAGCTTCTTGTAATTGGTTCGTTTCCAAGCTGCATAGATTTGCATGCAATTAGAATAAAATATGCACCAGCCCAGCATTAAATTAGCATTTTATTGACCATCTATAGTGGTAGATATTTAATGAACAAGCCTGTTAGCGCTGAAGTGGGATGGGGTAAACTAACAGTAATGGTGTTCAAGCAGGTAATTCAAGGACAACTGAAGGGAGAGAGATATGGAGGCTACCTGTGGCTAGAGATGGCCCGAACCTCTGATTTTAGGTTCACGAACCGGGGTGCGAACCTCCACAAATGTTCGCGAACCTCCACAAACTTTTGCGAACCGCAATAGACTTCAATGGGGAGGCGAACTTTGAAAACTAGAAACATTTATGCTGGCCACAAAAGTAATTGAAAAGATGTTTCAAGGGGTCTAGCATCTGAGTTTTTGCATGGATGAGTGGGATAGACGCCTAAAGTCCCAGGGAAAAATCTAGATTTGACGCAAAGCAGCGTTTTAAGAGCAGAAATCACAGTGAATGCTAAATTGGAGGCCTAAAGTGCTTTAAAACATCTTGCATGTGTATACATCAATCAGGATGTGTAATTAGTGTACTGCTTCACACTGACACACCAAATTCACTGTGTAACGCACCGCAAACAGCTGTTTGTGTTGTGACGGCCGTGCTGGACTGGAACGCACCATGGCGAGAGTGCAGGCAATAGCGGTTTTCAAGCCCATATGGTCGCCAGGCTGAGGTAGCTCAATGACAGAACAACAGTGACTGTCCAGCTGATCGAAATTGGTCTGTCCACAATGAAGCAACGACCTTATTATCTTTGGTGTGCCCCCCCCCCGAGACACTCATATAGCCGGCGGTCATTGCTTCATTGTGATACGCAAGCCCCTTTACCGCGGCAAGGTAGCGATCACAAAAGGGAATTGACACATGTACATGCCTTTTGTTTTGTTGTTGCAGCCGCAGTGCAGCCAGAAAAATTAGGCAGGCATGTACACGCACCAGAAAAATTATTATAGCGGCCGCTGCTATCTGCTTGGAGTCCTGGACTCTGTTGGTGGTGGCGGAAAAGGCAGTCAAGCGGCCTGCAGGCAGAGATGCTGTGTGAGAGGCGACTTAGTCATGGGGCAGGCAGTCACACGGCGTGCAGGCAGAGATGCTGTGTGCGGGGACTGACTTAGTCTTCGGGTGGGCAGTAGCCCTCCGGGATCCATGCCTCATACATTTTAATAAAGGTGAGGCTCTGAACCCTTTTTGACTTAGGCGACTTCTCTTCTCAGTGACAATGCCTCCAGCTGCGCTGAAGGTCCTTTCTGACAGGACGCTTGAGGCAGGGCAAGAGAGAAGTTGGATGGCAAATTGTGACAGCTCTGGCCACAGGTGAAGCCTGCACACCGAGTAGTCCAAGGGTTCATCGCTGCTCACAGTGTCTACATCCACACTTAAGGCCAGGTAGTCGGCTACCTGCCGGTCCAGGCGTTGGTGGAGGGTGGATCTGGAAGCGCTAAGGCGAGGCGTTGGACTAAAGAATGTCCGCATGTCCAACATCACCATGAGATCGCTGGAGCGTCCTGTCCTTGCCTGCGTGGACATGGGAGGAGGAGGATTACTGGCAGTGGCACCTTTATTGCGTTGTGCTGTGGCATCACCCTTAAACGCATTATAAAGCATAGTTGCTAGCTTGTTCTGCAAGTGCTGCATCCTTTCTGCCTTCTGGTAATTTGAAAACATCTCGGCCACTTTGTGCCTATACCGAGGATCTAGTAGCATGGCCACCCAGTACAGCTCATTCCCCTTGAGTTTTTTATACGCGGGTCCCTCAACAGGCTGGACAGCATGAAAGATGCCATCTGCACAAAGTTGGATGCAGATGTACTATCCATCTCCTCTTGCTCTTCTTCAGTGATGTCAGCTAAGTTCTGCTCCTCCCCCCAGCCACGAACAATATCACGGGAAAGTTGAGCAACACAAGCCCTCTGCAACACCTGCTGCGGTTGTTCTTCCGCCTCATCCTCCTCCTCCAAAACAAAACCTTCCACATCATCTGACTCCTTTCCCCCAAACGACTCTTCCTCCTCCTCCTCCTCCCCCCTCTGTGCTGCCGCAGTTGTTGAGGAATCATCTGCTTCTGCTGAGAATTGATCCCACAACTCTTCCTCCCGTTCCTGTTCCTGTTCACGCGCCTCCACAGTTTGATCCACCACTCTACGCACGGCACGCTCCAGGAAGAAGGCATATGGGATCAAGTCGCTGATGGCGCCTTCACTGCGACTCACCAGGTTTGTCACCTCCTCAAACGACCGCATGAGCATGCTGGCATTTCGCATAAGTGTCCAGTACTTCGGCCAGAACATCCCCATCTCCCCAGACTGTGTCCTTTGACTGTAGTTGTAGAGAAACTGTTTGACGGCTTTCTCCTGTTGTAGCAGGCGGTTGAACATCAGGAGGGTCGAATTCCAGCGAGTCGGGCTATCGCAAATCAAGCGTCTCACCGGCAAGTTGTTTCTCCGCTGAATATTGGCAAAGCGTGCCATGGCCGTGTAAGACCGCCTGAAATGCCCACACACCTTCCTGGACTGCTTTAGGACGTCCTGTAAGCCTGGGTACTTAGACACAAATCTCTGGTACAGTGACTGGTGGTATTGTATATCACACTGCGTGCGCTCAAGTGGGTAGGTGGGTGCACTGAACAACAGGTAGGTAGGTATATGCAGTGCTGCTGGGTATTACAAATGTGCAGCTGTCTCACACACATACCGTGAACAGGTACAGTGACTAGTGGTATTAAATATCACACTGCGTGCGCTCACGTAGGTAGATGGGTGCACTAAACAACAGGTAGGTAGGTATATGCAGTGCTGCTGGGTATTACAAATGTGCACTGGTCTCACACACACACACACACACGTACCATGAAGAGGTGCAATGACTGGTGGTATTAACAATGTGTGCGCTCACGTACGTAGGTAGGTGGACAAACAATGAACAGGTGCAGTAATTGGGATTACAAATTTGCAGCTGCCTGTCAAACACACAGGTAGTCACTGAATGTGCTGGGCCTGGCAGTGGCACAGTAGGAATTAAGGGGCCAAAGGCCAGCTGCGACTGACTGACAGGGCTGTATATAAATATAATGCAAGTGAGCCACACACACAAAAAAAAATTGATCACAAGAACAAGATTAGCTCTCGAAAGAGCTGTTGAGGGGTGCTTTTTTAGCAATAAGAATCAGCAAGGAGCAAGCTAAAAAGCCTACAACAGCCTAACTAAGCTTTCCCTATGAGTCTGCAACAGCTCTCCCTTCTCTAATTACTGCAGGCACATGAGTGAGTAAAATGCCTGACGCTGCCTGCCTTTTATAAGGGGGGGAGGGCCTCCAAGAGGGAGTGTAGCCTGATTTCCAGAAAAGTTCACGGTTCTCCGCGATCGCGAACCCCGGAAGTTTGCTGGGAACCGTTCACCGGCGAACCGTTCGGGCCATCTCTACCTGTGGCATAGCTAAGACAGTATGGGCCTGATGCAATTGTTAGACTCGCCAGCGTTAAACGCTGGTGAGTCCGATAATCAGGCAACAATAAAGTCACCTGATCCAATTACATTTAGCCCTAGGCAGGGTGTAAAAAAAACTCGCTTGGGCGATATTATCGCCCAGCAAGTTCCTTACACCCTATCCTATTGCAATTTGCATGCCTCCCGGAAGCGATGCTTCCCGGCAGACATGAGCGTTAGCTAACATGCTAACGCACGTCATCCCCGCCGCATCTGGGGGTCTCCTTTAATAAGGAGACCCACAGAGCTCCCCGACGGCCGCCACTGGTCTCTGCAATCCCCCACGTAGCTGCACAGATACTGTGAAGCAATTTCCCGTCCTGCAATTACAGTGTATGAGTCACTGTAATTACTCTCTCTATAGCAGAATCCCAGGAAAGCATCTTTGAATCAGCCGCTGGGGCTCCCCATTGGTTCACGGTTTGGACCAATGAAAATGTCTCAGATTGTGAACCAATGGGGAGCCCCGGCAGCAGATGCAATGATGCTTTGCTGGGACTCTGCTATAGCGTGAGTAATTACAGTGACTCACACACACTGTAATTGCAAGATAGGACTTGCGGTGGGTGTTAAACTGTGTGAGGGAAATTACTTCACAGTATCTGTGCAGCTAGGGTTGCAGAGACCAGCGGCGGCCGGCGGGGAGCTCTGGGGGTCTCCTTATTAAAGGAGACCCCCAGATGCAGCGGCGGAAGATAGCGGCGGATTGTACGCATGTGTGGGGAGCAAGGCCGTGGTGCTGATGGACAGCACCACAGGGTAAAACCTCGCTCCCCATCGCCCATAACATGGGAGCATCGCTCAGGCTTTCGCCTGAGTAATGCTCCCTAATGATCAGCCAATGCACGAATGAAACTGGCAATAGGATTGGCCAGTAATCCTCGTGCGATGGCAATGTAATAAGTAGCTTGCGTCTTGCAAACTACTTATCACCTTGAATAGCATCAGGCCCAATGGGTCCCAGTGAAAGTTGTTCAGTGCCTCCCCAAGCACACTATACATAACAGTGCACCAAAACCTGTCAAGGACAACCACAGTGTCAGAGGTGCAAGAAGGGGATGGGTAATAGTTTGTTAGTGATCACTATGATCACTAGTATTCAAAGCATATATAGAGGCCATTATAAACAGTACAGGACTAATAGGGAGCTAATACTGTGGTAAAGGAAGGATATCTCTGGGCCCCTGTGGCCCAAGTGCTCTGGTGCGGTCGCAACCTCTGCACCCCCTTTTGCTATGCCACTGGAGGCTACCATATTTTTTCCTTTTAAGCAATACCACTTGCCTGACTGTCCTGCTGATCCTCTGCCTCTAATACTTTTAGCCGCAGCACCTGATCAAGCCTGCAGCAGATCAGGTGTTTCAGACATATTGTCAGATCTGACAAGATTAGCTGCATGCCTGTTTCTTGTGTTACTCAGACACTACTGCAGTTAAATAGATCAGCAGGCCAGTCAACTGGTATTGCTTAAAAGGAAATAAATATGTCAGCCTTCATATTCTCCTCACTTCAGTTGTCCTTTAATTTTAGTTCACAACACCAACAGCCAAGAAGGAATATGTTTATTGTCTTAATGATTTCTATCATATTACAGGTCCTTCTCAAAAAATTAGCATATTGTGATAAAGTTAATTATTTTCTGTAATGTACTGATAAACATTAGACTTTCATATATTTTAGATTCATTACACACAACTGAAGTAGTTCAAGCCTTTTATTGTTTTAATATTGATGATTTTGGCATACAGCTCATGAAAACCCAAAATTCCTATCTCAAAAAATTAGCATATCATGAAAAGGTTCTCTAAACGAGCTATTAATTAATTAACTCTAAACACCTGCAAAAGATTCCTGAGGCTTTTAAAAACTCCCAGCCTGGCTCATTACTCAAAACCGCAATCATGGGTAAGACTGCCGACCTGACTGCTGTCCAGAAGGCCATTATTGACACCCTCAAGCAAGAGGGTAAGACACAGAAAGAAATTTCTGAATGAATAGGCTGTTCCCAGAGTGCTGTATCAAGGCACCTCAGTGGGAAGTCTGTGTGAAGGAAAAAGTGTGGCAGAAAACGCTGCACAACGAGAAGAGGTCACCGGACCCTGAGGAAGATTGTGAAGAAGGACCGATTCCAGACCTTGGGGGACCTGCAGAAGCAGTGGACTGAGTCTGGAGTAGAAACATCCAGAGCCACCGTGTACAGGCGTGTGCAGGAAATGGGCTACAGGTGCCACATTCCCCAGGTCAAGCCACTTTTGAACCAGAAACAGCGGCAGAAGCGCCTGACCTGGGTTACAGAGAAGCAGCACTGGACTGTTTCTTAGTGGTCCAAATTACTTTTTTCGGATGAAAGCAACTTTTACATGTCATTCGGAAATCAAGGTGCCAGAGTCTGGAGGAAGACTGGGGAGAGGGAAATGCCAAAATGCCTGAAGTCCAATGTTAACCACTTTGTCCTCCGTGACGTATAAAAACGTCAAGGAGGACAGGCGCGCTCCCGCGCGCTCCCGCGGCCGATCGCGCGCGTGCACGCGCACTCCCGGCCGCGGATTCGGTAGCCACGGAATCAATGTATCGGGCTATGGAGCCCGATCACTGATTCCTCTCCCCCGCTGAAAAAGCGACAGCTTCTCTTGGAAGCTTCGCTCTTTCTGAAGCTGTGTCCCTCTAAGCGTACATTGTACGCTTAGAGTGACATCATGTAAACAAACTCGAGATTGCCATCTTGTGGCCAAAAAGTAAAACTACAAGTAAATTAAAAAAAACATTACAATACACAAATATTTCCCCAAATAAAACACTTTTATATCCCACCCTCCCAAAAATGTCCACATAAAATGTTTAATAAAAAAAAACAAAAAACATTACTATAAAAAAAAACAACACATAAATATTTGCCTAAGGGTCTAAACTTTTTAAATATCTATGTAAAGATGAAATATTTCTCTCTATTTTTTTTTTTATAAGCTTGTAAATAGTGATGTATGCAAAACGGAAAAAATGCTCTTTTATTTCCAAATAAAATATTGTCGCGATACATTGTGATAGGGACATAATTTAAATGGTGAAATAACCGTGACAAATGGGCAATTACAATACGTGGGTTTTAATTATGGAGGCATGTATTATTTCAAAACTATAATGGCCGAAAACTGACAAATAATGAATTTTTTCATTTTTTTTCTTATTCTTCCTGTTAAAATGCATTTACAGTAAAGTGGCTTTTAGCAAAATGTACCCCCCAAAGAAAGCCTAATTGGTGGCGAAAAAAACAAGATATAGATCAGTTCATTGTGAAAAGTAGTGATAAAGTTATAGGCTAATGAATGGGGGGTGAACATTGCTCGGATGCATAAGCTGAAAACGACTGAGATGTTAAGTGGTTAAGTACCCACAGTCAGTGATGGTCTGGGGTGCCATGTCAGCTGCTGGTGTTGGTCCACTGTGTTTTATCAAGGGCAGGGTCAATGCAGCTAGCTATCAGGAGATTTTGGAGCACTTCATGCTTCCATCTGCTGAAAAGCTTTATGGAGATGAAGATTTCATTTTTCAGCACGACCTGGAACCTGCTCACAGTGCCAAAACCACTGGTAAATGGTTTACTGACCATGGTATTACTGTGCTCAATTGGCCTGCCAACTCTTCTGACCTGAACCCCATAGAGAATCTGTGGGACATTGTGAAGAGAAAGTTGAGACGCAAGACCCAACACTCTGGTTGAGCTTAAGGCCGCTATCGAAGCATCCTGGGCCTCCATAACACCTGAGCAGTGCCACAGGCTGATTGCCTCCATGCCACGCCGCATTGAAGCAGTCATTTCTGCAAAAGGATTCCCAACCAAGTATTGAGTGCATAACTTAACATAATTATTTGAAGGTTGATTTTTTTATTTTAAAAACTTTTAAAACTTTTCTTTTATTGGTTGGATGAAATATGCTAATTTTTTGAGATAGGAATTTTGGATTTTCATGAGCTGTATGTCAAAATCATCAATATTAAAACAATAAAAGGCTTGAACTACTTCAGTTGTGTGTAATATATCTAAAATATATGAAAGTCTAATGTTTATCAGTACGTTACAGAAAATAATGAACTTTATCACAATATGCTAATTTTTTAAGAAGGACCGGTAATAAGTGCATTTCACTATATTAGGCTGCAAGTGGTAATACTGCAATAACAAGTTTGCTAAATGGTAAGTAAACAGTCTTCTAATTGCGTATTGAAGAATGTTTTTGTCTACAAATGTAGTATGTTTCCGTCACAAATCCAGCCATGACGGGTGCACACGTGCTCAGGATGAGGAGAATGGGAAAGACAAGCTGCTGTTGTAAATTAATCAGCAATGAAGCAATAGCGTCTGTCCGAGGACAAGGTGCCAAAAATACCAGCCACCATTTCCTGTCTGTTTGGATCTGTTTGCTGTAGCCATACTCTCTGCCCAGGTGCTCACGATGGGTTACGCTGCACCTCTTAAGTTTCTGCTCAGATATGCAGTTAGCATGCCAATAGCAACACATTATAAAACTATTTGACCCTGAGAATCCTGGCTCCGCTGTTAATGTACCCTACAGAAAGTGAAATCATGTGCAGGTTGTATGTACTGTTTGCATGCTTGAGCTAATTATGTGGACCAACTTAACATGTACAACTTTTTTTTCTGGCCTCTTAACAGGCACTACTTACTGTTAAGAAGTCCAGTTCACACTGATATATCAATTCATACAATATCAATAGTTCATCATGTTTGTAAGTAAAGGCTAAAGATCGACAAGTTTAGCTTTCCAGTGGGGTAGTGGGTAACAGCACTAGTGTCTCAACATGCAGATGCAAGTTAATTGGTTCCTTAGTCTATAGTACAGACATACAACTATGGAAGCAATTATAATACGAGCCCATCGGAGGGACAGTTAGTGATATCACTATATACTGTGTAAACAGGGCCAGCCATACCATGAAGCCATCTGAATCATTGTATTCAAGTAGCAACATATGCGGGCTACGGTATCAACATTTATATATGCAGGGCAGCCTCAGCGGAGCATAATTGCCTGATCTATCACAAGGTCTTCTTCTCTTTTTGAGTTGTGCCTTTTCTAGCACAGTGTGGCACAATCTCTCTGAAGGCTCCCAATACATGTCATGTGACATCAGGAGCCTATCGAGAGATACTCCAGCAAGGTAATAGGAGAGGCACAGTGCAGAAGAGGAGAGGACCTGGGGATAGACCAGGTAAATGTGCTCCACTGTGGCTGCTCTGCATCATGTAAGGAGAAAACATAGGAGACAAAGTGAATTGAATAAGAACCAATAACCCATATGCAATTAACGTTTTCTCCTGAGTTTTCTCCTAGGTAATATTTTTTAATTTGCCAATAAAATTCCCTTTACATGACCAGCAAGCAAAAAAATATTCAAAATAATTTTCATAGTAATTTTTGGCCAACTTTTTTCGTACTTTTTCCATTGCAAAGTGCTGAAAAGTTATTCTAAATCGAAGATGAAAAATTATCACCTAGGAGAAAACTCAGGAGAAAACGTTAATTGCATATGGCCCAATGACTCCTATGGATAATCCACAAAAAAACACTGAAATCTGTGTAGTACATGCAGGCTGGGCGACCATAGTACTGCATCCCACCAAAGCAGAAAAGGTGGTAAACCTAGGTATACGTAGAAGCTCACAAATTAGTGTCACCTCAAAATCCTAGCTTTAGGCAATCACACAGATGAAAACCAGTTACAAAAGGTGGGGGCATAATATGTATAGTTACTCTCCCAGTATATAATTTTTAATATCAAGCTAATATGTAGAGATGGCCCGAACCTCAGATTTTCGGTTCGCGAACTTCCTCAAAAGTTCGGTTCGCGCGAACTTTCGCAAACCGCAATAGACTTCAACGGGGAGGCAAACTTTGAAAACTAGAAACACTTATGCTGGCCACAAAAGTGATGGAAAAGATGTTTCAAAGGGTCTAACATCTGAGTTTTTGCATGGATGAGTGGGATAGACGCCAAAAGTCCCGGGGAAAAATCTGGATTGGATGCAAAGCAGCGTTTTAAGGGCAGAAACCACATTGAATGCTAAATTGCACGCCTAAAGTGCTTTAAAACAGCTTGCATGTGTATACATCAATCAGGGAGTGTAATTAGAGTACTGTTTCACACTTGACGCACCAAACTCACTGTGTAACGCACCACAAACAGCTGTTTGTGTTGTGACGGCCGTGCTGGACTGGTGCGCACCATGGTGAGATTGCTCTTCCTCAGTGATATCAGGTAATGTCTGACTGCCTTATCAACTTTCGATGGTTCTTTCTCTACCATTGTTAAAGCTTACATCTATTTTTTTTAAATTACAATTTCTGCTTGCTGTTCAGTACCTTCAACGAGAATCTATTATGGAGGGCAAGTCTGCCATTGTGACCACGGGTAAATGGCCGGGGAATCAGGGTTCGATTCCGGTCCAGAGTGAGAGCCTGAGAACCAGCTACCACCACCACACATCCAAGTAAGGACCCATTTGCTCTATAAGTAATGTACCTGCCCTGACCGTGCTTTGCAGACCAGGCATCTGTGGTCAGATGGACCCTTGACCCAGCGCAAGACGAACCAAATCGAAAGCATTTGCCAAGAATGTGTTATGGAGGGCAAGTCTGCCATTCATTCAACTGTGTGAAACTTTCGATGGTACTTTCTCAGTACAATGGTGACCACTGGTAATGGCCGGGGAATCCTGGTTCGATTCCAGTCCGGAGTGGGAGCCTAAGAAACGGCTAGTCGGCTCCCACCACCACACATCCAAGAAAGGCAGCAGGCACGCTGTGGGCAAAGGAGCAGGAACGGCTACAACCACACATCCAAGGAAGGCAGCAGGCACGCTGCGGGCAAAGGAGCAGAAACGGCTACCACACATCCAAGGAAAGCAGCAGGCATAGCATGCACTCCCCGAGGTAGTGACCAAAAATAACAATACAGGAGGACTTTCGAGGCCCTGCTGTATATGAGATGAAACAACTTTAAATCCTTTAACGAGAATCTGTTATGGAAGGAAAGTCTGCCATCCATTCAAGTGAAACGTATGCACTGACTGCCAGGTATAATACAATGTGCAGTCAAAGATGCAGTGAAAGGTATGCAGTGACTGCAAACAGCTGTTTGTGTAGGGATGGCTGTGCTGGAGTGGTGCGCACCATGACGAGAGTGCAGGTGATGGCGACTTTCCAGCCCATATGGTCGCCGGGCTGAGGTAGCTGAATGACAGAACAGTGACTGTCAAGCTGATCAAATTTGGTCTGTCCACAATGCAGCAACGACCTTATTATTATTATTATTTAGTATTTATATAGCGCCGACATATTACGCAGCGCTGTACAGTGTATATATATATATATATATATATATATATATATATATATATATATATATATATATATATATATATATTGTCTTGTCACTAACTGTCCCTCAAAGGAGCTCACAATCTAATCCCTAGCATTGCCATATGTCTACATTATCTAATCTATACAATCTAATCCCTAGCATTGCCATATGTCTATATTATGTTGTGTAAGTACTGTAGTCTAGGGCCAATTTTTAGGGGGAGCCAATTAACTTATCCGTATGTTTTTGGAAAGTGGGAGGAAACCGGAGTGCCTGGAGGAAACCCACGCAGACACGGAGAGAACATGCAAACTCTTTGCAGATAATGCCCTGGCTGGGATTCGATGGGATTATCGTGGGTGTGCCCCCCCCCCCCCCCCCCCCCGAGACACTCATGTAGCCGGCGGTGCGGTCATTGTGATACTGCGTCATAATCATGAAGTGGAATTGGCACATGTACATGCCTTTTGTTTTGTTGTTGCAGCTGCAGTGCAGCCAGAAAAATTAGGCAGGCATGTACACGCACCAGAAAAATTATTATAGCGGCCTTAAAAATTCACCTGGAGTCCTGGACCCTGTTGGTGGCGGAGGAGGCAGTCAAGCGGCCTGCCGGCAGAGATGCTGTGTGGGGAGCGACTTAGTCTTGGGGCAGGCAGTCACACAGCATGCAAGCAGAGATGCTGTGTGTGGGGACTGACTTAGTCTTGGGGCGCCAGTAGCTCTCCGGGATCCATGCCTCATTCATTTTGATAAAGGTGAGGTACTGAACACTTTTGTGACTTAGACGACTTCTCTTCTCAGTGACAATGCCTCCAGCTGCGCTGAAGGTCCTTTCTGACAGGACGCTTGAGGCAGGGCAAGACAGAAGTTGGATGGCAAATTGGGACAGTTCTGGCTCAGGTCAAGCCTGCGCACCCAGTAGTCCAAGGGCTCAATGCTGTTCACAGTGTCTACATCCACACTTAATACGTCAAGATGTACAGAGGCGCCGAAAGAGTAAAAATGGCTAAAAAGTTAAAATGTTTTGGTCGCGGTGGTGGACCGGCCGACCATCAACGGACAACAAGGCTGTTGTTTTTCAATAAATATATACAAAATTTATTTGGATAGCTCCCAACAAACAGTCGCAACGCGTTTCACGGGTAGCAACCCGCTTCTTCAGGCAATAGGGGGCAGGAGCAACAACACAGCGTGAAGTCTGGACGAAGCTTGGCTCCTGCCCCCTATTGCCTGAAGAAGCGGGTTGCTACCCGTGAAACGCGTTGCGACTGTTTGTTGGGAGCTATCCAAATAAATTTTGTATATATTTATTGAAAAACAACAGCCTTGTTGTCCGTTGATGGTCGGCCGGTCCACCACCGCGACCAAAACATTTTAACTTTTTAGCCATTTTTACTCTTTCGGCGCCTCTGTACATCTTGACGTATCCAGAAATCCACCCTTGGTGGAAGGGTGTTCTGCCCTACTTTTCTTCTATCCACAGAGAGCGACGTTTTATTCCTGAGTGGGGACAGGCTTGTTCTCCCCACCTGCATTTTCAGTGGTTGCTTTTGCGGCAACCCTGACTTGTGAGTATATTACTTACTTTCATTATTCCCATCCCCCACTAATACATACTACACTATATTGGGCTCTCGGTCTTCTATCTTTTCACATCCACACTTAAGGCTACCTGCCAGTCCAGGCATTGGTGGAGGGTGGATCCGGAAGGGCTAAGGCGAGGCATTGGACTAAAGAATGTCTGCATGTCCGACATCACCATGAGATCGCTGGAGCGTCCTATCCTTGCCTGCGTGGACATGGGAAAAGGATTACTGGCAGTGGTACCTTTATTGCATTGTGCTGTGACATCACCCTTAAATGCATTGTAAAGCATAGTTGCTAGCTTGTTCTGCAAGTGCTGCATCCTTTCTTCCTTCATGTGATTTGGAAACATCTCCGCCACTTTGTGCCTATACCGAGGATCTAGTAGCATGGCCACCCAGTACAGCTCATTCCCCTTGAGTTTTTTTATATGGGGGTCCCTCAACAGGCTGGACAGCATGAAAGATGCCATCTGCACAAATTTGGATGCAGACGTACTATCCATCTCCTCTTGCTCTTCCTCAGTGACATCAGGTAAGTCCTCCTCCTCCCCCCAGCCACGAACAATACCACGGGAACGTTGAGCAGCAAAAGCCCCCTGTGATGCCTGCTGCAGTTGTTCTTCTTCCGCCACCGCCTCCTACAAAGAAACACCTTCCTCATCATCCGAGTCTTCCCCACACAACTCTTCCTCCTCCTCCTCCCTCTGTGCTGCCGCAGGTGTTGAGGAAACATCTGGTTCTGATGAGAATTGATCCCACAATGCTTCCTCCTGTAACTGTTCCTGTTCCCACTCCTCCACAGCTTGATCCACCACTCTACGCACGGCACTCTCCAGGAAGTTAGCGTACGGGATCAAGTCACTGATGGTGCCTTCACTGCGACTCACCAGGTTAGTCACCTCCTCAAACGGCTGCATGAACCTGCATGCATTTTGCATGAGTGTCCAGTTCTTAGGCCAGAACATCCCCATCTCCCCAGAGTGTGTCCTTCTACTGTAGTTGTAGAGGTACTGGGTGACGGCTTTCTCCTGTTCTAGCAGGCGAGAGAACATAAGGAGGGTCGAATTCCAGCGAGTCGGACTATTGCAAATCAGGCATCTCACCGGCAACTTGTTTCTCCGCTGAATATCGGCAAAGTGTGCCATGGCCGTGTAAGACTGCCTGAAACACCCACACACCTTCCTGGCTTGCTTCAGGGCATCCTCTATGCCTGGGTACTTTGACAAAAATCTTTGAATGACTAGATTCAGCACATGTACCATGCAGGGTACATGTGTCAGCTTTCCCAAATTCAAAGCCGAAATGAGATTGCTGCCGTTGTCACACCCCAGTTGGTGCGGGGTCAGCCACTTATCCACCTGTTTGTTAAGAGCAGCCAGGAGAGCTGCTCCAGTGTGACTTTCCGCTTTGAGGCAAGACATGTCTAAGATGGCGTGACACCGTCATACCTGGCATGTAGCATAGGCCCTGGGGAGCTGGGGCTGTGTAGCTGGAGAAGAGATTGCAGCACCAGTAGAGTTGAACTGCCACTCAGCCAAGGAGGAGGAGGAGGACGACAGCGAAGAGGATGTAGTAGGAGGAAAGGAGGTGGCAGGAGGCCTGCCTGCAAACCGTGGAGGTGTCACAAGTTGGTCCGCTGCACAGCCACGTACTCCCTGCTTGTCAGCGGTCACCAGGTTGACCCAATGGGCTGTGTAAGTAATGTACCTTTCCTGACCGTTCTTGGCAGACCAGGCATCCGTGGTCAGGTGGACCCTCGACCCAATGCTGTGTGCCAGAGATGACACCACTTGCCTCTCAACTTCACGGTACAGTTTGGGTATCGCCTTTTTAGAGAAATAATTGCAGCCTGGCATCTTCCATTGCGGTGTCCCAATGGCCACAAATTTACCGAAGGCCTCAGAGTCCACCAGCTGGTATGGTAACAGCTGGCGAGCTAACAGTTCCGCCAAGCCAGCTGTCAGACTTCGGGCAAGGGGGTGACTGGCAGAAATTGGCTTCTTACGCTCAAAGATTTCCTTCACAGTCACCTGGCTGCTGTGGGAAGAGGAGCAGGAACTGCTCAAAGTCAGAGGCATAGTGGAGGAGGGTGGCTGTGAATGTGCAAGGGAGAAAGTGGCTGAAGATGCTGCACCTGAAGGAGGAAGAGGAGAAGGAGGGTGGCTTTTCTTTTGTGTGCTGCTTTTGCTCAGGTGCTCTTCCCATTGCAGTTTGAGTCTTTTCTGCATGTGCCTTCCTAAGGCAGTTGTCCCTACGTGGGTGTTGGCCTTTCCACGGCTCAATTTATGGAGGCAGAGAGAACAGATGGCATTGCTCTGATCTGAGGCAGACACATTAAAAAATGTCCAAACCGCTGAGCCCCCCTGGGGTGATGGCACTATGGTGGCATTAGCAGCTGACGTTGAAGAGCATGTTGGCTGGCTGTCCATAGGTGGCGATACATGGCGCCAGACACTGCCACCAGCTGTTTCTGACGATGATCGCCCCCTGCTTCTTTCAGGAACTCGTCTCCTCCCACTCCTCTCTGACTCCCCCTCTGAACTGTCCCCCTGTTCATCTCCTCTATTGGGAACCCGCGTGGCATCCGTATCATCATAATCATCATAATCATCCTGCCCAGCTTCGCTTGCCTCAGACACCTCATAAACTGCACCAACAGCAGGTACTTCATCCTCCTCCTCCTCACATGTTACGTCTATAGTATCGCCTAACTCAGACATATGAGGTGGTGTAACTTGCTTAGCGCCTTCATCTTGTTGTAGGCTGTAGCAGTAGTGGCTGTGAATCAGTTATTTCCCCACCAAATAACTCCTGCAAAGTGTCAAATGCAGCAGATGTGGTGCTTGTAGTAGCGCTGGTGGCTGCGGAAGATGAGGTGTTCTGTGTTAAATAGTCAACCACGTCCTGACAATCTTGGGAGTTGATGGGACATGCCTTCTTCTGAGCACTGTACTTTGGTCCAGGGCCGCACGAAATCACATCAGCACGACCTCGCAGACCGGCCGGGTGGCCTTCCTCTGGGTCTGCCTCTACCTCTGCCTCTACCTGTTTTGTCCATTTTGTCCATATCGGGGGGATGAAGTGAAAGGTATACACTGACTCGACTAATACAATGTGCAGTCACAGAGGTGCAGTTAACAGGTATGCACAGAGTGGTATATAACACTGCATGCGCTCACATAGGTAGGTGGGTGCACTGAACACAACAGGTAGGTATATGCAGTGATGGGTATTACAAATGTGCACCTGTCACACACACGTACCGTGAGCAGGTACAGTGGTAATATTCAGATAGAAGGTTGTTCCGTGCACAGGGAAGCTGAACACTGAGGGAGTGCAATTTGCCAAACCATTTGCTGTAAATCCAGTAAGAAGAGACAAGGGCCATGCACATCCCGTTATAAAACTTCCCTTTTAATCAAAAATAGTAAAAGGCATACACTACATATACTGTAGATTTAAAGAGAGAGGTATAGGCAAGTGGGAAGGTCGACAGCCGTTTCGCGCCATTATATGCAGTGGCGCATCATCAGGACAACCACGCTAAGGAACATCCCCCCTTATATATGCACTTGCCCCATCGATGAGGAAACAGCTACTGCCTGCAGAGCGTGTGCGCGCCGTTCACTCATGAAGCGCAAGCCAAGTGATTCAGATACGCCGGGCAATCGGACTTCCGCCCAGTGGAGCGCAACCCGGAAGATGTATCCACGTCACATCCGGCCAGCCCTCCACGTTAGACTACGTTGAGTGGGTGCGCCCAAAACGTCGCACATTACCTCAATGGCGTTGACGGAGTGTCTCTGTATGCCCACAAGAGGGCAATCTAATCAAGTTTAGATAGCAACGACAGGCTAAAAAACTTTTAATCACCCTGCTGCCATCCAGTGGCCAAATAGATTATGACCGTTCAGTTACACATTACTGGAAGCAGATAATTAAATAAGCTGTTCCCCAGGGATGCATATATATTTAAAAATAATGACACAGTCTTTAGGGTCTCAGCTCCAGTCCGTCCCCATGGGAGAGAGTGCAATGTGTCACAAATATAGAGAATAGAAGAAACAAGGTAATTCCTGTTTAATAACATACTCACCACCCTACAAGAACGGACTGTCAGATAGAGATCAATTGTGTGTCTGCAGGAGCAAAGAGAAAAGTTAAAGGAGGAAAAACAGTACAGTGACTGGTGGTATTAACCATTTACCGGCAAACTAACATATTAAAACCTCATGCTTTTGCCTGTTAATAGCAACATGACGTTTTAATACGTCGCAAATTTCCGACGCCGCTCCACACGTGTTCGCGCCGCTACCGCCGCCGTTTCCATCGGGTTCCCGTGCTGGGTGATTGGGGAAGTGGACCGAGCGGTCCTCTACCCAATCGCACTGCCTGGAGTGAATGGACGCGACCGCGAACAGCGGCCACCTCCATTCACAAAAACAGGAAACTGTAACAATTTAATAAAGTGTAAAAAAAAAAAAAAAAGTGATCACTTCCTATACGGGAGAGTGTTCACTACCGCCATCTTGTGGCCAAAAAGTATATTACAGGTACAAAGTACATATATACACAATTACATACACACTATTAATAAAATTTATGAAATTACACTTCCAACCCCCCCCCCCCCCCAAAAAAAAAAAAACACTTGTAAAAAAAAATCAGCTTCAAATAAATAAATAAATAGTTGCCTTTTTTTAATCTATATTTTATGGGGGGAAATTAATTTTTATTTATTATATAGGGGCTTGTAATAATGGCCAGAAGAAAAAAAAACAGAACAGAAAAATAACACCTATATTTCAAAATAATATATTGTCGCCATACATTGTGATAGGGACATAATTTAAACGGTTTAATAATTGGGACAAGTGGGCAAATAAAATATATTTGTTTTATCCACAGGAGAATGTTTAATTTTAAAAGTATAATGGCTGAAAACTGAGAAGTAATGATTTTTTTCTAATTTTTTTTCCCATGAAAACACATTTATAATAAAAAAAATTCTCAGCAAAATGTACTACCCACAGAAAGCCTAATTGGTGGTGAAAAAACGAAGTATAAATCATTTTCTTGTGATAAGTAGTAATAAAGTTATTAGGGAATAAAAGGGAGGAGCACTGACAAGTGAAAATTGCTCTGGTCCGTTAGAGTAAAGACTCTTGGGGGTGAACTGGTTAAATATCACACTGCGTGCGCTCACATAGGTAAGTGGGTGCACTGAACACAACAGGTAGGTATATGCAGTGATGGTGTAACGATTGGTGTTAGCAAGAACAGACTTCTAATTATCAAGTGATCTGCAGTATCACCTATAGTCAGATATATACCGGATTATATGGTGATCTGCAGAATCACCAATAATACTGGTATATAGGTGCTGATGTGTATTTGGCAAGTAATACCACTTTAATGCACAGAGTGTAGTGATTGTTGCAACAGTAACTACTGATAGAGTTGACTATACCTCACCAGAGGAGCTGGTGGGTACTATCAGTACAGCACTCTCACCAGGGACAAGGGCTCCCTGGTGAGAATAGAGAGGTCAGACAGATCGGTTCAGCAACAGACAGACAGAGCAGGTACAGAATCGCTAGGCAGAGGCAGAACGTATTTCAGGCAGAGTCGGCAACTAGATCAGATGGGCAGAGGTACAAAATCAGAAGGCAGAGACAGAACGGTAAACAAACTGAGTTGGCAACAGGATCAGATAGGCAAAGGTACAGAATCACTAAGAGTAAGATAGGTCAGGACGAGTCATACACAGAAAATACAATATAAATAAATGCTAACTATAGATAGATGTATATAGCAAACACTGCATATACATCTATCATCCACAGGAACCTCTCTAGGTCTGAGTGCTAACGCGAAGTATTCGCAACAGCAGACAGTTTGCAAGTGCAGCCGAGAGGCTTAAGAAGCGAAGGAGACCCCCAAGGCATGCCCACCAGCTCTGGCCAATCAGAAGCGGCGAGTGCGCCCTCTGACGTCAGCCGACCTGATCGGTCAGCTGGCGCACCTCCTCCTAGCATAAAGATCCTGACGGTGAACGCGCGCACGCGCTAAAGTGCCCTGAAGTACAGCAGAGACCCCGTCGTACTATACGCCTGAGACGCGGAAAACCTGGCAGGCAGGGACCCAACAATGCCCATCCACCGCAGCCGACATGTGATGACTGTCCACACCTGCCCTCGGCGTGCTAGACACCCGAGGCGCAGGGAGACTGGCAGGCAGGGAACCAGAAGCAGCTGCGGTGGTACTGCTATCCACCGCAGTTGACATGTCACTGTTCATTACAGATGGGTATTACAAATGTGCACCTGTCACACACACGTACTGTGAACAGGTACAGTGACTGGTGGTCACTGTACCTTTGATATTCAATGTGGTCAATACCACATTGAATATCACACTGTGTGCGCTCACGTAGGTAGGTGGGTGCACTGAACACAACAGGTAGATATATGCAATGATGGGCATTACAAATGTGCACCTGTCACACACACACAGGTACCACCGTGAACAGGTGCAATGACTGGTGGTATTAACAATGTGCGCGCTCACGTAGGTAGGTAGGCAGGTAGGTAGGTGCACTGAACAGTGAACAGGTGCAGTGATTGGGATGGGATTACAAATCTGCAGCTGCCTGTCACACACACACACAGGTAGTCACTGAATGTGCTGGGCCTGGCAGTGGCACAGTAGGAATTACACCAAAGGCCAGCTGCGACTGACTGACAGGGCTGTATATAATGCAAGCGAGCCACACAAAACAAATAGATCACAAGAACAAGATTAGCTCTCAAAAGAGCTGTTGAGGGGTGCTGTCACAAAATGCATCTGCTGGCAAATTTCCTGAACTATTGATGAACTAACTCCATTTCGCCAGCAGATGTCCTTCGTGTCCTCAGTGTTTGCAGCAGCCGGAAATATTCTCTGCCACCAGCAGAGGTCTCACTCACAAAAACTGTTATTGCAGATTTAATGAGGGAAGGTTTGTGATCACCTGGACTTTGTCATCTGACTTTCTTGCACACTATATAAGCTGCTTTAACAGACCACTCTGTGCTAGCTCATCAATGTCAGTTCCTGATCCTAAGTCCTAGCCTTCCTGTCTTGCTCAGCC
Source organism: Hyperolius riggenbachi (assembly GCF_040937935.1). Lineage (NCBI taxonomy): Eukaryota > Metazoa > Chordata > Amphibia > Anura > Hyperoliidae > Hyperolius > Hyperolius riggenbachi. The sequence continues at coordinate 370,134,943 of NC_090648.1, read as the reverse complement.
TTGTATCTGCTCTTACCGTGTTTGACCTGTTTTACTGTATTTGACTAACCCTTTGCCTAAGCGATTGTATCTTGATTGTTCCTCTGGATTGACCCTGCAAGTATGACGTTCCGTTGCCTGCCGATTATAATTCTGTTGCTCTGCCTATGTATATAGTGTATATAATTCCTAAGTGTATATATCAGTCTGGTTCGGGGTTCAGTGTGCATACTATTGTTATGCTCATGATTCCCTTGCATATTCTCCTATATGCAGGGGGTCCATAGCATATGCAATCCCTGATAGTCTCTGCTACGGTGTTAGCTTGTTTCAGTTGTACTATTGTTTATGTGATTCTATGCATAAACTTAATGCTAATTGTTTATGCGTCCTGATTGTATGATTCTATGCATAAACTTAATGCTAATTGTTTATGCGTCCTGATTGTATGATTCTATGCATAAACTGAATGCTAATTGTTTATGCATCCTGATTGTATGATTCTCTGCATAAACTTAATGTTAATTCTTCATGCGTCCTGATTGTATGATTCTATGCATGATCTTAATGCCGATTGTTTGTGTAAGCTGTTTTGACAGTTTAGTTGCATAACTCTGTACATGAGCTTAATGTACAACATTTATGCTGTTTATCTCTTGAGACTGTTTACAATAAATCTTTATATTTATTCCTTTAATTCCAGTTTCAGTGTTTCTTGCATAGTGACAGAACAATCTTCCTTGCGATTCCCTTGCATTGCATACCAATGCAATAGAATAATGACAGGTGCTTTTTTAGCAATAAGAATCAACAAGGAGCAAGCTAACAAGCCTACAAGAGCCTAAGAGAAGGGAGAGCTGCTGCAGACTCTCATAGGGAAAGCTGCAGCAGCTCTCCCTTCTCTAATTACTGCAGGCACACGAGTGAGTCCAATGCCTGACGCTGCCTGCCTTTTATAAGGGGGAGTGTAGCCTGGTTGGCTACAATGTGTCTGCTGACTGTGAAGTAGAGGGTGAAAGTTGACCCTAATAATGCACTATGGGGGCGAATCAAACTTCCGGAAAAGTTTGCGGTTCTCCACTATCGGGAACCATGGAAGTTTGCCGGGAACCATTCGCCGGTGAACCGTTCAGGCCCTCTCTACTAATATGTTGATGTTCCACCAGTCACTTTGACTATTCCATAATCAGTAATTTTAAAAGATGTGAAGAAAGAGAAAAGAAAAAAAATCGAGAGCCCCGAAAGTGTATTATTGTTGATTGGCGGTTGCGTATTTAAATTGTATAAGATTATACTCACAAATATGGGTTGCCAGATATAAGCAACCACTAGTAGCGCTTCAGGGGATATTAGGCCTGTCCCCACTCAGGCTAAGATGTTGCTCTCCGTAGATAGAAAGAGGTGGTCACACCCATCCAACAAATGGACATACCGTAAGTTCAGAAGGATAACAGAGGCACCAGAAGGAGTAAAATACTTTAAAAGTTTTAAAATGGGGGGGGGGGGGGTAATGGATGACTTACCTCCCCAATAAGGACACAGTGGTAATGTCAAAAGCAAAAACAATTTTATTCTTACTCCAACAATCTTTGCAACGCATTTTGCGGGTCCAAGCCCGCTTCCTCAGGCAATACAAAACAAGGAGCAACTGTAAAAAAAAAAAAAAAAACAACAACATATGCAACATGCATATAAAGTATAAAATATGCAAAAAATTGGACATGATAAAAGCCATAAAATAATATAAGATAAGAGCATCAAAATAAGAACATAATACAATATAAAATAGCGTTTGCAACAATATATAAAATAACCACATGAGTATCAAATATACATACATATATGCATAATTTTGGTTTCAACCTATTCTAACGCCACCGGGCAAATCTTTTACCTACATGATACAATGCAGGGTCATTAAACTTATTTAACTGTTTCTATTTTCATTCTTACAGTAAGGTTCATCATTATAAACAACATTTCTCTCTCTCTCGTTTCACCTTTAATGAACTTATATCTGTGCCTCTACATACATACTCTTACCTATTATTACTTTGTGGATCAACATCTACAGAAGCATGTATATAGACTTGATTCATACACAAGGGACTCACAACATTTGATTGATATATTAACCTCCTTAGCGGTAACCCCGTGTGTGACACGGGGTAAGCCGCCGGAGGGTGCCGCTCAGGCCCTGCTGGGCCGATTTAAATAATTTTTTTTTTGCTGGATGCAGCTAGCACTTTGCTAGCTGCGCCAGCACCCCGATCGCCGCCACCGCGCGCCCGATCGCCGCTATCCGGTGCGGCGCGCGCCCCCCCCCCCCAGACCCCTGCGCTGCCTGGCCAATCAGTGCCAGGCAGCGCCAAGGGGTGGATCGGGTCTCCCAATGACGTCCCGACGTCGCTGACGTCGGTGACGTCATCCCACCCCGTCGCCATGGCGACGGGGGAAGCCCTCCAGGAAATCCCGTTCTTTGAACGGGATTTCCTGATCGCCTATCGCCGAAGGCGATCGGCGGGGCTGGGGGGATGCTGCTGAGCAGCGGCTATCATGTAGCGAGCCCTGGGCTCGCTACATGATTTAAAAAAAAAAAATTAAAGAAAAACTGCTGCGCTGCCCCCTGGCGGTATTTTTCATACCGCCAAGGGGTTAAAAGACAAAAATTGGGACTCAGATTATTTTTGGTTATCTTGTGATGTCTCGGCTTTATATACAAACATATCACATACTTTTGGAATACAAGCAATTTCACATTATCTACAGTTGGATGATCTAATGCCGGAAGGTCAAAAAAAGTTTCTAATAGATTGTGTAAAATTTTTACTGACACATACTTATTTCTCATTTCTGGATACGGTTTATCTACAGGTGGGGGGCATGGCAATGGGCAGCAGCTTTGCCCCCAGTTATGCTAATTTAGCAATGGGCCTATTGGAATCCATGTACATTTATCACAATAATCCATACAAGGAAAACATAGTTTTATATAAACTGTACATAGATGAACTCACCTTTATATGGAAGGGGGACCAAAACCTGATCCCATTTTTCCTCGAACATCTAAATACCAACGCAGCAGGCTTAACCTTTACATATAAACATTATAGGAACTCCATATAATTCCTGGACCTATGGTTGTTTCATGAGGAGGGATGTATCAAGACGAAAACTCACTTTAAACAGGTTGACGCTAACGGATACATACATTTTAAAAGCTTCCATCATAAACCATGGGCTCTCAACACACCCTATAATCAATGTAAACGCATATACAAAAATTGTACAGACATACAAGATTATGATGAACAATTAAAAGTATTGACTAATACATTTTGGGAACGGGAATACCCCCAAAAATTGATTGAGGATGCAAGATTAAAAGCCAAATCTGATAATAACAAACCAAACAAGAAAAACTATGGGACACAAACAAATTCTGACTTGATAAAGGCGTGGATACCCAGAAACGTGTCGTGAGGTACTGCACACGGGCACCATAGGGAAGGCACCCACAGTCCATTACCAGCTGGGACATCCATCCACTGCAGGCCACAGAGGAGGAGCAGGTTACCACCCATGGTTGTCTTTTAGGGCTTGCAGCCCATGATATGCTTATGCTTCATTGTTTTTAGTAAGTGTTTTTAACACATTGCGTGTATTAAAATAACTTTAATGCACTACGGAGCGCCCCCTCTTTTTTGTTTTTCTATTACTACAGTTATTCCTTCAGCCGGGATCCAGGAGCTGCTAGTAGTTGCATTATTTACCCCACAAGCTTCGTGTGATTAGCGCAAGATTGCACATCATTGTTTCTTGTTGGGATATTTTACAACAGGATCCGTACCCACAGGACTCCATCCCCAAAAAACCATTAGTCACATTTCGAAGGGCTCCAAATTTGAGAAATTTATTGGCACCTAGTAAACTCGAAAACAATGACATAAGGAGCCATATTAAATCCCCTGCAGGCTCGTTCCCTTGTCTAAATAGACGTTGTTTAGCCTGCACATTTGTTACACAGGCAGATCAAATCAAATCTCACGCAAACAATATTGTCCACCCTATATTGAGACATATGAACTGTGAATCCATCATTGTAATATATGTTGCTTCTTGTCCATGTGACACACAGTATGTCGGTTGCACAACACAGTTACTAAGAGAGAGAATAGGCCAACACTGAGGTAATATATCCAAATGCCTTCTCACCCATGGTCTCTCTAGACATTTTTTACAACATCACAACTGTGATCCAACAGGAGTATCTTTTATAGCCCTTAAATCCATTAACCCTATGCTACCTTATGCATTTAATATGTTGAGGAACCGGGACATTTTCTGAATTCAAACTTTGAAGATTTTGGTACCTAAAGGGCTTAATGAACAACTTGAAAAACCATACTAATCAGATAAGATTCTCTGCACCATCCCCTGTTCCTTCTAGATGTACTCACATTGTCGCTCCTTTCTAAAGATATATGCCCCTTGATTTTACGTTAGTCTTACCGTCTCCTTGTCCCCAACACTGTGTCCTAAACCTTTGCCCCTCCCCCTTCCCCCCCTTCCCTCCCACAATCGCGAATGGAAACATAGATCACAACAATTTATTATGTTTTATTTATTAATACTTATTGTTTTTTTATTTTTTATTATATAAAACAAGGAATGTGTAGAATAGGCGGTTTATGCAATTGAATGATTATGGAGAACGTACATGATTGCACATTATACATGCGGTCAATTCATGTAATTGGTTCATATATGTGGTTGTGTGTGAGTATGCACACACACATATATATAATATATAATATCTAATTAACAATCTAAGATCCCCCCCCCATTATCTAATAGCTTGCATTCATCATTTTTTGGACAAATTTAACATATGCTCCAATCAATAAGAATAATAATTTTAACTCAATTTATTATATACTAATATTTTACTTTTTATTAGGGATCTAATAGAGTATGTATAGCAGCTAGTAAGATCATTATTACCAGCGTTCTTTCACCATTTTTCAATATTTATATATCATGCAAAAAATCTGCATGATATATAAAACTGTCTGCAGCCACCACTGAAAGATAAATACAGTATCTCCTCTCCCTTTCCATCTGCCCTCTTCTACCCCCTTTCCCTCCCTCCAATCGTTATACTCTGGCCAGATAGTAGGGACGCATGCGCCCCTTCCTGGAGTGCAGGCGTCCATCAGTCCGCCTTGTGCTCCACTCTTGGAATGCAATGTGTCCATTGGGGCGCATGACAATAGACATACGCATGACGCTAGGCGTACACATCACGAGCACATCACTTCCGCAGGAAGCCATCACCCGGCGTCCGCCCGCAATTAGGCTTTTTAAGAAAGTTATGAGCGCCCACAAACTACAGAGGCACTAAACACGTTTGCTGACACACTGAGGTAAGAAAACGGGTTCTTTTACACATACTTTTTGAATTGTGAATGTATGTTCTGTTATGGTTTTCGGATCCCTTGAGACTGATCCGTTGTGGCTGACAATAGCATTAAATATAGATGGGTGTGATTGAACCAATTTGAAAGGTGTTGAATATAGCAATCTGAGCAGTGGTAAGCATATGGGAGACCAATTGTTGGTTACAGTATATGAGTGCACTGCAATATATGGCAGTGGTGGCACGTTGTAGTGCAGTGAGGGTATAATGTCCTTGTAGCTTTATCTACTGCCCCACTTGCAGTTGAAATTGTTTTGCAGCAAATATATGCAAATATATGGAGGATTTAAAGGTTTGCTACTGTACATAGTGCTATAGTGCAGTCACAAGTAATAATAGGTAAGAGTATGTATGTAGAGGCACAGATATACGTTCATTAACCACCCTGGCGTTCTATTAAGATCGCCAGGGCGGCTGCGGGAGGGTTTTTTTTAAATTTAAAAAAAACTATTTCATGCAGCCAACTGAAAGTTGGCTGCATGAAAACCCACTAGAGGGCGCTCCGGAGGCGTTCTTCCGATCGCCTCCGGCGCCCAGAATAAACAAGGAAGGCCGCAATGAGCGGCCTTCCTTGTTTTGTTTAGATCGTCGCCATAGCGACGAGCGGAGTGACGTCATGGACGTCAGCCGACGTCCTGACGTCAGCCGCCTCCGATCCAGCCCTTAGCGCTGTCCGGAACTTTTTGTTCCGGCTACGCTGGGCTCAGGCGGCTGGGGGGACCCTCTTTCGCCGCTGCTTGCGGCGAATCGCCGCAGAGCGGCGGCGATCGGGCAGCACACGCGGCTGGCAAAGTGCCGGCTGCGTGTGCTGCTCTTTATTTGAACAAAATCGGCCCAGCAGGGCCTGAGCGGCAGCCATCGGCGGTGATGGACGAGCTGAGCTCGTCCATACCGCTAAGATGGTTAAAGGAATACAGTAGGGGGGTCGGGGGAAAATGAGCTGAACTTACCCGGGGCTTCTAATGGTCCCCCGCAGACATCCTGTGTTGGCGCAGCCACTCCCCAATGCTCCGGCCCCGCCTACGGTTCACTTCTGGAATTTCTGACTTTAAAGTCAGAAAACCACTGCGCCTGCGTTGCCGTGTCCTCGCTCCCGCTGATGTCACCAGGAGTGTACTGCGCAGACACAGACCATACGGGGCCTGCGCTGTGCGCTCTTGATGGCATCAGCGGGATCGAGGACACGGCAACGCAGGCGCAGTGGTTTTCTGACTTTAAAGTCAGAAATTCCAGAAGTGAACTGGAGGCGGGGCCGGAGCATCAGTGAGCGGCTGCGCGGGCAAAGGATGTCTGCGGGCGACCATTAGAAGCCCCGGGTAAGTTCAGCTCATTTTCCCCCGACCCCCCTACAGTATCCCTTTAAAGGTGAAAAGAGAGAAAGAGAGATGTTGTTTATAATGATGAACCTTACTGTAAGAATGAAAATAGAAACAGTTAAATAAGTTTAATGATAACAGTTAAACAGTTTAATAAGTTTAAGCATTGTATCATATAGGTGAAATATTTGCCCGGTGGCGTTAGAATAGGTTGAAACCAAAATTATGCATGTATGTATGTATATTTGATACATACTCATGTGGTTATTTTATATATTGTTGCGCCGCTATTTTATATTGTATTATGTTCTTATTTTGATGCTCTTATCTTATATTATTTATGGCTTTTATCATGTCCAATTTTTTGCGTATTTTATATGCATGTTGCATAAGTTGTTGTTGTTTTTTTTTTTTTTTACAGTTGCTCCTTGTTTTATATTGCCTGAGGAAGCGGGCTTGGACCCGCGAAACGCGTTTCAAAGATTGTTGGCGTAAGAATAAAATTGTTTTTGCTTTTGACATTACCACTGTGTCCTTATTGGGGAGGTAAGTCATCCATTGCCCCCATTTTAAAAGTTTTAAAGTATTTTACTCTTTCTGGCACCTCTGTTATCCTTCTGAATTCTAAAAGATGGTTTATAATATTATTTTTTCATCATTTCCACAAGTTTTGGGGTTATCTTTAACTCTGCTAACTGCACATTGCCACACATATGTCAATATGCTCTCATTCAAGAAATACATCTTGCATCCACATCTTTCCTTCAGAGCAGATGGCCTAAGGACTGTTCTGCTGTGACTGTCTAGTCCACATGTGTCGAACTCCAGGCCTGGAGGGCCAAATCCATGCCAGTGTTTAGGATGGACTGAGAAGGAGAGGAATGTGTTCTACCTAATGGACCACACCTTTCCTGATTCAGACCCATCAATTCATTTAAGCTGTATCAAAAATGTGTGAGGATCACGGCCCTCGTAGGACCGGTTTGACATACCTGGTCTAGTCATTTACACACTAAACCACTGTAACATATGCAGCCTTCCTCTTAAAAGACAGGAATCAACACAGTCTAGTCTATCATCATTTTGACAGCAGGTCTAAATACACTTTCCTGTTTATCACATCATCCTGCATAGCAAGTATCTACACTGGCTGCTTAGTATTTATAGTGCCCAATTAAAGAACAGTAGTTTTTGATGCAATATTGTGTTATTGCATAATCTCTCATATTTACAAATATTCCTTCATATGGAACCTTTGTTTTTCACAGGAAGTACTCTGATCTAATTTTGGCCACCCCACAATTCATAGTTTTCATGCACTGCATGGCTGCTTTGTTTAAAGGATATCTGAAGCGAATAAAAAAAAAGTAGCTTTACTTACTTGGGGCTTCTTCAAACCCCTAAGGTTCATATCTACCCCTTACTGCAGCTCCAGTCTTCTCTCTGGTCATGCTGGCAGGCTCTGAAGTACCAACAACCCCCTCTATTTATGCCCAGACGTGCGCCTGCTTTATCGGGAGCATACTGTGCCTGCGTAGGCACTGTATGCTCCCGGTGAAAATGGTGCTTGTGCATGCGCAAAAGACGCCGACCTACCAGGGGTCGGTGTCACTTCAGAGCCTGCAAGCAGGACCAAAGAGAAGACCAGAGCTGCAGCAAGGGACAGATGTGGGGCTGGAAGAAGCCCAGGTAACTAAAGCTGTTTTTGTTGTTTTGGGTTTTTTTAGTTTTATTTGTCCCTCGATACCCTTTAAGGATAGCCAATTAGGTGCAAATAATTCCAAGCTGTATGAAAAAAATTTCAGCTTGAAATGGACCAACTGAATTCCACCTTGGCAAAGTTGGATTGGTCCATTTTCAAGCTGCATAATTTGCACAATCCTTCATCAATTTGAAATTATTTGCACATATCATTGACCACCCTTTTTAATAACACGCTAAACACTAATGAATTTAACCTAAAATATACTTTTAATGTGAAATTCTACTGTTGCTAAGAAAAAAACAATCCCTTCATTTAGTTCCCTTTCCCCATACATTGCATCCAAAATACAGAGGCACGGATGGCAAAAAGCTCTCTGATATTAATTTAAAAAAAAGAAAAAAATATTGTCCAGTTCCAAATTTTCCTACACACTCTATCTATAGGTCTTTTAATAACTATCAAAAAGTTACAGAGGTTAACAGTGTTCACAAATATGTTATAGAGAACCACAGTGACCACAGACCAGTTATAATAAGCTGCAATGGCCACAGACATGAAATAGAACACCAGACTGACCACAGACATGTTATAGTAATACAGAGTGACTACAGGCATGTTAAAACAAATAAGACTGACCGCAAACATGTTATAGTAAACCAGACCAACCAAAGATCTGTTACATAAACCAGACCAACCACTGCCATTTTATAATAAATTAGGGTAATTGCAGTCATGTTTAATCAATGCAAAGTGACTATTTTAAATTATTTTGTTTGTCAACAGTTTTATGCCTATACACCCTTTTTATTTAAAGCTTAAAGTGGATCCGAGATGAACTTTTATTCTTTGCATAATTGTGTTCCTTACATACAGTTTATAGTGCATTCCTCAAGACAAATCCCTTTTTTTGTTTGTTTTAATACTCTAATTCCCTATAAACTAAACAAGCCTCGCCCACAGCTTCTCCAAAACGCCAAGGCACTCAACCTATGTAGCAAGGGCTTATGGGAGCTCAGTCTGGGCAGGAGGAGGAGGAGGTTACTAGCCAGAGATTTCAGAGGCAGAGGGGAGGGGGGCATGAATTTTTCACAGCCTGAGGGGTGGAGATGCAGTTGCAAATTACCTGTGTAATGATGACAAACAGAGCATGGCCGCTCTCATTGTATCACAGGAATTAATCATCATAAACTGTTGAAGCTGTACGCAGCCAGATTTGCTGTGTAAATTATCTAACTTTAGATAAGATATATAGACAAGTTACTTGTTATAGTTAGTTTTTCATCTCAGATGCACTTTAAAGTGAACCTGAAATAAAAGTGATATGGAGGCTGCCATATTGGTTTCCTTTTAAACAAAACCAGTTGCCTTGCAGCCCTGCTAATCTATTTAGCAGCAGTAGTGTCTGAATAACACCAAAAACAAGCATGCAGCTAATCTTGTCAGATCTGACAATATTCTCAGCAACACCTGATCTGCATGTTTGTTCAGGGTCCATTGCTAAAGGTATTAGAGGCAGATGATCAGCACCCAGCCAGGTAACTGATATTGCTTAAAAGGAAATAAATATGGCAGCCTCCATATACTGTACCTCTCACCTCGGGTTCACTTTAAAGTGGACCTGAACTCTTGCACAGAGCACCAGAAAAACAGAGAACGTGTATGTATTTAGAGGAGTTTAGCCTGTACAATTCCCCCTCATTTGTGTCTAATCACAAGTTGTAATTTGATCTCTCCCCTGTGTCATATTACTGCCATGGCAGAGATGGCAGATAAGTTCACTTGAAAGCACAGGATGTTAACAATATGTGTGCTTCCATGAATCAGGAAGTAGAAACAGCGCAGATTTATTTTAGGATTTGTATCATCTGTAACGAAGAAATATTTTTCTTCAAAGGTTATTATTCTGTTGTGTATCTTTTAGAGCAGAGAGGACGTTCTGAGTTTAGCTCTACCGGTATGTCTAAAGCTACCGGTATGTGCAGCTAGTAGATAGTAATCCACCATGCCCAAATGCTTTATTATCCTTGTAGACAATGACCATTGTATGAACACACGTGCTTGGTTCAGAGGAGTGGAGAATAGAATGGTATTCAGCCCCAAAAATTCTATGGCTGTAGCCCCAAGCAAAGCCGGTTCCAGATGTCAAGGGTGTGTACAGATCGGGCAAATACCTTGTGACTATATTGGGTCTCAATAATACTGTGTGCATGTAGGTTAATTACTAGTTGACTAATAAAGACATCATGGGAATGCAAAGCACAGTCACAGAATTTCCATCCCAGTTTGAACTCTGTGTAAACCACAAGAATTTTTTTTTTTACTTGATGCACAATGAATGTATCAATTTGGTCTTAGAAGTTCTATGTGAAGTTAAACTTAAAGTAATTGACTTTTGCTTACTGTACTTTCTCCTCTGTCTGACATAAGTAAGGAAATGTACAAGAGAGGTAAACATACTAATGGATGTTTATTTCTACTGTAAAAACACAAAAATCCATTAGGGAGGTAAAAAAGTCTAAATCTTCTTTTCAAGTGAGTGCATGGAACGATGGAGAGAAAAAAAAATTGCAACAATTTGGCATTTGGTTTGGAATGTGTGCTCAGAAATACTTAATAAGTAGCATAAATCAATGTGAAATGGCAGTAGGACTTTAAAATGCAATGTATAGAAAAAAAAAAATATGACAAAGTAAACCCAAGTAAAACTAACTGATGAAGGGTCTAAAATAGATGGCACAGATGACATCAATGAAAAGACAGGGTGGGCTACGAGATCATTTGAAACTAGCATACGCTTTGTGAAATTGTGTCAAATTTACAATGGATTTGTTGACTCTATTACAGTGTCAACATTTTCTTTGCATGCCTAGTTGAAAGCAAGCTATGTGTATGAAGGAAACTATTGCTAAGGCCTAGCTGAGATGTATACTTTGTGAAAAGAACACCTGAGGACATGCATGCCCTCCAAGTATTCAGACAATTATTCAAACCGAAAAACTCCCCTGCATAAAACAACAAGGGCCCCAGTCTTTTTCTGCAACCTTACTTTCAATGACTAATTCAATTAACTGGAGGATTAGTCAGAGATCTTAAGTATATTGCCCTCCATAGAACTGTCAAGTTTCTTGATTAGAGATGAAAGGCCCCTTCACTAGGGTCTTGGCAGGCAGTGAGATGATGGAGGGAAAGAAAAAACCAGCATGAGTCATGTTAATGGAGTAGTCCAGGCATCTTACTCGTAACTCTGGGAAGGAGCAACTCTCCTGAAACTGATGCATTTTACAACTGTGCCCTTCTATTTCTAGGAAGAATAATAAATGGAGCCAATTACCCACATTAGGGGCTATTGCATTCATTCAGACCTCAACTCACCCGAGAACTTATGCAACTCTGTAACTTTATATTTATTGTCTTGGAACCCTCTGCTCCAAAAATAAAACAATAAAAGGATTACCCATCATGTAAAATCAGAGTGATTAATTCTGGGTTTTTGTGGGTCTTAGAAACAATAAATAAACACAAATTTAACTTGACTTATGACTGAAAGCACTACTTTGTAATTTATATATCCTGGTCTTCAGAATCCCAATCTGTTTTACCCCTGGGAGGCTTGGTTAGGATGCCAAACTTTTTTTTTGTCACTGCCATTTTCTTAGCATTTAGAGTGCTTGACTTTGGTAGTTTTAACTTCTTTAGTCCTAGTGTTTTAAAGCTGAGAAGGTTAATAGAACACATAAAACTTTTGTTAAATTTGGAAAATACGTGATTGCTGTGTTCAGTACCATGACTTCTATCAAACCCTGACAGCATGACAGATCTCTGAACGAAGCTGAAAGTTTAGCCAAGAAACTTTGAACTCAAGGCCTGCACAGCAAATAGAGACATTTATCAAGGGCCAAGGCATGACTTAACACTAATCTGATGCAGTACATTCTGCAATACCTGGACCTGTCAAACTTCAAGAATGTGAAAGATCTTGTAATTTTAAAAATATCCATATAGAAAAGAGGTTTTAAATCATGGTCCTCTCTAAGCTTGAATTATGGTAAGATGTAAAGCAAGAAATGTACGTAAATGTATGTAAATGGTGGCGAGTTTGATAATAATGATAATGAAGATAGAGAGATATGGATAGATAGAGTTGCTGTTGTTGCTGCTATTTGTTTTGCTTTTGATATCATTCAGCAAAAAAAATTATACAGCACATATTTCAGCATCAAATATACATATGTAAAAGCAATGTTGTGTGAAAGTCAAATGTATGAATAGTGGTTTTAATAATGATTTAAAAATGAAAGCATTACATGTAGGTGAAAAATTATCACACAATATGAAATGATCTCGTGTCCAGCTATTTACTTGCAACTAGTGTTGGGCAAACACATAGATGTTCGGGTTCGCGAACGTTCGCCGAACATCGCCGCGATGTTCGGGTGTTCGCGCCGAACTCCGAACATAATGGAAGTCAATGGGGACCCGAACTTTCGTGCTTTGTAAAGCTTCCTTACATGCTACATACCCCAAATTTGCAGGGTATGTGCACCTTGGGAGTGGGTACAAGAGGGAAAAAAATATTTGAAAAAGAGCTTATAGTTTTTGAGAAAATTAATTGTAAAGTTTCAAAGGAAAAACTGTCTTTTAAATGTGGAAAATGTCATGTTTCTTTGCACAGGTAACATGCTTTTTGTCGCCATGCAGTCATAAATGTAATACAGAGAAGAGGTTCCAGGAAAAGGGACCGGTAACGCTAACCCAGCACCAGCAGCAGCACACGTGATGGAACAGGAGGAGGCGCAGGAGGAGAAGGCCACGCTTTCAGGCGCAACTCAGGCCTTGCATGAGGACAAAAAAAATGCGTGCGCAAAGCAATGCAATGAGTAGTTTTCAGGACACAATGGGCTATTCGGAGGAGCTATTCCCACCCCCACAATCTTCTACCTGTGAAAGGTCAATGGAACAGCCACAAATGTTGTGCCAGGATTCACAACCTTTTTCTGTGGAAAATGCACCTCGCACTGAAATGCAAGGCGAGGCCGAGGATGAACATGACGTCAACAACTCAACATGACGCAAAATGGGGGCGGAACAGAAAGCTGCTTTCAATGTTTTGAAGGCCTTAATTGCCTCCGGTGGCCAGTTAGATGCATCGTTCGTCACACCGAAATCCCAGAGCAATGTGTGCAGGAATTTGAATCGCAGGAGGTGTACCGAGATCATCTGGACAAGTGACCAAGTGACAAGTGACCAAGTGACAAGTGACAAAGTGAAAAGTGACAAAGTGAAAAGTGACAAAGTGACCAGTGACAAAGTGACAAAGTGACTGACAAAGTGACAAAATGACAAAGTGACAAGTGACAAGTGACAAAGTGACAAGTGACAAGTGACAAAGTGACAAAGTGACAAAGTGACAAAATGACAAAGTGACAAAGTGACCAGTGACAAAGTGACAAGTGAGAGGTTGTTCTGGGGAGCTCTACTCCACTGCACACAGTCACATATGAGGAGAGGTCTCGTCGGGACTGCTGATCCTCCTCAGCTTGCTCAAAGCCTTGAGGGTTCCTGAAGATCCTCTGTTTGGAGTTCGCCGGGGTTCAGCTTGGTGTCGGGGTCGGCGGCGTCCTCCTCACTCCAACGTGGCAGATCTTCTGTTGAAGGAAAAAAAAAAACATTTTTTAAAGTCCAGTACCGCTTCTGAAGGACTCACCAAGAGATGCAGGAGCGCTTCAATCTAGCGCACCATCGCTCGCTGGGTGATGTCCCTCCCTACGCGCTGGAATTCTACGCTGCACATGCTAGCACGCTTTTGCGCAGTGCCGAGGCGCATTCCAGCAGCTAGCTACCAAGCTTCTGTGGATCTGATTGGGCCACCATGTTGGATCTCTGCCAAGTCCTCCAAAATTTTGAGCAATCCACGTTGCTTGTGACTGAGCAGTGACAACTCTACAGTCAGCATTACAATACCACTGCTGTGTTTACTGAAGAAATCAATGTTGAAGATGGAAACCGCTGGCATGATGCAAGTGGGGGAATCTGAAGATGAAAACGATCAGCGTGATGATACCAACATCAGGCAACCAGCCTCAGGAAACGCTGGTCCCAGCTATGACAAAGAACAGGACGAGGAACAGCTGGAGTTGGAGCAGGATTTGGATGCCCCCACTGCCGAGGGACAGAGTGGTGCACGTTGGACTTCCACAATTTAGCGGGAATGGACAGCAGAAGAGGAAGAAAGTGATGCTGGTGACGAATATGGTGCATCACAACAATCACAACGCTCACAAGAACATGAAGACAGAGGAGTCTGGCAGGACTCTCTGGCACACATGGCTCAATTCATGCTAGACTGCATTGAACGCGGCCCGCGCATTATTCACTATTCATTATTATTCATTATTCTGGACAACACCAATTACTGGGTTTATACCCAGTTTATACAAACACAATGTTAAAAAACTGATTGAAGAAAGTGTCAGACAGGTCAAAAATGGAACAATTCCAGCAGGCCCTTGAGGATGGAGACTTTAGAGAGGAGATTGACATCCTCCTCCTTCTCTAGCCAGTTGTACGCCGACAGACTGACTTCAGCAAACCCAGGAGGACCAGGAGGGCAGCAAAGAACACAAGCTGCTGCTAGTGCCCAAAAGGGAATGGTATTGGCAGTGTCCTTGGAGTGGGAACATTTTCTGACACCCATGCAGCAGCCCACAGAACAGCAATCGGGCAGTTCCACGTCCTCCAACACCAATCGCCTGGAGAAGATGGTCAAGGACTACATGTCAGATGGCGTAGCTGTGTTGAACAATCCATCTGCAGACAGACGGTGAGTGTGACAGCACAGAAGGACCATGGCAACTCACTCATAGTACCACAGTTTGATAGTGCTGCCCAAAAAATTATATGGATCCGTGGACCCGGGCAGTGGGAACGCAGATTTTAGTACCTAAACACACGATACAACATGTTTTCCGGGGTCGGACTCTGAGGCACATACAGATGGTCCCGATCATCATCCTCATCATACAACTCTTCTCCTGAGTCTGACCCACCCACCACCTCTGCCACCCTAACATCCCCAGACACAGACCCCTCATCGTCCTCAACATTAACTTGGGATGCTGGCCTGAGCCCGACCTCCTCCTCCACATCAGGCCCCATCATCTCCTCAATGGCAGCCTTCAATAATCGCTCTGGCGCCGGACCGATGGACACAACGTTCTCCTCCGGGGAGGGCTGCTGCTGCTGACCACTGGCTGCTGGGGTGGATGTTATAGCTTGCGTGGGGCGTTGGCTGTTGCTGTTGTTGGGAGTGCTGCTCACAGCGGAGGTCTCTGAGGAACTCATGGTGAGCTCATATAGTGGTTGACATTGAGTGGAGTATTACTGATCCCAGCAATATACACACTGACTGGCAGAGTACACAATGCTATATAGTGTGCTGGGTGAGCGGTGTACACAGAGTGGCAGTAAACACAATGCTATATAGTGTGGCTGAGCGAGCGGTGTACTACTGTTCCCAGCAGACACAGAGTGGCAGTAAACACAATGCTATATAGTGTGGCTGAGCAAACGGTGTACTACTATTCCCAGCAGCAACACAGAGCACAATGCTATACAGGGTGAGCGGTGTACTATTGTTCCCAGCAGACACACAGAGTGGCAGTAAACACAATGCTATATAGTGTGGGTGAGCGGTGTACTACTAATCCCAGCAGCAACACAGAGCACAATGCTATACAGGGTGAGCGGTGTACTACTGTTCCCAGCAGAAACACAGAGTGGCAGTAGACACAATGCTATGTAGTGTGGGTGAGCGGTGTACCACTATTCCCAGCAGCGACACAGAGCACAATGCTATACAGTGGCGGGTGAGCGGTGTACTACTGTTCCCAGAGTGGCAGTAAACACAATGCTATATAGTGTGGCTGAGCGAGGTACACAGAGTGGCAGTAAACAGAATGCTATATAGTGTGGCTGAGCGAGCGGTGTACTACTATTCCCAGCAGACACAGAACAGTAAACAGAATGCTATATAGTGTGGCTGAGCGGTGTACCACTATTCCCAGCAGCGACACAGAGCACAATGCTATACAGTGGCGGGTGAGCGGTGTACTACTATTCCCAGCAGACACAGAGTGGCAGTAAACAGAATGCTATATAGTGTGGCTGAGCGAGCGGTGTACTACTGTTCCCAGCAGCGACACACAATGACTGGGGGCTAAACCCAAAGCTAAACCCACAGACAAATGGCGGAGATATGACGTGGTTCGGGTATTTATTTACCCGAACCACGTGACAGTTCGGCCAATCAGAGCGCGTTCGGGTCCGAACCACGTGACCCGTTCGGCCAATCACAGCGCTAGCCGAACGTTCCATGCGCTCTTAGTTCGGCCATGTGGCCGAACGGTTTGGCCGAACACCATCAGGTGTTCGGCCGAACTCGAACATCACCCGAACAGGGTGATGTTCTGCAGAACCCGAACAGTGGCGAACACTGTTCGCCCAACACTACTTGCAACACACAATATTAAATCTGAGGTAATTTACCTCATGAAGTAATGAAATTTACCAATTCTGGTAGGTTTTAGTCATGTTTTACCTCACGTGGTAAATTTTAGTTATGAATTACCTCATGTGGTAAATTATGAGGTAATTTGTGCAGTATTTTACCTCAAATCAGAATTCTCATGAAGAAAAGAGGGCATGTTAGCACAAAATTTACCGTTCAGTTTAAGACCTGCCTGTACCTGGTCTTATTCTCATTTCTTTGAAACAAAACACACTAACCGAAATAGGTAGTGCCAAATAGGCAGTGCCAGAGAAATTAGAACAAATACTGAAGCCCAATGGGCAGGCCCTATAGGCACAATATAAAAGATGATAACTTTTTATTTATTTAAATCCTTAAAAGTAAAAAGGAAATGAAGGGTCCCAGGTATAGTGGGTATACCCTAAAGTGAAGACCCCACATTGGGGGATGACTGCCTCAATAAATGTGTGGGGGTCTTGGCTGATCCCCCTCCACTGTACGACACGTAACAACAGTGGGGTTTAGCTATCCCACACCGGCTGTCAGACTTCACCCTGTGTAGGGTGGTTGCGGTGATATAACCACTGGCAAGGAGCTGGCTCAGTCAGTGCTGAGAATCACAAAGTGAATACAACCACACTCACAAAGATGCTAGAAGAGAGGAGGTGAGTGGTTACGACAAGTGCATGGTGCTGTACATCCTAAAAAAATCCTAATATGACCACATTTCACCACAAGGCTTGTGGTGAAATGTGGTCATATTAGGGTTTTTAGGATGTACAGCACCATGCTTTGTAAGTGTGGTTGTAGTCACTTTGTGATTCTCCACTGGTGGTCGGCACTGACCGAGTCAACTCCTTGCCAGTGGTAGCCGGAGCCCCAAATTACCGTTAAGCGGGGTACACAGCATAGCAGTGCTGCTATGATGGCGCTGTACTCCGAAATGAATTGCTTCGTATGTTAGCTACAATGCAGAAGAGAAAAGGATGCTGGAAGTCATATGTGCTTATTTTTATAGGATCTGGTTGGCATACATAGCAGGTGTTTAAAGGGAACCCGGGATGAGAGGGATATGGAGATTGCCATATTTATTATTATTTTCTTGTAAACAATGCCATTTGCCTGATAGCCATGTTGATCTTCTAGCATAAGCAGTGTCTGAGTCAAAACCCTGGAACGAGCATATGGCTAACCCAGTAAAACCTGAGTCAGCGTACGTGATCTGCTGCATGCTTGTTCACGGTCTATGGCTACAAGTATTAGAGACACAGGATCAGGACAGCCAAGCAACTGATATTGTTTAAATGAAAATAAATATGTCTGCCTCCATATCCCTCTCACCTTGGGTTCCCTTTAAGGCATCAAGAGGAATGTCTGACACCACCCGGGGTGCAATCAACATATCAGAGAAGAGTCAACATTAGATCCACATTTATGGTACCCATACATGGTACAATAAAAACAACTGATTTTCCCGTTCGATCAAAACGATCAAATCAAATGAAAGTTGAAAATAAAAAGAAATTTCAATCAAGAAAAACAAACGATTATTCAGTTTTTTCTAGAAAAATCCGATCAAACATGTTGGAAAAATCTTTATATTCGATCTAACGGAATAATTGAACTAAATTATCTAATCGAAAAAAAATTAAAATTGTACCATGTATGGGCACCTTTAGTCACGCCTGTTTATTGACTGACCGCTTATGGCAGATTTCTCTGTCAGACCCATCTATCCCCAGGACAAGGACCACTTCACAGTGGTTTCCATGTGACTTACAAGAGGTTTGAGTTCAAACTGCCAGGAAAAGAAGGTTTAATGGAAGTGGGAAGAGAGATATTAGGAGGCATTAGGCCAACTTCTGGTTTAACCACTTCCCGACCGCCGTATATACAATTGGCTGCCGGGAAGTGGACCCTGCAAGGACCGCCGTATGTACAAATGGCAGCGGTCCTTGTACGGGCATGGGCGGCGCGATCGCGTCATTCGTGACGCGATCGGCCCCCGGGGACTGGCTCCGCCCACCTCGCGCTGTAATCCGCCGGCCGTTCGGAAGCGCCGGCGGGTTACTAGCACCCGGGTCACTGCATACAAAATGTATAATACACTTGCAGTGTTTACATCTGTTCTCTACCCTAAACACCCACTAATTACCCATTAACCACCCATCAATCACCCCCTATCACCTGTCACTGTTACCCATCAGATCAGACCCTAATCTGCCCCTTGCGGGCACCCAATCACCCGCCTACACGCTCAGATTGCCCTCAGACCCCCCCTTATCAATTCGCCAGGGCATTATTTACATCTGTCCTTCCCTGTAATAACCCACTGATCACCTGTCAATCACCTATCAATCACCCATCAATCACCCCCTGTCACTGCCACCCATCAATCACCCCCTGTCACTACCACCCATCAATCAGCCCCTAACCTGCCCCTTGCGGACAATCTGATCACCCACCCACACCAATAGATCGCCCGCAGATCCGACGTCCGATCACCTCCCAAGTGCATTGTTTACATCTGTTCTCTACCCTACACGCCCACTAATTACCCATCAATCACCCCCTGTCACTGCTACCCATCAGATTAGACCCTTACCTGCCCCTAGGGCACTCAGTCACCTGCCCACACCCTCAGAACGCCCTCAGACCCCAGCCCTGATCACCTCGCCAGTGCATTGCTTGCATCTATTCCCCCCTCTAATCACACCTTGAGACACCCATCAATCACCTCCTGTCACCCCCTAGCACACCTACCCATCAGATCAGGCCTTAATTTGCCCCGTATGGGCTCCGATCACTCGGCCAAACCCTCAGATCCCCCTCAGACCTCCTTCTGAACACCTCCCCAGTGCATTGATTGCATCTATTTTCCCCTCTAACCACCCCCTGAGACACCCATCAATTACCTCCTGTCACCCCCCTAGCACTCCTATCCATCAGATCAGGCCCAATACAACCTGTCATCTAAAAGGCCACCCTGCTTATGACCGGTTCCACAAAATTCGCCCCCTCATAGACCACCTGTCATCAAAATTTGCAGATGCTTATACCCCTGAACAGTCATTTTGAGACATTTGGTTTCCAGACTACTCACGGTTTTGGGCCCGTAAAATGCCAAGGTGGTATAGGAACCCCACAAGTGACCCCATTTTAGAAAAAAGACACCCCAAGGTATTCTGTTAGGTGTATGACGAGCTCATTGAAGATTTTATTTTTTGTCAAAAGTTAGCGGAAATTGATTTTTATTGTTTTTTTTTCACAAAGTGTCATTTTTCACTAACTTGTGACAAAAAATAAAATCTTCTATGAACTCGCCATACACCTAACGGAATACCTTGGGGTGTCTTCTTTCTAAAATGGGGTCACTTGTGGGGTTCCTATACTGCCCTGGCATTTTAGGGGCCCTAAACCGTGAGGAGTAGTCTAGAAAACAAATGCCTCAAAATGACCTGTGAATAGGACGTTGGGCCCCTTAGCGCACCTAGGCTGCAAAAAAGTGTCACACATGTGGTACCGCCGTACTCAGGAAAAGTAGTATAATGTGTTTCGGGGTGTATTTTTACACATACCCGTGCTAGGTGGGAGACATCTCTCTGTAAATGGACAATTGTGTGTAAAAAAAAAAATCAAACAATTGTCATTTACAGAGATATTTCTCCCACCCAGCATGGGTATGTGTAAAAATACACTCCAAAACACATTATACTACTTCTCCTGAGTACGTCGGTACCACATGTGTGACACTTTTTTGCAGCCTAGGTGCGCTAAGGGGCCCAACGTCCAATGAGTACCTTTAGGATTTCACAGGTCATTTTGCGACATTTGGTTTCAAGACTACTCCTCACGGTTTAGGGCCCCTAAAATGCCAGGGCAGTATAGGAACCCCACAAATGACCCCATTCTAGAAAGAAGATACCCAAAGGTATTCCGTTAGGAGTATGGTGAGTTCATAGAAGACTTTATTTTTTGTCACAAGTTAGCGGAAAATGACACTTTGTGAAAAAAAAACAATTAAAATCAATTTCCGCTAAATTGTGACAAAAAAATAAAAACTTCTATGAACTCACCATACTCCTAACGGAATACCTTGGGGTGTCTTCTTTCTAAAATGGGGTCATTAGTGGGGTTCCTATACTGCCCTGGCATTTTAGGGGCCCTAAACCGTGAGGAGTAGTCTTGAAACAAAAATGACCTGTGAAATCCTAAAGGTACTCATTGGACTTTGGGCCCCTTAGCGCAGTTAGGGTGCAAAAAAGTGCCACACATGTGGTATCACCGTACTCAGGAGAAGTAGTATAATGTGTTTTGGGGTGTATTTTTACACATACCCATGCTGAGTGGGAGAAATATCTCTGTAAATGGACAATTGTGTGTAAAAAAATCAAACAATTGTCATTTACAGAGATATTTCTTTCCACCCAGCATGGGTATGTGTAAAAATACGAATCAATAGTAAATAATACTGGGTTGGCGCTTGAGACAATGTTGCAGATAGGTTTAATAAATGTAAAAGATAATACAATACATAAAATGGCAAAATATGAAGCATATAGAGCCTTTAGCATAAATATGGAACCTTTATCATAAATGTAGAAATGATCTTACAGCACACTACACCCACTGCCCTGCTGCAGCAGAAAAATCTAAAAAATCTAAAAAAGGGGGGAATCTTAAAATAGATTTAAAAAGTAATGGATGACAGTCCTGTTGAAAAAAGATGGTCTAGGAGAACAGTGCCAGGTAGTGTTGTGAGATGATGATTGCTATTGGGACTATGTTGACAGAGGTATAATAGGACTTCGTTTCCTAATAGTTTGATGTCACAACTTTCCTTCGTGTCTATGGACACATAGACTGAGTCACGTAATAATTACAGGGAGGGGATGTTGTTGCTACTCACAACCTCCGTGGATGATCCGCGGTGTCTTGTTGGAGCTGCTCAATCCTGTCAGCCCCGGCCGGCGGCTAAACAGGAGAGACTAGGACCTGCTGCTATGTGACCAAAGCTGCAGAGTCGGGCAAGCTCACCCGGCTCCAACGTTGTTGTAACGATCGGTAATCGGAGTATCTTGCTGTAATCCCGTACACCATCGGATCCCGCTGCACGCGCTGGACACACCTCCTTCCGCGATAGTGCTAGTGACATCACTACAGCTTAGCCAATCGCTGACGCATTTCGGAAGGTACACCTTCCTTTCTCAAAGCTGGCTGCGGTTGGGAGATCTATGCTTTTATTTAGGTTGTGAGGTCACATCCCCTCATGTAAATGCATAAAGTTCGAGATCTTTATTAAGACCCAGTGGAATCAGGGTGTTCAAATTATAGATCCAATACGTTTCATGCCTAGACATTTCAAGTATAAAATCTCCTCCCCTCCAAGAGCTTTTTACCACTTCAATCACGCAGAAAACAGTGCCTCTAACAGAACAATTATGCTGCTGTTTAAAGTGTTCAGATAATGGATGTTTCATATTCCCTTTCAAAATATTTTTACAGTGTTCTGCCAATCGTTCTTTTAATGGGCGGTTAGTCCTGCCCACATATTGTTTGTGGCATGGGCACATGATGACATATATGACACCTTTAGTGTCACAATTCATAACATCCCTGATCTTAAAACTATTACCATCTGCAGTGGATCTAATTTCATTCATCCTTCCAACTTGCATACCCGTTTCCCTGCACATCCTACAGAAGCCACAATTTTTAAAATAACCTGCCTTACTTTTTTGTCTCTTTTCTCTAACTGTAGGAGCTACAATACTGCCTAAATTCCTAGATCTTTTCAGGATCAGCCCTGGATTGTCAGTTAGTATTGAACTCAGTAGGTGATCTTCTTTCAGAATGTCCCAATGTTTTTTCACAATATTCCGCACTTTCTTACTTTGTGATGCGTGATTCAGTATTAATTTAGGCTGTTCCTCAAATTTATTCTCCTCCTTATTCTT
Source organism: Hyperolius riggenbachi (assembly GCF_040937935.1). Lineage (NCBI taxonomy): Eukaryota > Metazoa > Chordata > Amphibia > Anura > Hyperoliidae > Hyperolius > Hyperolius riggenbachi. The sequence goes on along the minus strand of NC_090648.1, from coordinate 370,111,980 downwards.
TTCTCTCAACAAATCTTCTCTTGCAGTGTGTAGTGCATGATCTCTAGCATTGGTGATATTCTCAATTGGATAGCCTTTCTCTTCGAATCTCGATTGCATCCTATCAGCTTCTTCCTCAAAATCCTTTAACTTAGTGCAGTTCCTCCTTAAACGGAGAAACTGGCCCTGAGGTATATTAGATAGCCATCTAAAATGATGACAGCTGTCTATATTAATATAGCTATTAATAACCACTTCTTTTCGATAAGTCTTCGTGATGATCCGGCCTTCATCCACCAAGATGAAGGCCGGATTGAACACCCTGATTCCACTGGGTCTTAATAAAGATCTCGAACTTTATGCATTTACATGAGGGGATGTGACCTCACAACCTAAATAAAAGCATAGATCTCCCAACCGCAGCCAGCTTTGAGAAAGGAAGGCGTACCTTCCAAAACGCGTCAGCGATTGGCTAAGCTGTAGTGACGTCACTAGCACTATCGCGGAAGGAGGTGTGTCCAGCGCGTGCAGCGGGATCCGATGGTGTACGGGATTACAGCAAGATACTCCGGATACCGATCGTTACAACAACGTTGGAGCCGGGTGAGCTTGCCCGACTCTGCAGCTTTGGTCACATAGCAGCAGGTCATAGTCTCTCCTGTTTAGCCGCCGGCCGGGGCTGACAGGATTGAGCAGCTCCAACAAGACACCGCGGATCATCCACGGAGGTTGTGAGTAGCAACAACATCCCCTCCCTGTAATTATTACGTGACTCAGTCTATGTGTCCATAGACACGAAGGAAAGTTGTGACATCAAACTATTAGGAAACAAAGTCCTATTATACCTCTGTCAACATAGTCCCAATAGCAATCATCATCTCACAACACTACCTGGCACTGTTCTACTAGACCATCTTTTTTCAACAGGACTGTCATCCATAACTTTTTAAATCCATTTTAAGATTCCCCCCCTTTTTTTAGATTATTTAGATTTTTCTGCTGCAGCAGGGCAGTGGGTGTGTCAGTAGTGTGTGTATGTGTGCTGTAAGATCATTTCTAGATTTATGATAAAGGTTCCATATTTATGCTAAAGGCTCTATATGCTTCATATTTTGGCATTTTATGTATTGTATTATCTTTTACATTTATTAAACCTATCTGCAACATTGTCTCAAGCGCCAACCCAGTATTATTTACTACTGATTCACATTTTCAAGGGTTTTGGGATTACCCTATTCTAGGTTGAGCAGCTGCTATATCCACTAGGCACAACACTGCATATTGAGTCTTTTTATGTGTAAAAATACACCCCAAAACACATTATACTACTTCTCTTGAGTACGGCGGTACCACATGTGTGGCACTTTTTTACACCCCAAGTGAACTAAGGGGCCCAAAGTCCAATGAGTACCTTTAGGATTTCACAGGTCATTTTGCGACATTTGGTTTCAAGACTACTCCTCACGGTTTAGGGCCCCTAAAATGCCAGGGCAGTATAGGAATACCACAAATGACCCCATTCTAGAAAGAAGACACCCCAAGGTATTCGGTTAGGAGTATGGTGAGTTCATAGAAGATTTTATTTTTTGTCACAAGTTAGCGGAAAATGACACTTTGTGAAAAAAAAACAATTAAAATCAATTTCCGCTAACTTGCGATAAAAATTTTTTCTATGAACTCACCATACTCCTAACGGAATACCTTGGGGTGTCTTCTTTCTAAAATGGGGTCATTAGTGGGGTTCCTATACTGCCCTGGCATTTTAGGGGCCCTAAACTGTGAGGAGTAGTCTTGAAACAAAAATGACCTGTGAAATCCTAAAGGTACTCATTGGACTTTGGGCCCCTTAGCGCAGTTAGGGTGCAAAAAAGTGCCACACATGTGGTATCGCCGTACTCAGGAGAAGTAGTATAATGTGTTTTGGGGTGTATTTTTACACATACCCATGCTGAGTGGGAGAAATATCTCTGTAAATGGACAATTGTGTGTAAAAAAAAATCAAACAATTGTCATTTACAGAGATATTTCTCCCACCCAGCATGGGTATGTGTAAAAATACACCCCAAAACACATTATACTACTTCTCCTGAGTACGGCAATACCACGTGTGGCACTTTTTTGCAGCCTAACTGCGCTAAGGGGCCCAAATTCCAATGAGCACCTTTAGGCTTTACAGAGGTACTTACAATTTAGCACCCCCAAAATGTCAGGTAAACACACCCCACATATGACCCCATTTTGGAAAGTAGACACTTCAAGGTATTCAGAGAGGAGCATGGTGAGTCTGTGGCAGATTTCTTTTTTTTTTTGTCGCAAGTTAGAAGAAATGGAAACTTTTTTTTTTTTTTTTGTCACAAAGTGTCATTTTCCGCTTACTTTTGACAAAAAAAAATAATATCTTCTATGAACTCACTATGCCTCTCACTGAATACTTTGGGATCTCTTCTTTCCAAAATGGGGTAATTTGGGGGGTATTTATACTATCCTGGAATTCTAGCCCCTCATGAAACATGACAGGTGGTCAGAAAAGTCAGAGATGCTGGAAAATGGGAAAATTCACTTTTTGCACCATAGTTTGTAAACGCTGTAACTTTTACCCAGACCAATAAATATAGGCTGAATGTTTTTTTTTTTTTAATCAAAAACATGTTTGTCCACATTTTTCGTGCTGCATGTATACAGAAATTTTACTTTATTTGAAAAATGTCAGCACAGAAAGTTAATTTTTTTGACAAAATTCATGTCTTTTTTGATGAATATAATTAAAAGTAAAAATTGCAGCAGCAATCAAATAGCACCAAAAGAAAGCTTTATTAGTGACAAGAAAAGGAGCCAAAATTCATTTAGGTGGTAGGTTGTATGAGCGAGCAATAAACCGTGAAAGATGCAGTGGTCTGAATGGAAAAAAAGTGCCTGGTCCTTAAGGGGGTAAAGCCAGAGGCGTATCTGGGTAATATGGCACCTATGGCAAACACTGAAAGTGCGCCCCCCCTCCACTCCTTTTTCCCTTGATGGGTGGCTAGGTTAGGGTGCAGAGTGGGTGGCTAGGTGAAAGGTGGCTGGGTCCGACTGCAGGCTGAGTCTGGGTGCATGGTGGCTGGGACAGCGTGGCTGGGTCTGGGTGCAGGGTGAGTCTAGGGTGGCTGGGTGGGTGGCTAGATAAAGGGTGGCTGGGTGCAGGGTGGCTTGGTGCAGGGTGAAGAGTGGCTGGATGCAGGGTGGCAGGGTGCAGGGTGGCTGGTTAAAGGGTGGCAGGGTGAAGGGTGGCTGGGTGCTGGTTGAAGGGTGGCTGGGTGCTGGTTGAAGGGTGGCTGGGTGCTGGGTGAAGGGTGGCTGGGTGCTGGGTGAATGGTGGCTAGGTAAAGGGTGGCTGGTTGCAGGGTGGCTGGGTGCAGGGTGGCTGGGTGCTGGTTGAAGGGTGGCTGGGTGTTCGGTGAAGGGTGGCTGGGTGCAGGGTGGCTGGGTGAATGGTGGCTAGGTAAAGGGTGGCTGGTTGCAGGGTGGCTGGGTAAAGGGTCGCAGGGTGAAGGGTGGCTGGGTGCAGGGTGGCTGGGTGTTGGGTGAAGGGTGGCTGGGTGCAGGTTGGCTGGGTGCTGGGTGAAGGGTAACTGGGTGCAGGGTGCTGGGTGAATAGTGGCTGGGTGCAGGGTGGCTGGGTGCTGGGTGAAAGGTGGCTGGGTGAATAGTGGCTGGGTGCAGGGTGGCTGGGTGCTGGGTGGCTGGGTGAAGGGTGGCTGGCTGCAGGGTGGCTGGGTGCTGGGTGAAAGGTGGCTGGGTGCAGGGTGAAGGGTGAAGACCACTGCACCCAGCCACCTTTCAGGCTGGGGACGCGAGTGATTCTTCGCGTTCCTGGCCACAATAGCGCCATCTATACTGCTATAGCATATATCATATACCATATAGCAGCATAGAGGGTGCTAATGTGTCTGGGAAGAATCACTCGCGTCCCCAGCCTGTCAGCTCCTGTCACCGAAACAGGAAGTGGCTGCCGGCGGGGCCAGGAGAATCGGAGGGAGACGGCGAGGGCACCGGACAGCTGCAGGGGGCTATTGGAAGCCCTAGGTGAGTAAAACTCATTTTTTTTGTTTGACTTAAGTGTCCCTTTAATATGAAAATAACCAGACAATTAATGCCATTGTCTGCACCATGAATTTAATATAGCAAATGCTGCCATCATGTCTTTATAGACCGCAGGCAGTCATAATGCCTCTTGTATAGGAGTTTCAGCCATAATACCTTCATGCTAATGCAGGCCAGCAAATAGAGGTGGATGACAGGAGAGGACTGAAGGGGACCCATGTATGGAGCCCACTAAGTGTACTGGAGTGTCTATACATTCCTGCTGATACTTCCTTTGCATTGGAATGGAAATGCACAATGGCCTTGACTGGACTCTTCTCTGAACCAGGGATTTAGATACAGTTGCAACCTCTGCGAACCTTCATGTAATAGCACTAAGGAATTTGGGTCATTTGGCAATTCCACGGTTGGGCGTATGGAAGTAGAAATGTGCACCTGTGATCTGTTCCAACAAAAACTTAGAATATTTTGTATTGCAGAAAGCAAAACTGTTTTACAATTTAATTTTATTGGTACACTTTTAAATACATTTACTAACAAATGCATGCAAATCTGAAGGTAAGAAGTGTAGTAACCCATAGCAACCAGTCACATTTTACATTGCTGTAGTCACGTCAGTAGAAACTAATTTCTGAGTTACATGCCTTTTGAAAATAACCCCTACACTGTATACACAATTGTTTTAATGGCATAACTATTCACATAGATTTATAATGTTGCACACAATTAGTTCTTGTTTTATACAAATGATTATAAATTGTTTCTGAATTCAAAATAAGAGCGACTACTATTGCCACATTTCTTTTACTAGAGAAAACTATTTTGGTACAGGAAAACATCACACTGACCTACTGTACTGCAAATATGTGTTTATTTTTATTAGGCAACTATCTGAGTTATGTAACTGTCCTCATAGTAACCAGGAGGGTTATTAGCAACACTGGGTTTATAGTTTTGCAGAACGTAAGTGAATTTCCAGTAAGAAGGGTTAAGCTGTATGGCTGTTATCGAGTGGTGTGACAGATATTTGTATGACCTCGAAGGAAGAGGCACAGCTGCTGTGTCCGCACAGATTCGGTGAGGGGTCCCCAATGGGATCTCAGTGAATGGGACTCCACCAACAGCTGTCCTGCATGTAGCAAAGGAAGACATGGGGAATGTGTGAAAGAAATATTATATTGAAAAGGAAACACAGAGCTGAAAATGATGCTGAAGCCCTGCTAATCTGCAACAAAAGCCAAGCATGTAAACTATATTCTGTATATATTATACATTTACTTAACTGTGTACTAATGCAAACCTTCTCCTGTTCCAAACTTGCAGGACTGGAAAAAAAAAACTTTGATGTACATTAATGCTAAGCTTGCTCTGCTAACATTCTGTAGTTAGGCTCCAGACTGGAACAGTTTTTACATGGGATGGGGTTGCTTCACCATTACATGTGATAGGAGGATTTTAAAACAAAGTAATAAGGTAAAATGTTACATTTCAACTTTGCTGAGAAATAAGTAATCCCTTCATTGTAGCTAATATACTATATATATATATATATATATATATATATATATATATATATATATATATATATATATATATATATATATATATATATATATATATATATATATATATATATATATATATATATATATATATATATATATATATATATATATAGGGCACTATGGCGAAAATTGTTTAAATTTAAAATATGTGTAAACATAGACAAATAAGAAGTATGTTTTTTCCAGAGTAAAATGAGCCATAAATTACTTTTCTCCTATGTTGCTGTCACTTACAGTAGGAAGTAGAAATCTGACAGAAGTGACAGGTTTTGGACTAGTCCATCTCTCCATAGGGGATTCTCAGTAAGATTTTGATTATTTATAAAGATATTCCCTAAAAAGGATTTAAACAATGATGCTGGCCAGCCTCCCTGCTCGCTACACTGTTTTTTGGCAGTTGGACAGTGCAACTGCCATTCACTTAGTGATTTTGAAAAAAAAAATCCCTGAGAATCCCCTATAAAGAGATGGACTAGTCCAAATCCTGCCACTTCTGTTAGATTTCTACTACCTACTGTAAGTGACAGCAACACAGGAGAAAAGTAATTTATGGCTCATTTACTTTGGAAAAAATTTACTTCTTATTTGTATATGCACATATTTAATTTTTTACAATTTTTTGCCCTAGTGCCCCTTTAAGATTCATTATGCATATTATCTCAAATTTCTTATGTTGTATAAATTCCAATTAGCCAGCTACTCCACACTGACTTTAAAGAGACTCCGTAACAAAAATTGCATCCTGTTTTTTATCATCCTACAAGTTCCAAAAGCTATTCTAATGTGTTCTGGCTTACTGCAGCACGTTCTACTATCACCATCTCTGTAATAAATCAACTTATCTCTCTCTTGTCAGACTTGTCAGCCTGTGCCTGGAAGGCTGCCAAGTTCTTCAGTGTTGTGGTTCTGCTATGAACTCCCCCTTCCAGACCCCTTTCTGCACACTGCCTGTGTGTTATTTAGATTATGGCAGGTTCTCTCTGCTCTATTATCTTTTACAATCTGGATAAATCCTCCTCTGAGCTGGCTGGGCTTTCACATACTGAGGAATTACATACAGGCAGAGCTGTCTGCACTCTGCAGGAAGAAAAAGCCTGACACTTCAGTGGAAGATAGCTGCAGGGGGAAAGAAACACACAAATGATCTCTTGAGATTAAAAAGGAAGGCTGTATACAGCCTGCTTGTGTATGGATGTATTTTCTATGTGTGGACATACTGTACATCAACCTACTTCCTGTTTTGGTGGCCATTTTGTTTGTTTATAAACAAACTTTTTAAAACTGTTTTTAACCACTTTTAATGCGGCGAGGAGCGGCGAAATTGTGACAGAGGGTAATAGGAGATGTCCCCTAACGCACTGGTATGTTTACTTTTGTGCGATTTTAACAATACAGATTCTCTTTAAGAAGCACTGTCAAGACTGGGAGGATTGGAGCCTCCTGCAAGTTAGTCAGTTTGTGCAGGTGTGGAAAATAGTTGTTCCTGCTCTTTCTGCAGCTGATTAATCATGAAGGAAGCAGAAAATATGTTGGATTTGTGATCAAACCTAGAACAACACAAAAGTGTGGATTACAGACTAGAAAAGTAGAGTAATTTGGGATTACATTGATAGTTTTTAATGTATAGCTGGCTGGAAATTCAAACACAGGCACAGGCGACCTGGGGTAAAATCTCATCTCTTCCTGTTCAGTAAGCCAGCACCTATTCAGTAAGGAGTTCTTAGGCTAGACTGCCTAAGACTGCTACTGCTTACTAAGCACGACCTAGTGGCTGCAGCTCAAGCGCTTTAAGTCCGCCAGAAGAAAAGAGCAATATATAAATGTTATTTGTCTGATCTTGTCTTATTTTTAGTAACATAACATTGTAAAGACGTTAGTGCACTGATACATGTTTGTTAAGCAAGAGTGACATTTTTAAAAAATATATTTACTTATTATACTATCAGATTTTCTCTCCTAGGCAAGGGTTTCTCAACACTAAAGTACCCCTAACATGTCATGTTTTCTTAACTGGACTAAAGAAGAAGAACCCACGTAGACTATGACTGTAGCATACACTGAATGCTATAATTTGCAGTTCTTGATTTTTGTAGATCACAGGACTAGGCCAAACTTTGACCTTGAACTTAATCCTCTTCTCTGCTTGATGTCAGGCACGGAGCTAGGGGGGGTCGGGGTAGGACAAGTGCCCCGGGGCGCCTGGTCCCCGAGGGCGCCCTCAGCCTTGCTGAGCTGCGGGTTTTTTTTTTTTTTTTGCGGCGGAGGGGAAGGGGGCCAGCGCAGAGAAGAGGGAGAGCTGTGCGGACGGTGGGGAAGGGGGGCCATCTCCCCCTTCCTTCCCTCGCCTTAGGTGCTCTCCCTCCCTCGCTGTCCCCTCCAATGTCCTCCGGGTGGCTGGCCTGGCAGCGGCGGGCGGAACTCACCTCCGTCTCGCTCCAGGGCCGGCCGGAAGTTCGGGTGCGCAGCCGCTGCTCTGGTCTGGACCAGACCAGAGTAGTGGCAGATCCATCCGGCGCTGCGACGAGACGGAGGTAAGTTCCGCCCGCCGCTGCCAGCCTGAGCCACCCGGACATTGGAGGGGAGAGCGAGGAAGGGAGAGCAGCTCTTCTCTGCGCTGCTCCCCTCCTGCTGGGGAGGGGGACACCTGACCTGGCTACCTACTCTGGGCACATATACCCCTGCCTACATATACTGGGCATATACCCCTGGCTACCTACTCTGGGCACATATACCCCTGGCTACCTACTCTGGGCACATATACCCCTGGCTACCTACTCTGGGCACATATACCCCTGGCTACCTACTCTGGGCACATATACCCCTGCCTACATATACTGGGCATATACCCCTGGCTACCTACTCTGGGCACATATACCCCTGGCTACCTACTCTGGGCACATATACCCCTGCCTACATATACTGGGCATATACCCCTGGCTACCTACTCTGGGCACATATACCCCTGGCTACCTACTCTGGGCACATATACCCCTGGCTACCTACTCTGGGCACATATACCCCTGCCTATATATACTGGGCATATACCCCTGGCTACCTACTCTGGGCACATATACCCCTGGCTACCTACTCTGGGCACATATACCCCTGGCTATCTACTCTGGGCACATATACCCCTGCCTACATATACTGGGCATATACCCCTGGCTACCTACTCTGGGCACATATACCCCTGGCTACCTACTCTGGGCACATATACCCCTGCCTACATATACTGGGCATATACCCCTGGCTACCTACTCTGGGCACATATACCCCTGGCTACCTACTCTGGGCACATATACCCCTGCCTACATATACTGGGCATATACCCCTGGCTACCTACTCTGGGCACATATACCCCTGGCTACCTACTCTGGGCACATATACCCCTGCCTGCATATACTGGGCATATACCCCTGGCTACCTACTCTGGGCACATATACCCCTGGCTACCTACTCTGGGCACATATACCCCTGGCTACCTACTCTGGGCACATATACCCCTGGCTACCTACTCAGGGCACATATACCCCTGGCTACCTACTCTGGGCACATATACCCCTGGCTACCTACTCTGGGCACATATACCCCTGCCTACATATATTGGGCACATATACCCCTAACTACATATACTGGGCATATACCCCTGGCTACCTACTCTGGGCACATATACCCCTGGCTACCTACTCTGGACACATATACCCCTGGCTACCTACTCAGGGCACATATACCCCTGGCTACCTACTCTGGGCACATATACCCCTGGCTACCTACTCTGGGCACATATACCCCTGCCTACATATATTGGGCACATATACTCCTAACGACATATACTGGGCATATATACCCCTGGCTACCTACTCTGGGCACATATACCCCTGGCTACTTACTCTGGGCACATATACCCCTGCCTACATATATTGGGCACATATACCCCTAACTACATATACTGGGCATATACCCCTGGCTACCTACTCTGGGCACATATACCCCTGGCTACCTACTCTGGGCTCATATACCCCTGGCTACCTACTCTGGGCACATATACCCCTGCCTACATATACTGGGCATATACCCCTGGCTACCTACTCTGGGCACATATACCCCTGGCTACCTACTCAGGGCACATATACCCCTGGCTACCTACTCTGGGCACATATACCCCTGCCTACATATACTGGGCACATATACTCCTAACTACATATACTGGGCATATACCCCTGGCTACCTACTCTGGGCACATATACCCCTGGCTACCTACTCTGGGCACATATACCCCTGCCTACATATACTGGGCACATATACCCCTAACTACATATACTGGGTACATATACCCCTGGCTACATATACTGGGCATTTATACCCCTGGCTACATATACTGGGCACATATACCTCTGGCTACATATACTGGGGACACATACCCCTGCCTACATATACTGGGCACATATACCCCTGGCTACCTGTTCTGTGGACATCTCTACCCCTGGCTACCTGTTCTGGGGACATCTATACTGCTGGCCACCTATTCTGGGGACACATATAGACCTGGGGCAACCTATTTTTGGGCAAGCACTGCTGTCAGATTGAGTGTATTTTGGGGAACTGCTGCCAGGTGAGAGGTGTCTACCATATTAAGGGGACATTCTGCCTATTTATGTGAAATGCTGTCTATTTATGTGCCTCATGACTGCTGAATTTGTCTTGTTGGGGGCCTCATGGTTACTGAATTTGTCTTGTTGGGGGCCTCATGATTTGTTGGGGGCCTCAAGATCGCTGAATTTGTCTTGTTAGGGGCCTCATGATTGCTGAATTTGTCTTGTTGGGGGCCTCAGGATTGCTAAATTTGTCTTGTTGGGGGCCTCATGTTTGCTCATGATTGCGGAATTTGTCTTGATGGGGGGGGGCTCATGATTGCTGAATTTGTCTTGGAACATGCTGGAAGGTACATACTGAGGGAGGGTGGGTGAGCGTGAGCCTGCTAACCTCCATGTACATTTGAAGGGGCGTGACCAAATGTGGAGTACCCATAACCACGCCCACATTTGGTCACGACCCTTCACCTTAGGGGGCGCATTAATAGTCTTTGTCCCCGGGCGCTGAAAACCCTAGCTACGCCTCTGCTTGATGTTTTATTTATAATAATGTAAAAGTTCAATTAACTTATTTGCTACAGCAGCTTCAACTCTCCACATGCATCATATTATCTGAAGTAATGGGTATGTTTGGATTCATTAAATGCAATAAACTGGTAGGCCTTTACTCCATTTTTAGCAATGGTAAATTTTATTGATCTGTAGTGACATAACCTGTTTATACACTATGCCATAATCTTAAATCGAGAATAGAAAACGGCCTGCTCAGGTCTAGGACACAATGTAACTGCAATAGAACACTTCCATTTTAAATGTTATGTTTTTTTAGGCAGCCTTCATAGTGGACAAAGTCATAGGCATGCAATAGAAAGGTGCTGCTGAGGAAGGACATCTTCAGTTTTTGTTAAACTTTTATGTCATTATAGATCAATAAAGCTGTCCACTGCTGAAAAAAATGATTCCACTCCCACGTGACCCCTCCGGAACTCAGTATCTACATAGTCAATGACAATGACCTATCCCTCACCTATTCTAGCCCCATTATTAGCACCTTATTTTCTATCTCTGTTCTTATAATATGAATGAACGTGGTACTTTCCTAACCCTCCCCTAGCCATCCCTTGGTAATCATCTTGTCTGTCTTATGTCTATGAATGAAACAGAACTAGCAGAGATGGTCAAGGAGAGATTAATAATTCCAAATAGATGCAAATTTCAAGAAAATGTATGCAGCTTGGAATTTAACCAATCAAATGCAGGAGCTGCTGCACATGATTGATCCAGTTCCAAGCTGTATAAAGCTACATAAACTGTGCACTAACATGGAATTATTGCAGCCTACGACCATTCGTAGAAGCAAGGAACAAAAAATAAAGTGTAACCGCCTTTAAGTATAGCTGCCAAGATCAACTTCACACTGATGTGGTTTTAGTAAAGTGAATTCGTATAGGTTGCTGCACCTTGTACTTTTCTCCTTGATCTGGTTAATGACTAAGCCAGTATCAAATAATTTGAGAAGGCAAAGGTCATGCACGAAACATCTTCTAATTATGTCATTGCCTGATTATGCTTCCTGATTTTTTTTCCCAAGTTATAAACCCCAGATTTTTGAAGCTTAAGAGTTCTGCTTACTCTAATGGCCAACACCTGCTGTAACGAAAACAATTCTTGTCCCTTAGCATTAGAAAAGTGCTTATCTACCAATTAAAACATTTATAAAATGTTCTGGATAGGCTTGTTGTTAGTGTCTGGAACCAATTTGTCATCACCTTAGGTAGCTTTTAAAAATTAATATACTAATCTCAACCCCGTCCTTGCTTAAGGCAAATGGAAAGGATACAAAGACAGCAGAGTATATTGACAGAGAGGCAACCCAGGGCCAATTGGAAATGTGATCTTGCCTGAAAGAACAATGGGATTACATTTGTGAAATAGCACAGTTACGTTTTATCCAATAAGCTCAAATGAATGATTCAAGTTCATGAAAAAGGCTTAGAATTTGGGGTTGAATTTGCAACACTTACAGCCTAAATTATCTTTATTCTACTTTATTATAGAAAAGAAAAGTAGTGAGACTACATTCCGCCAATTTTAATACATATTAGATCATTTTACATACATGAAAAAAGAGCAGATTGAAAGAAGTTATATTTACACAGATGGAATAATATCCTAAAGAGAACCTGTCAAGTGTTATACTCTAAAAACTAGCAGCAAAAGGCACTCAAAAGGGAAAACATCATTGAAGGGTTAAAAGATGAGATTGAATTTACCTTACAAATGTAAATGTGACATGTATTCACACTGCACATTTCACAGGTCTATCCAGCTTCATTGTGCAAAGTCTGATTCCCTTGAAAACTGGATATGACTGCCTCCACTTCACAGCTCTGGAGTATTGGTAGTATTGCATTTGTTCTTTTTGGAAGGGATTTTATTTGATCCCCACTAGGTGGGACAACACAGGAGAGAAAACAAATCAGTTCCAAATGTAAGGGATGGTCCCATTATTCAATAGCCCCTGAAGCTTTTAGGCCTCTTTCACACGATAGGCCTGTCAGCTGCTCCTGTGCACTGGCCAGGTGATTGCTGGTGCTACGTACAGGTGGTAAGGAGGCACACCCCCCACAGAGCCACATGTGAACCCATCCTTTGCTCAGGCATGACATGTCACTTTTTTGCTGCTAGAGAACAGCATATGCCTGCCTGACATAACTCAAAGATCCAACATGTTAGATCCTTAATGACCCCCTATGCCCGAGCATGCCAGATCGCAGTGTTTTTGTGTCCCCTGCCCACTTTATTGTGCACCGATTGTCGTCCCTCCGCTCCCCTCCATAGCTGCGGAATGCATTGCTAGCCTGCCTCTATACAGCATCTGTCTGTCTGTCTCCAATTTGTCTCCCAAGGAATTGCTTAATTGTTTTCCCATCCCTGATGGGTGACAATCATTGCATGTTTTACATAACTTTAGACAAGAGCATCATGCAAACTTGTAGTGATTAACCAATATCACCAGCCTATGAATGGCGTTTGCCAGTGCTGAGTGAAAAAATTCAGGAGATGCTTTAACTTCCATCTGCTCTTGTCTGTTAACATAATCCTATGCCATTTAAGGGTTATTTGGTTTCTCTTTAGCTGCAAAAGGTAACAGAAAAGTCAGTACACACACACACACACACACACACACACGGACACACACACACACACACACACACACACACACACACACACACGGACACACACACACACACACACACACACACACACACACACACACACACACACGGACACACACACACACACACACACGGACACACACACACACACACACACACACACACACACACACACACACACACACACACACACACACACAGATTATAGACCAAGCCTCTTAAATCTAAACATCTGCTGCAAATGATCAGTTAAATCTGTTTTTTTTAATCCAGTGTGGGCCCTATCCAATTCATGTTTTCTCCTAGGTGATACTGTAATGTCATCAATAAAGTGCCCTTTAATCCACAAGCAAGTAAAAAAAATACTCTGAATAATTTTGACAATACTTTTTTACCTACTTTTTGGTACTTTTTCAATTGCAGAGTGCTAAAAAGTTATTTTAAACTTAAAGGACATCCGAGGTGAAAATAAACGTATGAGCAAAACAATTGCATCTATCCTCTTTCTTTTAAAAATTACTTTTTAAGATATCCCACGGTTTTATTTCATATTTAAATCTAGATTTTAAGTTTTTACTGTTTCATTGTCCCTGCTCAATGACACCTTCATTGAAGTATGCTAGAGCTCATATCTATGAATTATTGCCCCTCTTTATCTCTTTTCTGCTCAAGGAAGACATTTACTGACAGGAAAGTTTTTGTTTTTTTAATGCCTGAAATTACTTATAATTACCTATATTATACTATAGTCTGACCCAGTCCGACCCAGTCCTCCGAGTAGTAGCAGAAAGGGCACCACGTGTGCGCGCACTGTGTTTGACCGTCCATTAGTGACATGCTACACTTTACAACAACTGAACACAACAGTGCTTTCAATTCATCAAGTATTACCAAATTCGGTAATGCAGAAAACAGCTGAGTTTACCGAGCAATTGGAAAATGTCAATTCATAAAGGCTGTTACCACATGGCAAGCTGAAATTACCAACAGTGGAGTAAATTATCGGCTTGTGCGGTAAATACCTCAACACGTCAGTAAATGTCAATTCATGAAGGTTACAGCATGCGGTAAAACACTGTAACATTTTCAATCATTACCAGTAGCTCTCCTCTGTCGGAAACCAGCTTCCTTCCATGCTTTGCGTGTGAATATCCCTATGATTGACAAGAGCAGGGAGCCAATAGAAACAGCCCTTTTCTCCTGCAAGTCCCGATGATAGGACCTGTAGGCTTCTCGGGAGAGACAAACTTTTCTACCCCCAGGGAGCGAGTAGAGAGAACACAGAACAAAACAGGTTTCCTATGAAGCCCTTTGGCAGTTTAACCCATTAGGTTCCTGTTTGAAGATGCAGAGGAACTAGTGGGGAAATCACCTAAGTAGGGTATGTTTAAAGTCTCCTGGAAGTTCATCTAAGCTGTAGCAGTTAAATAAAATGTTAAGAAAGACTAATAGACAGATTTAGAGCAAGCAGAGGGAGTATAGCAAACAGTATAACAAACATGCAATCTAAAGGGATGTCGGGATGCTTCTTACTATTGTAATGCTGTCTCTGCACGGAGAACAGCATGTAACAACAGAGACTCTTCTGCTGTTACTGTACTGTACTTTGTCAATAGGCTTCAGTAAATTACTGAACTTCTATCGCACCTGTGAAAATATAGATGCATTAGCAAAAAATGTCTAAAATACCAAATTTGGTACTTTCCGATGTCAGGAACCTTGTGTTACCGCTTTCTGCCTGCTGGTGGTGCCATGGAGCAGGACTGTCATGGGCTTCTATTATTCCACCAGCAGATGGCTCTAAGGACTTTGCATTGTCCTGAAACTCCATTATCCACCAGCAGGGGGCATGTTAATTGCATTGTAATAACTTGCAGTTCTTTGTCTGACCTTTAGAGGCCTCTAATGCAACTCTCAACACCAAC
The DNA here is from genome assembly GCF_040937935.1 of Hyperolius riggenbachi. Lineage (NCBI taxonomy): Eukaryota > Metazoa > Chordata > Amphibia > Anura > Hyperoliidae > Hyperolius > Hyperolius riggenbachi. Next base: position 370,096,660 of record NC_090648.1, on the reverse strand, counting down.
TGCATCCTGTGTTTCCTATCACATGGACTATTTAAGGACTACCTCTTACCTCTGCTAATTGCCAGAACTTTGAGCTCCCAGGTCTGAGTTTCTGGACACCCTGGTTCCTGTTCCTTCCCCTGTATTCTGTGTATGCCTTCCTGTTGCCGAACTCTGTTACTTCTGTCTGAGACCTTCCTTTTGCCTAATCCCTAGTACAGTGCTTTTCTGATAACCTGTTGCTGACCTTGCTCTCCTGCTGACTCTGATATTCTGCCTAATCCCTTTTGTACTGTGATTCTGTGTATATTATTGTGCCCTTAGTTAGATAGATAGTCAGGTGTTGTATATATTTGTCACTGCTTCCTGGGTTATTTGTATATATTGTGTGCTGTGCATATGTTTGTATGATATTTGCATTTACGCTTGTATGTATGCTTGCATCGTTGCATTTGCAATAAATCATTATTTTTGCACCTTATTCCCTGGTTCCAGTGTCTGTATACTGCAAACTGTGGTCAAACCCTGTTCCTCCGTTCAGGCTTGTGACAGAAAGTTCTGGCCATACATTTACTGACCACTGCAGTTATACAGCATACTGAGAATCTGTTGTCTGTCAGAATGAGTCCGCAAGATCTGGATTATTATGCATTATTGGCTGAGGATGCAGAGGATGAATGTCGTGATTTTTTTGAAAACTATCCCAGAGAAGAGTTGCTAAAGTTTATTAGCCAAGTGTATGGTTATGTTAAAGATGGATCTTTTTATGCACCTGATTTTGAATGCACAATCAAAATGTGGTATGATCTTGCACTCCCCACTCCAGGAGACCACTACCTGCCCCCATTTACCAACAAAAAGATAACAGTTCTGATTAATTTGTTTGAGAGTGACCGAGCAGGATTTCTTGATTAATATTCAAACAAAGATAAGCAGACTGTGCAAGCTTGCATAGATTCCCTCTAGTCTCTGATCAATCAGGGAATATGCAAGTATGGGAAAGCCTCCTTCTTGCTGACTGCATGGCAGAGAATTGTCTCTGCATCATGTTCTGTAGCTTCTGCTTTACCTGCTAAAAACCCTGTTAATGTTGATTTCACATCTGAACAGGTAGATATGTACTATAGTTATCTGAAGAGGGATAGAAGTGTTTTCTTTGAATTTTATTCCAGACAATCTACTGAATTTGTCTCAGGTTGTAAGAATGCCATGGAAAATGTAATGCATAAGAAATGTTGTAAGCATGAACTAGCTGCTGCCTTAATTGCTGTCTATTCAGAGATCCTGACCTTAGGTAAACCTTCTGTTAACCCTCTGAATGCCGCTCACCTAGTTCAGAACTCCCAGTCCACTGCAGATAAACAGTCCCAATGTCAGTCTCCCAGCAAAGAACACTTTAACTTTATTTTTGACCCCAAACTGATTATTTATTTGATTTTCTGAAGAGGGATAGGGACGGTTTTTGTGAATATTATTGTGAGTAGAGTGAAGGTTTTGTGTCCGCCTGTATACATGCAACTGAGTCATTGATTAAGCATAAGCTTTGCAAGTGTGAATCTGCTTCTGTTTTGGTTGCTGTGTGGCGTGAGATCCTTTTCTCTTGTCTCCACTCCCTTCCTTCTGCTCAGAACCTGTAAAAAGTAAAAAGCCTGTAAAATAACAAACCGCCAACAGGTCCACACCTTGGTCATGGCAGTGTCCGGTTACTTCACAAGAACCTGTTCCTGTTTCCAGATTGGTCCATAAAACAAAACACAAATACTTTCCAACAGCATCCATTACTCCAGTCAGTTCCTGTCCGGTACAGCCTTCAACCGATTCCTGTCTGGTGCAGCCTCCAACCGACTCCTGTCTGGTGCAGCCTCCAACCGACTCCTGTCTGGTGCGGCCTCCAACAGACTCCTGTCTGGTGCGGCCTCCAACAGACTCCTGTCTGGTGCAGCCTCCACTCGACTCCTGTCTGGTGCAGCCTCCACCTGACTCCTGTCTGGTGCAGCCTCCAACCGACTCCTGTCTGGTGCAGCCTCCACCCGACTCCTGTCTGGTGCAGCCTCCAACCGACTCCTGTCTGGTGCAGCCTCCAACCGACTCCTGTCTGGTGCAGCCTCCAACCGACTCCTGTCTGGTGCAGCCTCCAACCGACTCCTGTCTGGTGCAGCCTCCAACCGACTCCTGTCTGGTGCAGCCTCCAACCGACTCCTGTCTGGTGCAGCCTCCAACCGACTCCTGTCTGGTGCAGCCTCCAACAGACTCCAGTCTGGTGCAGCCTCCAACAGACTCCAGTCTGGTGCAGCCTCCAACAGACTTCTGTCTGGTGCAGCCTCCAACAGACTCCTGTCTGGTGCAGCCTCCAACAGACTCCTGTCTGGTGCAGCCTCCAACAGACTCCAGTCTGGTGCAGCCTCCAACAGACTCCTGTCTGGTGCAGCCTCCAACAGACTCCAGTCTGGTGCAGCCTCCAACAGACTCCTGTCCTGTGCAGCCTTCAACAGACTCCTGTCTGGTGCAGCTTCCAGCCAATGTTCCCGTGGCACAAGCTATACAAACTCTAGCCTTCATTTCTCAACTCTTGCAGATTTTGCATACACCAGAACCCAACCCAGCAATTTGTTTATCAACAGGAACTTGTATCCAGCCTACAGAGACTTTGCCCAAATCTGCAGAAATTTGCATCCAGTCTGCAGAGCCATATTCCCAGTCTACAGAACTTCGTTTCCAGCCCGCACAGGCTCCGCTCCAGCCCGCACAGGCTCCGCTCCAGCCCGCACAGGCTCCGCTCCAGCTCGCACAGGCTCCGCTCCAGCCCGCACAGGCTCCGCTCCAGCCCGCACAGGCTCCGCTCCAGCCCGCACAGGCTTTGCTCCAACCCGCACAGACTGTATTGGGGTGTCAGCCAACGGCCCAGCCAGGGGCTCTGCCAACAGCTCAGCCAGGTGCTCAGCCAATGGCCCAGACCCCTGAAGCTTTCCAATCTGCTTCTGCTGCCCTGTCTGAAGCTCTCCAGCCTGTTGCCACCCTGTCTGAAGCTCTCCAGCCTGTTGCCACCCTGTCTGAAGCTCTCCAGCCTGTTGTCACCCTGTCTGAAGCTCTCCAGCCTGTTGCCACCCTGTCTAAAGTTATCCAGCCTGTTACCACCCTGTCTGAAGTTATCCAGCCTGTTGCTACTCTGCCTGCTGCACTACCTGAAGTTTTCCAGTCTGCTGCCCAGCTGTTACAGACTTCTGCCGCTGCCCAGCCGTCACAGACTTCTGCCGCTGCTCAGCTGTCACAGACTTCTGCCGCTGCCCAGCTGTCACAGTTTTCTGCTGCTGCTGCCCAGCTGTCACAGACTTCTGTTGCTGCCCAGCTGTCACAGACTTCTGCTGCTGCCCAGCTGTCACAGACGTCTGCTGCTGCCCAGCCGTCACAGACTTTTGTTGCTAACCAGCTGCCTCAATATGCTGCCAAGCCTGATGGTATCCAGTCTCCTGTTCAGCCTAATGGTATCCAGCCTCCTGTTCAGTCTGATGGTATCCAGCCTCCTGTCCAGCCTGATGCCTGCCAGCCTCCTGTCCAGCCTGATGCCTGCCAGCCTCCTGTCCAGCCTGATGCCTGCCAGCCTCCTGTCCAGGCTGATGCTTGCCAGCCTCCTGTCCAGCCTGATGCCTGCCAGTCTCCTGTCCAGCCTGATGCCTGTTAGTCTCCTATCCAGCCTGATGCCTGCCAGTCTCCTGTCCAGCCTGATGTCTGCCAGTCCACTAGGTTGCCTGAGACCTGCCAGCCTGATACCTTGCCTGATGTTCTTCAGCTTCCTGTTTTATCTGTTCCTCTGCCTGATGGTCTCAGGGCTACGTTCCTGCTTCCTGTTGTCCAGTCTTCAAAATTGCCTGCTATCCAGCAAGTTTTGGTCATGTTTTGCCTTGAATTGTTGTCCTCCCTACCCACCCAAAGTTGGCATTTGCTGTTTTTTTGTCCTACTTGCCACTTTTTGGATCCTGCTTAATGTGTACCAATTCCTTGTCCAACCTGCCTCCTTGCCTGGGGAGCTCCAGCATCCTGAAATTCAAGGTTTAAGGCATCATTTTTTGTTTCCCTCCCTACCCACCCAGCTTTGGCACTCACTGTCCATCTTGCCAAGGTGTTTATTGCCTGCCACCTCTTGGGACTCTGGTGGTAAGGTAATAAAATCATGGTGGAGCGTCCTGAGGCCGCTCCTTAAGGAGGGGGGGGGGGGGTATGTCAGGAACCTTGTGTTACCGCTTTCTGCCTGCTGGTGGCGACATAGAGCAGGACTGTCATGGACTTCTATTATTCCACCAGCAGATGGCTCTAAGGACTTTGCATTGTCCTGAAACTCCTCCATCCACCAGCAGGGGGCCTGTTAATTACATTGTAAGAACTTGCAGTTCTTTGTATGGCCTGTAGAGGCCTCTAATGCAACTCTCAACACCAGCTGCTTCCTGTGTTTGCTATCACATGGACTATTTAAGGACTACTTGTTCCCCCTGCTAATTGCCAGAACTTTGAGTTCCCAGGTCTCAGTTTCTGGACACCCTGGTTCCTGTTCCTTGCCCTGTATTCTGTATATGCCTTCCTGTTGCCGAACTCTGTTACTTCTGTCTGAGACCTTCCTTTTGCCTAATCCCTGGTACCGTGCTTTTCTGTTAACCTGTTGCTGACCTTGCTCTCCTGCTGACTCTGATATTCTGCCTAATCCCTTTTGTACTGTAATTCTGTATATATTATTGTGCACTTAGTTAGATAGATAGTCAGATATTGTATATATTTGTCACTGCTTCCTGGGTTATTTGTATATGTTACGGCCAGAACCCGAAGTTTGGCCACTTCTAATTCTGGCTGGCCACTTCGGGTTCTGGCCGGCTAATGTGCGAACTGCGCTGCGGCCAATGTGAGAAATGGAATAATTCCTGTAACGATGTATCTTCTGGCCGCAGCTCAGCAGGAAAATGTATCACATCTTAGTTAATATAATGAAATTAACCCGGCTGCAATGTAACAGATGAAGCCGCCGGCTTTTGCTCTGCCTTTCTCTCCTCCCCCCGCATCTCTCTCCTTCTCTTATGGGCAGCCGGGGGGGGGGGACACGTGTCCCACAGAGTCGTTCGTCGCGGCAGGAGAGCAGAGCGGGGAGGCTGCAGACATTGCTTCTGGCAGCACCCGCTCTGCAAGAACGGCAGGATTTCCCGCCACGACGAATGACTCTGGGGGGACACGCGTGTCCCCCACCCCGGCTGGCTATAAGAGAAGGAGAGAGAGGCGGAGGAGAGGGAGGCAGAGAAAATGCCAGCGGCTCCATCTGTTACATTGCCGCCGGCTTCATTTCATTAAATTAACTAAGATGTGATACACTTGCCGCTGCGCTGCGGCCAGAAGATACATTAACGTTACAGGAATTATTCCATTTTTCACATTGGCCGCAGCACAGCGGCCAGTTCGCACATTGGCTGGCCAGAATCCGAAGTGGCCGGCCAGAACTAGAAGTGGCCAAACTTTGGGTTCTGGCCGTAACATATATATTGTGTGCTGTGCATATGTTTGTATGATATTTGCATTTACGCTTGTATGTATGCTTGCATTATTGCATTTGCAATAAATCATTATTTTTGCACCTTATTCCCTGGTTCCAGTGTCTGTATACTGCAAACTGTGGTCAAACCCTGGTCCGCCGTTCAGGCTTGTGACACCCAACTTGTTTTTTTTTCTTTTATACTACCTATGTATCTAAGCAATGTATCTATCTAAATGCGCTATGGTATATCTGGGGTGTTTCCCGTCAGCTACAAGAACAATGGAAATCCAATTTCTAATTATTGATACAACCAAGGCAACACCTTTGAAATAAATATCAGTTAGTGACTATGAAATAAATCACCAAAGTGGTGTGAACCCTACCAAAAAGCCTTTTCATTACTTAACCACTTTGTCCTCCTGGACGTATAAAAACATCAAGGAGGACATGGCCGATCGCGTGCATGCACGTACACTCCCGGCCGTGGATTCGGTAGCCCAGGAATCAATGAATCGGGCTATGGTGCCCGATCACTGATTCCTCTCCCCCGCAAAAAAAGCGACAGCTTCTCTCGGAAGCTTTGCTTTTTCTGAGTCTATGTCCCTCTAAGCGTACATTGTACGCTTAGAGTGACGTCATGTAAACAAACTCAAGGTTGCCATCTTGTGGCCAAAGAGTAAAACTACATCTAAAAGTAAAAAAAAAAATTACACTACACAAATATTTCCCTAAATAAAACACTATTTACTTCCCACCCTCCCAAAAATACCCACATAAAATGTTTAATAAAAAAAAAACAAAAAAACATTACAGTAAAAAACAACAACACATAAATATTTACCTAAGGGTCTAAACTATTTAAATATCTATGTAAAGATGAAATATTTCTATATTTGTTTTTTTATAAGCTTGTAAATAGTGATGGATGCAAAACGGAAAAAATGCTCTTTTATTTCCAAATAAAATATTGTCGCCATACCTTGTGATAGGGACATAATTTAAATGGTGAAACGACAGTGACAAATGAGCAATTACAATACGTGGGTTTTAATTATGGAGGCATATATTATTTTAAAACTATAATGGCCGAAAACCGAGAAATAATGAATGTTTTCCGTTTTTTTCTTATTCTTACTGTTAAAATGCATTTACAGTAAGGTAGCTCTTAGCAAAATGTACCCCCCAAAGAAAGCCTAATTGGTGGCGGAAAAAACAAGATATAGATCAGTTAATTGTGATAAGTAGTGATAAAGTTATAGGCGAATGAATGGGAGGTGAACATAGCTCGGATGCATAAAGTGAAAACGACTGAGAGCTTAAGTGGTTAATCACCACCTGCAATAGATCACCTTTACAACACATTCACAAAGTTGTCATCATTGTTTAGGATAATGTGTAATATTGTATCCAGGGGTAGACATAAAATGTATTCAGCTCAGGCACATCAATAGTGGGGGGAGGAAAGTACATTGGCCTGGCAACTGCCGCTGGGTGTACCAAAGGTCCTTTCCCAATAATTAGAGACTGGACAGTTAAACACAGCACCCCAAATACCATGTGACAGCTAAATAGTAAAAACACAGCCCAAATTTTACCTCTTTGCGGGCATATCATAAGAATTCATCCGATTTTTCTGAGATCCATGCATAGAAAACATCAACCCCCCCTTCCCCACTTACAAGGTAAATTTGAGTTTATCCTCACCATGGATATACCACTTGAGTACTATCTCCATTACCATGATGGTGGCCCTGCTCATTAGTGGTTTTATGAAGCCAAGATTCCTTTCATTTTGGTGTAAAAGATCGGAAGATCCGCACCGTCTAAAATTATTTTATTAAAGTTCAATTTTAAAAATTGACAAAGGCGTAACATTCAGTGTGTGCTGGGTCATCATGACACACGGCATTTCAGATTATGAATTCGGATTTTGAAAATCATAGGCGCTTAAAAAAAGGTAAAAACATCCTAGTGTGCAGCAAGCAGGGAGGCTGGTCAGCATCTTTGTATAGATCCTTTGGGATAATAGTGGGCAGCACAGTGGCTTAGTGGATAGCACTCTTGCCTTGCAGCATTGGATCCCCGGTTTGAATCCCAGCTAAATCAACATCTGCAACAAGTTTGTATGTTCTCCCCGTATCTGTGTGGGTTTCCTCCAGGCACCCTGGTTTCTTCCCACATCCTCAAAACATACAGATAAGTTAATTGGCTTGGCCCTAGACTACAATGGACATATGATTATGGTAGGAATTAGATTGTGAGCTCCTCCAAGGGACAGTTAGTGACAAGACTATATATACTCTGTAAAAGCGGAAGATGTTGGAGCTATATAAATACTGTGGAAGATTTTGGCGCTATATAAATACTAAATAATAATAATTCTGTTCAGGAAGTGTCTTTATAAAGAATAAAGGCCATGCATAGAATCCCCGTAGAGTGATGGACTAGTCTAAAACCTCTCAGTTCTGTCAGATTTCTTCTACCTACTGTAAGTGACAGCAACATAGGAGAAAGTAACTTATGGCTCATTTTACTCTGGAAGAAATGTACTTATTTGTATGTTTACATGTATTTTAAAATTCACTATTTTTTTGCGATAGTGGTCCATTAACCTTCCTGTCGGTAACCCCAAACGTAGTTCGGGGTAAGCCGCGCAGGAGGTTTTTTCAGGCCCTGCTGGGCCGATTTGCATAATTTTTTTTTTTTGCTGCACACAGCTAGCACTTTGCTAGCTGCGTGAGCACACCGATCACTGTCGCCCCGCGCTCGATCGCCGCTATCCGCCACGCCGCGCCACCCCTCCCCCCCCAGGCCCCGTGCGCTGCCTGGCCAATCAGTGCCAGGCAGCGCTGAGGGGTGGATCGGGACTCCCAATGACGTCACGACGTCGCTGATGTCAGTGACGTCATCCCGCCCCGTCGACGGGGGAAGCCCTCCAGGAAAACCCGTTCTTTGAACGGGATTTCCTGATCAGAGATCGCTGAAGGCGATCGAAGCGGGCGGGGGGATGCCGCTGCACAGCGGCTATCATGTAGCGAGCCCTGGGTTCGCTACATGATAAAAAAAAAAAGACTGCTGCGCTGCCTCCTGGCGGAATTTAATAGTAAACCATTGTGGGCCACCTCTGGTCACTCTGTAATTGCCACAGTGAAAGGCTAATATCCACTGTGGGCCTGCAGCAGTTTGCATACATCAGCCATCACTGCCCTGCCACTTTTATTGGCTAGCATTACTCCATATCATGAAACAATCTGCAGTATCCTCTGGGTGTCTGATATGATTTCCGATTGATTTTTCGATCTATTTTCCATTCACTTCTATGAAAAATCGTTTGAAAAATCAATTGGAAATCAGATAGGACATGCTGGAAATATTCAATCTGACAGTAAATCTGTCAGAAAATTGCATCATTCGTACCTAGCATTAGCTCTCCTTGTATTGCCAGAGATAATTAGCAAACCACAATTCTCCTTATATGTGTTTCCATGGGATCCTATTTGCAGACTTAGCTGAAAACAAAAGTGTCCTATGTGAGAGAAAGGCTGGCTATTTTACTCATAGTAAACACAGCTGCCTCATTCTGCTCCAGTTTTGACTTGCTACCTCTGGACAGCTGTTATAGCCTCATACTTTACAGGACACATTTCCCTTCTGGGTTTAATTAAAGGTTCAAGGGGTGGAAGAAACATGAGAGGTGTGTCACAGAAACCGTGTTCTGATTGGTGCACCGCAGGAGGCGTGTGCCTCTATGGGTGTGTTTGAGAAGTGAGTAATGATTAACCAGGTTCCTTTTGTTTTAGAGAGCTTAACTTTCAGCACTATCATAAGATCTTTAGAGACCCCAGCGACCTAATGGTGCCCCAAGCTTCCTGTTTGTGTTCTCAGCACATTTTCCCAGCCCCCATTCATGTTCCCCTAGCTCTATTTTCAATCTACAACACAATGTACAGGTAGATGCAGAGTACAACTGTCATCGTGTCAGCCAGGAATCTTGAAGCAATCTTTTATATTAGCTTTCCATTTCTGTGTAGGCATTCTTCGCTGTAACCTTCAAAATATATTTAAATTTAGGAAAAGTTAGTAATACTTACAACTTTACGAAGTTCTGCAAATTTATAATGATATTTATTTAATGGAGCTCTGTGCAGAACAACGCAGATAAGCATTCATTAGGCTAACTGTATGAAACATTCAAAAATGATTGCACTACTCAGTTCTCAAGGGCTTTGATAAGTTTGCAGCTTTCACACATTCATAATTAACTACCTATAATAAATTAAGCAATGATTAGCTTATTTAGTAAGATAAATCTGTCTACACACATAACCCTGACCAGTGTGCAGCTAAATGCAGAGTTAAGTAGGGTTATAAATTAAGCATTTATTGGTCAGTTTCAATGCAGTAATTCAAGGAGTAGTCATACTGTACAAAGCTGGATAGCTTAGCCGCCAGTTTTCCGTAGTTGGTTCAGTAAAACAATAATGTAATTATTTGCTGAGTTATAACTCCCCATATCATTCTTGCACTTTATTTAAAAAAATAGCATGTGCATTTATGTAGTTTTGCACTCTTCCATGTTTTATATTATCTATTTATGCATTCAGCACAAATGATTGAATAACATAAGAAGTGTGACATTTACTCCCTCATTTATCTATAAACAGCCCCCGTATGGTTGGTTTCCATTGGGCAAGAGTTTAGATTTACTAAATCTTACAGTTTAAAAACCTATGCTCAAATCTGTCTATTTGAGCCCCAAATATATAATATAGCACATCAATCAACATCCCTGTCCATGGTACTGAATGCAATGCAGATGACTATGTATCTGTGTGTGTTCTGTACATTTTCTTCCTTGTCCAAATAGACAAACTGTCAGCAAATGCAAAAAATGCCGCTAGCAGGTAGCTTTGGGCACCCAAATTTCCCTGTAATGCTGCTAATCATGGCTTATATCATTGCCGTCTATGGCCACCTTAACATAATTAGCAACAAGATCAGTGAGTATTACAGACTAGGACTGAACTGCTGTGGATTATTTTGTTTTGATTTTAAAAAAGCTTTAATACTTTCTTAGTATTTAGGAACAGAAATAAATTAAATTAACTAATAAAGAATGTTTAGGTCCATGCAAACTTATTTAACATGATATAGTAGAGCAATTAAGTAAAAAGAACAATGACTTATAATAAAAGCACACATTTTAAAGATGTATTTAAGATTTCAGTGTATGTGTGGCTATCTCAAAGAAGCATCTACAGTGCTAGCCCACATTCTGCAGACTACAAGCACAACGGCAGTTTGGACTGACGTAAAAAAATGGGCTTATTTTAAGGTAGCCCTGTAAACCACAAGACATATAAACATTTATTCCAATGACAGAAAACAACATTAAAACTATACATACTGCATGTCACTTTCACTTTCCTGGTCATGCAATTTGTAACATTAATACTTGGGTATTTTTAGAAGGAGGCCTAGTTAGTGGTTCCTCCAGAACAGTTAAGCTGTTTCATAAACGAAATAGCGTATGGTTTGTGTAAACATTTACAAGAGCATTCTATTCATAGCAAGCCAATATACAGTTTTGTTCTTAAGGTATATTTTAATGTATATTGTAGAATATGATCAGTAAATCCCTAGGAGTTTATGTAGCAAACGTATATGTAAATGGCCGGGGGCCATGTTTAACGTAAAGAGGCCCTTTACAGCAAGTCTACTAGACACACCATTGATCAACTGTACTACAGTTTCCCAAAAGTGGTAAAATGCTACACCTGCTTAAAAAAATGGTAGGGATGTTAAGTGAAAATGAACGGACCCAAATTAATTGGTGCGAAACCTTGAACAAGCTTCATTTACAAAGATTTGCTCTTTTCTGCCTCCAAATTTGAAGTTTAGCGCTATATAAAAATAATTCCAATAGCCTAAGGTAAATCCCACTAGACTAAGGAAAGCATGCTCCTGTGAGTATTAGATGGTAGGAGGCAAGAAGGCAACCGGAGGTAGAGGACCTATACACTTAACCAGGTGTCACTTCCTGATGCTGTGACCCTGAGTCTGGTGATAAGGAGGAAGTGCGTGAAACCAGCACAGGAATATACAGAGTGAGGGGGAAGAGAAAAAAGTTGTTTTTGCAACATCCTGGGGAAGGGAGAAGGCTGCTCAAATTTTTTTTTGCCATTTCTGCATTCTATAAACCCTGGGCGTCTGACCAAACCATGATCACGTGTAATACTGTATCTGTCAGCAGTTCTTGAAATTAGTAACAATGTTTAACACCTGAGACAATGTGCATGGGTAACCAAGAGTAACCATGACAGGGCACATAATAAAGCTGGGTAGTACTCCCTTGCCCAAAAGAACAAAACAGCTAACTCTGCTTCCTCCCTCTCCCACCATTTCTCCTCTTCAATGTCAGGAAGAGTACAGGGATGCATAAATAAAGGTGTTAATGTGTTACTGAGTTCAGTGGGGAGAAGGAGATGGAAATTTGGGCACCCAGTAATGCTGATAGTAAAATATCAATATTAAATACCGATATTTACTAGGAGGCAAGAATGCAACCAAAGGGAGAGGACCTATACACTATACAGTAAAATATCAGTATTCAATACCGATATTTTACTATGGCCAAACCTAACCCTACTCTCACACAGAACCCCCCCCCCCCCCCCCCAATGCCTAACCCTTAATCCCCCCCCCCCCCCACACACACACACACACACCTAACCCTTAACCCTCCAGCACTAACTAGTTACCTAAAGTCTAACCCTTACCCCCCCCACACACACACACACACACACACACACACACAGACACACAGACAAACTACATACCTAACTCCTAACCCTTAACCCCCCCCCCCCCCGTGCACAAACTACCTACCTAACTCCTAACCCTTAAACACCCCCCACATACACACACACTACCTGCCTAAACCCCCTGCACACTAGCTACCTAAGGGCCCATTTCTACTAGCGGCAGAGCAATGCGATCAACACATCGCAACCACAACCAATGGAAATGGGCCCTTAACCTAACACCTCCCCCCGTCCTCACTCACTTCTGAAAAAAAAAAGCGCAAACTCTCAGGTGCTGTTGTAGGTGCTTTAAAATATCGGCATTTGCCATATACCCCTACATTACCTCCTCTAATGCTTGATAAAACAAGGTCCTTGTGTAATTCCAGCTGATGAGCCCCTCGAGTGTGTGATCCCTCTGGGCCTCGAGGTGCTCATATATATATACATATACCCTCTTGAGTGGAGGTTATTTGCACAGGACTATGACATTCGCGTGGGGGCAGCCACGCTAATTTAATTGCAATTGTTTCATGCATTAGTATTTCTACCTCTTTCGTTTAGGTATATAATACCCTATCGATATTTGCACTGTATGTCATTGTAGGTGCCTCACATCTCTTGATTAATATACGCAGGCAGCACTGCTTAGCTGCCCCTCATTATGATATATAATGTAAATTCTTGACTGTGAAGTGCATATGATGCCACTGTGGGATGTTACCGTTTATCTGTTTAAAACTCTGATTATAAATAAAGAATCTTTAAAATATCTGCATTTGGGAACCTACAGTGCACAATATATAGTGGGCGCTGGTATTTACCGGGGGCCCAAATTTCCGTTCCGGCACCCAAATATCGATATTTTACAAAAGTGCCTATGGCATGATGCCCAATTAGTCCATGTGCCGCATGAGCCCTTTTTTACTGCTTCAGTATTATTAAATGACAAGGTGTCTGACCTAAAGGCCCATACACACGTCGGATTTTTCCGAACGACGGGTCGTTTGAACGTCCCGTCGTTCAGTCGTCCACATGCCAAATCCGGTGTGTGTACAGTCCGTCGTTCAGGTGATAAGACTGGCGGATCGGTCAAAATCAGTCTTATCACCCGAACGACGGACTGTACACACGCCCGATTTGGTGTGCGGACGACTGAACGACGGGACATTCAAACGACCCGTCGTTCGGAAAAATCTGATGTGTGTATGGGCCTTAACACTGCTTAAAGACAGACACCAGCAGGGTGCCAGTCAGGAGGAGAAAGTTGCACAGCAGCAGCATTCTGGGAGAGGATACATGATGCTCAAAAAGCAGGACCTCCACTGTCTGGGAATTATTTAATACCACCATGGCTTTTAACCAAATCATAGTCCTCTGTATCTTGCACATGAAATGAAGGAAGAACATTAACTAGGCTACATTACCCCCTGCTACCTTTACAAAGAGGAAAGTAGACTGTGGTTTAGACCTTTTTCACGCCCTGCAGTCCCTCCAGTGCTCCATTACTGAGACACACCTCCCTTCATGAAGAAGACTGGGAGAGAGGTTGAGTGGCCGGCAGCCTGCTCCCCTTCTGCAACACCTTGCACCGCTCCCCAGAGATCCACATTTCATGGTACAGCATCACTGGCCAGGGTCATGAATCTCACCGTTTGCATTTATGGGGGGGGGGACAAATAATACTCATTTGTCCCAAAAGACACTGGGCCCAATGCAATTCACTTCTTTTCCTAGGTAACATTTTCACATCAATAAAATGCATCTTAAGCTACCAGCAAGCAAGAAAATACTCATAATAATAATGACAATACCTTTTCACCTATTTTTGGTACTGTTTCCATTGCAAAGTACTGAAAAGCTATTTTAAGCAGAAGATGAAAAATCATCTCCTAGAGAAAACTTGGGATAAACGGTGACTTGGATCGGGCCTACTGTGTGAGACCAGGCCTCTGCAATGATGTAGCTGCGTTTCTCCGGTACATTGAGTCCACGTCAGAAGCTATAGGATGTCATCATCTTCATTAGCTCCTTAAAGGGGATGTAGTGAGTGTATGGGGTTGGAAGGATGTGGAGCCCTTCATTGCATTCAGCAAGGAGTTAGCTTACAGTATTAGGAGGTCTGACTCCATTGGCTGCCTGCGTGTTGCAGGTGTGTGACTCAGGCTCTACTGCAGCTAAAGGATCATCATTAATGCCACTGAGCTGAAAAACAAAAGAAAATAAACATGTCATTATATTTCTAATCAATTAAGTCACAGGGTAAGCACAACAGCTACTAAATTAGAGATTAGAGATTCCATAACCATAATAGTGTTGGTTGTATCAACAGAATTACCTAAACTGCAGTATAGTAAAACAACCACAAGATGTCACTGTAAAATGTAAAGTGCTGCAATGAAATGATCTCTATGGTATTGGGATTTTCCTGTATTCGTTCTATGTGTCCCTCTCTGTTCTAAGTAAGCTGGATTGCCTGATGTATGTTTTTCTTCAGTAAAGAGTTATACTGAGTGCCTATCTGCGTGTACAGACCACTCTGCTCCAACAAATAGATGGTATAAACTGTTCATTAACATTAGCTTGGGTTCCCTCTGGCCAAGCAGCACAAACAATTTTATTCTATGCAGCAGATTTCTGCATTTCTCAGAGAAGTTTCCCCTTTCACTAGTGCCTCCTGAACATGTTAACAAACCTACTGTTCCACTGGGCTAAATGAGCTCTGTGTCATTAGCATTCCTAAGCCTTTGCCATAAGCCAATGAGTCCTGTAACAGCAGCGAACAAAGCCTGGAGCCATTACCTATCTCTTTAAAGAATGTGCTTTCATTGGAGCAGAATCTACTGTAAACCGATCGGGAACATCCAGCAAGTCAGTGTCTGACTATTCAAAACCACTCCAGCCTTTAATTCATGACAACAGAGATGGGACCTCGTTCTGCAGCCTGATAAGTCCAGTCAAAGCTGTAGGGAAAACATGCCACATGTTTTGTGTTTTTTTTTGTCTTTTTCTTTTGGGGGGGGGGGGGGGGGGGGAATGTCCTTGCAAAAAAACGTACAAACTGAACCAAATATAATAGCTCACAGATCTTCTCAATCAGGCAAGCAACATTCTTCACAATGGAAACAGGGCATTTTTACAATGAAAATATTTCACATGGATTCATCTCAGACTCAGCCCTATCCTTGAAGCACTGTCTGACAAAGCTTTTTTTATGCTTTTTATTGTATGAAGCTTGCTTTAAGTCCGCAGACAGAAGGTAAACCTGTTTCTCTGCCCCCAACTAATGTCAGTAATGTATGAAAAATATACTTTCATACCAAATCGAGTTTTGAAAGTCCCTATCAATCCAAACAGGATCCCCAGACTGCTGTGAGAGGATTGCTTGTGTTTTGGCTTTCTCTCTCATCACATTCCAGTTGGATTGAGGAGTTTAATCCTGTAAACCAGGAGTTAGAGCTTCTTCCACAGAAAACAATATCACCCAGTGATGAACAGGTTAATTATCTTCATCCAGAAACAGAAGACAGAGAAGCAAACAGATTTCATTCAGAGGATGGCAACAAAGATCTGCACAAATATTTAAATGATTTTAAAGTACATTTGTCGGCAGAAAAAAAACAAAACCTTCCCAAAAAATACTTATTTATTTATATAACACGAACATCCTTTGTGGCACTGTATAAAGTACAGAGTAGGGGCGTAACTAGAAATCACTGGGCCCCCCTGGCCCTGCAAAACTTTGGATGGGGCCCCCCAGCTGTTGTTGCTGGAGGGGGAGCACTGATGTTAGCCAGAGGCGTAGCTAGGGTTTTCAGCGCCGGGGACAAAGACTATTAATGCGCCCCCTAAGGTGAAGGGTCGTGACCAAATGTGGGCGTGGTTATGGGTACTCCACATTTGGTCACGCCCCTTCAAATGTACATGGAGGTTAGCAGGCTCACGCTCACCCACTCTCCCTCAGTATGTACCTTCCAGCATGTTCCAAGACAAATTCAGCAATCATGAGCCCCCCCCCCCCCCCATCAAGACAAATTCCGCAATCATGAGCAAACATGAGGCCCCCAACAAGACAAATTTAGCAATCATATGAGCAAACATGAGGCCCCCAACAAGACAAATTCAGCAATCATGAGGCCCCTAACAAGACAAATTCAGCAATCATGAGGCCCCTAACAAGACAAATTCAGCGATCTTGAGGCCCCCAACAAATCATGAGGCCCCCAACAAGACAAATTCAGTAACCATGAGGCCCCCAACAAGACAAATTCAGCAGTCATGAGGCACATAAATAGACAGCATTTCACATAGATAGGCAGAATGTCCCCTTAATATGGTAGACACCTCTCACCTGGCAGCAGTTCCCCAAAATACACTCAATCTGACAGCAGTGCTTGCCCAAAAATAGGTTGCCCCAGGTCTATAGGTGTCCCCAGAATAGGTGGCCAGCAGTATAGATGTCCCCAGAACAGGTAGCCAGGGGTAGAGATGTCCACAGAACAGGTAGCCAGGGGTATATGTGCCCAGTATATGTAGGCAGGACTATGTGTCCCCAGTATATGTAGTCAGAGGTATATGTGCCCAGTATATGTAGCCAGGGGTATAAATGCCCAGTATATGTAGCCAGGGGTATATGTACCCAGTATATGTAGTTAGGGGTATATGTGCCCAGTATATGTAGGCAGGGGTATATGTGTCCAGAGTAGGTAGCCAGGGGTATATGTGCCCAGAGTAGGTAGCCAGGGGTATATGCCCAGTATATGTAGTTAGGAGTATATGTGCCCAGTATATGTAGGCAGGGGTATATGTGCCCAGAGTAGGTAGCCAGGGGTATATGTGCCCTGAGTAGGTAGCCAGGGGTATATGTGCCCAGAGTAGGTAGCCAAGGGTATATGCCCAGTATATGTGGGCAGGGGCATATGTGCCCAGAGTAGGTAGCCAGGGGTATATGAGCCCAGAGTAGGTAGCCAGGGGTATATGTGCCCAGAGTAGGTAGCCAGGGGTATATGCCCAGTATATGTAGTTAGGGGTATATGTGCCCAATATATGTAGGCAGGGGTATATGTGCCCAGAGTAGGTAGCCAGGGGTATATGTGCCCAGAGTAGGTAGCCAGGGGTATATATGCCCAGTATATGTAGTTAGGGGTATATGTGCCCAATATATGTAGGCAGGGGTATATGTGCCCAGAGTAGGTAGCCAGGGGTATATGTGCCCAGAGTAGGTAGCCAGGGGTATATGTGCCCTGAGTAGGTAGCCAGGGGTATATGTGCCCTGAGTAGGTAGCCAGGGGTATATGTGCCCAGAGTAGGTAGCCAGGGGTATATGCCCAGTATATGTAGTTAGGGGTATATGTGCCCAATATATGTAGGCAGGAGTATATGTGCCCAGAGTAGGTAGCCAGGGGTATATGTGCCCAGAGTAGGTAGCCAGGGGTATATATGCCCAGTATATGTAGTTAGGGGTATATGTGCCCAATATATGTAGGCAGGGGTATATGTGCCCAGAGTAGGTAGCCAGGGGTATATGTGCCCAGAGTAGGTAGCCAGGGGTATATGTGCCCTGAGTAGGTAGCCAGGGGTATATGTGCCCAGAGTAGGTAGCCAGGGGTATATGTGCCCAGAGTAGGTAGCCAGGGGTATATGCCCAGTATAAGTAGGCAGGGGTATATGTGCCCAGAGTAGGTAGCCAGGGGTATATGCCCAGTATATGTAGGCAGGGGTATATGTGCCCAGAGTAGGTAGCCAGGGGTATATGTGCCCAGAGTAGGTAGCCAGGGGTATATGTGCCCAGAGTAGGTAGCCAGGGGTATATGCCCAGTATATATAGGCAGGGGTATATGTGCTCAGAGTAGGTAGCCAGGGGTATATGTGCCCAGAGTAGGTAGCCAGGGGTATATGTGCCCAGAGTAGGTAGCCAGGGGTATATGCCCAGTATATGTAGGCAGGGGTATATGTGCCCAGAGTAGGTAGCCAGGGGTATATGTGCCCAGAGTAGGTAGCCAGGGGTATATGTGCCCAGAGTAGGTAGCCAGGGGTATATGCCCAGTATATGTAGGCAGGGGTATATGTGCCCAGAGTAGGTAGCCAGGTCAGGTGTCCCCCTCCCCAGCAGGAGGGGAGCAGCGCAGAGAAGAGCTGCTCTCCCTTCCTCGCTCTCCCCTCCAATGTCCGGGTGGCTCAGGCTGGCAGCGGCGGGCGGAACTTACCTCCGTCTCGTCGCAGCGCCGGATGGATCTGCCACTACTCTGGTCTGGTCCAGACCAGAGCAGCGGCTGCGCACCCGAACTTCCGGCCGGCGCTGGAGCGAGACGGAGGTGAGTTCCGCCCGCCGCTGCCAGGCCAGCCACCCGGAGGACATTGGAGGGGACTGCGAGGGAGGGAGAGCACCTAAGGTGAGGGAAGGAGGGGGGAGATGGCCCCCCTTCCCCACCGTCCACACAGCTCTCCCTTTTCTCTGCGCTGGCCCCCTTCCCCTCCGCCGCAAAAAAAAAAAACCCGCAGCTCAGCCAGGCTGAGGGCGCCCTCGGGGACCAGGCGCCCGGGGCACTTGTCCTACCCCGACCCCCCCTAGCTCCGCGCCTGATGTTAGCCTGAAGTGAGGGAGGGGGAGTTGGACCCCCTCACCACTGCTGTTTGTGCCTGCTGCTCCCTCTTCCTGCGCTGTGCCCCCTCCTGCCTCTAATAAGGGCCCAAGAGCCAGGGGTCACCCTCAGGCTTTTCCCCCGAAGGGTCCCCTAGGGCTTCATTCCTTGCAGGAGGTATTGTTACTCCCCTGGTACAGGGCAAGCAATAATGGGGACGAAGGTTACATTAACTACTTGCTGACCGCTCCACGCCGAGTGGCGTGAATGCAGCGGCAGCCCCAGGACCGCTCCACGCCGATTGGCATGAACGGCTTTCAATGGGGGCTATCAGGAGATTGCGCACGCTGATGCGTGCACATCTCCGCTTGGAAGGCGGAGCCTTCAGTCTCCCAGCGGCGATTGCCGCTCGGAGACTGTTAGACGGCAAAACCACTGTCTGGCTGTCCCCTGTGTAGTTCAGCAAGTAATTGGCTGTCATAGGCTTAAGCCTATGACAGCCGATCACGCTGATTGGCTGGCGGGGGGAAGTAGGAAAGGGGGAATATAAAATAAAAAAAATAGGGAAATTTATTCAAAAATGTATAAAATATTTATTAAAAAAAAAACAACAACTGGGGAGCAATCAGACCCCACCAACAGAGAGCTCTGTTGGTGGGGAGAAAAAGGGTGGGGGGATTACTTGTGTGCTGAGTTGTGTGGCCCTGCAGTGAGCCCTTAAAGCTGCAGTGGCCCAATTTAAGAAAAATGGCCTGGTCTTTAGGGGGGTTTAACACCGCGGTCCTCAAGTGGTTAATAGTTAACACACAGATTAGTCACACAAATGGGAAAATACATGTATGCGCTTTGAGTCCTATGGGAGAAAAGCGCTTTACAAGTGTTATTGTATTGTATGTGTGGTATGAAAACATCCAACAATACTGGTACATGTACATTTGATTTTAGTAAACCAGAAATTAGCATCTCCTTCGGTCTCCAATGGCAAGGCCCTGACCCACAGCACTAGTGAAAGCGCCAATTAGTTAAATACAGCTGTTGCGTGTGTCACGCTATTTTCTGCTGCCCAGAGTCTTACCAGTCTATCCATTGTCTCAACAGTTTTGTTAGTAAGCCTGTTCTCAGTCCGTAACAGTTTAAAGTCTGTGCAGTACTGTTGTTCATCCCGCTTGTCCATCCAAATAGTCCTCAGTCCACAGCTCAGTCCATAGTCTGTCCTGTACTGTCCATCCTACCTGTCTAGTCAGTCCTTCCTGTCCAATCCAGTCAGTTTTGCCTGTTTAGTCCTGTCAGGCCTGCCTTTTCAGTCCTGTCAGTCCAGTCTGCAGTACATACTTATAAGTGCTGTCTATCATTCAATCCACAGCCAATCCCAAGGTTGGTCATCCTGCCCTCTCGACACTGAAAGACTCGCACTCCTGTTCTTCTTGTCACTGATGAGGCAATCTAAGCGGGTTGTGACCTGTGGCAACTAGACAGCAAAGTAATCTGCCATTCACTGGGGAGGTGGCCCTTTCATCCTTTGCAGGTACTCTGTTGAAGACCATTAATCAGTTAGACTACCATAATGTATATCATTTTTCTCTCATATTTTTGCAGCACCCTTGTCAGTAGTGTTGATCGAACACCAAAATGTTCGGGTTCGGTTCAGCCGAACGTTGCCCGATATTCGGCATGTTCGGGCTGAATTCCGAACCCAATGCAAGTCAATGGGGACCTGAATATTTCTGCTTTGCAGGCCAGAAAAACCTTAAAAAATGATGGAAACTTCTGCAAAATGGCTTGGGAATAGTGTGGGGGGGGGGGCAAATGAGATCCTGGAAAGCTGTCGTAGTACTACCAATGGGACCGGCAACGCTAACCCCGCAGCACACAGCATGGAAGAGGAGGTGCAGGAGGAGAAGGCCGCACTTTGAGACACAACCCAGGCCTTGCGTGAGGCCACATTGGATTCTGAAAGCAATGCACTTTGTCGCCATGCATTGAAAAATATAATGAAATTGAAATATTCCTGAAAATGGCACCGGCAACGCTAAGCCAGGCTGGCTTAGTGTTGCCGGTGCCATTTTCAGGAATATTTCAATGTTATTATATTTTTCAAAGCATGGCAACAAAGTGCATTGCTTTAAGCATGCAATTTGTCCTCATGCCAGGCCTGGTTTTTGTCTCAAAGCGTGGCCTTGCTCTCCTGTGCCCGCTCTGCCATCCTGTGTGCTGGCTAAGCCAGCACACAGGATGGAAGAGGAGGTACTGCAGGAGAGCAAGACCACGCTTTGTGACACAACCCAGGCCTGGCATGGCGACAAAATGCATGCGTACAGCAAAGCATTTTGTCGCACTCGCCATGCAGTGATAAATATAATAGAATGAGATATTTTTTAAAAAGAGAGCGGCAACCCTAACCCAGCACACAGGATGGAAGAGGAGGTACTACAGGAGAGCAAGGCCACGCTTTGTGACACAACCCAAGCCTGGCATGGCGACAAAATGCAGGCGTAACTCAAGCACTTCTGCAACTTGGTGAGTGCGGCTGAAGTGGCACTGGACGTTCGGAAATGTTTGGCCACACGCCGCACCTTCAGCAGAAGATCCGCCACGTTTGGGTATGTCCTCAGGAACCGCTGAACAACTAGGTTCGGAACATGGGCCAGGCAAGGGATGTGTCTCAGCTTTGTCAACTGTAAGGCACGAATGAGATTGCTCCCATTATCACACACAACCATGCCTGGTTCCAGGTGCAGCGGTGCCAGCCACAACTGGGTCTGTTCCTTGATTGCCTTCCAAATTTCTGCACCTGTGTGCTGCTTATCTCCAATGCAGATCAGCTTCAGTAAGGCTTGAGGCTTGCTGACGCATGGCAACAGCTGTGCTGCACCGCTTCCACGCTCCTGTTGCTGGGTTAGTGATGCCGGATGAGGTAGAGCTTGGAGAGGTGGTGGAGGAGAAGGAGCCAGAGAGGTCGCTGTTGTTATTGACTCGCAGGGAAGCAGGTCCGGCAATTTGCGGCGCACTCATCCAGGTGTCAGTGGTGAGGAGAACCTTGCAGGCAATGGTAATTTTCAGGCTTCGGGTGATTTTGCCGACCACGTGATCATGTAATGCTGGTACTGGACGAAGTGGACGGTCAGTGCGGCAGCACAGAAGGACCATGGCAATTTACTGATAGTACCACAGTTTGATAGTGCTGCTCAAAAATTATATGCATCCATGGACCCGGGTAGTGGGAATGCAGATTTTAGTACCTAAACACACGATACAACATGTTTTCCGGGGCCTGAGGCACATACAGATCGTCCCGATCATCATCATCATCATAGAACGCTTCTCCTGACCCCACCACCTCTGCCACCCCAACATCCCCAGACACAGACCCCTCATCATCCTTAACATTAACTTGGGATGCTGGCCTGAGCCCAATCTCCTCCTCCACATCAGGGTCCATCATTTCCTCAATGGCAGCCCTGAATAATCGCCCTGACACCGGACCGAGGGACACAACGCTCTCGTCCGGGGAGGGCTGCTGCTGATCACTGGCTGCTGGAGTGGATGTTATAACTTGCGTGGGGCGTTGGCTGTTGCTGTTGTTGGGAGTGCTGCTCACAGCGGAGGTCTGTGAGGAACTCATGGTGGGCTCATATGTGTGCGGTGGAGTACAGCTCATCAGAACAACCTCTGCGCACCTGGAGGTACGCAAGTGATCCCACTTGGCGGCAGTGAAGGTGTTTTTTTAATAAACAATATGCAGCAAAAGTCACTGAAAATACGTGTGGATTGGTGGTAGCCAAGTGATCCCACTTGGCGGCACTGAAGGTGCTTTTTTAATTAACAATATGCAGCAAAAGTCACATGAAAATACGTGTGGATTGGTGGTATGCAACTACGCAAGTGATCCCACTTGGTTGCACTGAAAGTGTTTTTTTAATAATCAAATATGCATCAAAAGTCACTGAAAATACGTGTAAATTGGTGGTATTCAACTACGCAAGTGATCCCACTTGGCGACACTGAAAGTGTTTTTTTAATAAACAATACTCAGCAAAAGTCACAGAATATATTTGTGGATTGATGGTACGCAAGTGATCCCACTTGGTGGCACTGTAGGTGTTTTTTTAATAAACAATATGCAGCAAGTCACTGAAAATACGTGTGGATTGGTGCTACGCAACTACGCAAGTGATCCCACTTGGCGGCACTGAAAGTGTTTTTTTAATAAACAATACTCAGCAAAAGTCACTGAATATATGTGTGCATCGGTGGTACGCAAGTGATCCCACTTGGCGGCACTGAAAGTGTTTTTTTAATAAAAAGTATGCTACAAAAGTCACTGAAAATACGTGTGGATTTTTAACAGCCCTGTGGGTGCTGCAGCTGCTGTCAGCGGTGAGGCTGGGGCCCTGTGGCTGGCCTGGCTAGCAGTGAGGCCCTGTGGGTGCTGCTGTCAGCGGTGAGGCTGGGGCCCTGTGGCTGGCCTGGCTAGCAGTGAGGCTCTGTGGGTGCTGCTGTCAGCGTTGAGGCTTGGGCCCTGTGGCTGGCCTGGCTAGCAGTGAGGCCCTGTGGGTGCTGCTGTCAGCGGTGAGGCTGGGGCCCTGTGGCTGGCCTGGCTAGCAGTGAGGCTCTGTGGGTGCTGCTGTCAGCGTTGAGGCTTGGGCCCTGTGGCTGGCCTGGCTAGCAGTGAGGCTCTGTGGGTGCTGCTGTCAGCGTGAGGCTGAGGCACTGTGGCTGGTCTGGCTAGCAGTGAGGCTCTGTGGGTGCTGCTGTCAGCGGTGAGGCTGGAGCCCTGTGGCTGGCACTGGCAGACAGTACGCTGCGCTAAACTCCCTACCTACCCAAAGCTAAACCCCAAAGCAAATGGCGCTGATCACGCGCGTTCGGGTGTTTATGCACCCGAACACGTGACCCACTCGGCCAATCACAGCGCGAGGTGCGCGTTCTGCCGAACGTACGGCCACGTCGGGCCGAACGTTCGTCAAGGACAAATTCAAGCCACGTGGCCGAGCATCCATCACAGACACTGAGGTGTTCGGATGGTGTTCGCCGCGAACTCAAACACCACAAAATTTGCCGAATCCCGAACAGTGGCAAACACTGTTCGATCAACACTACTTATCAGGTGTTTTTCCTCTATGGTCACAGAGATGTTTGCCAGCGGAGCCATCGACTCCTGAAGAACATTAGCTTATGCAGGACTTTAGCCATGCTCCCTGTGCCTGCTTGGTTTCAATGCTGTTGGGTGGCACCCATGTCTGCATCCACTAACCATTTATCACTCCTGTCCATCAGCCTACATATATGTAATTATGTACACTGCCGGTGAGTTGGGTGCAAAGTGAGCCGAATTCCTGTCGGCGTAAAATACTATTCCCCTCTGAGTTACAGCAACTTAGAAGGAAGAAGTAAATCAGGGTCCGGTGGAACCCCGAATTACCAGTGTGCAGGGCGTGCACTTTAGCACTAGTGCTATAGCGGTGCCCAAGTCAGATGCTGCATACCTCGCGCTGGGCGCCAAAAGCACCTGCTTCTTGTCCATCATGTCCTTCCTCCAGCAAGGCCGTCTTTGCTGTGCACCCTATCTCCTGATTGTCTGAGCTCAGACATTTATCCTTTGGCTAGGATTAAAGTAAAGTGAGCCAACTGGCCCCACCCATTTTCTGGTTTACTATGTTTATTCAGGAATCATTTTCTGGCATTGCAAATTTGTATGCCTACTCAGGCAGCTACAGAGAACATAACTATTTGCTTGTTTACAATTTGCTGGAAAAAGAATGATGTCCTTATGACTTCAGTACACTTGATGATGATTGGATATACACTTATATCTAGGTAAATTGTGTCTGTACTTATTTCACTTTATGGTTTTCATTCACCATTCCTTGACAAAAGGGGACCCTGTTTTGCAATCCAATATTATGCCTGCAATTTTATCCAACTTCTGCATAATGGAATAACTCAAACTATCTATATATATAAAATCGGATGTATGTATTGTGTATGTGTGTGTGTATGTATGTGCCGCGATCACTCAAAAACGGCTTGACCGATTTGAACTAAACTTAGTATACGGATCCCTTACTACCTGAGATGACATGTTCTGGGGGTCTTGCGTCCCCCCTGCACATGTGGGCGGAGCTACAAACAGCAAATCAGATTTCACACATTCATGTCAATGGAAAAAATGTAAAAGGCTGCGATTCTCACAGTAACCAAGCCAGAGTCCCCACACTTGGCACAGTTGGTCAGTGGTCACTTGGTGGCCGAGGTTACAAATCCAGGAAAAGTGGGCAGAGCATAAAACAGCCAATCAAATTTCAGCCATTCATTTTAAATGGTAAAATGTAAACTGCAGCCATTCTTAGACTGTTAATCGCAGGGTTTTCAAACTTACCACACTTGGTCACTGGGTGAATGAGATTAAGATTCAAGAAAGTGGATGGAGCCTACAACAGCCAATCATAATTCACCTATTGATTTTCAAGGGGAATATTTGAACTGCTGCTATTCTTACACTGTTAATGGCAGAGGCTTCAAACTTGCTACAGTCAGACATTGGGTGACTGGGGTCCAAATTCACTAAAGGGGCGGAGCCACCAACAGCCAATCAGATTTCCTTGGTGCATAAACGGCTTCCATTCACACATTTTTGATGCCGGGAACTTGAAAGCTCACAAACTTGGTCATTGAGTGACTGTGTGTTCAGTTTACAAAAAGTGGGTGGAGCCAAAAATAAATTTTTCTGGGAAAATATAAACTGCAGCCATTCTTACACCGTTAATGGCAGGGATCTCAAACTTTGCACAGTTGGTCACTGGGTGGATGAGATTATGATTTTGGAAAGTGGGTGGAGCCTACAACAGCAAATAAAAATTCACCTTTTGATTTTCAAAGGGAATATTTAAGCTGCTACCATTCTTATACTGATAATAGCAGATGCCTCAAACCTGGTACAGTTGGTCACTGGGTGACTAGGGTTCAAATTCAGAAAGGGGCAGAGCCACAAACAGCCAATCAGATTTGTTTATTTTTCAATGGGAATATACAAAGTATTGTTACGAAGGACCCCAAAGCTGATAAACTTGATAACTGAGTATGTCGAGGTTAAAAAAAGTGGGCGGCGCCAACAACTTCATTTTTTACATGGCAGGGTTCCCAAACTTGACACAATTGGCCACTGGGTGACTGGGATTAATATTCAGAAATGTAGGTGGAGCCTACAACAGCCACTCAAAATTCACCAATTTATTTTCAAGGGGAATATTTACATTGCTACTATTCTTACACTGTTAATGGCAGAGGCCTCAACCTTGATACAGTCAGTCATTGGGTGACTGGGGTCCAAATTCACTAAAGGGGGTGGAGCCACAAACAGCCAAGATTTGTTAGATTGATTTCAGCCATTCTGTTATTGGCAGGGTTCTCAAACTTGACATAGCTGGCCACTGGGTGACTGTGACTAATATTCAGGAAAGTGGGTGAAGCCTACAGCAGCCAATCAAAATTCACCTTTTGTTGTTCAAGGGGAATATTTACATTGCTGCCATTCATACACTCTTAATGGCAGAGGCCTTAAATCTGGTACAGACAAACAGATGTGTTTAGCTTCAATGGTAAAATGCAACTTATTGATGCCAAAGACCCCAAAGCTCATAAACTTGGTCATTGAGTGACTGTATGTCATAATGTCAATGTTAGAAAAAGTGGGTGGAGCCAAAAACAACTAACTTTTTACATGGGAAAATATAAACTGTAGCTATTCTTACACTGTTAATGGCAGGGTTCTCAAAATTGACACAGTTGGTCACTGGGTGACTGGGAAGCCTACAAGAGCCAATCAAAATTCACTTATTGATTTTCAAGGGGAATATTGAAACTGCTGCCATTCTTACACGGTTAATGGCAGAGGCCTCAAACCTGCTACAGTCGGTCGTTAAGTGACTGGGGTTAAAATTCACTAAAGGGGCGGAGCCACAACCAGCCAGATTTCTTAACTGGATAAACTGCTTCCATTAGCACAATTTTGATGCTTGGAACCCAAAAGCTCACAAACTTGGTCATTGAGTAGTGACTGTGTGTCAAGGTTACAAAATGTGGGTGGAGTCAAAACTGATTTTTTTTTGGGGGGGGGGATTGTAAACTGCAGCCCTTCTTCACTGTTAATGGCAGGTTTCTCAAACTTTGCACAGCTGGTTACTGGGTGACTGGGATTAATATTAAGAAAAGTGGGTGGAGCCTAAAAAAGCCAATCAAAATTCACCTGTTGATTTTCAAGGGGCATATTAAAATAGCTGCCATTCTTGCACTGTTAATGGCACAAGCCTCAAACCTGGTACAGTTGGTCATTGGGTCACTGGGGTTCAAATTCAGAAAAGGTGACAGAGCCAGAAACAGTAAGATTTGTTTCATTTAATGGGAAAATACAAATTATTGATGCCAAGGACCCCAAAACTCACAAACTTGGTCATTGTGTGTTAGGGTTAGAAAAAGTGGGCGGATCCAACACCAGTCAAATATATACACGGACCACGCCGGGTCATCAGTGGGTGGAGACAAATGCAAATTTCACTGGGAAAATGTAAACTGCAGCCATTCTTACACTGTTGATGGCAGGGTTCTTAAACTTTGCACAGTTGGTCACTGGGTGACTGGGATTATTATTTAGAAAAGTGGGTTAAGCCTACAAAAGTAAATCAAACATCACCTATTGCTTTTCAAGAGGAATATTTAATTTCTACCATTCTTCCACTGTTAATGGCACAGGCCTCAAACCTGGTACAGTTGGTCACTGGGAGACTGGGGTTAAAATTCAGAAAAGGGGGTGGAGCTACAAACAGTCAATCAGATTTTTTCATTTCAATGCAAATTATTGATGCCAAAAGACGACAAAGCTCACAAACTTGGTCATTGAGTAATTGTGTGCTAGGGTTAGAAAAAGGGTGGGCGGAGCCAACACCAGCCAAATACATACCCGAGCAATGCCGAGCAATCAGCTAGTCATAAATAAAGATTCATAAACACAAGATTTATGTTGCTGTACCTACTATTTATTTATTGTATTTATAAAGCGCCAACATATTACACAGCGCTGGACATTAGTTAGAGTTACAGACAATATTTAGGGGTGACATGACATACAGCAATAAGATAATACAGGAATACATGCAAACCAGATCACGCAGCACAGTATGAGTACAAGTTAATGCTTAGTCAGTCACTGGATGGGAGCATGGAAATTAGGCAAGTCGAGTTCTCTCAAGAGTTCACGCAAATTCACAGCATGGGTGTACAGTAATGGGAAGAAGGAGAGTGAAGAGGCACTGTCGTTGCAAAAAGAGATACCTTTTAAATCACAGTGAAGAGACACACAGGGGGGGGGGGGGGTGAGGGAGGCCTGACAGCTGTTTCGCTTTAAACAAAAGTTTCCTCAAAGGCCGATAGAAAGAACAACTTGACCTTTTTATGGGGATGGGAGAAAAGATATATCTTCGGGGCAGACATTCCATTCAAGGAGAAAATCGGCCACTGGTACCGTTATGTGGATGATGTGGTTCTGACATGGAGGGGCATGGTAAGTGAATTTGAGGAGTTCCTCATTTATACCAACTGCAATGATCTCAACAGGGGTGCTGGCTAGTCCCAGCTTACATTTTCTCGATCTTGAGCTGTATGTTGAGAACAATCTTGTACTTAGTAAAGGGCACAGAAAAGAAACTGCCACTAATTCCATGCTCCTCCAGTCTTGTTTCCACCCTCTGCATACGATCCAGTCTATCCCCTATGGACAGTTTGTCAGGCTCAAGCGTAATAATGTTAAGAGAGATGATTTCATCCTCCAAAGTAAAGAGCTGGGGATCAGATTGTCCACTAGGGGATACAACATGATTGAGTTAAATCAGGCATTCCGTAGGGCAGTAGGGCAGATGCTTTAAAATCAGAGGAACTGATGACCAACAGAAAAAAGGGCAAGACAAGGTTGGAAATCCACTGGACAATAATTTACATGTGTATTTGATTACTCCCCAATGGCAGAGAAGATTAAAGCCATAGTTCAAAAACATTGGTGCGAATTTTAGGCCAGTGAGGGTTCACTTGGTTTTGTTAACAACAAACCTCTTATCTCTTTTAGGAGGGCACAAACTATTGGTGATACTATCACCAGAAGCGAGATCAGGACGGTACATGAGCAGAATTGGTTGCAGAGACACATTCCAGTTGGAAATTTTAGATGCAGAAATTGCAATCACTGTGCTCAATTTAAAACTGGAAAAAGCACACGTTTGGGCGCAAGGATGATCCATTTTAAACAGTTTTTGCATTGCCGATCTAAAAATACAGTGTATGCGATAATCTGTTTATGTAATCGTTTCTATATTGGACAGACAACCCGTATGATCTGCACCAGGTTCCAGGAGCATGTCAACTCTATTGTGACAGGCGTGGGTGCAGGAAGATTTATCACGCACATGCGTGACTGCCACAGTGGAAGTGCAGACTCCTTGCAGTTTATGGACTTAAAGCAAATCCCTGCCCCTCATAGAGGGGGCAAATATGAACAACTATTACTTCAACATGAAGCAAGATTGATCTCTGAAACTGGAGCTTGTGGCCCCCTTCGGCTGAATGAGAAAAACGAGCTCCATTGTTTTCTTTCAAAATATGAATATATTCATTATGCCTTTTCTGCTCCTTGATATATATTTGTATGCTCTCTTTTTTTTTTCTATAAGTTTATGTCACTCAACTAATGTCTATTGTATCCTAGATGGTTGTGTCCCCTTGTATGCTGTAGCTTCTAGTTAGTGATCGCAATGACAACCATACACCAATTGCAGCCAGTGGGTGGGCAGGCTGTGACGCCAGACTCAAGATGCGTCAACGCGCAGGAAGCGGGGAGACCTGCCGCTCACCAATAGGTTGGAGCAGCGTAGACATCACTTCCAGGGGGGCGGAGCCTACATGCCAGGACGCCGCGGCCACTGTGAGTGGGCGTTGTGCACTGCCTAGATGGCGGTAAGTAGTGGTGCTCAAATACCCCTTTTTAAAATTCGAGTTTGGTCGAATTCGAATAGTAAATTATTCGAGGTCAGTCGAATATTCGAGTCGAATAAATTTTACTATTCGATTCGACCTCGGACTTCGAGCTCACTATTCGAGTCGGTATTCGAGCTCATTATTCGAGCTGACTATTCGAATTGGCCTTAAATAGCTTCCCAACACTTGTTTTGAGGGTTAATGATGCAAGAAACATATTTTTTTCCAAGTGACAACAGCAAGTGATTATGTGGGGATGTTCCTTTAAAAAAAAAAAAAGGTGAAAAGAGAAGTTGTGTCCAGAATTTTGTTCAGTACTGTATATACTTCTTCTTCTTCTTCTTCTTTATCTTCTATATCTTCTTCTTCTTCTTCTATATCTTCTTCTTCTTCTTCATCTTCTTCTTCTTCATCTTCTTCATCTTCATCTTCTTCATCTTCATCTTCTTCATCTTCTTCATCTTCATCTTCTTCATCTTCTTCTTCATCTTCTTCATCTTCTTCATCTTCATCTTCTTCATCTTCTTCTTCATCTTCTTCATCTTCATCTTCTTCATCTTCTTCTTCTTCTTCTTCTTCTTCTTCTTCATCTTCTTCTTCATCTTCTTCATCTTCTTCTTCATCTTCTTCATCTTCTTCTTCATCTTCTTCATCTTCTTCTTCTTCTTCTTATTCATCTTCTTCATCTTCTTCTTCTTCTTCTTCATCTTCTTCATCTTCATCTTCTTCTATATCGTCTTCTTCGTCACTTATTTCTCTTTTCATTTTTTTTTTTTTTAAAGAAATGCAGCTATTTTTGAGCGTAACAACAAATAGCTGGTGGCGCACGCATGTTGGAAGCGCCATTGTATGTGCTCCCTGGCAGTGGAAACACACAGACAGCAGGAGGTAAATTTAGCAGCAGGAGGAGGAGGATGAGTGTGTGGCAGCATGCAGTCAATGAGGCAGGCAGCGTGACATAATAGCCCTGGTACCTAGCGGTGATACCATGGCTGTAAATAAACACAACAGGAGGTCCCAGACAGCGGTCGTGCAGCCCACATTGTGTCCAATACACAACTGGGACAACACAGTTTTCAACCCGGGCACCTCAGAAAAATTAAACCTTTTTTTTTTTTTAATGTTTTTTTGGTTTTTGGTTTTACAACCAATTTAGCTATTGTTTGACGTAATAGCTGGTGGCAGAGTGGCAGCAGAAGGTAAATCATCTGTGTACCCTGGCAGTGGGAAACACAGACAGACAGCAGCAGCAGCAGCAGGAGGAGGTATGGAGGAGCAGTGTGAGTGTGGCAGCAGGTAGGCAGCGTGACATAATAGCCCTGGTACCTAGCGGTGATACCAGGGCCGTAAATAAACACAACAGGAGGTCCCAGACAGCGGTCGTGCAGCCCACATTGTGTCCAATACACAACTGGAACAACACAGTTTTCAACCCGGGCACCTCAGAAAAATTAAACCTTTTTTTTTTTTAATGGTTTGTTTGGTTTCGGTTTTGCAACCAATATAGCTATTGTTTGACGTAATAGCTGGTGGCAGAGTGGCAGCAGAAGAAGGTCATTCTGTGTACCCTGGCAGTGGGAAACACAGACAGACAGCAGAAGGGCAGTACACAGCAGCCCACTGTAGGTGTAAAATGTGTGGCTGCAGGCGACGTAATAGTCAAAGTGAACCAGGCTGGCTTAGTGAGCAGGAGCCAGGAGGTGGTAAAGGGTGGTAAGGCACATTAACGATGGTTCCGGCAGCCAGTTCATGTCCCCCTCTCGCCGACAACAGGGGCCAGGAACTCGCCTTCCACCCACGCCTGGTTCATCTTGAGAAACGTCAGTCTGTCCACAGACTTGTGAGACAGACGTGAGCGTTTCTCGGTGACCACGCCACCAGCTGCACTGAAGCAGCGCTCGGACAGC
This sequence comes from Hyperolius riggenbachi, assembly GCF_040937935.1. Classification (NCBI taxonomy): domain Eukaryota; kingdom Metazoa; phylum Chordata; class Amphibia; order Anura; family Hyperoliidae; genus Hyperolius; species Hyperolius riggenbachi. The sequence goes on along the minus strand of NC_090648.1, from coordinate 370,064,862 downwards.
ACGCTGGAAGGGGGGCAGGACAGCACTTCCAGGGCGTACTGCGCTAGCTCGCTCCAGATCTCCATGCGCTTGACCCAATACTCCATGGGATCAACAGGGGCATCGCTGTCAAGCCCGCTGTACGACCCCATGTAGTCAGCCACCATGCGGGTCAGGCGCTGGCTGTGACCGGAGGAGGATGCTGCTGCATGCATCTCCTCTCTAGTCACTGCTGCCGGAGCCTCTACAGTCCTGTAGAGCTCGTGGCTGAGAGACAGCAGGTCTGTGGGGCGCTTGCTGCTGCTGGATGCAGGCACCTGCTGCTGCCTCTGTGCTGGCTGCTGGACAGTGGGGGTGGAAGGCTGGGGGAAGGCTTCCTCCAAGCGCTCAACAAGGGCCTGCTGCAAGCTCCTTATTTGTTGCGCTGGGTCTCCTCCTGCAGGCGGCAGGAACTGGCTCAACTTCCCCTTGAGGCGTGGGTCCAACATCATGCTGATCCAGATGTCCTCCCTCTGCTTCATCTGGATCACCCTGGGGTCCCTGCGCAGGCACGCCAGCATGTGCGCTGCCATTGGGAAGAGGCGGGCCACGTCTGCTGGCACATCGACGTCAGTGCTGTCCTCATCCTCCTCCTCTGCCGCCTCATCCTCTCTCCACCCCCGCACCAACTCAGCTGCGCTGTGCTGATCCCCCTCATCAGCAGCCAGGTCAGGGACCTCCACCAAGTCCTCCTCCTCCTCCCCCTCAGAGGTGGACTGCGCAGCTGGTTGCCGCTCCTGCTGGTCCAAGGCTGCCGCTCCCTGTTCCAGCAAACCATCGAGGGCCCTGTTCAGCAGAGAAACCAGGGGCACCCACTCGCAGACCATAGCATGGTCCCTGCTCACCATGTTTGTGGCCTGCAGGAAGGGAGCCAGCACAAAGCACACCTGCTGCATGTGCCTCCAGTCATCATCGGGGACGATGGACGGGATGTTGCTGGTCTTGTCCCTTCTCCGAGCTGCGGAAACAGTGGCCAGGGCAAGGTACTGGTTGACAGCGTGCCTCTGTTCAACCAGACGCTCCAACATCGCCAGGGTGGAGTTCCAGCGAGTCGGAACGTCAATGATCAGCCGATGGCGTGGCAGATCCAGCTCCTTTTGCACGTCTTCCAGGCTCGCACAGGCTGCAGCCGAGCGCCGGAAGTGACGCACAACATTCCTTGCCGTTTCCAGCAGTTCGCCCATCCCCTGGTAGGTGCGCAGGAACTTCTGCACCACCAGGTTCAGCACGTGGGCAAGACAGGGGATGTGGGTCAGGTTTCCCCTGTCTATGGCAGCAACCAGATTGGCCCCATTGTCGGACACCACCTCTCCGACTCTGAGGCCTCTGGGGGTCAGCCAAATCCTCTCCTGCTCCTGGAGTTTGGCCAACACGTGGGCTGCCGTCAGCTTGGTCTTGCCAAGGCTGACCAAGTGCAGCAGCGCTTGGCAGTGGCGGGCCTTCACGCTGCTGCTGAGGCGGGGGGTTTGGCCAGGTGTGGCGGAGGATGGCAGAGGATCGGAGGAACCCGCTGCAGTTCCCCTGACCCTGCGGGGTGGCACCACCCACTGTGTTGCTGCTGCTGCTGCTGCTGTGCCCGCTGCTGCTCTCCCATCCTCACCCCCTTCCACCAAGCTGACCCAGTGGACAGTGAAGGACAGGTAGCGGCCTGTCCCGAAGCGGCTGCTCCAGGAGTCCATGGTGACGTGGACCCTTTCACCAACCGCGTGCTCCAGCCCTCGCTCCACATTGGCCATCACAAAGCGGTGCAGTGCTGGAATGGCCTTGCGGGAGAAAAAGTGTCTGCTGGGGAGCTGCCAGTCTGGGGCTGCACAAGCAAGCAGCGCCCGCATGTCGCTCCCCTCCTGCACGAGCGTGTACGGCAGGAGTTGGGAGCACATGGCCCGTGCCAGCAAGCCGTTCAGCTGCCGCACGCGACGGCTGCTGGGAGGCAGAGCCCTAACCACCCCCTGGAAGGACTCGCTCAAAAGGCTCTGGCGTGGCCTTTTGCTGACACGGGAATCACCAGACACAGCGGAGGAGGCCACTGAGGACTGGCTGCCAGAACAGGCCTCAGTGTCGGCGGCAGGAGTTGCAGAGGGGGGAGGAGCAGTGCGTTTCCGCACTCCTGCTGGTGCTGCTGGAGGAGCAGGAGGGCGGGTGGCTGCTGTTGCTGCTGCTGAAGGCTGTGCAGTGATGGGTGTGGTGCCACTGCCAGCACCAGATGCCTTCAGCCTCTGGAACTCCTCATGCTGGTGGAAATGTTTAGCCGCAAGGTGGTTGATCAGCGAGCTGGTGCTGAACTTTAAGGGGTCTGCACCTCTGCTCAACTTCCGCTGACAGTGTTTGCAAGTGGCGTACTTGCTGTACACAGTGGGCATGGTGAAAAAGCGCCAGATTGGTGACAGAAACATCCCCCTACGGCATGGAAGCGCTGCTGCCTGTCTCCCTGTGGTGGTTGGGGGGGGGGCTTGGGTGCGGCTGGTGGTGGTACTGGCTGATGCTGCTGCTGCTGCTGCTGAGCCTGAGACACCAGCAGGCTGTGGGTCGCTGCCAATGCTTGCAATGATGCGCCTCCTTGCAAGGCCCACAAGCGCATCCTCCTCCTCCTCCGAGCTGCTGAGGACGACATCCCCTGGAGGTGGTGGCACCCAGTCTCTGTCTGTCACCGGGTCATCAACATCATCCTCCCCCTCCTCAAACATGTCCTGCTGGGATGATGACCCCCCAAACTCCTCTCCTGATGCATGGATGGGCTGCTTGACTGTCGCCACAGTCTTGCTGTCCAATCCCTCATCCCCCAAAGTGCCCATCAGCATCTCCTCCTCAAAATCGCCAACAACAGCAGACAATTGACTCATCATGTCTGGGGTCAAAAGAGTGCTGAATGAGAGGTCGGCGACTGACGGTGAACTGGCCTCCTCCCCAGACCCTGCTGGGCGGCTGCTGCGAACAGGGGTGGTGGTGGTGGTGGTGGTGAGGGTGGAGGCCTCGGATGCAGAGCTGATGGCGGGCTGCTCATCCTCCGTCATGAGTTGCACCACAGTGTCTGCATCCTTTTCCTCAATGGGACGTTTCCGACCCGGCTGGAGGAAAATCGGAGCAGGTGCTACACGCTGCTGCTGCTGTGTCTCTGCAGCGTGAGTTGCAGATGCTCCTGCTGGGCGGCGCCCAAGGCGTCCACGGCCAGTGGCTATGGGAGGAATGTTAGCCACTGACGCTGCTGCTGCTGCTGCGGAACTGTGCATGGTGGCGCGCCCGCGGCCGCGGCTTGCCACAATGCTGCTCCCTCTCCTCCTGATTCCCTTGCTGCCCTTCCCCTTGCCCAAACCGCGCTGGCTGCCACTTCCAGACATCTTCAATGTTTTGGGCGTATAGACAAAAGTTTTTTAAAAGGGCGGGTGAAAAGTGGGGTACTTTAATGGAGTGGGTTGGTTGGTGAGGTGACTGAGTGAGTGTCCCCTAGTACAGTAAGTAAGTAGTAACAGTCAGGAAGTACAACTAGCAGTTACAATAATCAGTAGTAATCACAAGTAAATTTAGTGTGTGTACACTCAGACAGTGAGTGCACGCAGGCAGGAGCTAGTAGCCTATGAACACAGTGACTGAGTGTCCTAGACTCCTAGTACAGTAAGAGTAAGTAGTAGCAGTAAGAAGAACTAACTAATTACAATAATCAATCAGCGATCAGAAGGAAATGGAGTGTGGGTGTGTGAACACTCAGACAGTGAGTGCACGCAGGCAGGAGCTAGTAGCCTATGAACACAGTGACTGAGTGTCCTAGACTCCTAGTACAGTAAGAGTAAGTAATAACAGTAAGTAGAACTAACTAATTACAATAATCAATCAGCGATCAGAAGGAAATGGAGTGTGGGTGTGTGTACACTCAGACAGTGAGTGCACGCACGCAGGAGCTAGTAGCCTATGAACACAGTGACTGAGTGTCCTAGACTCCTAGTACAGTAAGAGTAAGTAATAACAGTAAGTAGAACTAACTAATTACAATAATCAATCAGCGATCAGAAGGAAATGGAGTGTGGGTGTGTGTACACTCAGACAGTGAGTGCACGCACGCAGGAGCTAGTAGCCTATGAACACAGTGACTGAGTGTCCTAGACTCCTAGTACAGTAAGAGTAAGTAGTAACAGTAAGAAGAACTAACTAATTACAATAATCAATCAGCGATCAGAAGGAAATGGAGTGTGGGTGTGTGTACACTCAGACACTGAGTGCACGCACGCAGGAGCTAGTAGCCTATGAACACAGTGACTGAGTGTCCTAGACTCCTAGTACAGTAAGAGTAAGTAATAACAGTAAGTAGAACTAACTAATTACAATAATCAATTAGCGATCAGAAGGAAATGGAGTGTGGGTGTGTGTACACTCAGACAGTGAGTGCACGCACGCAGGAGCTAGTAGCCTATGAACACAGTGACTGAGTGTCCTAGACTCCTAGTACAGTAAGAGTAAGTAATAACAGTAAGTAGAACTAACTAATTACAATAATCAATCAGCGATCAGAAGGAAATGGAGTGTGGGTGTGTGTACACTCAGACAGTGAGTGCACGCACGCAGGAGCTAGTAGCCTATGAACACAGTGACTGAGTGTCCTAGACTCCTAGTACAGTAAGAGTAAGTAATAACAGTAAGTAGAACTAAATAATTACAATAATCAATCAGCGATCAGAAGGAAATGGAGTGTGGGTGTGTGTACACTCAGACAGTGAGTGCACGCACGCAGGAGCTAGTAGCCTATGAACACAGTGACTGAGTGTCCTAGACTCCTAGTACAGTAAGAGTAAGTAGTAACAGTAAGAAGAACTAACTAATTACAATAATCAATTAGCGATCAGAAGGAAATGGAGTGTGGGTGTGTGTACACTCAGACAGTGAGTGCACGCACGCAGCAGCTAGTAGCCTATGAACACAGTGACTGAGTGTCCTAGACTCCTAGTACAGTAAGAGTAAGTAATAACAGTAAGTAGAACTAACTAATTACAATAATCAATCAGCGATCAGAAGGAAATGGAGTGTGGGTGTGTGTACACTCAGACAGTGAGTGCACGCACGCAGGAGCTAGTAGCCTATGAACACAGTGACTGAGTGTCCTAGACTCCTAGTACAGTAAGAGTAAGTAGTAACAGTAAGAAGAACTAACTAATTACAATAATCAATCAGCGATCAGAAGGAAATGGAGTGTGGGTGTGTGAACACTCAGACAGTGAGTGCACGCAGGCAGGAGCTAGTAGCCTATGAACACAGTGACTGAGTGTCCTAGACTCCTAGTACAGTAAGAGTAAGTAGTAACACCAGTAAGTAGAACTAACTAATTACAATAATCAATCAGCGATCAGAAGGAAATGGAGTGTGGGTGTGTGTACACTCAGACAGTGAGTGCACGCAGGCAGGAGCTAGTAGCCTATGAACACAGTGACTCAGTGTCCTAGACTCCTAGTACAGTAAGAGTGAGTAAGTACAAGTAGTAACAGTAAGTAGAACTAACTAATTACAATAATCAATCAGCGATCAGAAGGAAATAGAGTGTGTGTTGTGTGTGTACACTCAGACAGTGAGTGCGCACACGCAGGAGGTAGTAGTAGCCTATATGAACAGTGACAGTGAGTGTCCCTACGGGTACAGTAAGAGTAAGTAGTAAGTAAGTACAACTAACAATAATCAAACAGTAATCAGAAGGAAATAGAGTGTGTGTACACACAGACAGTGAGTGAGTGCACACACGCAGGAGCTAGCTAGTAGCCTATAAACAGTGACAGTCAGTGAGTGTCCTACTCCTAGTACAGTATAACTACAATACTATTAGTAAAGGACAGCAGAAATACTGGTATAGAATATGAGAGAAATAAACAGAGGACAGCTGCCCACAGAGGCAAGGCCCCCCTGAGGCCTAAACCTGTAAGCTTGCAGCAGCTGCCTGCAGTTCTCTAATGTAACACACAAGCTACTAACTAAAATACAATGTCTATCTAACTAACAACAATATAGGTGTATATGGCAGGTGTAGGTGAGCAAAAACGCTAGGTAAATGACCACAATAGAGCACTTGCTAAGCCAAAGCACAAAGGAGCAACTCTCTCTCTGTACAAGTCTCAGGCAAGCATGGAAAAACCGAACATGGCGGCCGCTATTTATAGGGTAGGGGCTGGCCAGGGTCCCCCTCTGTGATTGGCTGCCGTCAGAGGGCCTGGGAGCCCTCTGATTGGCTCTAAGGACATCAATCTGGGCTATGACGCTATTCGAGCTCGGTACCGAGCTCGAATAGCGCCGGGTGGCTCGAATAGCTCGAATAGTGAATGGGCTATTCGAGTGTACTCGGATAGCCCATTCGAATAGCTCCAGCTATTCGGAGCTCGAATACCGAGCTCGAATAGCTGAAAAAGAGCTCGAATATTCGAACTACTCGAATATTCGAGCTCTGCTGAGCACCACTGGCGGTAAGTGACACTATTTTTTGCCAAACATTACTTGGGTCAAGTTGTTGTTCTATTGGCCTATGAGGAAGATTTTGTTTAAAGCAAAACAGCTATCAGGCCTTCCTTCACCCCCACTGTGTACCCTGATGTGTCTCTTCACCATGGATTAAAAGGTATCTCTTTTTGCAACGACAGTGCCTCTTCACTCTCCTTCTTCATATTGCATGTTGATTGCACATGGAAGCATGGAATACATGATCCGGCGAACCCAGTTTTTTTTCTTTTTGCTGACATCTAGTGCCAGTCTTTTCTCTCCTCAATAGTGTACAGTAATGGAGGTGCACGAACAGGTAGGAGACACAAGGAGGAGGACCCTGCTGAAGGCTTACAATCTATGTCATTCCCTGCTTGGGGACCATAGGCTTGCAGCTGAAAAACCTTTGTGCACTTCACTACAAGGAAACCCCTAGATGTCCACTCCATTACAGGTCTATTTTAATCTGTTTCACTCCTTTTGTGGACTTGAATTCTTTAAAGTGTCTTTTTCTTCCACATACTTGTTCCAAAATTTTCATATGTAAACCTCTTTCCCCTTCCTTGCTTTTTGTTCTTCTATTCCCCTGTCTTCTGCCTTAATTATTTCTCTTCTTTCTTCAAATATCTTGACTGCAGAGCCAACACACACTGCTGTTCACCCCAATAACTACTACCAACCGCTTTGAACTGGCTGGCTGGGCTTTCTGTTGGTACAATAGCATCAACACTACAAACATTCCCAACAGGTGCAACAATGTGGACCAATCGGAAATCTACAGGAGAAATTCAAATGATTCCCCATCAGCCCTTCTCCACTGCACCCCTCCTTCCTGTAGTAAATGTAATAGTTACATTTATTGCCTATTGGTTTATTCATATCGCTTTTATTTAGTAAATGTCAGTGCTTTGCCGTACACACCTTAAATTTAAAATGTGAATCACTCTCATTGTTTTTCCTGGATTTGGACTTGAAAATAGAAATTCAGTAAATATTTGTAGGAAAACAGCAATAAAGTAGACAAAGTAGACTAAAAATACATATACTCAGCTCAGCCTGCGGTCACTTTTTCATTAAAAAAAGGGATAAACACTTTTGTGTATAAGAGCTTGTTTTTCTTCTGAAGCATGTTCAGGGTGTGCAGCAACCTATCCATAATAAGCCTCCTCTCTCCCTGTCACTAGCACTCATACCCAAAGCTCTCCTCTGACCCTGTGTAACTAACTTTGCTTATATTGAGAGTAAACAAGCTACAGTGCATGGTAATTCATGCTTGAAAAATGTTCTTTGAAACTGTTCCTACCACCTTAACAGTTGTAAACTACACTAACATCTGCAAACACTGAATTCAGGTCTATAGGCTGGTGATGACTTATTTTTATAATGTAAACAGTGGCAGTGACAAGCTTGTATTTTACCACTGAGGTAGAGGGCTGTAAATACCAACTACTGTTAGTGCAAATGAAAAGACAATCACATATAGTATTCAACTTCTTTGTATGTACCACATAGTTAGAATCAGTAGTGCAAGTACTTTATTTAATACATTATTGATTAGGGCCTCAATTTAATTTTTTTAAGTTAAATTAGGTATAACTAAACTAACAGCAAGAAGACAATCTTTGTTACAAATACCCCAAATTATGTGAATTAAATGGAGTAAGTCAAAATAATAAAGAAATGATGACCTGAATCATAATATAAAATCAGATTGTTTTATAAAAAAAAATTATTGCACTGTATTGAAAAAGCTATTTTGCAAGAATATCCCTTGGGATGCAATATAAAGATTTTGTAATCGACCAAGGAAAAAAAATCTTTATAGATTAAAACATGAGAAAACTAATGTGCCCAAAATCGATGTTTCACAAGGTATACACAAAACTTTAAATTCATTTTCGAAAACTGCTTTTAAAACTTTTCTACCATGGTACCACAAATGACCCTGGCATATGTACTGTAGCAAATCTGGTTATGAATGCACATATGGGAGTTTCACAATGAGCCAAAACCATTTTAATAGGGCTCAAAAATGGATTTTCTGAAAAACTTAAAGGTCTTTTCAAATTGTTTTTGACATCCTTCCACTATTGGTCCTGACATGCGTACCATATTTTGTGATGATGTCGTGGACATGCTTTTTAATTAACTGTGAAAGGCAGCAGCATGGTCTTCAATGCAAAATTCACTGTAAGTTAATTATTTGTGAAAATGCAGTCGGGCGTTCATAAGTCGGGGACTACCTGTACTGCATGAAGAGGGACACGCTGAAGAGGTATATTTCTCTTGTTTTTGTAAGTCCAGACATTGAGTGTCTGCGCCTCCTTCTGGCTCCCTCCAGACATGCCTTTGCTGCATGATCTTGCTAGTATAAATAGTCAAAGGTGGCATGAGGGAGCCCAAGCCATAGATTTGGAAGGAATAGCAGCTCATCTGAAGACTTCAGGACAAGTTCAGCCTGTTACTTTGTATGCTATACTTTGCATTGGGAAGAGAGGACAAGGAGGCAGAACAAGCTCTGGGTTGTTTGGTAGGGGCTACACCGCATAAGGTACTATAACAGACTGTCAGGGCCCCATGCCTCTTAACACAGATGAAACACATGGAGCTTCCCTAGGGCATGGAATCCAAGCAACCACTGTACTTCAACAAAGTATTCCACAATTTGCAGTGGGCAGTGACCCCTAGCAGGCAACAAACTACTTTAGCTTGAGCACCTGATGAATCATGAGGCAGTGACGAAACATGTCGGGCGGGGCTTAGATGAACCAGGAACTGTGTCAGCGAGTGGTGAGGTCCAAACGGAAGCGTGTGAGAGACGCTACCCGAAGCAAGGGCGAGCCTCAGCTGGGACGCAAAGGGGAGACCCTGTACTTAATTACTCTAAGTGCAATATCCTGGAGGATCATGTGAGTGTATTTTAATTAATAAAGTATATTTTTATAACAGCATCACGCTACGGGAGTTTCTTTGCATTTGAGGTTATGACATACTGTTGCATTTGAGGGGCACAAGGGACTGGGATCCTGATGATACAAAGGTCTACCTGTATAAAGCACATCTGACCAATCTAACAGTGGTCACTCATCTCTGGTGAGTTTGTTCCCCGAAGGGTGCCCTGGTGGTGTTCTGATGTCTCCCATAGCAACTGGATTTAAAGCGGATCCGAGATAAAAAACTAACCATAACAAGTACGTTGTCTATATATCTTATCTAAAGTTTAGATAGTTTACACAGAAAATCTGGCTGCATACAGCTTCAACAGTTTATGATGATTTATTCCTGTGATACAATGAGAGTGGCCATGTTCTGTTTGTTTGTAGTTTGTGGTAATCTGCAACTGCATCTACACCCCTCAGCCTGTGAAAAATTCACTCCCCCCTCCCCTCTGCCCCTGAAATCTCTGGCTAGTAACCTCCTCCTCGTCCTGCCCAGACTGAGCTCCCATAAGCCCTTGCTACATGGGTCTGAGTGCCTTGGTGTGTTGGAGAAGCTGTGGGCAAGGCTTGTTTAGTTTATAGGGAATTAGAGTATTAAAAAAAATATATATTTGGCTTGAGGAATGCCCTATAAACTATATGTAAGGAACACAATTATGCAATGAATAAAAGTTCATCTTGGATCCACTTTAACCTATTTTAGTTCCTGGACGTAGAAACTACATCCAGGAACCATGCGCGCTCCCGCGGTCGACTGCGTGTGTGCACGCGTGCTCCCGGCCCACGGTTCGTTAGCCATGCAATCAGTGAATCGGGCTATGGTGCCCGATCACTGATTCCTCCCCCCGCTCTCTCGGAAGCTGCACCTTTTCTGGCTGTTACCTCCCCCATGCGTCTCTCTAAGCGTATGTTACGCTTAGAGTGACGTCATGTAAACAAACTCATGGCCGCCATCTTGTGGCCAAAAAGTAATACTACAACTAAAAGTAAAAAAAAAAAAATCAACACACATTTACATTATAAACCTATTGTTTACATCCCACTCTCCCAAAACTACCCAAATAAAATGTTTCATATTAAAAAAAAACATTACAATAAAAAAAAACATGTAAATATTTACCTAAGAGTCTAAACTTTTTAAATATCAATGTAAAGATGAAATATTTCTATATATTTTTTATTTTAAACTTGTAAATAGTGATAGATGCAAAACGGAAAAAATGCACCTTTATTTCCAAATAAAATATTGTCGCCATACATTGTGATAGGGACATAATTTTAATGGTGTAATAACCGGGACATATGGGCAAATATAATACGTGAGTTTTAATTATGGAGGCATGTATTATTTTAAAACTATAATGGCTGAAAACTGAGAAATAATGAATTTTTTTCCGTTTTTTTTCTTATTCTTCCTGTTAAAATGCATTTACAGTAAAGTGGCTCTTAGCAAAATGTACCCCCCAAAGAAAGCCTAATTGGTGGCGGAAAAAACAAGATATAGATCAGTTCATTGTGATAAAGTTATAGGCTAATGAATGGGAGGTGAACATTTCTCAAGTGAAAACGACGGAACGCGAATGGGTTAAGGAAGAATATCATTGCATTGTGTGATATGATTTTATCATACATAGAATAATAACAAATAAGATTAAAAGTAGTGATTTGCGCTAAAACAGTTCTTGTATGCCAATCCTTCCCTATTTTTCCCTGTCACTGGCTCGGTAGTTTATTGGAGGTATTGTCTCCCACAAAAGTGAAAGATGGTAAATGTACGTTAGTAATATAAAAAGGGAAATGGTGGTGTGCTTGAGTCTGCTGACCAAACAGGTGTTGCCTGGTTTGCTTTGTTTTTGTTAATGTGTTTTGGCAGATTATTGTGTATTAAAGTAATTAGTAAACTCCAATGTTAAAAAAATAGGCAACACCCTTTAAAATGACAATTCTGATGCGGACTCACTTATTTCCTAAACTTTATTTTGCTTACCTGAGCTAATATATGACATCAAGAGACAAACATGGACCAGTCTTACTCAGCCTTTGTCTATGTTCCCTTTTTATTTTATCCTTTTCTGCAAAGGTTAATACACCACTGCTTTTCAAATGGAACAGTTGGACTTGCAGTGAATGCGGCAGCTCTTCTGAAAAGTAAATATAATCAAAACACTCCTGATAACAGAATAGAGCTTAAAATAAAAAAGTTAATTACGGTATTTTTAATCATTTCTGGGTTGTTAATTAATAAATTAACCTGGCATACCTTTTGTTTACACTTCATGACATTTCTATTTACTACTGTACACAGTTAATTATAACATAAGTTTATTTGCATTTCAGATTTGGTTTAAAAGAAATTTAATTTTTATTTTTTAAAATCTTTTTCATGCTGTCATCAGCCATCTCTGGAAAATAAAAGATGGCTGCAAATTGAGAATTAAAAGTAAGTTTTAATAATATATTTAAAAAATAGCTTGTCAGTACTAACATACTGTATGTTTTAATAATTGATTTAACCCTGTAGGGGAATTAACATATTCGTGGGATTTTTTTCTCTTTGTTTCTCTGTTTCCCAGCTTTATTAGAACTCCTGAAATGTCAGCCTTGATTTAGATTAATGAACAGGACCACACTAATTGGGTTTAAATATTTAAACACATTTAAAGATCTGAAACCTCCAAAATTATAAGTGGCACTAAAATCTGCTAAAAATAACAGTCTGCGTGGCAAGGACATGATAAATTTAGAAAAAATGTTGTCTGAAGATGGATGAATATATTGAGAATGTAGGTTTTAGGTGGAAGTTCTTAGGATGGCTGATGTGGTCAACAGCAGGACCTCTACATTCCTAAAAGCTTCTATTTAAAAAAAACTTTAAAAAGCCAATTGTATGGTTGAATCACCGTGGCAATAAATGCTCACACCCTACTGGTGCAATGCCTTGCATTTATATAAAAACAAGAGGCCTGGTCTTTGCTTCTGCCAGTATAAAGTTAAGTTGCAACCGCTTGGCACATGGTGATGGAATGTGGTAATAACCTCAAACACCCTGAGTGAAAGGTCCTCCACAAGTCTACATCTCTTGAATAAAGCATGAACTCATAGCCTTGCCACCATTGCTAAGAACAATGCATGGCTATTTGCAGGTCTAGTAGTTATTTTAACTCTGATACAAACTATGGAACTTTGCTGATAATAAGCAGAGCTGGATCAACTGGACAAACTATTCACAAAAAATCTGTTACCTTTACCTGTCGATCCTGATAAGATAGGACAAGGAGATCTAATTAGCATGTATAAGTACAGAGTACAGAGGGCAATATAAAAGCTTCTGAGAACTCCCTCTAGAACTCTCAGTTAATGAACATTCGTACAGATCACCTGTCAGAACTAAAGATGTTACCACCAGTGATACATTTCAGAATGTAAATCAGAGAGAGAGAATATTTTACAATGGGCTGACACCGACTAAATAATCTACTGTATAAATGAATACTATAAAAAAAAAATCAGCAATTTTATTCAGTGTTATTTTCACTACAGTTCCTCTTTAAGACAAGGCCCTGCCACACCTCCAGCCACACCCCTAGTCACGCATACCACAAAGCATTCTTAAAGAGTAACTGTTAGGCAATAAATACAAAATTAATTCTCTATTGCAGGCTGTTACAATGTTAAAAAGGATGCTAACCAGGCAAATCAAAACTTTAAAATCAAACTTACTTTTTTCCAATTAGGTTTTCTCACCCCATGCCCCCAGGCTCTATATTGGTACACAGATGCAAAAGAGAAGTGACATGGCATGCTGAATCAGCCTGATTGGCTGAAGCCTCTGTAACTCACCTTTCTGGTCTGTGATTGGCTGCCTGATCTCCCCTTCATTGTGGTGGTCGCAGCCGCTGTTAGGGCGCACGGAGGGGGGCCAGAGACTATCTCCTGTCACTGTCCTCGGCCCCCTCTCCTCCAGTGGCATGTCCACTCCCTTTGCTGCATCTGCCGCCCGCCACATTCCCCCCAAAGGCGGCGCACACAGACTCATCTAATAATGGTTCAGGCGCTGCGATTTCCTTCTATACTCTCTGCACTACTGCCGGTGGTAGTGCAGAGAATAGATGGGAACGGCAGCGCCTGGATCCATTATTAGGTGCGTCTATGCCTGCTGAATTTATCCTCCCCACTGTGCTCAGAATTATTGCGGGGAGGAGGGGAATGCGGGGGAGAGGGGGGTTCTTTAACCTGGAGGGTTTTTGTGGGGGGCATATTATGCCTAACGGTTGCTCTTTAAAGAGAAACTCCGAACAAGAATTGAACTTTATCCCAATCAGTAGCTGATACCCCCTTTTACATGAGAAATCTATTCCTTTTCACAAACAGACCATCAGGGGGCGCTGTATGACTGATATTGTGGTGAAACCCCTCCCACAAGAAACTCTGAGGACCGTGGTACTCCTGGCAGTTTCCTGTCTGTGAACCTTGTTGCATTGTGGGAAATAGCTGTTTACAGCTGTTTCCAACTGCCAAAAAAGCATGCAGCAGCTACATTACCTGCCAACAGTAAAAATGTCGTCATGTGCTAAATGTCCGAATGTAAATCAGGGATTTAAAAGATTTTACAATGGGCAAACACTGACTAAATCATTTATACATAATTATTGTAAAAATGAAGCATTTTTTATTACATTATCTTCACTGGAGTTCCTCTTTAAGCAAAAGATGTAGATTTATAATCCCAACCACACTGGCCCTTTCCATCATCAGTAGTTGTACTTCATATTAACATTTAAAAATAAGAAATACTGTATATCAATTTAGAAGACGGAGATAAAATCCAATCATTTAAACATATTTTTCAATAGAAAAATACATATATTTACATAGACCTGTACATCAGTCCTGAAAAAGGGAAGACAGGGGGACATGGCTCCCAAAGAGGGACTGTCCCTCCAAAAAAGGGACAATTAGGAGCTGTGGCTTCTCAGCTGACAGAACATTGCATCATCCCTGTAACCCAACCCCTTATCTCAGGCAATATCACCATAGAGGTGCACATCTCTATGTTACGTCCTCTCTTCCTCGCAGGTAGACATGTCCAGCCAGAAGCAGTGATGTGGCCACATGGCAGCACACTAGAGGGGAATGTTCCTCAGCTACGCAGACCAGGCACAGTGATAAAAAGCAGGGGAAGCAGTACCCATTCTCCTAATGGCTTTCTGTTATTTGAAGGGAATCCTGAGTCACAGGATGGACTTTTCCTGTACTGAGTGAGTAATGGCATACTCCCCAGATTATCTTTACAACCCATGACAAATCTGGGAAGGTGAAATGGTGAAGGAAGGTTTGAAAAATACTGAAAAGCATCACTGTGGTCCAACACTCTACTACAACTTGATTATAAATATAATAAATATACATTTTCTTTTTCCAATGATGTTAATATCCTAATCTTCAGCCGGTGGCCCAGTTAAGGTTTATGACAAAGCTTGTTAGTGTTATATGGAGACTGAATGGGATCCTCATGTCAAGCGATGCTTCACCCACGCTCCCTGGAATCTACGCATATTCAACCTATTTAACTTTATCAGATGTTGGATTCTGCTGCTGGCACAGAACAAAACCACATTTGGATGTTCCCAGGGAAGAAGGAAAAACCTTGTGTTTCAGGCATAGGTCAGCTTCAGTGGGAACTCCTTGTCCTGCTATCAAAGGTCATTCCCAATGCCACAGGCTTCTTTCAGCAATCTCTGTGTATTGATGTACATTGACAGTCTATATCTACAAATATCCTATGGCCTCTCAGCTTTGAATAGGGTATACTGATTAATCTGGGTTACAAAATAATCCTTTAATTTATCTTTTAAGAGCTTTTGTTTACTTCATGGGCAATGCAAAACAGCTGTGTGACACAGCATAGCCAGTGCCATGCATTATAGGGAAATTATAGTCAGTCAGTGGAATATGCAGACCATCTTTAGCCCTGTTTACTTTGTGCTGCTTGGCTGATCATATTGAGCCTCCACCAGGAATGCTTTCTTAGTCAATGGCCCAGAACAAGTATTTATCCTACACTATAAAAAGTTTAGGTCTGACTCACTAAAGCAAAACATATTGGTTGCCTTATACTCCAATTAGACCCTAACTTGCAGTGGGGAGGGGGTGGGGTGTCAGACACCTCTCTCTCCTGTATGCTGCTGCTTCTGCAGTGCAGTGGGCTTAATCTCCTCCATCCCAACCCTCTCATCCTCCTCCTGATGGTATGCTGGCCAGTATTTTGCTTTCAGATTTTCCCACCCTCCCGGCTGCCCGCCTATTTCCCCCATGTGCCGTACATGCATGCAGAGTGAATAGAGCGGACATACTGTACGTTACTTAGTCCACTGTGTCCTCTGATCTCCTCTTCCACATGCCATGAGCGTGCAATAGGGTCTCTTCAGCTACCAGTGTCACATGACGAGGAGGGGTTTATGTCTGTACTTGAGGACCAGGAGAGACTAATGGCTGTACTTGGGCACCAGGAGAGGTTAATGGCTGCAGTACAGACATTAACCCCTCCTGGTCCCCAAGTGCAACCAGTAACCACCATGGCCCCTGCTTGCAGCCATTAACATTCCTGGGCCGACTTATATTTGATGCTTCAAAAAATTCTAGATTAATAAGGTTAATTTTTGGGTCGACTCATACATGAGTTTGACTTATATTCAAGTATATACAGCAGAATAAGTGATCCTATTCACATCTGACTCTACCGTCTGCACGCTTGTTCCAGTTGACATGAAGACATGAAGACATCAGGGTGGCAAGTTGGCAACCAGACATTTAGCATTTGTGAAAGGAAATAAAGATGATTATATGATATATATATACCAGACATTTAGCATTTGTGAAAGCAAATAAAAACGACTATATGATATATATATATATATATATATATATATATATATATATATATATATATATATACACTCAATGGTGGATGACCAAGGTTTGACCAAGAAGTCAAGGCAAGACTAAATAAATTAAACACAGACAAGGCACCTGGCACCGGGTCCTAAGGGAATTAAGTTCAGTTATCGATAAACCCCTTTATCTTATCTTTTGTGACTCCCTTTCAACTGACAACTGGCAGAGTTCCAGTAGATTGGTGTACAACCCACGTTTTCCCATTATTTAAGAAGGGCAAAAAATCAGTTCCGGGAAATTATAGACCTGTAAGCATAACATCAGTTGTATGCAAACTATTCGAGAGGTTACTAAGAGATACTATACAAGACTTCATATTAGAAAATAATCTTATTTCTCAGCATCAGAATGGGTTTACTAAAGACAGTTTCTGTTTGACTAACATGATTTTTATGAGGACATTGGGAATGCTGTAGATGTGATATACCTGGACTTTGCAAAAGCCTTTGACACTGTTCCCCACAAAAGTCTGGTGCAAAAGTTGAGGAAGCAAGGACTGGGGAAGAGTCTATGTGCATGGATAGGGAACTGGCTAATGGACAGAAAAAAAAAGAGTTGTGGTCAATGGATCATATTCAAAATGGGAGACTGTTAGCAATGGGGTCCCACAGGGGTCTGTACTGGGTCCAGTGCTCTTCAATTTATTTATTAATGACCTAGTAGATGCAGTAGTGAGCAATGTTGCTATTTTTGCAGATGATACAAAATTGTGCAGAATCATCAACTCTCAGGAAGATAGGGACATATTGCAACAGGATCTGGATAGAATGGCTATATGGGCACATAAATGGCAGATTAAATTAAATGTTGAAAAATGTAAAGTCATGCATTTTGGTTGTATCAATGGTCTAGCACCATACAAAATAAACGGGATTCATTGATTGGACTCCAGCTGGCAAACACCTCACTCCAATTAGCGCTTATATTTTTTTTTCATTGTTATAAACAATATTTTCATATTGCATTACATGGAAGAAATTATAAAATAAAGTTATACACAATATTATACAATTATAACGATTATACATATATTATCTTTTTCAGTGTTGTAAACAATATTTTCAGATTTTTTATTAAAAGAAAAAGCAATAAAATATTGTATTATATTATAATATTATTGTTATTGATGATATCATAAAATTTCAGCTACACCACGCGCCCTTTTTTCAGGCGCCTTTTTTATGTATATGTTATGGCCAGAACCCGAAGTCTGGCCACATTGGGTTCTGGCCGGTCAAAATGCGAAGTGGCTGTGCCCCTGTGGCCAATGTGTAAAATTAAGATTCCCGCCCGCATAAATGAATGAATTCCGCCCATATAAATGAATGACAGATAAAGTCGGCTCTGCCTCTTCCCCCGGCCCCTCTCCTATGCAGCTGTGGCAGCCGGGAACACGCGTGTCGCCCGGGGTCGTTCGTAACGGCAGGGAATCCTGCCGTTCGTTCCTCTGCAGAGCAGGTGCTGGCAGAAGCAATGTCTGCAGCCTTCCCGCTCTGCTTCCCTGCTGCTACGAACGACTCTGGGGGACACACTTGTCCCCGGCTCTCACTGCTGCATAGGAGAGGGGCAGGGGGAGGAGGCAGAGCCAAAGTGCCGGCTTCATCTGTCAGATTGCTGCTAGGGAATTCATTCACTTATGCCCCCGGGAATCTTAATTTCACACATTGGCCTCAGTGAGACGGCCACCTAAATCACTTATGCGGATGAAAATCTTCATTCCTTACATTGGCCACAGGGGAACAGCCACTTCACATTTTGACCGGCCAGAACCCGCATTTTGACCGGCCAGACTTCAAGGATATATATATATATATATATATATATATATATACACAGTAGCAGTAAAAAGTATGTGAATATATAACTGACATTTATTGCATTTTCAGAAAGTGATTCCAAAACCTTTAGAACTAATTATTGGAACTCAAATTGGCTTGGTAAGCTCAGTGACCTACATACACAGGTGAATCAAATTATGAGAAAGAGTATTTAAGGAGGTCAATTGTAAGTTTCCCTCCTCTTTTAATTTTCTCTGAAGAGTAGCAATATGGGGGGGTCAAAACAACTCTCAAATGACCTGAAGACAAAGATTGTTCACCATCATGGTTTAGGGGAAGGATTGTAACAATCGGTGTAACACAGAGAGGGTCTGATTACCGGTGATCTGCAGTATCACCGAGAATGCAGAATATCCCCGATTATTGATGATCTGCAGTATCACCGATAATCAGATATATCTTCTAACCTCTGGACACCTGAGAGATGAGAGTGTTTGGTGCAACAGTAATAATTTGAGGAAAGCACCCGTGGGATGGGTGCTAGACAGTAGGAGTTACTGTTATGGATCAGCTTCCTTCCACAGGCCTGATGCTCCCCCAGGGGCGGAGCCAGGCTGAGATAGTGGGAAGGACAGAACGTGAGTGACACCAAAGGAGAAGTGTCACTGACAGATCTGTGAACTATCTCCTAACAGGAGAGATAGTTCTCGAGGTCGGACAAGCCAGGTCGTTAACACACGGACAGATACAGTACAGAGACAGTAGACAAGTACAGAATCCAGAGACAAGCCGAGTATTGGCAACAGAGAATCAGAAAGGCAAAGGTACAAAATCAGAGATCAGGAGAATGGTCAGGAATGCAGAAAGTCATAACTGGTAATCAACAATGCCTAGACTTGAGTGTGAGCTCCAAGATTCTCACACTCCGGGAACTAAACTAGATAATACAAATAATACAGATGGTACAGAATTCCTAGACTAAGGTGTGAGTTCCGTGGCCGTCAACACCTTGGAAACTGGTCTAGATAACAATACAAATAATAACAGGATTCCTAGGCTAAGGTGTGAGCTCCGTAATCATCAACACCTACGAAACTGACTAATAAACACAGATACTGACAAGGTCTGAGTGCTACCACGTAGTGATCGCAACGCCAGACACCAGATGAATGACCAGCACCCAGTATATATACACTAGCGCTCACCAGTGCCTCCCCTAAGTGCTGGACCAATGGAAGTTACTGAAATTGTCAGCTGACCAGCTTGGTCAGCTGGCCCTCTTCTGACTGCCATAAAGGCCCTGCCTCTCTGCGCATGCGCGCATCCTCCTAAACCAGTGTGGGCTATCAGTCCCAGCCACACCAGTCATGTGTTGTAATGTTTCTGCTTAGTTGGAATGCGGAAACCGCCGCCCCGCTGTCAGTGCGTGCGGCGTTTTCTCCGCATTCCGCATTATTGAGAGGAGCAGGCCTATGCGAGCAACTTGCCGCGGAATCCGCCGTCCTGTTGTTCGAGCATGCGGCGGTTTCTCCGCGCTCCGACTGCGTGCCAGCTGCCATGTTGAACGCGGAGTCAGTCGCCTCACCTTGAGTATTGGCGGCTTTTCCACGTTTTCTCACAGTACTCCCCCCACCCCCCCTGAGGAGTGGACTCCGGACAACTCCTACCAGGTTTCTCAGGATATCGAGTGTGGAACTCCCTTCTCAATTTGTCCGCATGCATGCGACACTCAGGTACCCATGTTCTCTCTTCTATACCATACCCCTTCCAGTGAACCAGATATTGTAGTGAATTCTGCACTACTCGTGAATCTAAAATTTTCTCTACTTCATACTCAGGTTGGTCGTCTACCATCACAGGAGAAGGAGGATTGGTACCCACATGGACTGCTGGCTTAAGCAGGGATACATGAAAAGATCTTACACCACGCATGCTAGCAGGAAGATCGATGGCATAAGTAACATTGTTGATCTTCCTGGTCACAGAAAAAGGGCCCACAAACCTGGGACCTAACTTGGCCGAGGGTTGTTTCAGAGCCAAATGACGAGTGGAGACCCAGACCAGATCTCCTGGTCGGAATTTCCACTCTAAGCATCGTTTCTTGTCAGCTTGACCTTTCTGACTTTGAAAAGCCTTTTCCAATTGTTTTTCACGATCCCCCAAATGTTTTTGAACGACTTTTGCCAAGCCTCCAGAGCTGGAAACGGAGTGGAGGCTACTGGAAATGGGGAAAACTTGGGCAACTTTCCAGTTACCACCTGAAACTGAGAGAACCCAGAAGAGGCGCTTTTCAGATTATTGTGAGCAAATTCTGCATATGGCAAGAACTTAACCCAATCAGTTTGCGCTTCTGCAACATAACACCTCAAAAATTGTTCCAAAGACTGATTAACCCTCTCCGTCTGACCATTGGTCTGTGGGTGGTAGCCCGACGAGAATGACAGTTCCATGCTCATTTGATGGCAAAATGCCCTCCAAAATCTAGAGACAAATTGGACTCCCCGATCTGACACGATGTTTTCGGAATGCCATGAAGTCGGAAAACGTGAATGATGAAAAGATCGGCCAACTCCTGGGCCGAGGGGAGTCCCTTCAAGGGCACAAGATGGGCCATTTTACTGAAGCGGTCGACTACCACCCAAACGACCGACATGCCTTCAGACCTAGGAAGCTCACCTACAAAATCCATGGACAGATGGGTCCATGGTTCACTCGGGGTGGGCAAGGGCTGCAACGTCCCCACAGGTGCCAGACGGGAGGGTTTACTTTTAGCACATACTGCACACTCTCTGACATATTCCTTGCATTCTGTTGCCAAAGAAGGCCACCAAGCACATCTAGCAATCAAGTCTTGTGTTCTGGAGGCCCCTGGATGTCCCGCATTCTTGTGTGAGTGAAACATCTGTAACACCTGGAGACGAAAAGGCACTGGCACAAACATAACCCCTTCAGGCTTTCCCTCAGGGACATCCTGCTGGAAAGGACCTAAAGTCTCTGTCCAGTCGTTCCAAGTCTCTGTAGCTCCCAGTACTACCTTCTGTGGAACAATGGGTTCAGGTTCTGAGGGCTGTGCTGTCTCTGGCTCAAAACATCTGGACAAAGCATTTGCCTTAATGTTTTTACTACCAGGAGTGTACGTAATTACAAATCTAAATCTCGAGAAAAACAGTGACCACCGAGCCTGACGTGGACTCAATCTCTTAGCCCCCTCAATGTATTCCAAATTTTTGTGATCCGTGTAGACTGTAATCGTATGTTCAGCTCCTTCTAACCAATGACGCCATTCTTCAAAGGCCAACTTAATGGCTAGAAGCTCCCTGTTACCTATATCGTAGTTTTTCTCTGCTGGAGAGAACCTCCGAGAAAAATAGGCACACGGGTGCAATCTTCCCTGCAGCCCAGAGCGTTGAGACAGCACAGCCCCTACTCCAACCTCTGAGGCGTCAACCTCTACAATAAATGGATAGGAGGTGTCAACGTGTCTCAGAATGGGTGCAGAGCAAAACAGTTCTTTCAGAGTGGAGAAAGCGGCCAGAGCTTCGGGGGACCAATGGTTGGTATCTGCCCCTTTTTTAGTGAGACTGGTGAGGGGTGCTATGACTGTGGAGTACCCCTTTATGAACCTTCTATAGTAATTTGCAAACCCTAGAAATCTCTGAAGAGATTTGAGACCTACTGGTTGGGGCCATTCCAAGACAGCAGAGACTTTGGCGGGATCCATAGAAAGGCCTGAGGTGGAAATTATGTATCCCAGAAAAGCGACAGATGTCACCTCAAAAATGCATTTCTCCAATTTAGCATAAAGCCTGTTTTGTCTGAGCTTGTGTAACACGAATCTGACATGAGCCCTGTGCTCAGAGAGGTTGTCTGAGAAGATCAATATATCATCCAGGTATATTAGGACACATTTATCCAATACCTCCCTGAAAACCTCATTAATGAGTTCCTGGAAGACGGCCGGGGCGTTACACAACCCGAAGGGCATCACCAGGTACTCGTAATGCTCGTCGGGTGTGTTAAAGGCCGTCTTCCGTTCATCGCCCTCCCTGATCCGCACCAGGTTCTATGCACCTCGTAAATCCAATTTCGAAAAAATCTTAGCCTTGGTGATTTGAGTGAATAAATTGTCTATCAAAGGTAACGGATAGCGATTTTTAACTGTGATTTTATTCAGTCCCCGGTAATCAATGCATGGCCAAAGGCCTCCGTATTTTTTTCTTACAAAAAAAAACCCTGCTCCGGCAGGCGACCGGGAAGGACGAATGAAACCCTTAGCTAAGTTTTCACAGATATACTCTTGCATGGCCACCTTTTCTGGCCCAGACAAATTGTAGAGATGACCTCTAGGGGGCATACAACCTAATCGGAGATCAATCGGGCAATCGAAAGGGCGATGTGGAGGTAGTTTATCGGCAGCTTTGGGACAAAACACGTCCGAAAACTCCGCATATTGTTCTGGAACACCCTCCACATGAATCCTGGTCTGGCCTAAGGTCACCTTCACCAAACAATGACAAAAACAGTGGGCTGACCAGCTCGTTAGCTGACCGGTAGCCCAATTTATCTGAGGGGAGTGAAGGTGTAACCACGGCATGCCAAAGATGATTGTGGAGGGTGTCATGTGCAATACAAAAAACTGCAATTTCTCTCTATGCAGCACCCCTATAGTGACTTCCACCTCCGGTGTCTGAAACAGCGGACAGTTACGCTGTAGTGGAGAGTCCTCCACTGCTGTAACCTGTAGAGGTGGTTTTACCGGGGTGAACGGAATACCTAATTTCTTAGCAAATTAGTAATCTATAAAATTAGCCGCTGCGCCTGAGTCAATGAAGGCCTCAGCGACTTCCGATTTATCCTCCCATGCAATCCTACAAGGAAAGAGCAACCGCTTATCCTCTAGGGGTGAGAGTTGCACGCCTAGGGTATCACCCCCAACTACTCCTAGGCAATGGCGTTTCCCGACTTTTTAGGGCAATTTCGTACTCTATGTCCCCCCTCTGCACAATAAAGACACAAATGCTCAGAAATTCTGCGTCTCCGCTCCATTTGAGACAGTTTTGACCGACCAATCTGCATTGGCTCGGGGGGAGGAGAAACGGGCGGAGATGGTGTCACCGGGGGTGTAGCATAGGTCAACATTTTAACATTGTCTTTGCCCCTGGTCTGTCTTTGATACCGTAACCTACGATCAATTCTGATTGCCGATGAAATGGCCTCATCGACAGTCTTAGGTTCGGGCAGACTTAACATTAGATCTGAAACCTCATCTGATAATCCTGATAGGAAACAGTCTAAAAGGGCATAGGTGTCCCACCTGGCTGAAACTGACCACCTCCTAAATTCTGCCGCATACTCCTCGACCGGACCCTTGCCTTGACGCAGTAACTTGAGCTTCCGCTCAGAAGTCGAGGCAATGTCTGGATCGTCGTAAATGATTGCCATAGCCTTAAAAAATTCATCTACAGAGTTTAAAGCTACATCTCCAGTGGGCAGACTGTATGCCCAGGTCTGGGAATCGCCTGATAATAAAGTCTTAATAAACGTGACCTTTTGGGTCATGGTTCCTGTAGATCTAGGTCTTAACTCAAAATATGACAACACTCTACTCCTAAAATTTCGAAAGTCAGATCTGTGACCAGAACATTTTTCAGGTACAGGCATACGTATGTCTGTGCTAGGAGGGGATCGCACCTCATCCACTGCCGTCTGAAGGGTACGTAAAGAACCGGACAAAGCGTCAATCATAGCTTTGTGATTACCCAGCACTAGGTTGATAGAGTCCACCGAAGTGGTAAGTGCACCCAGACGGTCAGTGTGTGCGTCCATTTGCATTTTTGATCTGGTGTTCTGTAACGATCGGTGTAACACAGAGAGGGTCTGATTACCGGTGATCTGCAGTATCACCGAGAATGCAGAATATACCCGATTATTGATGATCTGCAGTATCACCGATAATCAGATATATCTTCTAACCTCTGGACACCTGAGAGATGAGAGTGTTTGGTGCAACAGTAATACTTTGAGGAAAGCACCCGTGGGATGGGTGCTAGACAGTAGGAGTTACTGTTATGGATCAGCTTCCTTCCACAGGCCTGATGCTCCCCCAGGGGCGGAGCCAGGCTGAGATAGTGGGAAGGACAGAACGTGAGTGACACCAAAGGAGAAGTGTCACTGACAGATCTGTGAACTATCTCCTAACAGGAGAGATAGTTCTCGAGGTCGGACAAGCCAGGTCGTTAACACACGGACAGATACAGTACAGAGACAGTAGGCAAGTACAGAATCCAGAGACAAGCCGAGTATTGGCAACAGAGAATCAGAAAGGCAAAGGTACAAAATGAGAGATCAGGAGAATGGTCAGGAATGCAGAAAGTCATAACAGGTAATCAACAATGCCTAGACTTGAGTGTGAGCTCCAAGATTCTCACACTCCGGGAACTAAACTAGATAATACAAATAATACAGATGGTACAGAATTCCTAGACTAAGGTGTGAGTTCTGTGGCCGTCAACACCTTGGAAATTGGTCTAGATAACAATACAGATAATAACAGGATTCCTAGGCTAAGGTGTGAGCTCCGTAAGTAATCATCAACACCTACGAAACTGACTAATAAACACAGATACTGACAAGGTCTGAGTGCTACCACGTAGTGATCGCAACGCCAGACACCAGATGAATGACCAGCACCCAGTATATATACACTAGCGCTCACCAGCGCCTCCCCTAAGTGCTGGACCAATGGAAGTTACTGAAATTGTCAGCTGACCAGCTTGGTCAGCTGACCCTCTTCTGACTGCCATAAAGGCCCTGCCTCTCTGCGCACGCGTCCTCCTAAACCAGTGTGGACTATCAGTCCCAGCCACACCAATCATGTGTTGTAATGTTTCTGCTGAGTTGGATGCGGAAACCGCCGCACCGCTGTCAGTGCGTGCGGCGTTTTCTCCGCATTCCGCATTACTGAGAGGAGCAGGCCTATGCGAGCAACTTGCCGCATTGGACGCGGAATCCGCCGTCCTGTTGTTAGAGCATGCGGCGGTTTCTCCGCGCTCCGACTGCGCGCCAGCTGCCATGTTGAACGCGGAGTCAGCCGCCTCACCTTGAGTATTGGTGGCTTTTCTGCGTTTTCTCACAAGGATACAGAAAGCTGTCTCAGAGATTTTAGCTGTCTGTTTCCACAGTTAGGAACATATTGAGGAAATGGAAGACCACAAGCTCAATTCAAGTTAGGGCTCAAAGTGGCAGACCAAAAAAAAAATCTCAGATAAACAGAAGCGATGAATGGTGAGAACAGTCAGAGTCAACCCACAGACCAGCACCAAAGACCTACAACATCATCTTGCTGCAGATGGAGTCAATGTGCATCGTTCAACCATTCGGCGCACTTTGCACAAGGAGATGCTCTATGCAGAGGAAGCCTTTTCTCCACCCACAGCACAAGCAGAGCTGCTTCAGGTATGCTAAAGCACATTTGGACAAGCCAGCCTAATTTTGGAATAAGGTGCTGTGGACTGCTGAAACTAAAATTGAGTTATTTGGGCATAACAAGGGGCATTATGCATGAAGGAAAAAACAACACAGCATTCCAAGAAAAACACCTGCTACCTACAGTAATGCTGTGGGGCTGTGTGGCCATTGCAGGGATTGGGAACCTTGTCAAAGTTGAGGGACGCCTGGATTCCACTCAGTATCAGCTGACTCTGGAGACCAATGTCCAGGAACCAGTGACAAAGCTGAAGCTGTGCCGGGGCTGGATCTTTCAACAAGACAACGACCCTAAACACTGCTCAAAATCCACTAAGGCATTCATGCAAAGGAACAAGTACAACATTCTGGAATGGACATCTTAGTCCCCAGGCCTGAATATAACTGAAAATCTGTGGTGTGAGTTAAAGAGAGCTGTCCATGCTTGTAAGCCATCAAACCTGAATAAACTAGAGATGTTTTGTAAAGAGGAATGGTCCAAAATACCTTCAACCAGAATCCAGACTCTCATTGGAACCTACAGGAAGCGTTTAGAGGCTGTCATCTCTGCAAAAGGAGGATCTACTAAATATTGATTTCATTTCTTTTTTGTGGTGCCCAAATTTTATGCACCTGCCTAATTTTGTTTGAACAATTATTACGCACTTTCTGTAAATTCAATAAACTTCATTTCACTTCTCAAATATCACTGTGTGTGTCTCCTATATGATATATTTAACTGACATTTTTTTATCGTAACAACCAACGATTTATACAGGAAAATCATGACGATTAACGTTTCCCAAACTTTCGCATCCCACTGTACCTTTTCCACCTACACTGTGAATGTTTATATAGTGTGTTCAATAAAAACATGGAAACATTTAATTATTTGTGTGATATTAGTTTAAGCAGACTGTAATTGTCTATTGCTGCGAATTTGTGCAGAAAGCCATAGAATTACAAAGGGTTCACATACTTTTATGGCTACTATATATATATATATATATATATATATATATATATATATATATTTCCAAAAAGTCAGGGAACACAGAACACTTTAGACTCATAGCTTTTACTCCCATTATCACAAAGGTCCTCAAGCATCTAGTCCTTGCCTTCATAAAGTGCTCCGCCAGCGACCTCCTTGATCCACACCGATTCACATACAGGGCCAACAGGTCTGTAGAGGTTGCCATTAACGTGAGCCTGGCATACGTCACAGAACACCTTGACAAACCCAAATCCTGTGTCAGGATCCTGTTCCTGAATTTTAGCTCTGCCTTCAACACCATCTGCCCAGATATCCTGCTCGACAATCTTAGGCAGCTTGGAGTTGACGCCGCTCTGTGCACATGGGTTAAAGACCTCCTCACTAACAGAACACAGTGAGACAAGCTTGGCAACTGCTCCTCCCAGGAGAGAACCCACCAATATAGGGGCTCCACAAGGGTACGTACTATACCCACTCCTGTTCTCCCTGTACACCAACAGAAGTACCTCATCTGCTGACTCTGTTAAGGTCATTAAATTTGCAGATGACACAACCATCATAGGCCTCATCGATAGCAATGGGGAGCACACTTACCATAATGAGATTGAGAGAATCTGCAGGTGGTATACGGATAATAAGCTTGTCCTTAATGCAGAATGCAGAGAAAACCATTGAGATGATTTTGGATTTCAGGAAACACCCCTTCACACTCTCCCCAGTCCTCATTGGCGAGACCAAAGTTTCCTTGGTATCTGACGTGCGGTTCCTCGGCACCAATGACTTAAGATGGGAACAGAACACCACCACAATTCAAAATAAAGCCCAGCAGAGGATATTCTTCCTGCGCCAACTGAATAAATTTGGTATGCCACAAGAGCTGCTGACCAGCTTTTAACTGCTACCATAGAATCTATCCTCTGTCATAGTTCGGTATGCCGGTATGCCGGTATAACTGCAAGAGACAGGTACAAGCTTCAAAGAGTAATTAGCATGGCAGAAAAGATCATTGCATCGGCCCAGGCATCCCTACACCTCCTCCACACTGCAAGAATAAAGTCAAGGGCCTCAAAAATGGCGCATGACCCCTGCCACCTGGACAGGCACTTCCTTGAACTCCTTCCATCGGGCCGACGCTACAGAACATTCCCCTCCTGAATCACCAGGCGCACGAGCACATTCTTTTCTCAAGCAGTACTCCAACTGAACTTCTCCTGCCACACCCGTCCACCTGCACCCGCAGCACTTCAGCCGCTAGACAGTAATAGCTTCCACGCTGCCCACTGTGAACTTTTACCAAACATTACGAGCTGCTCCACACCGTAGCCGTCAGAGGTGCACAATGAACGCACCCCTTCCCCATTGTATACGTCATATCTCCATGTTCTGTCAAATGTCGTGCAATACCTGTGAATGTAATGTCTGTCCTTGTAACACTGCCAATGCCATGTGAACCGCAACTAATTCCAGGTACGATGTACCTAGCAAATAAAGAGAATTCTGATTCTTAAATATACAGTGGAGGAAATAATTATTTGACCCCTCACTGATTTTGTAAGTTTGTCCAATGACAAAGAAATGAAAAGTCTCAGAACAGTATCATTTCAATGGTAGGTTTATTTTAACAGTGGCAGATAGCACATCAAAAGGAAAAATCGAAAAAATAACCTTAAATAAAAGATAGCAACTGATTTGCATTTCATTGAGTGAAATAAGTTTTTGAACCCTCTAACAATAAAATACTTAATACTTAGTGGAAAAACCCTTGTTTGCAAGCACAGAGGTCAAACGTTTCTTGTAATTGATGACCAAGTTTGCACACATTTTAGGAGGAATGTTGGTCCACTCCTCTTTGCAGATCATCTCTAAATCCCTAAGGTTTCGAGGCTGTCTCTGTGCAACTCTGAGCTTGAGCTCCCTCCATAGGTTTTCTATTGGATTAAGGTCCGGAGACTGACTAGGCCACTCCATGACCTTAATGTGCTTCTTCTTGAGCCACTCCTTTGTTGCCTTTGCTGTATGTTTTGGGTCATTGTCGTGCTGGAACACCCATCCACGACCCATTTTCAGTTTCCTGGCAGAGGGAAGGAGGTTGACGTTCAGGATTTCACAATACATGGCTCCGTCCATTTTCCCGTTAATGCGATTAAGTTGTCCTGTGCCCTTAGCAGAAAAACATCCCCAAAGCAAAATGTTTCCACCCCCATGCTTGACGGTGGGGACGGTGTTTTGGGGGTCATAGGCAGCATTTTTCTACCTCCAAACACAGCGAGTTGAGTTAATGCCAAAGAGCTCTATTTTGGTCTCATCAGACCACAGCACCTTCTCCCAGTCACTCACAGAATCATTCAGGTGTTCATTGGCAAACTTCAGACGGGCCTGCACATGTGCCTTCTTGAGCGGGGGGACCTTGCGAGCCCTGCAGGATTTTAATCCATTGCGGTGTAATGTGTTTCCAATGGTTTTCTTGGTGACTGTGGTCCCTGCTAATTTGAGGTCATTCACTAACTCCTCCCGTGTAGTTCTAGGATGCTTTTTCACCTTTCTCAGAACCATTGACACCCCACGAGGTGAGATCTTGCGTGGAGCCCCAGAGCGAGGTCGATTGATGGTCATTTTGTGCTCCTTCCATTTTTGAACAATCGCACCAACAGTTGTCACCTTCTCTCCCAGCTTCTTGCTAATGGTTTTGTAGCCCATTCCAGCCTTGTGCAGGTCTACAATTCTGTCTCTGACATCCTTGGACAGCTCTTTGGTCTTTCCCATGTTGGAGAGTTTGGAGTCTGCTTGATTGATTGATTCTGTGGACAGGTGTCTTTTATACAGGTGACTAGTTAAGACAGGTGTCCTTAATGAGGGTAGCTAATTGAGTAGAAGTGTCTAACCACTCTGTGGGAGCCAGAACTCTTAATGGTTGGTAGGGGTTCAAAAACTTATTTCACTCAATGAAATGCAAATCAGTTGCTATCTTTTATTTAAGGTTATTTTTTCGATTTTCCTTTTGATGTGCTATCTGCCACTGTTAAAATAAACCTACCATTGAAATGATACTGTTCTGAGACTTTTCATTTCTTTGTCATTGGACAAACTTACAAAATCAGTAAGGGGTCAAATAATTATTTCCTCCACTGTATCTATATCTATCTATCTATCTATCTATCTATCTATCTATCTATCTATCTATCTATCTATCTATCTATCTATATATATATACAGTATATATCCCTGCAATTTATTAATAACAGTACTTAAACATTCACATTTGTTTTGTAATAATGATTTTCTTATTAAATTATCAATCTATTTAACCTCCTGAGCGGTATGGACGAGCTCAGCTCGTCCATCACCGCCGGAGGCTGCCGCTCAGGCCCTGCTGGGCCGATTTTCTTCAAATAAAGTGCAGCACACGCAGCCGGCACTTTGCCAGCCGCGTGTGCTGCCTGATCGCCGCCGCTCTGCGGCGATTCGCTGCGAGCAGCGGCGAAAGAGGGCCCCCCTAGCCGCCTGAGCCCTGCGCAGCCGGAACAAAAAGTTCCGGCCAGCGCTAAGGGCTGGATCGGAGGCGGCTGACGTCAGGACGTCGGCTGACGTCCATGACGTCACTCCGCTCGTCGCCATGGCGACGATCTAAGCAAAACAAGGAAGGCCGCTCATTGCGGCCTTCCTTGTTTATTATGGGCGCCGGAGGCGATCGGAAGAACGCCTCCGGAGCGCCCTCTAGTGGGCTTTCATGCAGCCAACTTTCAGTTGGCTGCATGAAATAGTTTTTTTTTAATTAAAAAAAAACCCTCCCGCAGCCTCCCTGGCGATCTCAATAGAACGCCGGGGAGGTTAAAAAAAAATATTTTGTGAAATATAATATGATATGATAGTTTAAATAAAATAATTGCTTAAAGATGTCATATTATTAATAAGCTATTTTACAGCCCATACATTTGAATTTGAAGCTTGTGAACAGTGTTAAATTCTAAAACTGTAATGATGCGGCTTAGCTCACATGCGCAAGCATCTGCATGCAGGGCAGTTTCTAGGCTAAAATGCACCCAGGGCGTGGGTGTAAAAATTGCAGTATAGGTTAGATAGGTAGCTGCCCCCAGAATAGGTTAAATTAGGTAGCTGCCCCCCAGTATAGGTTAGATAGGTAGTTGCCCCCAAGTATAGGTTAGATTAGGTAGGTGCCCCCCAGTATAGATTAGATTAGTTAGCTGCCCCCCATATAGGTTAGATTAGGTAGCTGCCCCCCAGTATAGGTTAGATTAGGTAGCTGCCCCCCTGTATAGGTTAGAATAGGTAGCTGCCCCCCAGTATAGGTTAGATAGGTAGCTGCCCCCTGTATAGGTTAGATTAGGTAACTGCCCCCCAGTATAGGTTAGATAAGGTAGCTGCCCCCCAGTATAGGTTAGATAAGGTAGCTGCCCCCCAGTATAGGTTAGGTAGGTGGTTAGATAGGTAGGTAGGCCCCCCCCATAATGGAGGGGGGAGCCGCAGCAGCGGCGAGGGCAGCCTGACCTCTCCCTTCCTCCCTCTCCCCGGGCTGTCCTTCGTGCTCCCCCCTCAGATGCAGAGTGATTGCAGCAGGGAAGCGCTGTAAATAGTAACTCACCTCCCTGGTTCCAATCGCCGATCACTCACTTGCCGCCGGTCTCCTGCTCTGCATAGGCGCGTATGCACACGCTGCTTCCTGCTAAACAGGAAGCAGCGTGTGTATACCCAGGTATGCAGAGAGGAGACCAGCGGCTAGTGAGTGATCAGCGATTGGAACCAAGGAGGTGAGTAGCTATTTACAGCGCTTCCCTGCGCACTCACTCTGCATCGGAGGCCCGGGGAGAGGAAGGGAGGTAGAGGTCGGGCTGCCCTCTCCACGGCTGCGGTTCCCCCCTCCATTACAGCGCACCCCTCCCAATAGCGTTCAGGGCGGCCGCACGGCTGCACGGCCCCTAGAAATGGGCCTGTCTGCATGCTTGTAGCTTCTGAAATTAGCTCTCCATTTAATCACACAGGGCACTTTTAAACCGTTTTAAATAAATGGGACAATAAAGTAGGGTGATGTGATCCATGACAATGCACATACGCTATTGTAGAACTGAGAATGACTGTGCTTGTGCTTCACTTTATTTCAATGAAAAGGGAGACAAGACTGAGCTGCAGTGCTGGCAACAAAGAATGCATCTCTCACCAATTGGGAAGGACATCGGGGGAAGGAGTTAGGCAATCTGTGCTCACTGGGAATAACTGGCTGGTACACGCTCCAGCTCCTCACTGAGTAACTCATTTCGGTCCAACGGACACAGCATGGATGATCTTCGTGTCACTGCCCTGAGGGGTGGCTTCAAAACGTCAAATTATCGATTAATAGCAGAAACAAAATTTATAAATTGGTTCAAAGCTGTGCAGAACGGTTTGAATAAGGACAACAACTTTCTATATTGGTATGAGATTGATGATATTTGAACTTTCTCAGCCATTATAGCTGAACTTGTGAACTAAGAATTTACGATACCTCTGTGTCAGTCCAACTCCCAGATCTGTGAGTAGGTGTTAAACAAGGATCCTTATCTTAGCTTACAACCTCTAACCCCAGGTCGATGGTCTGTGTGAATTAAGGCATCTTAATGACATGTATTTATGCTTGAAAAAAATATCTGTTTTCCCTTTTGATGTTGCATGTATATAAGCTGTCTGTACCACCAGTTTGCAAACTAACAGGATAGAAGCCAGACGAAGGCTGCAAGGCCGAAAGCTTGCTTATTTTTATTAATTTTTAGTTAGCCAATAAATGGTATCATCCTGGTTTAAAACTTCTTGCTTTAACTCATGTAGGTGAGATTGAGTGAAGAATTTGGAGAGCAACCAGTGACCTGGTCTGTCCAATAAAGTTGTACTGTTGCCTCAAAGAGAAAGAGAGTCATGCCAGGTATTTTCAATATATTTCTTTACAAAAGTAGACATGAAAATATACATAAATGTGTGCATTGCAAATTAATGAAAATGTACTGCCATTAAGAAAATGGGAACTTGGACAAATTATGCAGCAGTGAATCAAAAAAATAGAAATTCATTCACAGTATCCACTCATCAGTCAACCTTTTTATACAGCTATTACCACATGTAGACCACATACAACTAGTGCCAACAAACCAGACTGTTTATGGACCATGAACAGAAACTGGAAAACCCAGAGGAAAGGCACACAAACAACTGGAGAATGCACTGACTTCCAGCATATGCCACCCAGTTGTAAGTGAAAAAAACCTTGGTAACTCATACTCATAAATGCAATTGAAATATACATTTTTGCAGGATCATGTGTACAATCAAATCCATTACTAGGCAAGCAGTGGGGATGACTTAAATGCATAGTAACCAGTGTAAAATTTCCCTGGCTTGGCTAATCCTAACCACCCCTCTGGTGGTGCCTAACCCTAAGATCCCCCCTGGGGGTGCCTAACCCTAACCACCCCCCTGGTGGTGCCTAACCCTAACCACCCCCCTTACTGATCGCTTTATTATGTGGATAATAATGTTTTACAAATAGTGACTGTAAAAAATATATTGCAATTTACGTTACGTACTGATCGCTTTATTTTGTGAATAATAATGTTTTACAAACAGTAAGGGATAACATTTTTAATAATGTTTTAAATACGATAAATACGTTACGTACTGATCACTTTATTTTGTGAGTAACAGTAAGGGATAAAATTTTCAAATAATGTTTTAGTTAAATACGATAAATATGTTTAGTATTTTTATAAACGTTATTGGTCACGGGCGCATTTTCTAAACTTAAATCATCACAAGCACAGTTATAAAACATTAAAAATCTCCGGGCGCCGTTTGTAACACGTTAATAAACTCTGGCGCCCTTTTTTCCTGTTCGGTGCCTATTAAACGATATTTATAATGGTAGTGAATGGTGGCGCCCTTTTTGTCCGCTAGCTGCCGGCGCCCTTTTTTCCTGTTACCACACGGCTGTGCTATGCAGTTACCAAGCGATGTGACGCGCGTGAAGGTCTTCACGCGTAAAGGCTTATGCCCACGTGCTAATGAAGCTTTGCGCATGATAACGTGCGCATCATCGCGTGCAAACCTTCGATTAGCACGCAGGCGTAAGCCTTTACGTGCGCAGACCTTCGGGCGCATCACACCACATGGTAACTGCATAGCACGATTGTGCTGTTAGTTATCATGCTTTTGTGAGTCAAGCCCATAGAGTACATAGTTCTGTCACTAAAGCTGAATACTCAACTGAGGACGCAGGAAGATGGATCCCAGTGACGTCTCCTGACAACCAGCATTCCTTGATCCATCACCCTGAGGGCGGTCCATGCAACAGCATACGACTTGTGCAAACGGGAAGTCAAGCCATCGCATTACTTTGCATGGAATCATCAGGTCTGATCAGCCATGACAGTTGTTATCACAGCACATCGCAATTATTGTTCACACAATTGCATGCCTGTACCCATGTGGCAAGATTGCGGAAACCATCACTCATCATTCAAAACATCGCCACCTAGTGGGTATGGGCCTTTAATGTCCCCAGAAATGCTCACAATCTTATTCCTACCACTATAATCACAGTCCAATGAGGCACATTTATCAAACCAAGTTCATGAAAATCCAGAGTACAACTGGTGCATAAATGGCATGGATGTCAAAATTAAAGATTCTAATCGGTCTCTTTGAGCAACTGACCTGTTTTTGATAAATCTGCCCAAATATCTCTACAATGTTCTAATGGAAATTTTTGGGAACAAAAAAAATGATCAGTATGATTTTGGGATGTGGGAGGAGACAAGAAGAAACCCATGCAACTACTGGAAGAACATAAAAATTCTATGCATATAGTGTAATGGCCAAATTGCTCCCTAGGGCTGAAAGATATGAGTGTTAACCAGTATGACAAAATGTCACACCAATCACATCTTTAACTAATGCATACTGAAATATTAATTCATGGCTTTCACTTTCTTTTCTCGTGTTTCTACATGAAGGGAATGTATTCTACATAACAAAACAAAGCATGTCCTCTAAAACCTTTCAGGCCTGGGCCCACATTTATGTATATATAAAGTAAACCTTAAGTGAAAATAAACTGATCAGATAAACAATTGTATCTATCCTTCTACTCCTAAAATGACTTTTAGATATCCCACAGTTTTATGTTAAAAAAAAGTTGATTTATTGTTTTTTCTCAGCTCAATGGCACAGACTGTACTGTGTCTCGGAGACCAAAAATATGTGAACTATTGACCTTTTTATATATCCACAGCTTTTAGAAGTCAATTTTTCTTCGAGGAAGGTGTTTTATGGCTATGATTCCTTTTCAGTGAGGGGACATTATAGTCTGACTGGGTCCCAACTAGAGATAAACTGTTAGTTGTGTAGGTAAATATTAACTTTTTCAGGAAGAGAAAGAAGAAAAGGAACACATCATAGGTATTTGTATGCTTGTCACTGTACAGCTACATGTCTACATGTCACATGCCGCATAAGGTTCACTTTAACCTCCCTGGCGGTACAATAAATCCACCAGGGGGCAGCGCAGCACTTTTACATTTTTTTTTTAAAGCATGTAGCTAGCCTAGCGCTAGCTACATGCTTCCCCCCTCCCTTCGCTATCCCTTCCACCCCTCCGATCGCCGCCGGTGCTTTTACCCTGCAGGGAATCCCGTTCTGAATGGGATTCCTTGTATGGGCTTCCCTGTCGCCATGGCGACGATCGCGATGACGTCACTGACGTCATCGACGTCATGACGTCAGCGGGCATTCCGATCCACCCCTCAGCGCTGCCTAGCACTGAGTGGACAGACATCGAAAAGGGTCTGGGGGGGGCGGCGCGGATAGCGGCGAATCGGCGGGTAGCGGTGGGGTTACCACTAAGGAGGTTAAATGGAATAAGCTGGAGCCAGCACTGAAGACATTTTAGTCGTGACCTGTCTGTTCTCCTGCAAGCTAAATTAAGCTAGAATTGGCCACTACATGAACTTGGTGCTTGATGACAGTGATGCAAAATGTAAGCATGATGGGTTGCTGCCATTCCCTGAGGTTTAACTTGTGTTCTAAGTGGTAAAGGACATAACTTTCCATTTTTTAATGTTTCAAAAAGAAGGTGATGTCATTCATAGCTGTTTGGTGGAAAAGTTTCATTACCAAGGGTTTACCACCTATTATTTTAGGAGCATCCTGCCCTTCTGGACAACTGTGGAGCAGATTAAGTCAACTAAAAGCAACACACATAGCAAGCAGCACACAGCCGGCTTAACATTATAATTTTCTGAGCAGTGAAAGGAGAACCCAGCTCCATCCCTCACCCCTCTGCAGCTTCCAAGTCACCAGCAAAGTCTGTTTCCCATCATCCCTCCTGCATTAGTTATATTAGTAAAACATTTTATGTTTATTTCCATCAATAATATGAACCATGCATTCTTTAACCGAGCATTTAAGATAAAAGGGAATTTATAATTCTGGCAAATTGTTTGGAATTGTGATTTAATAGCATCTGGTTTTGATATTTTGCAGGGGGAAAAATTGGCTTTTCCTTCAGTGTATTTTATTTATATTGAAAGAAAATGGACTCTGGAACATGTACTCAGCTCCGTTTTTTCTGTTATCAGTTTAATGCGTAATCCACAATGGGTAAGCCACAGCACTCTCCTGGGATAATTGTGCGACTCAATGGATGACCTAATCTAGGAGAGAGTGAGCAAACATGGCTGATCTTCAGGAAACTCACATTGACCACAGCAGTCATAGAGGATGGCAGAAACGCCCTGGTGGGTGGCCATTTTATTCCAAGACCACAGACAAGTAATAGAGAAAAACCAAAATCAAACATATTCTGACATGGTAATGTCATTACAATGTTGTTTGATCCATTAAAAATATCTTTACACCCTCCGCTCTGCCAACAAGATGAAGCTGGTTATTCCCAGGATACACTTAACATTTGGTGCTCGGGCCTTTTCCTATGCAGCCCCTACTCTATGGAACTCACTTCCACAATCAGTACGAGAGGCTCCTTCTCTGGACAGCTTTAAAAAAAGGCTAAAAACTCACCTCTTTTCCCTAGCCTTTGAGACTGCATAATGCAGGGTCACAGCGCTTTGAGTCTCCAGTAGTGTTGGGCGAACACCTGGATGTTCGGGTTCGCGAACGTTCGCCGAACATGGCCGCGATGTTCGGGTGTTCGCGCCGAACTCCGAACATAATGGAAGTCAATGGGGACCCGAACTTTCGTGTTTTTTAAAGCCTCCTTACATGCTACATACCCCAAATTTACAGGGTATGTGCACCTTGGGAGTGGGTACAAGAGGAAAAAAATGTAGCAAAAAGAGCTTATAGTTTTTGAGAAAATCGATTTTAAAGTTTCAAAGGGAAAACTGTCTTTTAAATGCGGGAAATGTCTGTTTTCTTTGCACAGGTAACATGCTTTTTGTCGGCATGCAGTCATAAATGTAATACAGATGAGAGGTTCCAGGAAAAGGGACCGGTAACGCTAACCCAGCAGCAGCACACGTGATGGAACAGGAGGAGGCGCAGGAGGAGAAGGCCACACTTTGAGACACAACAACACAGGCCTTGCATGCGGACAAGAAGCGTGCGGATAGCAATTTGCTCTTTGTCGGCATGCAGTCATAAATGTAATACAGATGAGAGGTTCCAGGAAAAGGGACCGGTAACGCTAACCCAGCAGCAGCACACGTGATGGAACAGGAGGAGGCGCAGGAGGAGAAGGCCACGCTTTGAGACACAACAACCCAGGCCTTGCATGCGGACAAGAAGCGTGCGGATAGCAATTTGCTTTTTGTCGGCATGCAGTCATAAATGTAATACAGATGAGAGGTTCCAGGAAAAGGGACCGGTAACGCTAACCCAGCAGCAGCACACGTGATGGAACAGGAGGAGGCGCAGGAGGAGAAGGCCACGCTTTGAGACACAACAACCCAGGCCTTGCATGCGGACAAGAAGCGTGCGGATAGCAATTTGCTTTTTGTCGGCATGCAGTCATAAATGTAACACAGATGAGAGGTTCCAGGAAAAGGGACCGGTAACGCTAACCCAGCAGCACACGTGATGGAACAGGAGGAGGTGCAGGAGGAGAAGGCCACGCTTTGAGACACAACAACCCAGGCCTTGCATGCGGACAAGAAGCGTGCGGATAGCAATTTACTTTTTGTCGGCATGCAGTCATTAATTTAATACAGATGAGAGGTTCAATAAACAGGGACCGGAAGCGCTAACCCATCACAGATGTTCATTGTTCATGTTACTTGGTTGGGGTCCGGGAGTGTTGTGTAGTCGTTTCCAATCCAGGATTGATTCATTTTAATTTGAGTCAGACAGTCTGCATTTTCTGTGGAGAGGCGGATACGCCGATCTGTGACGATGCCTCTGGCAGCACAGAAACAGCGTTCCGACATAACGCTGGCTGCCGGGCAAGCCAACACCTCTATTGCGTACATTGCCAGTTCGTGCCAGGTGTCTAGCTTCAATACCCAATAGTTGAAGGGTGCAGATGGATTGTTCAACACAGCTACGCCATCTGACATGTAGTCCTTGACCATCTTCTCCAGGCGATCGGTGTTGGAGGTGGATCTGCACGCTTGCTGTTCTGTGGGCTGCTGCATGGGTGTCAGAAAATTTTCCCACTCCAAGGACACTGCCGATACCATTCCCTTTTGGGCACTAGCTGCGGCTTGTGTTGTTTGCTGCCCTCCTGGTCGTCCTGGGTTTGCGGAAGTCAGTCTGTCGGCGTACAACTGGCGGATGAGCGGTGTACTACTATTCCCAGCAGCGACACAGAGCACAATGCTATACAGTGGTGGGTGAGCGGTGTACTACTATTCTTAGCAGCGACACAGAGTGGCAGTAAACACAATGCTATACAGTGGTGGCTGAGCGGTGTACTACTGTTCCCAGCAGCGACACAGAGCACAATGCTATACAGTGGTGGGTGAGCAGTTTACTACTGTTCCCAGCAGAGACACAGAGTGGCAGTAAACACAATGCTATATAGTGTGGCTGAGCGGTGTACTACTGTTCCCAGCAGCGACACAGAGCACAATGCTATACAGTGGTGGGTGAGCGGTGTACTACTGTTCCCAGCAGAGACACAGAGTGGCAGTAAACACAATGCTATACAGTGGAGGCTGAGCGGTGTACTACTATTCCCAGCAGCGACACAGAGCACAATGCTATACAGGGTGAGCGGTGTACTACTGTTCCCAGCAGAGACACAGAGTGGCAGTAAACACAATGCTATATAGTGTGCGTGAGCGGCGTACTACTGTTCCCAACAGCGACACAATGACTGGGGGACCCTGGCTAGCCTGGCTGGAGAGTGAACTACCCTGCCTGCCTACCCAAAGCTAAACCCACAGACCATTGGCGGAGAAATGACGTGGATCGGGTATTTATTTACCCGAACCACGTGACCCGTTCGGCCAATCAGAGCGCGTTCGGGTCCGAACCACGTGACCCGTTCGGCCAATCACAGCGCTAGCCGAACGTTCGGCCATGCGCTCTTAGTTCGGCCATATGGCCGAACAGTTTGGCCGAACACCATTAGGTGTTCGGCCGAACTCGAACATCACCCGAACAGGGTGATGTTCTGCAGAACCCGAACAGTGGCGAACACTGTTCGCCCAACACTAGTCTCCAGTGAGAAAAGCGGTATATAGATATTATTGTTATTGTTATCCACTTAACCCCCCACAGTACGGATTTCTCCGTCCCTTTTTTCCCCCCCTAAAAAAACAGGGACGGAGAAATCCGTACCTTCCATGCTACCGCCGCTGTCCGCACTCCCTCCGCTCGTGCGCACGCTCCCGCCGCCCGCTCACCCGGAGATCAATGAACGGGAAAATCCATTCCCGTTCGTTGATCTAAGCCCCCGCAATGATCCGCTGCTTCTATTAGAAACAGCGCGATCATTGTGATCTTCTCAGCCTCGTACTGCTTCCTGTAAGTGTCCTTCCGGACGCTCACAGGTCGCATGTAAACAAACACACTGTGGCCATCTTGTGGCCAAATAGTGAAACTACACCCTAAAGCATTTTACATATACAAACACATTACATTTCCACAATAAATTAACTCATTACCTCCCACACTCCCCAATTTATTTTTTTTGTAATTAAAAAAAAAATACAATAAAAAAAACATAAATAGTTACCTTAGGGACTGAACTTTTAAAATATTTATGTCAAGAGGGTATAACACTGTTACTTTATAAACTGCGGGCTTGTAATTAGGGATGGATGCAAAACTGAAAAAAATGCACCTTTATTTCCAAATAAAATATTGTCGCCAAACATTGTGATAGGGACATAATTTAAATGGTTTTATAACTGGAACAAATGGGCAAATACATTTCATGGGTTTTAATTACAGTAGTATGCATTATTTAAAAACTATAATGGCCGAAAACTGAAAAATAATTTTTTCCCACATTTTTTCCTATTTTCCCATTAAAACACATTTAGAATAAAATAATTCTTGGCATAATGTCCCACCTAAAGAAAGCCTAATTGGTGGCGAAAAAAACAAGATATAGTTCATTTCATTGCGATAAGTAATAATAAAGTTATAGACGAATGAATGGAAGGAGCGCTGAAAGGTGAAAATTGCTCTGGTGTTCAAGGGGTAAAACCCCTCAGTGGTGAAGTGGTTATTATCGCCTCAGCATTGCCTTGTCCCTGGATCTTGTCCATTAGCACCTCTGTAGTCTGTAACCCTATAATCATGGCACCCTGCACAGAAATTCCTTAGCCCAACCATAACTTAAGGCCTAAGTTCTCAACATGGGCTACGCTACGCCAGAAGGTACTTGTATTATTCTCATGAAGTACTTGCCCAGGCAATCCATTAAAGTGAGTTTTAGGATTCAAAAAACTGTTAATCTATAAATAAACTTTATTTAGTATTTTTGCATAAATGAAAAGATAAAGGAATGTTTGGAAAACATTTATAATTAATTATGAATAGTGTCCTTACAAACACATACCTTGTTTCCCCAAAAATAAGTCCTACCCTGAAAATAAGCCCTAGCAGAAGTGAAAGACGAGGAAGAGGCGGCCAGCATGTGGGGACACAGTGGTGCAGTGCCGACCGGGCACCGGTCCTGTCATCCCAGCACACAGCAAAGTTATCGGCTGTGTGCAGGGATGACAGGGCAGGTACCTGATTAGTACAGTAACATACCTTCAAATACAGAAACAGCATAGTACAAAGGAACAATAAATGTTCTGGTGAGAGATACTTCCTGATAGACATATAAGACATCCCCTGAAAATAAGCCCTAGCACATCTTTTGAAACACAAATTAATATAAGACACTGTCTTATCTTTTAGTGGAAAATTGATTTCACCCTTAAAGTGTACCAGAGACGAAGCACCCTCATGTATTTTACCATATATATCAGTGGGAACATTAGAGAAAACACCTACCCTGCTCTGTGTTTCATCCATCATCATTCACTGCTCAGCCTGCTTGTTATCAGCCCTGATAAAATCCCGGACTGAACATTCAGTCTGGCTTTGCTCAGGAATCATTATAGCTGAGTCTATCTTCTCTAATGTCTTTTCAAGTCCAAGCCCTTCTGGTTCTGCTTTCCTGTTTTGTTTACTGCAGCATCACAGAGAGCTGTGATGAGATGGGAGGAGCTGCTGCTGAAGAGGAAGGAGGTTTTTTTTTATCTATATTTGTTAGTCATAAGAGGTTTTTAGAAATGATGATTTCATTTAGCAAACAGCCCACTAAATAATATGCTTTTCTGATTAACTGTGTTTTGCATGGAGTTTTAGTAAAAAAAAAAAACACAAAAAAACGGCACACCAGAGTGGCGAAAATACCAGGTATAGTATTTATTTCGTAAAATCTATTGGGGGATATGTTTATTTTGGGCCAAAGCGTTCATCTCTGGTTTCCTTTACTAAGGGGTACTTGGCAAACTCTGTCTTTAATATATAATAGGATGCCATTTGGACATTGAGATGGGCTCTGTGGAAAAAGGATGGAGCTTCAATGAATTGTAGCTTGGACATTCTGTGTTTATGAACTGTGATTATGATGTGCTTGCAGGCACTCTTCATTCAGTACATAGCAAGGAAATAAACAGCGCTACTTAAAAACAGGCAAGTGCCTACCTGCAAAAGAGTGCAAGCCCCACTTGTGGGATATAATACACACCGAGCATACACATGACCTGTCTACCACTGGAGGAGGATGTTAGTTTCCTGTAACAGCTTGCATGCAACCTATTAAGTTCTCGTCCCTCCCACTGTGAAGAAGTCGATCCTCCATGGGAGGGGCCTAACACTAACTAAATCCTAACCTATGTATATGCATAGCCTGGGTGTGGCTAATCAAATAAAATCAAAAGGTGCGTTTGTAGTTTCTGGGGGGGCTCAGCGCACCTCTGATTGGAGGCCATTTGGAGGCGGCCTGGTGTTGCGCTGATCCACCTTTTGCGCACTCTTCATTCAGTGTGGACATGTAAAATGCTGTTTAAAAGAATGTAAGTGCTAGATCACATAATCCACCAGAGGAACCAATGGTTAATTCCTTGATCACACAGTAAGCGATTGTTAACCTAATACATATTCCATTTTGAATGTCCCTACATCCTGAATGAATACGAAGATGAAACTGTTGGATTAGTAGGACTTTAAAGGGGACTTTATCATTTTTAAATAATAAAAATTTTAATAATTTTGACATGAATGTCAAACAAGAAAAACTGATGCTTTTGAACTTGGTGTGCAAGGATGAGCTCCGGATAAAATTCAGATGAAATCTGAATGAGTTTCAATCCTCTAATTAGTGCACCTGAGCGGGTGTGTGAGGGGTGTTAAACTTACCCAGCAACCTTCTTCTTTAACCCGTCCCACGCTGCGTTCCAAGCCGCGTCACGTGACTACAAACACTTCATCCTTCCAGGTTGAAGGAGAAATCGTAGTAGTCACATGACGCAGCTCGGAAAGCAGCATGGGATGCGCCGTGGACGCCGCTGCTTATATGTCCAGGTGACTGAGCTGTCAGTGAATGGGCTACTGGATGGAGTCTGAGGAATCCTTCTCAGGCCAAAAGCAACGTTAGGGTGGATTTCTGAGATTATAGGAAAGAGGTTGTGTGTATGGTAGCCGGAGATTTAATTGGATCAGGAGATCTGAAGTTGTTGCCAGGAAGGGTGACAGAAATGATGAGCACAATTTGCTACAACTAGAGGGTCTGAAATATCCGAGGCTCTGCCAAAAACTACATGAAGTGAGCCTGGGATTGTAAGCATGCATCTTTATGTTTGTTGTATGGCAGACTGCTGAGCTGCAGAAAAGTGTTTTTTTTGTATGGCTATTATTTTGCTGAATAGAGCAAGGATCCTAATTTATTTTAACCTTTTTGGAACTGGCAGCAATACTGGAAAATGCCTGCTCCATTTATGAGCTAGTCCCTCACACAATTTTAAGCCAATATGTCAATGACCACTGCCAGTGACCGCTGGTGGGGCCCTATTGGAAAACCAGGTCTGATTTCTAACATGACAAGGAGTGGAGCACTACTGTCGTGTATTACCGTCTTATTCACAATGGCAATAATGCATAAAGTATTGCATGTACAAGAAGATATTAAAATAGGGCTTATTTCAATTACAGGCAGCCTTCACATTCGACATCCACTGCAGCCATTGGGGATAAGCGATCCAAAAACCGTGGAGCTTCTCTGCTAGCCCACTGTGTGCTAAAGGTCTGATGCTGTTTTTCAATGCAACAGAGTCTTCTACAGGTCATGTGACCAGCCACGGAACTATGTCTGTTTTAATGGAGCCCACTCATGAATATTCATGTGAGAGCCTCTCTATCAAAAACGAAATGTTCACTTCAAGTTGTGTCACAATGACAATAATGCATAAAGTATTGCGCGTGGAAGAAGATCTGATTTCTAACATGACAAGGAGTGGAGCACTACTGTGGTGTATTACCCTCTTATTCACAATGGCAATAATGCATAAAGTATTGCATATACAAGAAGAAATTAAAATAGAGTTTATTTCAATCAGAGGCAACCTTCCCACTCAACATCATCACGGCCAACGGGGATAAGCGATCCAAAAATGGTGACGCTTCTCTGCTAGTCCACTCCATGTGCTATCGGACTGACAACATGTTTAAACGTGTTTCAATGCAACAGATTCTTCCTTAGGTCATGTGACCTGCCACGGAACTACGTCTGTTTTAATGGAGCCGGCTCATGAATTTTCATGTGAGAGCCTCTCTATCAATAACTAAATGTTCACTTTCAAGACACGTACACATGTAACATGAAGGCCCGTATATAAACTCAATCAATGTCACCTGACTTGGATCAATACTCATCATTGTAGGGCTGAAGCTGGAACAATACTCTTGGCCTCCGCTTGGCCTAAGTGATCTAGCAGGATGGTTGAGAGGGAGGGGTCGGTGGCTGCCATACACTCATTGGATTTACAGCAGAGGCGGCTAAGTTTTATCTAGTGTGTATATGTAGCTTTAGTGTCATCCGTCAAGATCAAGCTCCATCCCATGGGAAACACTGCAGGGATCAAGCATTGTACATGACGCTGTTCTATACCAGAATGATTCATACTATTGCTATGTAGAGGGGATGAGGGGTGATAGTAAAACACACAACATAGTGGCTTGTGGAAGAAGGGGAGGAATAATGGGCTCAGCCGAAATAATCTGACCCTCCAGACATGTAAGCAATACACCAGGGCGAACGGCTGTACACACTATTACATTCTCAGTAGAGACAGTCCAAATGTCAAGCGTAAGTATAATGGTTAAAGCTAAGCAGTGGTGCTCGGATACCCCTTTTTATTATTCGAGTTTGGTCGAATTCGAATAGTAAATTATTCGAGTTCGGTCGAATATTCGAGTCGAATATTTTTTACTATTCGATTCGACCTCGGACTTCGAGCTCACTATTCGAGTCGGTATTCGAGCTCATTATTCGAGCTGACTATCTCATCTTCTCTTCATCTTCTTCATCTTCTTCTTCTTCATCTTCTTCTTCTTCATCATCTTCTTCTTCATCTTCTTCATCATCTTCTTCTTCTTCTTCTTCATCTTCTTTTTCATCTTCTTCTTCATCTTCTTCATCTTCTTCTTCTTCATCTTCTTCTTCTTCATCTTCTTCATCTTCTTCATCTTCATCTTCTTCATCTTCTTCTTCTTCATCTTCTTCTTCTTCATCTTCTTCTTCATCTTCTTCTTCTATATCTTTTT
Organism: Hyperolius riggenbachi; assembly: GCF_040937935.1. Lineage (NCBI taxonomy): Eukaryota > Metazoa > Chordata > Amphibia > Anura > Hyperoliidae > Hyperolius > Hyperolius riggenbachi. Next base: position 370,020,001 of record NC_090648.1, on the reverse strand, counting down.
CTATATCTTCTTTTTCTATATCTTCTTCTTATTATTATTTTTCTATTTCCTCTTCTTCTTTTTCTATATCTTCTTCTCCTTCTTCTTCTTCTTCTCCTTCTTCTTCTTCTTTTTCTATATCTTCTTCTTCTTCTATATCGTCTTCTTCTTCTTCACTTATTTTTCTTTTATTTTTATTTTTTTTAAAGAAATGCAGCTATTTTTGAGCGTAATAAATAGCTGGTGGCGCACGCATGTTGAAAGCGCCATTGTATGTGCTCCCTGGCAGTGGAAACACACAGACAGCAGGAGGTAAATTCAGCAGCAGCAGCAGGAGGAGGAGGATGATTGTGTGGCAGCAGGTAGTCAATGAGGCAGGCAGCGAGACATAATAGGCTGTGGTACCTAGCGGTGGTACCAGGCCGTAAATACACAGCATGAGGTTCCAGACAGCGGTCGTGAAGCCCACATCATGTCCAATACAGAACTGGGACAACACAGTTTTCAACCCGGACACCTTTAAAAATAATATCACAAAGTATTAATAAAAAGTATATATATTTTTATCTTTCTTTTAAAGAAATGCAGCTATTTTTGAGCGTAACAAATAGCTGGTGGCGCATGTTGGAAGCGCCATTGTATGTGCTCCCTGGCAGTGGAAACACACAGACAGCAGGAGGTAAATTCAGCAGCAGGAGGAGGAGGATGAGTGTGTGGCAGCAGGCAGTCAATGAGGCAGGCAGCGTGACATAATAGCCCTGGTACCTAGCGTTGATACCAGGGCGTAAATAAACACAACAGGAGGTCCCAGACAGCGGTCGTGCAGCCCACATCGTGTCCAATACACAACTAGGACAACACAGTTTTCAACCTGGGCACCTCAGAAAAATTAAACCTTTTTTTTTTAATGGTTTTTTTGTTTTGTTTTTATAGCAAATTACACAGATATAGCTATTGTTTGACGTAATACCTGGTGGCAGAGTGGCAGCAGAAGGTAAAATCTGTGTACCCTGGCAGTGGGAAACACAGACAGACAGACAGCAGCAGCAGGAGGAATGGAGGAGTAGTGTGAGTGTGGCAGCAGGTAGGTAGGCAGCGTGACATAATAGCCCTGGTACCTATCGTTGATACCAGGGCTTTAAATAAATACAACAGGAGGTCCCAGACAGCGGTCGTGCAGCCCACATTGTGTCCAATACACAACTGGAACAACACAGTTTTCAACCCGGGCACCTCAAAAAAATTAAAAATTGTTTTTTTTTTAATGGTTTACTTTTTTTTTTTTTTTACAGCAAATTACACAGATATAGCTAGCTATTGTTGGACGTAATAGCTGGTGGCAGAGCGGCAGCAGAAGGTAAATCTGTGTACCCTGGCAGTGGGAAACACAGACAGACAGACAGCAGAAGGGCGGTACACAGCAGCCCACTGTAGATGTAAAATGTGTGGCTGCAGGCGACGTAATAGTCAAAGTGAACCAGGCTGGCTTAGTGAGCAGGAGCCAGGAGGTGGTAAAGGGTGGTAAGGCACATTAACGATGGTTCTTCCGGCAGCCAGTTCATGTCCCCCTCTCGCCGACAACAGGGGCCAGGAACTCGCCTTCCACCCACGCCTGGTTCCTCTTGAGAAACGTCAGTCTGTCCACAGACTTGTGAGACAGACGTGAGCGTTTCTCGGTGACCACGCCACCAGCTGCACTGAAGCAGCGCTCGGACAGCACGCTGGAAGGGGGGCAGGACAGCACTTCCAGTGCGTACTGCGCCAGCTCGCTCCAGATCTCCAGGCGCTTGACCCAATACTCCATGGGATCAACAGGGCATCGCTGTCAAGCCCGCTGTAGGACCCCATGTAGTCAGCCACCATGCGGGTCAGGCGCTGGCTGTGACCGGAGGAGGATGCTGCTGCATGCACCTCCTCTCTAGTCACTGCTGCCGGAGCCTCTACAGTCCTGTAGAGCTCATTGCTGAGAGACAGCAGGTCTGTGGGGCGCTTGCTGCTGGATGCAGGCACCTGCTGCTGCCTCTGTGCTGGCTGGACAATGGGGGTGGAAGGCTGGGGGAAGGCTTCCTCCAAGCGCTCAACAAGGGCCTGCTGCAAGCTCCTTATTTGTTGTGCTGGCTCTCCTCCTGCAGGCGGCAGGAACTGGCTCAACTTCCCCTTGAGGCGCGGGTCCAACATCATGCTGATCCAGATGTCCTCCCTCTGCTTCATCTGGATCACCCTGGGGTCCTTGCGCAGGCACGTCATCATGTGCGCTGCCATTGGGAAGAGGCGGGCCACGTGTGCTGGCACATCGACGGCAGTGCTGTCCTCATCCTCCTCCTCTGCCTCCTCAGCCTCATCCTCTCTCCACCCCCGCAGTAACTCAGCTGCGCTGTGCTGATCCCCCTCATCAGCAGCAAGGTCAGGGACCTCCACCAAGTCCTCCACCTCCTCCCCCTCAGAGGTGGACTGTGCAGCTGCATGCCGCTCCTGCTGGGCCAAGGCTGCCACTCCCTGTTCCAGCAAAGCATCGAGGGCCCTGTTCAGCAGACAAACCAGGGGTACCCACTCGCAGACCATAGCATGGTCCCTGCTCACCATGTTAGTGGCCTGCAGAAAGGGAGCCAGCACTAAGCACACCTGCTGCATGTGCCTCCAGTCGTCATCGGGGTTGATGGATGGGATGTTGCTGGTCTTGTCCCTTTTCTGAGCGGCGGAAACAGTGGCCAGGGCAAGGTACTGGTTGACAGCGTGCTTCTGTTCAACCAGACGCTCCAAAATCTCCAGGGTGGAGTTCCAGCGAGTTGGAACGTCAAGGATCAGCCGATGGTGTGGCAGCTCCAGCTCCTTTTGCACATCTTCCAGGCTCGCACAGGCTGCAGCCGAGCGCCGGAAGTGACGCACAACATTCCTTGCCGTTTCCAGCAGTTCGCCCATCCCCTGGTAGGTGCGCAAGAACTTCTGCACCACCAGGTTCATCACGTGGGCAAGACAGGGGATGTGGGTCAGGTTTCCGCTGTCAATTGCGGCAACCAGATTGGCCCCATTGTCGGCCACCACCTCTCCGACTCTGAGGCCTCTGGGGGTCAGCCAAATCCTCTCCTGCTCCTGGAGTTTGGCCAACACATGGGTTGCCGTCAGTTTGGTCTTCCCAAGGCTGACCAACTGCAGCAGCGCTTGGCAGTGGCGGGCCTTCACGCTGCTGCTGAGGCGGGGGGTTTGGCCAGGTGTGCCGGAGGATGGCAGAGGATCGGAGGAACCTGCTGCAGTTCCCCTGACCCTGCGGGGTGGCACCACCCACTGTGTTGCTGCTGCTGCTGTGCCCGCTGCTGCTCTCCCATCCTCACCCCCTTCCACCAAGCTGACCCAGTGGACAGTGAAGGACAGGTAGCGGCCTGTCCCGAAGCGGCTGCTCCAGGAGTCCATGGTGACGTGGACCCTTTCACCAACCGCGTGCTCCAGCCCTCGCTCCACATTGGCCATCACAAAGCGGTGCAGTGCAGGAATGGCCTTGCGGGCAAAGTAGTGTCTGCTGGGGAGCTGCCAGTCTGGGGCTGCACAAGCAAGCAGCACACGCATGTCACTCCCCTCCTGCACGAGCGTGTAGGGCAGGAGTTGGGAGCACATGGCCCGTGCCAGCAAGCCGTTCAGCTGACGCACGCGACGGCTGCTGGGAGGCAGAGCCCTAAACACCCCCTGGAAGGACTCGCTCAAAAGGGTCTGGCGTGGCCTTTTGCTAGCACGGGAATCAGTGGACACAGCAGAGGAGGCCACTGAGGACTGGCTGCCAGAACAGGCCTCAGTGTCGGCGGCAGGAGTTGCAGAGGGGGAGGAGCAGTGCGTTTCCGCACTTCTGCTGGTGCTGCTGGAGGAGCAGGAGGGCGGGTGGCTGCTGTTGCTGCTGCTGCTGCTGAAGGCTGTGCAGTGATGGGTGTGGTGCCACTGCCAGCACCAGATGCCTTCAGCCTCTGGAACTCCTCATGCTGGTGGAAATGTTTAGCAGCAAGGTGGTTGATGAGCGAGCTGGTGCTAAACTTTAAGGGGTCTGCACCTCTGCTCAACTTCCGCTGACAGTGGTAGCAAGTGGCGTACTTGCTGAAAACTGTGGGCATTGTGAAAAATCGCCCCCTACGGCCTGGAGCCGCTGCTACCTGTCTCCCTGTGGTGTTTGGGGGGGGGGCTTGGGTGCGGCTGGTGGTGGTACTGGCAGATGCTGCTGCTGCTGAGCCTGAGACACCAGCAGGCTGTGGGACCTGCCTACTGCTGCCAATGCTTGCAATGATGCGCCTCCTTGCAAGGCCCACAACAAACGCATCCTCCTCCTCCTCCTCAGAGCTGCTGATGATGACATCCCCAGGTGCTGGTGGTGGTGGCACCCAGTCTTTGTCTGTCACCACGTCATCATCATCATCCTCCCCCTCCTGAAACATGTCCTGCTGGGATGATGACCCCCCAAACTCCTCTCCTGATGCATGGATGGGCTGCTTGACTGTCGCCACAGTCTTGCTGTCCAATCCCTCATCCCCCTCAGCATCTCCTCCTCCAAATAGCCAACAACAGCAGACAATACCCTGATGGTGCCTGGGGTAAAAATACTGCTGAGTGACAGGTCGCCAACTTGTGACGGTGAACTGGCCTCCTCCCCAGGCCCTGCTGGGCGGCTGCTGCGAACAGGGGTGGTGGTGGTGGTGAGGGTGGAGGCCTCGCATGCAGAGCTGATGGCGGGCTGCTCATCCTCCGTCATGAGTTGCACCACAGTGGCTGCATCCTTTTCCTCAATGGGACGTTTGCGACCCGGCTGGAGGAAAATAGGAGCAGGTACTACACGCTGCTGCTGCTGCTGTGTCTCTGCAGCGTGAGTTGCTCCTGCTGGGCGGCGCCCAAGGCGTACACGGCCAATGGCTATAGGAGGAATGTTAGCCACTGACGCAGCTGCTGCTGCTGCGGAACTGTGCATGGTGGCGCGGCCGCGGCTTGCCACAATGCTGCTCCCTCTCCTCTTGATTCCCTTGCTGCCCTTCCCCTTGCCCAAACCGCGCTGGCTGCCACTTCCAGACATCTTAGATGTTTTGGGCGTAAACAAAACAGTTTTTTAAAAGGGCGGGTGAAAAAGTGGGGTACTTTAATGGAGTGGGTTGGTGGGTGAGGTGACACTAATCACTAAGTGATTAGATCGCTAAGTGATTACTAGTACAGTACTAATACAAAATACAATAATTCAGTAATCAGTAAGTGTGAACACTGAACAGTGAGTGTGTCCCCTAGTACACTAACTAGAAAATACAATAATCAGTAGTAATCAGATTAAGTAGAAGGAAATAGAGTGTGTGTACTGAGTACACGCACACACAAACACGCAGGAGCTAGCCTATGAACAGTGACTGAGTGTCCCTAGTAGTAAGTAGTAAGTAAGTACAACTAGGAAATTACAATAATCAGTAGTAATCAAAATGAAATAGAGTGTGTGTACTGTACAGACAGTGCACGCACACACACACGCAGGAGCTAGCCTATGAACAGTGACTGAGTGTCCCTAGTAGTAAGTAGTTAGTAAGTACAACTAGAAATTACAATAATCAGTAGTAATCAGAAGGAAATAGAGTGTGTGTACTGCACGCACACACGCAGGAGCTATGAACAAACAGTGAAAGTGAGTGTCCTAGTACAGTTACTACAAAATACAATCACTCAGTAGTAAAGGACAGCAGAAACACTGGTATAATAAACTAACAGAGGACAGGAGGACAGCTGCCCACACAGGCAAGGCCCTGAGGCCTAAAGTTGTGAGCTTGCCTGCAGCAGCTGCCTGTCTCTATGTAACACACAAGCTACTAACTAAAATACAATGTCTATCTAACTAACAACAATATAGGTGTGTATAGGAGGTGTATGTGAGCAAAAACGCTAGGTAATTGACCACAATAGAGCACTTGCTAAGCCAAAGCACAAAGGAGCAGATCTCTCTCTGTACAAAGTCAGGCAAGGACGGAAAAACCTAACATGGCGGCCGCTATTTATAGGGTAGGGGCTGGCCAGGGTCCCCCTCTGTGATTGGCTGCCGTCAGAGGGCCTGGGAGCCCTCTGATTGGCTCTAAGGACATCAATCTGGGCTATGACGCTATTCGAGCTCGGTATTCGAGCTCGAATAGCGCTGGTTTGCTCAAATAGCTCGAATAGTGAATGGGCTATTCGAGTTCACTCGAATAGCCCATTCGAATAGCTGCAGCTATTCGAGCTCGGTATTCGAGCTCGAATAGCTGAAAAAGAGCTCGAATATTCGAGCTACTCGAATATTCGAGCTCTGCTGAGCACCCCTGAAGCTAAGTGCAGACTGAAGACTTTCATTGCCTTAAACAACAATCATTTGAGGACTGTTGAAGTGATTGTCTATTGATTGTGTAGGCATCCCTGACATCTGCCATCCCCACTCCAGCAATCCTCTGAACTGAATCTCTATTACTATTAGCTGATTGTTATTCAGGAAAATGGCTGACAACTCTGTTTCTTCATTGCAATAGACTTATCATTCTCCCTCTCTGCAATCTCATTATACTTAATGCTCAACTAAACCCAAAACTAAATTAAACTCAACATGGAACAAAACAAATTCTAATAACAGCAGGTGTCTGATCTGTCCTTCTCTGCTACAGCTGCCTGCTCTCCTTGGACCTCTGTCCTGATCTCCTGTATGTAAGCTGAGACACACTATGAAAGCATTAGAAAATAACAAACTGGAGGTCATTGAAAATCACCCACACACTATGGCTCTCTACATAGAGCTGTAAGACACCATGGAAGGCAACTGTTGACGCACTATGTGGTCATGGGAGCTGCCCCACTGATTAGGGCACACCATTTTTACTGTAAGTGACCCCAATGAATTCAATGAAAGTTCAAGATATCATCCTCTCCAACTCTGTAAAAAAAGACACACACACACACACACACATATGCAAATTACCGTAGCTGTATACACAGATGCAGCAGAGCAATTATTCAAAGTTATACAGTACAGTTCAATGGTTAAATCTAAAAATGTTTTATTTTAACTTGAATACAGAACTTCATTTAGCAAGATGTTGTTATTTCCATTAGCTGTCCAGATGGTTACATGATGCAATTAGTTTTGTATATTACACAACTGTGTTTAAAAGTGCCCTCAGGATATCTTTAACAGGTTCAGAGTTACAAACATCCTGAAATCCTCATCATGTATGTCATTGTGACTATACTTTGTTGCAACTTCAGCATTCCTAAAATGCACCTGTCACTGCGAATACACATTTTCTGATGCAATGCTATGTCAAAAATTACTCACATAGAAACTTTTATTTATAGACTCTCAGTTTACTGTATCTTCTGCTTAGAGATAAGATATAGAGATACTGTACATACACTAGTATGCTAATGACTTGGATCACATCAGCTTCACTAGCGTCCACTCCAAATAATGGTATTTTAAAACCAAACCATTACAGCTTCAAGCACAATCACCACCTGGCATACCATAAAAAAACCTTAAAGAGGAACTGTAGTGAAAATAACTCACATTTTCAACTTTTTTTGCACTATTCATTTATAGATTATTTAGTCAGTGTTTGGCCATTGTCAAATCTTTCCTCTCCCTGATTTATATTCTGATATGTATCACTGGTGGTGACATCTTTAGTTCTGCTAGGTGATCTGAACAGAATGGCGCCCAATGCTAGATTCTAATTCTAGATTCTCACAGTGAATGGCCTAATGAAATGAGTTGAATCTCACAAAACGCGTTGCCTAGTGCTCAATAAATTATTTTTCTTACTGTACTGTATGTGAATTCTTGTATGAGGTAAGCTACCTCAATTTGTTTTTAATTTTTTATGTATTTAATGCTCTTGGGCGGCTTTCTTCCATGTGTTGAACAGAATGTTAGTTACTAAGAGTTCTATGCACAGAGGTAGATAAAGCTTGCTTGGCAGTTGGAAAAATGTGTTATTTCCCACAATGCAAAGAGGTTCACAGACAGCAAAGTGTCAGGACCATAGTCATAACATCACACTGTGGGAGCCCCCTGATGATCTGTTTGAGAAAAGGTAAAGATTTCTTGTGGGGAAGGGGGTATCGTCTACTGATTTGGATGAAGTTTAATCCTGATTTAAAGTTCCTCTTTAAGCCTTATACACACAAACGAGGTTTATCACAAAAGAGGGATCCCTTTGACGACAGCGCAGAACCGAGGCTGTACAGGCGTTCTGTTGCTATGTGGTGGAGAGGAGACATTGTGGACCTATCGGTCACTAAAGGGTGTTATGATTTCTAGTCCCCTATGTTACTTTCAGGGCTGGATTTGTACTCTTTACCGCCCAAGGCCACGGTCACTAGCCGCCCCTTTCAGTAGGTAGTGAGATGACCCCACCCCCTTGCCTCCAGTATAGGTAGCCAGATGACCCCTCCCCCTTTCCCTCCGGTATAGGTAGCCAGATGTCTTCTCTCCCGTTCCCTCCGGCATCGGTAGCCAAATGACTTTTCCACCCCCTTTCAGTATAGGTAGTTAGCTACCCTTCTCACCGCAGCAGCCCTCAGTGTCACTCATTTCTCCATTCATCTTCAATGCAGAAGCTTCCTCTTCCTTTCTGTCTCCAATGCTGCCCACATCCATAGCCATTGGCCACAATGCAAACATGCACAGAGAGCAAGGTGACAGCTGCACAGGCGGATAGCAGCAGAGTACAGCAGTCAGGCGCTCACCTGAACTCCCTGCATTACAGCATTTGCAAGCTTGTAAATGCTGCAACAGTTTAGCCTGCTGATTTGGTGCCCTTGCTCCTGTGGTTCCCTGGGCCATGGCCTAGGTGGCCTTGGCCTAAATCCGGCCCTGGTTACTCTAATGGCAAAATCTTTATAGGCAGTACAGGTAGAATCTGTTTTTAGAGATGTAATAAAAGTTACGTTTTATATATCTACCAACTTCCAGTGTATGAAGGCAAGTAAAGGGCATTGCATTGGATCACAAGAGTGCCCATTGTGTGCTTTTAAGTTGGTATTCTTGTAGAAGAAAAACTACAAAAAAAAAACAATTTGGAACAAGCTTTACCTTTCAGCCTTGTTGGTACTGCTATACAAATGTGGTGCCCTAGGCTAATCAAAAAGGGATGCTAATATGTACCCAAAAGCTGATGCTTGCAATGTCATGCCGAACGAATGAGGTTGGTGCCACATGATACTTACTAGCTAACAAACCCAGAAGGCAGAATCTGTTTACTGCAACACATGCCCATCGTGAAGTTCATATATGCTTTCATCTGAAAATCATCTATATAACTACAAAGAAAACAACTTTTTTCTCACTGGAAAGGTTGTTGTAAGGATTTTTGGGGTGCTGACCAATGCACAACTAACAGTGTTTACCAATCTAACACCACCTGAGGGTCAAGCTACAATAGAAAAGCTTTTTACTTTGACTACTACTTCTTTAAAAATCTTATTGGAGTGCTGCTGATGTGTTCGTAGTATTTTTTTAACAAATTACATACAGCGCAATGTGCACACTGCCAACCTGCAGCAGTATTAACATTGTGAGTCTGTAAGGGCCTGTGCTCACTATTGCATATATTCATAAAGCCTCTGGTAAATGTATGTGGGAAGAGAATGAGTATAACGTTTACATTATCAGGCTTTATGTATATAATCTACATAGGCCCATATCCTATTAACTTTTCTCATTACAATTCTCATTTTCTCATTACGTAAAGCCTTATCAATGAAATACCTCTAAAGCTCCCACCCTGCAAGAAAATACTCAATCTAAGGCCTTTCCTGCAGCCACATGCTGCTTGGTTCCACAGTGCTTGCCTTTTTTCACTTTTAATGCATACATTTGAATTCAAATGCCTAATTATTTTTCAGGTAAGTAGTTTTCCATTGCATTTTTGTGCCTCAGTGAAAAGCCTGAGGCCCCTTTCACACTAGGACATTTTCATTGCGTTGCATTACCCTTTTTTACTGCAAGGTAACGCTAAAGCAATGGAAGTCTATGGGACATTTCATACCTGATGCGATGTGCTGGCAAGTGGCAACATCGCATCTGACGCGAAAGTATCAGCGTATTATGAGTCAGCATCCGCAGTGACGTTTGGTGACTGAAAGTCATGTAATTCAATGGCGCCATAGATTGTTTAAAATGTTTTGCGATGCGCGATAGCAAGTATTGTCATTACATTTGCTTGCAATGCGTATTTCCACCACAGGAAGTGAGCACTAGAGAGCCTCACTTAGGATTTAAGAAAAACATGAAGGCTCATTACCACGCATTACCGCAAGAAATTACAATGCCTGTTTTTAGCGTTGTGGTGTGATGCGATAATCTGATCACACTGCATTCAAAGCGCTGGTTGCTAGTGTGAAACTGGCATCAGGCATTACATGGTCTTTCTATAACTCTTCTTTATTTAATTGGCTAAATAGCCCCATATATAGCAGGTGCGGCCTGGTTTCAGAGCGCTTCCATTCCAATCTTAACCACTTAGGGCATGATTCACAACGTTTTTTCACCTGTTTTCCTCTGTTTTCACCTAATCCGTGTTACTTTTTTAAGCTCCCAAAGAGCAAAAAGATATTATAATTAAGGTAAGAAAAGTAATATTGAAATTAAGTTAATCAGGAACAACTTATTTTGAGTGATTATTTTGCTTGTAAATGTGCTGAAAGGTTATTTATATCAGTTAGGTGATAAGTCATTTATGAGAAGTTTTGTGAATAGAGCCCTTAATGTTTATAGTACAGTAAATTAGCAGGGTTGCTCGTAAACTACGCCAGCGCGAATCTACGCATCGTAGTACGCAACTACGCATCGTAGTTCGTAGGCGAAGTTTAAGAACTACACGTACGCATTTCCGCGTAGTCGTAGTCCCGCTATGCGTAGCTTCGCCCGCTACGCGTAGTTGACGTATGTATTGCGAAGTCAACTACGCGTGCAGTAACTGCATTTATATGGGTCATTGCGCATGCGCAGAAATTTTATTGCCCTTTATACGCATACAATTCCGCATTGGATGTTGGAATGTATGCTTATATTAGTTTGTGTATGCGCATAGTTAGCAGATTATTGCGGAAATTTTTCCGCATAAGGGCATAAGCGGTCGCATCACCTACGCTACGCAATACGTGAAGCTTGCATATTTTAATGCGTAGTCTACGGTATGCTAACGTAGCGAAGTGGCTGATTTTGGATCCGTAGATTGCGAAGCGTATTTGCGTAAAAATACGCGTAGTTCCAGCGTAGCCAAGTTGGCTGACTACGACCATCCCTGTAAATTTACCGCGATTCCGCGGTAAATCCGAATTCCGGCATTGCTAATTACCGATTCCGCTTTCCGCTAACAATTTCCGCCGAAAATCGAGGAAATTCCGCACGATTTTCAGAAGATTCAGTTTAATAAACCCTGAAAATGTGGTGTTTCTAGGACTTACGGGGGCTTTGCTATTAACTGCTAAAGTCGGCAGATTTTTACTGTAATGTAAAATGCAGAAAATAGGCAAATGCAGATTTTCTGCATTTTACATTACAGTAAAAATCCGCTGACTTTAGTGGTTAATAGCAAAGCCTCCTTTCAGGGTTTATTAAACGGAAGCTTCTGAACAAGATGCAAAAAAAAGTTTTCAAAAATACCTTATAGTTTTTGAGAAAATCGATGTTAAAGTCGGGTGGAATTTCCGTGGTTTCCGGCGAAAATTTCCGCGATTTCCGGCGGAAATCCGCCTAACGCACTTGCATTACCGAATTTCCGCATTCCGATGCGGAAATGCAATTTCCGATCGGAATTTCGAAAATTGCATTTCCCCAGAATCTGAATGAGCATCCCTACATTAAATCTACACCCCTGAAAACATCACCTAAGCATCAGGTATTCCCAAACTCGTTCTTGCCGCCACCCATTAGCTGTTCCCATTCATTGATCTAGGTCCCTGTGTCCATGATCGCGGCATCAATGAGATGCCTACAGTCATTTGAATACACTGTAAGTTACACTTACACGCATTACTTCCTGTTCGTGTACTAAAAGCATTCGTACATGTAGTAAAATTACAACTACATACATTTATTTCAATAAGGACACCTACACATTATTTAACCACTTAAAGAGACTCTGTAACATTCAAAACATCCCCTGGGGGGTACTCACCTCGGGTGGGGGAAGCCTCCGGATCGTAATGAGGCTTCCCACGCCGTCCTCTGTCCCACGGGGGTCTCTCCGCAGCCCTCCGAACAGCCGGCGACTGTGCCGACTGTCATTTCAATATTTACCTTTGCTGGCTCCAGCGGGGGCGCTGTGGCGGCTTTCCATTCCGAACTACACGGAAATACCCGATCTCATTCGGGTCCGCTCTACTGCGCAGGCGCAGGAAACTTGCGCCTGCGCAGTAGAGCGGACCCGACGGCGATCGGGTATTTCCGTGTAGTTCGGAGCCGACAGCCGTCAGAGCGCCTGCGCAGGAGCCAGGAAGGTAAATAATGACGTCACCGCTGCCCGGACTCCACGGAGGGCTGCAGCGAGACCCCTGACGGATGGAGGACGGCGTGGGAAGCCTCATTAGGATCCGGAGGCTTCCCCCACCCGAGGTGAGTACCCCCCAGGGGATATTTTTATGTTACAGTTCCTCTTTAATGACATCCAGACTTATAAAAAAAAGTCCTGCTAGAGCCTCTGGCTCCAGGACGTTTTTATAAGTGAAACAGTGCTGCTGCAGCTGTGCGTGTGCACGTGCATGCTCCCGCACATGCACATGCATGCTTCCGCGCGTGCACGTGCTTTCCCGTGCGCATGCATGTGAAATTAGTGAGGAAAATAAACACCATCAAAAAAATACACCTTTATTTCCAAAAAATATATTGTCACCATACTTTGTTCTAGGGACATAATTAAAATGTTGTGATAACCAGGACAAAAAGGGAGATAAAATGTGTGGGTTTTATGTACAGTAGCAGTGTTTATATTAAAACTGTAGGGGATGAAATTGGAGAAATTGTGTATTTTTTCATTTTTTTCCTTGTTTTTCCCTTTAAAATGCATAGAAAATAAAGTAATTACTGAATACAAATATCAACCCCAAAAAGCCGAATTGGTGGTGAAAAAAACAAGATATAGATCATTTCATTGTGATTAGTAGTGATTAAGCTATTGGCAAATAAAAGGGATGAGCACTGAAAGGTGAAAATCGCTCTTGTCCCTTAGGGTAAAAACCACTTTGGGGTGAAGTGGTTAAAGTTAACTCCTTACCTCCCACACTCTCCCATAAATACCCAATGAAAACGTTTGCATTAAAAAAATACAATTTAAAAAAACATAAATAGTTACCAATAGTTACCTTAGGGACTGAACTTTTTTAATATGTATGTCAAGAGGGTGTCAATACTTCTTCACTGAGCGACATTTTTTGAACCAATTTTATGCATATGCACAAAAACAAACTCCCCCCCTCCTTTTTTTAATATATGCACATTTTTAAAGGGGACACTAGATTGCTCTAATTGGTGTGAGTGATTGAATATTTGTAAATGAGATTGTTTGGTCTATTATGTGTTTAATCTATTGACAGTTTATGGAAATTGCTTAAAGCTTCTAAGGGTAACAATGGTTAACTTGCATATATTCATCAGTGATGCACTGGGAGACATCTCAAGCTCACTCCAACCTGAATTATCGCACGTTCTTTGTTTTAAGAAAACAAACTTTTGCTTTTAAAGAATTATTAAAATCATGATTATTTAATATCCAGCGCCCCTCTCAGCATCTTTCTATCCCATAAAAACCCAATTAAAACTTTTGCATAAAAAAATACAATTAAAAAAACATAGAAAGTTACCAATAGTTACCTAAGGGACTGAACTTTTTTAATATGTATGTCAAGAGAGTATATTACTGTTATTTTTTAAATTATGAGCTTGGTAATGAAGAATGACCGGCACTATCCGTAATCTTTTGCTCTTTTATTACATAAGTAGATTCAACATAGCCATCAGCGACGTTTTGGAGATACAACTCCTTTATCAAGCAAGGCTCAGAATAAACATATATCTCAATCGTATCATTTGTATACACACATGTCAGGGCGAGCAGCCTATCAAGTGCAGTAAAACTACTGCCCAATCGCATAGGTCCATATTACACACGGACCTGATGGGGAACTATATGTCTGCTCGTTAGAGATGGGCCGAACGGTTCGCCTGCGAACGGTTCCAGGCGAACTTTGGGGGTTCGCCAGGCGAACTTTTGCGGAAGTTCGATTCGCCCCATAATGCTGTATTGAGCAAAATTTTTACCCTCCATTTCACTGTCAGCAGACATGTTATTGTCAAACACACTGCTTTCAGTGCTAGAGAACCTGCCCACCCTCCCTTCAAGCTAGGTCCTTTATACCATTTGACTCAGTTGTCTGCCTACACTAATTAGTTATGGGACAGCTGCTACACACTCTGCTAGGGAGATTTTAATTGGCCTCCTCCCTCCTCCCACCTCCCTCCCCCCACCTCCCTCCTCCCACCTCCCTCCCTCCTCCTCCCTCCTCCCTCCTCCCACCTCCCTCCCTCCTCCTCCCTCCTCCCACCTCCCTCCTCCCTCCTCCCACCTCCCTCCTCCCTCCCTCCTCCCACCTCCATCCTTCCACCTCCCTCCTCCCCTTCTACCTATTCCCTCCTACCGGAGGGAGGAGGGTCTCTTCTGCCAGGGAATTATACTATTTTAGTATTTATGCTCAATACAAGAGAAAAAGTAGACAAGACAAATAACATTTATATCACACTTTTCTCCTGGCGGACTCAAAGGACCAGAGCTGCAGCCACTAGGGCATGCTCTATAGGCAGTAGCAGTGTTAAGAAGACTTGCCTAAGGTCTCCTACTGAATAGGTGCTGGCTTACTGAAAAGACAGAGCTGAGATTTGAACTCTGGTCTCCTTTGTCAGAGGCAGCGCCCTTATCCATTACACCATGCAGCCACTGCTTACAGATATTTAGCCAGACATGTCCTTCTCTTTTGTGTTATTTGTCTTGTCTACTTTTTCTCTTGTATTGAGCATAAATAGTAAATTTTAGGCCAGCAATTTCAGGCCAGCTTCAGTTGGTATAGTGGTTAGTGTGCTTGTCCACCATACAGTGAGACCCAGGTTCAAATCCCAGCCAATGTGAGTTGGCTTTTATGCTACAAATCCTTAAAGGGAACCTAAACGGAGAAGGATATGGATTTTTCCTTTTAAAATAATACCAGTCGCCTGCTGATCCTGTGTCTCTAATACTTTTAGCCACAGCCCCTGAACAAGCATGCAGATCAGGTGCTCTGACTGAAGTCAGACTGGATTAGCTGCATGCTTGTTTCAGGGTGTGATTCAGCCACTATTGCAGTCACAAAGATCAGCTGGACTGCCAGGCAACTGGTATTGTTTACAGGAAACATCCATATCATTCTCAGTTAAGGTTCTCTTTAAAGGAGAACTGTAGTGAAAGGTATATGGAGGCTACCATATTGATTTCCTTTTAAGCAATACCAGTTACCTGGCTATCCTGCAGATCCTCTGCCTCCAATACTTTTAGCCCTAGACCCTGAACAAGCATGCAGCAGATCTGGTGTTTGACATTTTTGTAAGATTTGACAAGATTAGCTGCATGCTTGTTTCTGGTGTAATTCACACTACAGTGGCTGGATAGTGTACTGGTTAAGGGCTCTGCCTTTGACATGGGAGACCAGGGTTTGACTCCTGGCTAGGTCAAGTACCTATTCAGTAAGGAATTCAAGGCAAGACTCCCTAACACTGCAGGGTGGGCTCTTGAGCGCGTCCCTGTGGCTTGCAGCTCTTGAGCGCTTTGAGTCCGACAGGAGAAAAGCACTATACAAATGTTTGGATTATTATTATTACTGCAGCCAAATAGATCAGCAGGGCTGCCAGGCAACTGGTATAGCTTAAAAGGAAATCAATATGGCAGCCTCCATATACCTCTCACTACAGTTCTCCTTTAAGCAACCTAATGGTTCTATTGCATTGAGCATAAATGTAAAATTTTAGGCTAGCTTCACTTACTTCTGTAGTGGTACAGTGCTTAGGGTGATGTGTCCACCACACAGTGAGATCTGGGTTCGATTCCCAGCTATGGTATGATGTATACTCATGTATGTATCCCCAGCTATGGTATGATGTATACTCATGTATGTATTCCCAGCTATGGTATGATGTACCAGCTATGGTATGATGTATACTGGTTTTTAAAATAGTTTAATTCCCTGGCAGAAGAGACCCTCCTCCCTCCGGTAGGAGGGAGGAGGGAATAGGTAGCAAGATAGTGGGAGGAGGGTGGAGGGCAATTAAAATTTCCCTAGCAGAGTGTGTAGCAGCTGTCCCATAACTAATTAGTGTAGGTAGGCAAATGGTATAAAGGACCTTGCTTGGAGGAAGGAGGGAGGGAGGGTGGGTCCTCCAGCAGTGATGTGTATTTCACTCAATTAGGTGGGGCTCCAGGTATTAGAGCTTTTGAAACATGTTTTCTATCATTTTTCCAGTTGATAGAATTTTTTAAAACTTTGAAAGTTCGCCTCCCCATTGAAGTCTATTGCGGTTCGCGAACTTTTTCGCGAACCGAACCTTTCGCGGAAGTTCGCGAACAGGGTTCGCGAACCTAAAATCGGAGGTTCGGCCCATGCTCGTCCATTGGACGCTGAATCTTTCTCCTCCCTCCCTTCCCACGTCACCATGCAGGGAACGTCTCAGTCATCCAGCACCTGCGCATAGTGACACTTGTGCAGCGTCACCACGGCCCACCCAAGGCAGACCTGACGGGGAACTGCATTGAGTGACGTGCGCCCTCCCCTGCGCTTCCTGGAATGTCTGAAAGTCCTTCCTGTGAGGAGCTGGTCAAAAAATCTGTAGATTGAGATCCCCATAGGGGTACTAAATTTAGGATTAATGGTTGTCACTCTTGTGATTCCATGTATGTAGTGTATGCTTTGAAGTGCCCCTACGGGCTAGTCTATGTTGGCCAGACCACACAAAAAATTAAGGTCAGACTTTCTTCCCACAAACATGCCATAAGAGAAAAACTTGTGGATCAGGCAGTGGCAAATCATTTTGTTAAAGATAAAAAAGTTGGATTCTATGGAGCCCAGAGGTCTAAATAGAGAATTGGATTTGATACCTTTTTTATAGACTACTGTTAGTCTTCTGCTCCATCTAATGATGTTCTTGCGGCTGATATAGTTTATTTTGTTGTCTATTTTTTAATTTTAATTTTATTCATTTACTTTTTTCTCTTTTTATTTTTTATTTATTATTTTTTTTTATTATTCTATTATTATTATTTTTTTTTCAATATTTTATTATTATTCATTATTTTTATTTATTTATTCATTATTATTTACATGTTTATTGAGTTTAGTTCACATCTGGATCTTCTGATTGCAGAAACTCCCTTGTATGTTAAATTTGGGTATATAGACGCATACCCGTTTGTGTAGAAGTAGCTATATATGCTAATATACGTGTAGAAGCACTTTCTAGTGCGGGTCGACGCTCTGTTGTCCATTGCCCTAGCAACAACGAGGTGGGAGCGGTTGGACTCGGAGCGCGGCCTCTAGGGGCGGAGCTCTGTGTCCGGCACGGATATCACTGGTCGCATGGTGGTGGAGGCGTGTGCGGCATGAATGCCTCCCACGGCCCACGTCACTCAATGCAGTTCCCCGTCAGGTCTGCCTTGGGCGGGCCGGGGTGACGCTGCGCGAGTGTCACTATGTGTAGGCGCTGGATGACTGAGACGTTCCCTGCATGGTGACGTGGGGAGGGAGGGAGGAGAAAGATTTAGCGTCCAATGGACGAGCAGACATATAGTTCCCCATCAGGTCCGTGTGTAATATGGACCTATGCAATTGGGCAGTAGTTTTACTGCACTTGATAGGCTGCTCGCCCTGACATGTGTGTATATAAATGATACGATTGAGATATATGTTTATTCTGAGCCTTGCTTGATAAAGGAGTTGTATCTCCGAAACGTCGCTGATGGCTATGTTGAATCTACTTATGTAATAAAAGAGCAAAAGATTACGGATGGTGCCGGTCATTCTTCATTATCTTGGATATTTCTGCAGTGCTGGCAGATAGACCAAGGCACATCCCATCAGGAAGCAAAAGAAGGGTGTTGCACTTTCGCTATCCATTTAAATTATGAGCTTGTAAATAGTGATGAACGCAAAACTGAAAAATTGTATCTTTATTTCCAAATAAAATATTGGCACCTTACATTGTGATAGGGACATAATTTAATTGTTGTAATAGCCGGGGCAAATTGGCAAATAAAATACGTGGGTTTTAATAATGGTACCATGTATTATTTTGAAACTATAATGGCTAAATTGTTTCTATTTTTTTCTTACTATTCCTGTTAAAACGCATTTAGAAAAAATAATTCTTAGCAAAATGTACCACCCAAAGAAAGCCTAAATGGTGGGGGAAACACCAATAAACAAGATATGGATCATTTGGTTGTGTTAAGTAGCATGGTGGCGTAGTGGTTAGCGCTCTCGCCTTGCAGCGCTGGGTCCCCTGTTTGAATCCCAGCCAAGTCAACATCTGCAAGGAGTTTGCATGTTCTCCCCGTGTCTGTGTGGGTTTCCTCTGGGTTTTCCGGTCTCCTC
The DNA here is from genome assembly GCF_040937935.1 of Hyperolius riggenbachi. Lineage (NCBI taxonomy): Eukaryota > Metazoa > Chordata > Amphibia > Anura > Hyperoliidae > Hyperolius > Hyperolius riggenbachi. Next base: position 370,001,389 of record NC_090648.1, on the reverse strand, counting down.
CCACATCCCAAAAACATACAGATAAGTTAATTGGCTTCCCTCTAAAATTGGCCCTAGACTACGATAGCACTTCCGGACGCTTGCAGGTCACATTAACAAAATGTTACTGTGGCCATCTTGTGGCCAAATAGTAAAACTACACCCTAAAGCATTTTTCAAATACATTACTTTTACACAAAAAATTAACTCATTACCTCCCACACTCCCCAATTTTTTATTGTAATTAAAAAAAAAATTACAATTAAAAAAAATACATAAATAGTTACCTTCGGGACTGAACTTTTTAAATATTTATATCAGGAGGGTACAACACTGTTACTTAACCACTTCAGGACCACAGTCTTTTCGCCCCTTAAGGACCAGAGCCTTTTTCTCCATTCAGACCACTGCAGCTTTCACGGTTTATTGCTCGCTCATACAACCTACCACCTAAATGAATTTTACCTCCTTTTCTTGTCACTAATAAAGCTTTCTTTTGCTGCTATTTGATTGCTCCTGCGATTTTTACTTTTTATTATATTCATCAAAAAAGACATGAATTTTGGCAAAAAAATGATTTTTTTCACTTTCTGTGCTGACATTTTTCAAATAAAGTAAAATTTCTGTATACATACAGCGCGAAAAATGTGGACAAACATGTTTTGGATAAAAAAAAACCCATTCAGTGTATATTTATTGGTTTGGGTAAAAGTTATAGCGTTTACAAACTATGGTGCAAAAAGTGAATTTTCCCATTTTCAAGCATCTATGACTTTTCTGACCCCCTGTCATGTTTCATGAGGGGCTAGAATTCCAGGATAGTATAAATACCCCCCAAATGACCCCATTTTGGAAAGAAGACATCCCAAAGTATTCACTGAGAGGTATAGTGAGTTCATAGAAGATATTATTTTTTGTCACAAGTAAGCGGAAAATGACATTTTGTGACAAAAAAATAAAAAAAAAAAAGTTTCCATTTCTTCTAACTTGCGACAAAAAAAAAATGAAATCTGCCACGGACTCACCATGCCCCTCTCTGAATACCTTGAAGGGTCTACTTTTCAAAATGGGGTCATTTGTGGGGTGTGTTAACTGTCCTGACATTTTGGGGGTGCTAAATTGTAAGCACCCCTGTAAAGCCTAAAGGTGCTCATTGGACTTTGGACCCCTTAGCGCAGTTAGGCTGCAAAAAAGTGCCACACATGTGGTATTGCCGTACTCAGGAGAAGTAGTATAATGTGTTTTGGGGTGTATTTTTACACATACCCATGCTGGGTGGGAGAAATATCTCTGTAAATGACAATTTTTTAATTTTTTTTACACACAATTGTCCATTTACAGAGTTATTTCTCCCACCCAGCATGGGTATGTGTAAAAATACACCACAAAACACATTATACTACTTCTCCCGAGTACGGCGATACCACATGTGTGGCACTTTTTTGCACCCTAACTGCGCTAAAGGGCCCAAAGTCCAATGAGTACCTTTAGGATTTCACAGGTCATTTTGCGACATTTGGTTTCAAGACTACTCCTCACGGTTTAGGGCCCCTAAAATGCCAGGGCAGTATAGGAACCCCACAAATGACCCCATTTTAGAAAGAAGACACCCCAAGGTATTCCGTTAGGAGTATGGTGAGTTCATAGAAGATTTTATTTTTTGTCACAAGTTAGCGGAACATGACACTTTGTGGAAAAAAACAATTAAAATCAATTTCCGCTAACTTGTGACAAAAAAATAAAATCTTCTATGAATTCCCCATACTCCTAACTGAATACCTTGGGGTGTCTTCTTTCTAAAATGGGGTCATTTGTGGGGTTCCTATACTGCCCTGGCATTTTAGGGGCCCTAAACCGTGAGGAGTAGTCTGGAAATCAAATTCCGCAAAATGACCTGTGAAATCCTAAAGGTACTCATTGGACTTTGGGCCCTTTAGCGCAGTTAGGGTGCAAAAAAGTGCCACACATGTGGTATTGCCGTACTCGGGAGAAGTAGTATAATGTGTTTTGGGGTGTATTTTTACACATACCCATGCTGCGTGGGAGAAATAACTCTGTAAATGGACAATCGCGTGTAAAAAAATCAAAAGATTGTCATTTACAGAGGTATTTCTCCCACCCAGCATGGGTATGTGTAAAAATACACCCCAAAACACATTATACTACTTCTCCCGAGTACGGCAATACCACATGTGTGGCACTTTTTTGCACCCTAACTGCGGTAAAGGGCCCAAAGTCCAATGAGTACCTTTAGGATTTCACAGGTCATTTTGCGGAATTTGATTTTCAGACTACTCCTCACGGTTTAGGGCCCCTAAAATGCCAGGGCAGTATAGGAACCCCACAAATGACCCCATTTTAGAAAGAAGACACCCCAAGGTATTCCGTTAGGAGTATGGTGAGTTCATAGAAGATTTTATTTTTTGTCACAAGTTAGCGGAACATGACACTTTGTGGGAAAAAACAATTAAAATCAATTTCCGCTAACTTGTGACAAAAAAATAAAATCTTCTATGAACTTCCCATACTCCTAACTGAATACCTTGGGGTGTCTTCTTTCTAAAATGGGGTCATTTGTGGGGTTCCTATACTGCCCTGGCATTTTAGGGGCCCTAAACCGCGAGGAGTAGTCTGGAAATCAAATTCCGCAAAATGACCTGTGAAATCCTAAAGGTACTCATTGGACTTTGGGCCCTTTAGCGCAGTTAGGGTGCAAAAAAGTGCCACACATGTGGTATTGCCGTACTCGGGAGAAGTAGTATAATGTGTTTTGGGGTGTATTTTTACACATACCCATGCTGGGTGGGAGAAATAACTCTGTAAATGGACAATCGTGTGTAAAAAAATCAAAAGATTGTCATTTACAGAGGTATTTCTCCCACCCAGCATGGGTATGTGTAAAAATACACCACAAAACACATTATACTACTTCTCCCGAGTACGGCAATACCACATGTGTGGCACTTTTTTGCACCCTAACTGCGCTAAAGGGCCCAAAGTCCAATGAGTACCTTTAGGATTTCACAGGTCATTTTGCGACATTTGGTTTCAAGACTACTCCTCACGGTTTAGGGCCCCTAGAATGCCAGGGCAGTATAGGAACCCCACAAATGACCCCATTTTAGAAAGAAGACACCCCAAGGTATTCCGTTAGGAGTATGGTGAGTTCATAGAAGATTTTATTTTTTGTCACAAGTTAGCGGAACATGACACTTTGTGGAAAAAAACAATTAAAATCAATTTCTGCTAACTTGTGACAAAAAAATAAAATCTTCTATGAATTCCCCATACTCCTAACTGAATACCTTGGGGTGTCTTCTTTCTAAAATGGGGTCATTTGTGGGGTTCCTATACTGCCCTGGCATTTTAGGGGCCCTAAACCGTGAGGAGTAGTCTGGAAATCAAATTCCGCAAAATTACCTGTGAAATCCTAAAGGTACTCATTGGACTTTGGGCCCTTTAGCGCAGTTAGGGTGCAAAAAAGTGCCACACATGTGGTATCGCCGTACTCGGGAGAAGTAGTACAATGTGTTTTGGGGTGTATTTTTACACATACCCATGCTGGGTGGGAGAAATAACTCTGTAAATGGACAATTGTGTGTAAAAAAATCAAAAGATTGTCATTTACAGAGGTATTTCTCCCACCCAGCATAGGTATGTGTAAAAATACACCCCAAAACACATTATACTACTTCTCCCGAGTACGGCGATACCACATGTGTGGCACTTTTTTGCACCCTAACTGCGCTAAGGGGCCCAGAGTCCAATGAGTACCTTTAGGCTTTACAGGGGTGCTCAAAATTTAGCACCCCGCCCACTTGCCAGGACAGTTAACAAACCCCACAAATGACCCCATTTTGGAAAGAATACACGCTAAGGTATTCCATGAGGGCCATGGTGAGTTCATAGAAAATTTTATTTTTTGTCACAAGTTAGCGGAAAATGACATTTTGTGAAAAAAAAAACAAAAACACAAAACCACAATTTCTGCTAACTTGTGACAAAAAATAAAACATTCTATGAACTCACCATGCACCTCACGGAATACTTTGGGGTGTCCTCTTTCCAAAATGGCATCATTCGTGGGGTCTGTCCTGGCATTTTAGGGTCTCTGCAATCATTACATGTATGGCCAGTATTAGGAGTTTCTGCTATACTCCTTATATTGGGCATAAGGGTAATGCACTGTGGGCTGAAAGGAAAAATGAACGTCAAACAATCAATCAATGTGGATGCCAAAAAATTTTGAAAAAAAAAAAGAGGAGGAAGGCGTCTGCCAGGACATAGGAGCTGCCGCCCCAAAAATCCAAACCCACCAGCTCGTATGCCCTGGCAAACCTGATTTATCCATTCACACTGATCGATGTGGATGAACAAATCATTGCCAGAGTTCTTTTTTGATACAAAGTGTTTGCCAAAGCATATGAATCCCCAACACCACTCCTCGGCCCATATGCCTCGGCAAACGTATCTTTTTGACTGCGGAGGAGAAATCTCGTCCTGCAGCGCTGCATGCACCGACTTGTGTGTAAGCTGACAGACGCGCAACGTTCTGTCAGGATGCACCATCAGTACTGCAGCTGGTTAGTCGTTCGCTCGGTCCACCTGGAAGGTTATTGGATGGAAAAAGAGAAAAAAAACCCCAAAAAACAAGCAAGCAGCAAAGCAATTACTTCATTAACATTAATAACCTTTGAACTTTTTTAATAAAAAACTTAACATTGCAAACCAAACATTAACTTCTTTGCTTACCTGTTTTTTGTTTTTTTTTAACTTACCTCCCGAGGACAAACCTCTCCTCCCCCATGGAACAATGTGCGAAGTGCAAATCGCACAGAGTTGTGGCGAAATACATTACGCAATTTGTCCCAAGTGAAAGGAGAGGTTTCTGGCAGCCCTGTGTATTAGGGTCTCTGGAAACCCGATGTTTGGTTTCACACTGCATATTGACATATCCGGTGGGTCGAGCCCGCCGCACCGTATCGTCCAAAACAGACCTTCAGGCAATACCACAAGAGTAGCATTCGGCCTAGTAATGAACTGCGTCGCCATAGACTAACATGACTTCCGCGCCGATCGATATTGCCACAGAAGCCACGCAGTAACGTAGGCATGCACTAGCGTTAAGTCAAGCACTTCCGGCGTAGGGGGGGACCGCAAAGTGTGACTTTTGCTAGGCATTTTGCCCTAACGCATCGCAGCAGTGTGAAATAGCACTGAGAGACCCTTGTGTGCCTACCGCTGTGTGTGGAGTTCCCTATTCTCTAATAGTGTACCTGCTCGTGGTACCTCTCAAAACACTCCCCTAGGCATAGGCCAGGCTGGTCAGGACAGGTGGGACAATAAACAGTGGTGTCACGCCTTATTCCAGCCCTGCTGCAGACACGACAGCGTTTTCTTCGGATTCGTTGACCTGGGGTAGTCGGAATTGGATAGGCGTAATGCCTTCCATGTAGCCGGCTAGTTGCATCTTGGGGTTGGGCCACGGCACCTCCTGGATACAGGAGTTCCATCACGATCTGTTTATTAAATTGAATAAACGAGCCAGTTCTCCCAGCCTTACTGTAGAGAACAAAGCTGTTGTAAATTGCCAATTGAATGAGGTAAAAAGACACTTTTTTATACCAGCGTCTTGTTTTTCGGGCAACTAAATAGGGCGCTAACCTCTGGTCATTGAAGTCCACCCCTCCCATGTTAGTATTATACTCGTGGACGACAAGGGGTTTTTCAATGACCTTAGTTCGCCGTTGAATTTCAACTGTCGTGTCTGCGTGAATGGTGGACAGGAAGTAAACCTCCCTCTTGTCCTTCCATTTCACCGCGAGCAGGTCGTCAGCACACAAGGCGGCCCTCTGCCCCCGTTGAAGTTTGGTGGTAATGAGCCGTTGGGGGAAGCCCCGGCGACTAGGCCGCACGGTGCCACAGCATCGGATTTTTTCTATTTTTAAGTGCTGAAAGAGGGCCACACTTGTGTAATAATTGTCCACAAAAAGATGGTACCCCTTCTGGAACAAGGGTGACACCAAGTCCCACACAACCTTTCCACTGCTCCCCAGGTAGTCAGGGCATCCGACCGGCTCCAATTTTGAGTCTTTTCCCTCATAGACCCTAAAATAAGATGTATAGCCTGTGGCCCTTTCACAGAGCTTATACAGTTTCACCCCATACCGGGCGCGCTTGTTTGGGATGTACTGTTTGATGCGAAGGCGCCCGGTAAAGCGTATGAGGGACTCGTCTACGCAGATGTCCTGGTCAGGGGTATAAGCATCTGCAAATCTGGATGACAGGTGGTCTATGAGGGGTCGAATTTTGTGGAGCCGGTCAAAAGCAGGGTGGTCACTTCGATGACAGGTTTCGTTGTCATTGAAGTGCAGGAAGCTCAGGATGTTCTCAAATCGTGTCCTGGACATGGCAGCAGAGTACAGGGGAACATGATGTGCTGGGTCCGTAGACCAATAAGACCGCAACACATTCTGCTTTACTAGTCCCGTGTGAAGGAGAAGGCCCAAAAAAATTTTCATTTCGGAAACTTGGACTGGTTTCCACCGAAAAGGCTGGGCAAGGTACTTTTCTGGATTGGCGGTTATATATTGTGTGGCCTTACGGTTGGTCTCTGCCACAATTAAGTCCAAGAGATCCTGGGTGAAGAACAGATAGAAAAAGTCTAGGGCCGATCCTAGATTATCTGTCTCCACCTGGACTCCAGACTGGGCGGTGAAAGGGGGAAGTACGGGTGCGGCGGAATCAGGGGATTGCCAATTTGGGTTTGCCAGCACCTCTGGTAAATTAGGGGTAGTACGGGCCCGTCTTCTTGGTGGCTGCGACTGGGATCTTACTGCACGTGCCACCGAACCAGTTTCAACTTCCATGCTGGTGCTCGCCACTTCACCAGGGTCTACGGAAGTACTGGTGCTAGGTCCAGGAGATGTTGTGCTGCTGGTGCCTGCCCCACTATGAAATCTCAGACCAGCACGAACACCACTCTGCTGCCCTTGAGGCTGATCCTGCGCCACCTGCGGTCCAACAACATGGGGTGTGGTACGCCTGGCTTTAGCCGGGACCTCAACCTCGTCATCACTATCGGTCAGTGAGCCACTGCTCAATTCAGGTTCAAACTCTGACCCGGAAGATTCGTCGAATGAGGCGTCCCAATCGTCCTCATCCGACTGGGCCATGTACCTGAGAACCTCATCATCGGAATACCCCTTTCTTGCCATGGTGGGCTGCTAAATTTAGGGGGTATTCCTCTGAGACTACGCAGAAAAAAGAGCACCTACCTAGCAAAAGGGAGTATTTGAGAGGTAGAAAGCTGTGCTCACTGAGTTTTGATAAAAAAAATAAATCAAAACTGAGGTTTACAGTGCCACAGCTATTGTACAGTGTTTTTTGCAGTGATCAGAAAAAAAATTCTGTCACTGCGGTGGGGCGGGCTGAACGCAAGTGCAGGCGAACGATCAGGCCTGATCGGGCAAACACTGCGGTTTTTTTTTTGTGGATCCTAGTGACCCTAATAGATCTGACTGCGATCAGTAATGATCACTTACAGATACTATATAGTACCAATGTTGATTAGCGACAGTGATGACGCTAATTAGTGACTGTGGTGCAGTGGGCTGAGCACTAACTGACACTTACAAAGGGGCCTAGCTAACTGGCCTAACTGCTAACACTAGTGATACTAAAAAAGTGACAGTTTTCACTGTTTTTAGATCACTTGGATAGTGACAGGGGGGTGGTGGCGAGTGGGGAATCGGAGGCAATCAGAAACAATCACAGGACAATCAAAGGCAATCACAGGGCAATCGCAGGCCAATCACAGGGCACTCAATTCCCGGGACAATCAAAGTCAATCACAGGGCAATCAAACCAATCACGACACAATCAAAGCCGATCACAGGCCAATCAAAGCAAATCACAGGCCAATCACAGGCCAATCACAGGGCAATCAAACCAATCACGACACAATCAAAGCCGATCACAGGCCAATCACAGGGCAATCACAGGGCAATCAAAGCCGATCACGGGACAATCAAAGCCGATCACGGGACAATCAAAGCCGATCACGGGACAATCAAAGACGATCACAGGCCAATCAAAGGGCAATCACAGGGCAATCACGGGACAATCAAAAAAATCACGGGACAATCAAATACAATTACAGCACAATGAAATTGAATGTCAGCACAATGAAATTGAATGTCAGCACAATCAAATACAATTGCAGCACAATCAAATACAATGCACTGGGAAGGTGATTGGGGGGGGGGGGCTGAGGGCGATCTAAGGGTGTGGGGGGTTGATTAGGTGCCCGCACGGGGCAGACTGGGTCCTGATCTGGTGGGTGGCAGACACAGGGGGTGACGATAGGAGATCAGTGAGGGATTACAGGGGAGAATAGATGTAAACAATGCACTGGGGAGGTTATCAGGAGGGGGGGGTCTGAGGGCAATCTGAGGGTCTGGGTGGGTGATCAGGTGCCCCCAAGGGACAGTTTAGGGTCTGCGCTGATGGGTGGTGGTGACAAGGGGTGATAGACAGGTGATAGATGGGTGATAGACAGGTGATCAGTGGGTAAGACAGCTATATAGCTGTATACAGCATACAGGGGGGTGGTCTGGGAGGGGGGTCTGGGGGGGATCTGAGGGTAGGGGGGGTGATCAGGGGACCCTAGGAGGCAGTTAGGGACCTAACCTAGGGGATAGCGTCCCTAGATAGTGACAGGGAGTGATTGATGGGTTTTTAGGTGGGTGGTGGGGTGCAGATGCTGGTGTGCTGGGGTGGTCAGGGGGGGTTCTGAGGGCTGGGGTGGGCGATCGGGGGGTCTGTGTGGGGCAAAGTGTGTTTTGCTTTCACCTAGCTAATGGCTGCCGTCCTCTCTGATGGTCGCACGACGAGTGACCATCAGCGGAGGAGGCAGCCAGTATAATACACTTTGTTACAATAACAAAGTGTATTATACTCCTCTGATTGGCCGGATCGCCGCATTTGAAACCCGCCGGCGCTGCTAATTGGCCGGCGGGTTTCCGTGCAGAGTGGGCACCATTGATGACGCGATCGCCGCACAGCCACCGCTGATGCCGCCCCCGCCGATGGGCGTATTGCGGTCGTTTGGGCCCGGACTTTGCCGCCGCCCATCGGCTGGGGGCGGTCGTTAAGTGGTTAAACTATGGGCTTGTAATTAGGGATGGACGCAAAACTGAAAAAAATGCACCTTTATTTCCAAATAAAATATTGGCGCCAAACATTGTGATAGGGACATAATTTAAACGGTTTTATAACCGGGACCAATGGGCAAATAAATTTCATGGGTTTTAATTACAGTAGCATGCATTATTTAAAAACTATAATAGCCGAAAACTGAAAAATAATGAATTTTTTCCCACATTTTTCCTATTTTTCCATTAAAACATATTTAGAATAAAATAATTCTTGGCATAATGTCCGACCTAAAGAAAGCCTAATTGGTGGCGAAAAAACAAGATATAGTTCATTTCATTGCGATAAGTAATGATAAAGATAGACGAATGAATGGAAGGAGCGCTGAAAGGTGAAAATTGCTCTGGTGTGCAAGGGGTAGAACCCCTTAGTGGTGAAGTGGTTAAAAGGCATTTTATTAATAAAATGTGAAAATATCAACTAGGAGAAAACTTAGGAGAAAATATTCAATTCACTTTTTCCCCTACGTTTTCTCCTACATTATACAGTATTTTCTCACCTTATCATTAAAATACATTTTAAGGCACCAATTGAAATACATCATGTTGAGAACATTAAAAAGGCACCATAATGACATACAGTAGAATTTAATACAATATTCAGAGTACCAAATTGAATGTTAATTAGCCTGGCTTCAGCATCAGAAACATTTATTGTTTCTATATATTGCTGTATATTGGCATGAAACCCTCCCCTCCTAGTGGATGTTTAGCCTACCTAGGTTGCTGAGGTCACACAGCATTCTGCCCCAGAGCACCCTAGGTTTTGTGTCTCTTCGGAACACAAAGCAAACAAACATTCCCCATTGATGCACCTTGCCAGAAGGTAGCATGTGGCCACCTGTGTTAAATTTAAGGATGTAAATCGGGTTGAGGAAAGATTTTATAATGAGCAAACAATATGTAAATTATTATTGTAAAATGTAAGCAATTTTAATCATTAACCTACATTCAGTAAAGTTCCTCTTCAACCTCTCTGCGACTGCCTAACGCCGATTGGCGGCCGCAGAGTGGCTCCGTTGTTCCTCCAGGACACCATATAGTGACATCTTGTGAGGAGCGAGATTAGACGGGAGCTCGCATGAGCGCGAGCTCCCGTCACTGTAAACAGACGGCCACAGCGATCAGCCTGCCAGCGGCTGATCAGCACTGGCAGGCTGTTATTTTTATTTATAATAAAAAAGAAAGTGTATATAGCGCTGACATCTTGTGCAGCACTGTACAGAGTATATTGTCTTGTCACTAACTGTCCCTCTGATGGACTCACAATGTAATCCCTGCCATAGCCATATATAAGTATCGTAGTGTAGAGCCAATTTTTGATATACATATTTAAAATGTAAAAATGTAGGTCTTTTTAATTAATGAAAAAAAGTGTAAATCGCAGCAGCAATTAGATACCACCAAAAGAAAGCTCTTTTAGTGAGAGAAAAAAGGAGGTAAAATTCATTTGGGTGCTAAGTTGTATGACCAAGCAATAAACCGTTAAAGTTGTGAAGTACGGAATTGTAAAAAGTGGCCTGGTCACTAGGGGGATATAAACTTCTGGGCCTTAAGTGGTTAAATTACCAAAATATGTAAAATTTTATTTTATTAAAGAAGACGCATTCTTCTTTACGGGTGGTATTTGCCTTTTATCCACAATGATTTTCAGACAGTAAATTAAAAAAACTGGAGCAAGAATATGGAAACAGAAGTTGTGTCTGCATGTGCCAATTATGCTTTGAACATCTCTCTCACCTCCAAGAAGTGCAATGTTGTAACTATAAATATCTGCTGCTCAGTTTTCACTTAGCCATTCTTTTCTATGATTTGGAATTGTTGTAAAGTCACCAGGCAGGCCGCCATCAGCTTTTGATTTCTCTGTGTCTGTATTCAAAGGCGTTTTTCATCTAATGTAACAAAATGATTCTACCTTCTAGTTCTGGTTTACTTCTACAGACACTTTAGTATGTCCTATTACAGTAATAATTTTGTTTCCTGGAATTATGAACTGTTTTTACACAAAGCCCACCCACATTTTCAAAGAAGGCTTGAGTTGGAATAATCCAATAAAATCATCACATTGTCTGAGGACTGGGAGTGAATTGTTCTGCCAACTAATCGGAAACTACTATTGATAAAAGACTGTTTTTTAAGTTGTTTAGTAATTGGATACAGCAGTTAGTATGACAGAAGCAGGATGCCCATCAGATCTTGCTGGGAACAAAAAGTTTAATAGAAGAGACATTTGGTGCCGATCAACTGTTGATCAGAAAATCGATCACAATGTTTGATTGCCCAAAAGGTGATCTAGGGATCCTGCTTTTAGGCCTCTTTCACAGTGCAACGTTAAAGTCGCACGTTAAAACATTTTAACGCAGAATAACTCACTGCAATGAAAAATCAATGCCCCATTCACAGTGCACACGTTGCGTTGGTGACTAACGCTGAACGTTAAGTGAAAGTACTGCATGCAGTGCGTTATACACGTTATTAGCTCCGTTGGACTGTTTGCACATGCTCAGTATTACCTTGGAAGCATACTTTTCATTGCCTGTATGCTCTACTGTATGCGACCATAACTGGGCATTAAGTTGCATTGCGACTTTTTTGGGGCGTTGCATTGTAGATTTGTGTTGCGACTTTAACGTTGCATCAAAACGCAACGTCCTACTGTGAAAGAGGCCTCAAAGAAAACCAGTTACAAATAAGATTTGTAATAATTACAATTCTATTATCAAAATTGTTATAATACCATTACAGTTCTATTATCAAATTGTTATATTCATTTTTTATTGTTTATTCATTTTTAGTTAGCCAATAAATGGTATCATCCTGATTTAAAACTTCTTGCTCAAATTGTTATATTACCACATCCTTGCTTATCAATGATATGTGTTTATCCTATTGTGTTTGCATTAGTAGAAGGAAGAACAGTTGGCACTATGGGGTCCTTAACTACTTGAGACACCAGAACGTGACTTTCATGTCCTAACCTGTCCCCCTGTAGATTGCAGAGTGTGAGAGTCAAGTCTTGCACTAGAAGCTGCCGCCACACGCTCCCACGTGCCCACGTGAATTTGTTTAAAAGTGAGTGATTGCTGCTGTAGTAAATAGCAGCAATCATTCATTGAAAGTAAAAAAAAAAAAAAAGTTGTGGTTAGATTTTAACCCCTACCTAACTTATTAACTCTTGCGTCACTCCTTTCACCCACTCTGATATGTGCAAGTTCAATGAACTGTATTCACAGAGTAATACCACAGTGATCAACTGTGCACAATACAATTAAAAGCATCTTATGCTGACCACCACTCTATGTTTGTTTGGATTATCCAATTGTGCATCCATGTTTTCTCCTAAATTGCTGTGAATCCGACAATCCTATGGACAGGAATAGACTTATGGCTCTTCAGCCTTATGCAGTAAGCGGGCTCCTACTGTCTCTGGGGCTCATTGTGTATGCACTTCCCTTGTCCCATTTCTATTGCCTTATGTAGAGCAGGAACCTTAAAGTAACATAGACATAGCTACCTGTCACGGCTCCCTCTGGTCCTCCTCTCAAGTTCATCTACAGTGTTGTATGTAGTATCACATGCAAGCAAGCACCCAAGGTGAATAGGAGAAAAGTATCAGCAAAGATAGGGTGAAAGGAAGGGTGAAATAATGGCTACACTAGAAGGGGAGATGATTCATGTACTAGAAAGGGAGATGATGTGTGTACTAGGAACGGTGGGGAGATAATGGCTACACTTGTTATATGGGGAAATGATAAGTACACCACTTATAGGAGAAAAAATATGTCTGCAATACAGGAAGATATTGGCCACTCTTTTTATGAGAAAAGAGATGGTAACTGATATTTTTATACAGGGGAGTTGGAGTCAGCACTTGGGGGAGGATGATGGCTACCTTTTGTAATAAGTGGAAAGAATATGGCTGCGCTAGAGGTAAAGCTTGCACATATAATGGGGGGTAGGTTGGCTACACTAAAGAGCAGATGATAACTACATTAGAGAGAAAGAATAGCAACACTTGTTATGGTGAGGGAGATGATAGCTTCACCTCCTGTGCTACAACTGTTATGGAAAATGATTGCCGCAGTTGATTTTTTGGGGGGAGTAATGGCTAGGTATTGGTAAAAACCCACAAAAACCGAGGAAAAAATATAGACTCCATGCACATAGATACCTGGCCAAGATATAACCCAGGCACTCTAATGTTACAAGGCAAAAGTACTATCCATTACACCTTTATGCCGCTTGGTGGTAAGTTTTGTTATAATTAGATGATGACTGCACTTGGGAATAAATAAATATGTTATAGGGGAAATGATGGCTTCACTTGAAGGAGCATAATCAATGTTATAAGGGTGAGATGACTGTAAAGGTGGCCACATAAGATACAATAAAACATTCAAGCTTCCCTTTTGTTCGATAAAAATCATCAGTTGTATAGAAAAAACGAATGTCAATCAAGAAATATGATCACATTTCCCATTTGCTTCTATATTTGTCGATAATCAAATTAAAACAATCTGGGGTAAAAAAGGGGGTAAAAAAGGGAGGAAAATGTTTTTTCTCGTGGTGACCCAAAATTGGTTTTTCAACAGCTGTAGTAGCGTGATTGCACAAAAAAATATTGTACCAAAATAGTGGTGATTTGGCAGTGTGACACTTGCACAGTGATTTTCCTATGGAGGGTAGAGGTTCAAAGTGACTGGTGCTTTAAAGTCCAGCGAGCAGTGTCCAGAGAACAATATAGCTACATGCAGTATTGTTAGGAAGTCTCGGGTGTTGGTAGTGAGTGATTATTCATTAGTGTCCTATTCGTTTAATGTGTCAATAGAATATCCAACACTTGTAACATGTAGATGAAATAGATCTCACCACTCTTAATCCATGCGCAGGCAGCGGGGTTATCTTCAAGGGAGCCGCTCGATCTTACCCGCCCCGGCCGGCGGCGAGGTAAGAGAGACTGGACGGCTTGGCTGCGTCAGGCTGGTTAGCCCGGCTCCCCTAGAGGGCGGAGGTGATGTTCAGCAGTATATTCCGACGGTGAGTAGTTCCGTCCTTCCGTGCGGCGTGAGCAGCCGCGAGTCTCCGATGTAACTCCTTCCCCTCTGTTTGTGTGACGTCACAGATGCAGCCACTGCTGACGTTTCGGGAGGAACGCCTCCCTTTCTCAAAGCTAGGCTGCTGAGGGGGATTGGAGACTCCCTTATGAAGCCTTGCCTAATTGAACAGTTCTTATTCAAAGGCATATAGATCTAAATCTTTGTTTAATCCATGTGGTATCAAAGTATTCAGGTTGAAGATCCACATGGTCTCCCGCCGAGACATTTCTAACATATAATCTCCACCTCTCCACGATCTATTTACCTGCTCCACTATACAGTATTTGGTTCCCTTAAAGGAGTATCCATGCTCCTTCCTATAATGCGCTGAGAGAGGATGTTTTTTATTTCCTTTTATAATGTTTGTACAGTGTTCACTGAGTCTTTCTTTTAACGTACGCTTGGTCCTTCCCACATAGTGTTTTAGGCAGGGACATGTTAACACATAAATTGCTCCTTTTGTGTCACAATTGGTGACATCTTTGATTTTAAAAGTTTCTTTGTTGGATGTTGATGTGACATCGTAAATTTTCTCAACAGGTGGGCCCGATTCTCGACATGCCCTGCAGAATCCACACTTTTTAAAGTAGCCATTCTTCTTCTTCACTCCAGTTCGTTTAGTAGTAGGAGCCAGTATACTGCCTAAATTTTTTGATTTTCTAAAAATCATTCTTGGGTTCTCTGATAAAATAGATGTAAGTAGAGGATCCTCTCTTAATAAATGCCAATATTTGCCCACTATCTTCCTAACCCGTGGGGCTTGAGATGAATACTGCATGATCAAACTTGGTTGTTGATCATTGTGACTAGTTTGCATCTCTCTATCTTCCAACAGCTTATTCCTTTCTGTATTTTCAGCCCTTTCCTTAGCTCTCATTATTAACTCTTCCGGGTATCCTTTGTTGTCAAACCTCTCCTGTAATATTTCCGATTCTGCGTTAAAGTCAGTGACCTTAGAACAGTTCCTCCTTAGCCTTAAGAACTGGCCTCCAGGGATATTCATGAGCCATTTTAAATGATGGCAGCTGTCTATTCTGATGTAACTATTAGTGTCAACTGGCTTTAGATAGGTTTTGGTAAGTATCTTCTCCTCTTCTATATAAATTGTGAGGTCCAGAAAATTAACTTGCTGCTGGCTGCAATTGTCCGTGAATTTCAGGTTATAGCTATTCTGATTGATCCATCCCAGGAAAGCGTCAAGACTTGATCTACTTCCCTGCCAGATGAAGAAGGCGTCATCTATAAATCTCCTCCAGAGCACCAGGGCGGGTCCGGGGCCCCCTGGGCCAAATAGTTGGAAACGTTCCCAGTGGGCCATATATAGGTTCGCGAAAGAGGGAGCAAACCATGTCCCCATCGCCGTCCCGGTGCCCTGGAGGAAGTACTGACCTTCATGGATGGATGCTCCTTTAAGGGAACCAAATACTGTATAGTTGAGCAGGTAAATAGATCGTGGAGAGGTGGAGATTATATGTTAGAAATGTCTCGGTGGGAGACCATGTGGATCTTCAACCTGAATACTTTGATACCACGTGGATTAAACAAAGATTTAGATCTATATGCCTTTGAATAAGAACTGTTCAATTAGGCAAGGCTTCATAAGGGAGTCTCCAATCCCCCTCAGCAGCCTAGCTTTGAGAAAGGGAGGCGTTCCTCCCGAAACGTCAGCAGTGGCTGCATCTGTGACGTCACACAAACAGAGGGGAAGGAGTTACATCGGAGACTCGCGGCTGCTCACGCCGCACGGAAGGACGGAACTACTCACCGTCGGAATATACTGCTGAACATCACCTCCGCCCTCTAGGGGAGCCGGGCTAACCAGCCTGACGCAGCCAAGCCGTCCAGTCTCTCTTACCTCGCCGCCGGCCGGGGCGGGTAAGATCGAGCGGCTCCCTTGAAGATAACCCCGCTGCCTGCGCATGGATTAAGAGTGGTGAGATCTATTTCATCTACATGTTACAAGTGTTGGATATTCTATTGACACATTAAACGAATAGGACACTAATGAATAATCACTCACAACCAACACCCGAGACTTCCTAACAATACTGCATGTAGCTATATTGTTCTCTGGACTTTAAAGCACCAGTCACTTTGAACCTCTACCCTCCATAGGAAAATCACTGTGCAAGTGTCACACTGCCAAATCACCACTATTTTGGTACAATATTTTTTTGTGCAATCACGCTACTACAGCTGTTGAAAAACCAATTTTGGGTCACCACGAGAAAAAACATTTTCCTCCCTTTTTTACCCCCTTTTTTACCCCAGATTGTTTTAATTTGATTATTGCTAATTTTTATATATTAAAGTATCTTACGAATTTTTAATCAGCGCAGTCCGTTACATATTATTGTTCGCTACACATACAAGGTATTGGGATCTCTGAACGAGACTAGCAGCTTTTGGAGCAGGCGCAACACCATCTGAACATTATCCTTCTATATTTGTCGATCGGCCATAGTGTAAAATTCTGATACATATTTACAGAAAATTGAATGGTGCAGAATAGCTTTTACGTATCTTTTAAAGTGTAACTGTCGGGCACAAAATCAAAAATGCTTTATTTTTATCTGGTAAACAAGTAATACGGATGCTAACCAGGCAATCCAAAATTTAAAATCTCTATTACTTTTCTTGTTTATAAATGATCATTCCCCAGTTTACATGACTCTTATTTGGTACAATGCCGCACAAAGGAAGTTGCAGGACATGCTGGGTTGTCTTTTTTTGCTTCTTTATTTCCCCTCAGACTTAACTAATGTACAGAAGCAAACAAGACAACCCAGAATGCCCTGCAACTTCTTTTGTGCGGCAACGTACCAAATAAGAGTCAGGTAAACTAGTCAATGATCATTTATAAACAAGAAAAGTAATAGAGATTTTAACTTTAGGATTGCCTGGTTTAGCATCCATATTACTTGTTTACCAGATAAAAATAAAAAATTGATTTTTGATTTTATGCCCGACAGTTACTCTTTAAATTTAAAAGTTATGGCTGCTTTTGTGGTGGACCAATTGCAATTCTTGCTAGGAAGGAGTTGATGACAGCTACAGCTGTGGAGACTTGATGTTTGTACTTGTCATAGGCAGGGCCGGTCCTGGACTTTCTGCTGCCTGAGGCAAAGATAGTGAAGGCACCCCCACCCCCCCGGGCCCCCGCCCCCTTTCCTTAAAGCATTAGGAGCACATACGGCTATCATATTGGGGGAGGGGGGGCATTAAGAGCATATATGGCTATCATATTGGGGGAAGGGGAGTGGACAATAGGGGCACATATAATTATCATTGTTTGTTAGGGACACATATGGCTATAATACTGTGGGGAGGGGTGGTTATTAGGGGCACATATAGCTATAATATTGGTAGGGGGTAATTAAGGGTTCATTTGGCTATAATACTTAGGGGAGGGGGGCAGTGCTTGAGCAAATGCTCCAGAGCCTGTAAGTGCTGCTGGGCCCTGCTAGGTCTCCTCCTGACTTGTCTCAGTGTCTGGAGGGGGGGGGGGTTGCCGGGGTAGGTGTCGGGGGGGCCCCCAGGTTACTTGCCCAGGGGCCCCATTGTAGCTAGAACTGGCCCTGCAGTCTACTACCACATTCCAAATAAATATACACCAGTCAGTGTCAGTCTGACTACATAACATTAGAAAATACAAAAGGAATACGACCTGACCGTGAAGAGCAGCCAGAGCCAGGGGCAGCCGCAGCAAAGTGACTCACCGGGGATGGTGGGGTCCGGCGACGACGATGGCGGAGGGCAGGCCAGGCGTCGGGCACGAGCCAGTATCCATGTTGCGCTGGCGGCCAGAGGGCAGCAAACTTGCTCCTCCATCTCTCGCTGGTGGCGGGCAAGGCCGGGGGGCAACAGCGGGCTCATCATTGTCACGGTCACGGCAGCACTCAGTGACCGTGACTATCATGGCGATGGCGGGCAGCGGGCGGCAGGCAGCGTGACTCCTCCAGTCACTTCCGGTCCCGGATTCTGCAGGCGGAGCGGAAGCAGCGCAGCGGTGCAGCCAGGTCAGCCTCACAGAGGCCTAGTAGGCGGCAGAGGCAGAGCTCACCTTGGACTCGGAAGTCCGGCATGGTGGGTGGGCGTGGGCGGCACGTCATGCAAGTGGCAGGGCTGGCGTCACTGTGCACACAGGGTGAGGGTCACTCACCGATTCGGTGTGCTGCGTGCTGCCACTGCCAGGCAGGGAGACTTCACTGTCTGCAGCGCAGGCAAATTGAGGCGGCCAGGCGGGCGGCGGCAGTAGCCGGTAGGTAGCACACACTCCAGTGTGACCAGTCAGTCTCTCCAGAAAGGCGGCAAAAACCAGGCACAGGCACTTCCTCTTAATGCCTGGTGCCGCCCCTCCACTTCCTGCCGCCTGAGGAACCCGCCTCACCCCGCCTCATGGGTGGGCCGGCCCTGGTCATAGGAGGGTGATGTTGCGGTACTTATTATTGTGGGGCACTAAGATTGCACTCAGTACAGGGAGAAATATTGCTGCAATTTTTAACGGGGGAACATTATAACACCACTTGCTGTAAAGGGACATAATGGAAGCACAAGTACATTCAAAGGAGGTATATCTTGGACAGTAGTGTGTAGGTGCGGGAACGGCTGAAGGAAGGACAGAACTATAGAAGGACAATATCAGGGAAAGAGGGTGTCACAATACCTTGAACCAGTGACAGTTC
The DNA here is from genome assembly GCF_040937935.1 of Hyperolius riggenbachi. Taxonomy (NCBI): domain Eukaryota; kingdom Metazoa; phylum Chordata; class Amphibia; order Anura; family Hyperoliidae; genus Hyperolius; species Hyperolius riggenbachi. Next base: position 369,982,414 of record NC_090648.1, on the reverse strand, counting down.
TGAAAAGTTCTGGAAGCTCAAGAAGCTTTGATATTTTGTTATTGACTTACAAATTGATAACCAGGATAGTTTAAACATTGTCTTCTGTTCTAATGCTGTTACTAACCTTAGGCCCCGTTCACATTGCACGCGTTCCCGTCCGCGTTTCGGGAACGCGTGCGGAAGGCCGACACGCACAACATCAGACAGTGCATAGAGTGCACTGTCTGATGTTCACACTGCATGCGTTCCAGACCTGTGCGGTCCGGGAACGCATGCTGCACGCGTTTCCTAGCAAAACGCGCGGCTGTCCCATTCACTTTCAGTGAATGGGATCAGCCACGCAACACACAGAGACGCACATGACGTGCGTTCCTGTGCGTTGTGTTCTGAACAGAACGCGCCTGCGTTCCGTGTTATGAACGGGGCCTTAACTGAATTTGAAAGTTGCTTTGCTTGCTGCCTGTATTGAGCCTTCCCTGTAAAACAAACTAGTCTTGTTTGCTGCATGCCCTGATATTGGACTGTTTACCGACTTCTTCCTGATTGCTGCCAGTCTTGACCTCAGCGTGTTATATGATTCTGATACCTCTATCAAGTCTCCTATTTTTGGACTCACCTGTTTTCTTTGTTTCCTGTGGGGGAATCTCAGGGATTGTGAAATGGTGGCCACTTGCAGCAGAGTAGTCTTTGACTCTGTGCCTTCAGGTAGCCTGTGCCAATTACCATTGCTGAAATCAACTGCCAGTAAATGGCAGCTGCTGGAGACCACCCTTTAATAGAAAGACTGTGCAAACAAAATCCTGCTTTCCAAATTTCTCTGCAAGAAACTCGCTAAGGTTACTTTCAGATGGAAAATCAACTTCAGATGGAAAATCAACTTTTTGAATTGCCACTGCGCTTCTGTACCATGTGACACCAGCACATGTTGTGACGTCTGTGCATGTGTCAGTATCATTTGGTATAGGCACTTGTAGTGACAATTCAAAAGATGCCAGACATAGGAGGAGGCTAGGAATCACGCCAGTGTGACAGGTGAGCCTGCAACATTGTTTGAGAAGTACATGTACACTTGGGTGGAGACCAGCCGGGGGTCTGTCAGTCATCAGGAAATCAAACTCAGTTACTGCGAAACACCAAATTAAGCCCTTGGGACGGAGCTTTTCCAGCATGCCCAATCGATCCTTTCGACCTAAAATGATCAAAATGATCGCTCACCTGGACATGTTATGGCATGGATATCTGCCAGATGATTACATTTCCCAAGATATCAATGACAAAATCTGAGTAATGTATGAGCACCAGTGAGGATCGCAATCTGCTAATTACGATTTTGAAAAATTCTGCTTATATTTTGCAATCACAGAAATACGTAATTATGCTTTGAAAATTCAATGGATTTTAATATTTGCGTTATCCATTCATAATTTCATGTAATTACTCAAAAGTTTGCATATTTTTGTGCTGACTTTCGTGGTTAGTAGCGAAGCCACCATACATGCTTTCGTCACCATTGCTATGTATGCAAAGGAAAAAGAAAAAAAAATTACTGTTTAAAAATAATTTTTCCTTTGCATTCTTAATCAATTTTCTCAAAAATTAAAAGGTCTTTTTGAAAAAAAAAATGTATTACTTGTTCCTATTATTCTCCTAAACATACAATGGTGATGATAGCATGTATGGGAGCTTGCTATTAACCGCTAAGGTCAGGACAAAATTACATAAAATTACAATTTCTGATTACGGGTACAAATTAAATTAATTACGATTTTTCATGAAATGTCAAATTACAATTTCCCATCATAATTGTGAATTACAATTAGAAATTATGTTTAGGCAAAATTTGTATTCATCACTAATGGGCACCCTTACAGGTCTAGGACAGCAGTGGCTAATTAATAAGTATGCTTTATCACTATGCATAAAATACCCTGCTCATTACACGTTTAAACTGAATATGACTGTAAGGATTCCCATAAATATAACCTCAGCAAAACTGAGGTTTGAAGGAGACATCACGTTCTAAGAATGGGCATGATGAAGTCTAAAAGCCCATTTCCACAAATATTTTAACTATGTACCCCACAACTTACCTATCTGGGTGCACCCCTTCCCCCTCCATGCTTACCTCCAAGGGCCCTTAACTTTGGGGTCACATGACACTGTCTTCCAGATGGACAGTCTTAAAGTGCCCATTAATGGTACAAATTTTTCATTAGATGTGTTCTTTCCACACACTTTTTACGATCATAACTAATTGGAAGGTAATTATCGATTGTTTTCATACGGGTCAATTAGGGCATTTTCTCTCTTCAGATACGATCATAAAATCCAACTTTTGAATCAATTACATTTTCTGTTCCAATTGACCAAACAATTATTTTACATCCATTTTCACCACACACTGCTCAGTTTTCTGTACAATTTGATCAATTAAATGTGTAGAAAGACCGTATCTGATGTAAAAAATTGTACCGTTAATGGGCACCTATAGAGTCACTTAAGTATCCAATCTGCTTTGCCCATACTATCATACTACCATTACACTATCCAGCCACTGCCATATATATAGCCATATGTGCACCTTCCTCCATACAGATAGCCATATATGCCCCCCTTTACATAGCCAAATGTGCGTCCCTTTAGATAGCCAGATGTGCCCTTCTTTAGATAGCTAGATGTGCCCCCTTTAGATAGCCAGGTGTGCACTCCTTAAGATAGCCAGATGTACCCGCCTTTAGACAGCCAGGTGTGTGCCCCTTTAGATAGCCAGATGTACCTGCCTTTAGATAGCCAGATGTGCCCCTCTTTAGATAGCCAGATGTGCCCCCTATGGATAGCCAGATGTGCCCCCCTTTAGATAGCCAGATGTGCCCTGCTTTCTCTGCTGCTGTTAATGCTTCTGCACTTCTCTGCAGATGGAGGGAGAGACTCGGGGGCTGCCAGTGAGCTGATTCTCATGCATGTGGGGGTGCAGCAGCTATGCTGAGCGCCTCACAGTGTCTCCCTTTGCCTCTAGCTCCCCCATAGCTATGCTTCTGCATCAGCCAAATTGGGTAAAAATCTAATACTAGCTAGCTTTACAGATACGTTAAATATAACAAACAAACAAAAAAAAACAGACTAATATCAGTTTAGTCAGAAGACTTTCAGTCCCCTATACCCTTGTAAAAACTATTAGCTTTCAAAAATCTTTTAATTGTTTTGTTTCCAAATAAATGTCAGCAATAAAAGGGTGTTGTTTGAAAAAGGTACATCGGAACTGGCAAGAGCAAGAAGTAACATATTTGAATGATGGCCTAAGCACAGTAAAATGGTGATGACAAAAAGGCATCAGCGATACCCAACGTTCTTGTGAAAATGAAATATAACTACTAAGACAATGTCCTGGGCTGCCCTCCTTTTATTTTTCCATAAACTGTGAAAAGGAGAAAAACAAACATTTAAAACTGAAAGCTTCATTTATTAAAAGTGTATGGAAGCCTAATTTCTGTATTGAATAAATATCTTTTTATTTTCGTAACCATAACAAATTGGCTTTTCGTGTGAAAACTCTGCTGTATGGTTGGACACTGGATTCCTTTTGGGGGTACGGAAAGAATTAGTGGTATTTTTGCTGACTCTGGGACAAATTAATTAAAGAGACTCTGTAACAAAATTTTCAGCCTTATTTCTTCTATCCTATAAGTTCCTATACCTGTTCTAATGTGGTCTGTCTTACTGCAGCCTTTCCTAGTTGCACAGTGGCTGTATTATCTCTGTTATATAATCTAATCTTCTTTCCTGTGACGGCTTTGTCAGGCTCAGGCACTCAGGCAGGAATGTGCTGCTCTTCTTGTGATAGGATAGAAGCTATACACACCCTCTCCACGCCCCCTGCAGGCCTTGTGTGAGTCACAGACTGAGCTCCTCTCAGCCTATCACAAGCTGGTTAGAAGCCATGTCTTTTGTTTGTAAACAGTGTCTAAAACTGACAATTACAAGCCAGGATTGCAGCAGGGAGTGGCAGAAACAGCACAAAGGGGCCCAGGAGAACATAATGAATAGAATGGTATGCTTTTTATTGTAAGAATTTTAGAGTACAGATTCTCTTTAAAGGGCAATCCATTCAAATCTCTCTGGCTCTTGTTTAAAACACAGTTTATAAGTAAGAAAGTCTGTGTGTGTATATATACAGTATATATATAGATATATATAGATATATATAGATATATATAGATATAGATATCTATCTATCTATCTATCTATCTATACATATATATATATATATACAGTATATATACAGTATATATATATATATATATATATATATATATATATATATATATATATATATATATATATATATATATAGTATATGCCTCGATTTCTGCATTCACATACATTATTTCCAAACTGTATATGCTTTTCCTTCACAAACTTAAAAAGTGTACCTCCATTGTAAAATAAAAGGTCATTACTTTTAGGGTCTATAGAGTGGTACAATTTGTTTCATTAGCTTTTAGACACTAAAATTCAGGAAACTCATACCCCAGAAATATCTGCAGCAGACCCTGCACATTACTCATCTCCGGAAGAAGATTGGCAGAAAGCGCCCACATTCCGGGGGATGCGAGTTACAAATGCTGCTCCTCTCCAGGCTCTGCATATACCTCGCGATTACCGTTCCTACGATCTTCTTTCAAATCTGAGCCTGGGTTGGGAATACCACCAAGGAGGTTAAGACAAAATTTTCTTTAACTATATTCTTATTGGAACAATAAAGAAGCCATTTAAGAGTCCTCTGTCCTCAGCATATTGAACTGATATTGGATCCTTGTGACCAGGAACATCAATCTTGCCGGCGGTCGACAGGGCAATGCCCTGGCACTTTTCTATCAGTTAGGGTGTGGTAGAAAGAATATATGTATCAGATAAGGGGAGAAAGAAAAATGTTACAATGGCATTCATGATTTAGTGGCTTTTATACAATATTACACAGTGGAAGTGATTGCAAAACTGAGGGTGATGTCCCACATAAGGCCTTATTTACTAAGGTTCTCCATGGCTGGAGTGCATCAGAGAACAGTGAGAACTTAAAGAGGAATGGTAGAATGTAAAGTAGTATGTAATAAAGTAAAGTAGTGTTGGGCGAACAGTGTTCGCCACTGTTCGGGTTCTGCAGAACATCACCCTGTTCGGGTGATGTTCGAGTTCGGCCGAACACCTGACGGTGCTCGGCCAAACCGTTCGGCCATATGGCCGAACTAAGAGCGCATGGCCGAACGTTCCCCGAACGTTCGGCTAGCGCTGTGATTGGCCGAACGGGTCACGTGGTTCGGACCCGAACGCGCTCTGATTGGCCGAACGGTCACGTGGTTCGGGTAAATAAATACCCGAACCACGTCATATCTCCGCCATTTGTCTGTGGGTTTAGCTTTGGGTAGGCAGGCAGGGTAGTTCGCGCTCCAGCCACGCTAGCCAGGGTCCCCCCTGTCATTGTGTCACTGCTGGGAACAGTAGTACACCGCTTGCTCAGCCACACTATATAGCATTCTGTTTACTGCCACTCTGTGTACCTCGCTCAGCCACACTATATAGCATTCTGTTTACTGCCACTCTGTGTCTGCTGGGAATAGTAGTACACCGCTTGCTCAGCCACACTATATAGCATTCTGTTTACTGCCACTCTGTGTACCTCGCTCAGCCACACTATATAGCATTCTGTTTACTGCCACTCTGTGTCTGCTGGGAATAGTGGTACACCGCTCGCTCAGCCACACTATATAGCATTCTGTTCACTGTTCTGTGTCTGCTTGGAATAGTGGTACACCGCTCGCTCAGCCACACTATATAGCATTCTGTTTACTGTTCTGTGTCTGCTGGGAATAGTGGTACACCGCTCGCTCAGCCACACTATATAGCATTCTGTTTACTGTTCTGTGTCTGCTGGGAATAGTGGTACACCGCTCGCTCAGCCACACTATATAGCATTCTGTTCACTGTTCTGTGTCTGCTGGGAATAGTGGTACACCGCTCGCTCAGCCACACTATATAGCATTCTGTTCACTGTTCTGTGTCTGCTGGGAATAGTGGTACACCGCTCGCTCAGCCACACTATATAGCATTCTGTTTACTGTTCTGTGTCTGCTGGGAATAGTGGTACACCGCTCGCTCATCCACACTATATAGCATTCTGTTCACTGTTCTGTGTCTGCTGGGAATAGTGGTACACCGCTCGCTCAGCCACACTATATAGCATTCTGTTCACTGTTCTGTGTCTGCTGGGAATAGTGGTACACCGCTCGCTCAGCCACACTATATAGCATTCTGTTCACTGTTCTGTGTCTGCTGGGAATAGTGGTACACCGCTCGCTCAGCCACACTATATAGCATTCTGTTTACTGTTCTGTGTCTGCTGGGAATAGTGGTACACCGCTCGCTCAGCCACACTATATAGCATTCTGTTTACTGTTCTGTGTCTGCTGGGAATAGTGGTACACCGCTCGCTCAGCCACACTATATAGCATTCTGTTTACTGTTCTGTGTCTGCTGGGAACAGTAGTACACCGCTCGCTCAGCCAGAGTATATAGCATTGTGTTTACTGCCACTCTGTGTACACCGCTCAGCCAGACTATATACCATTGTTTACTGACACTCTGTGTACACCGCTCAGCCAGACTATATACCATTGTTTACTGACACTCTGTGTACACCGCTCAGCCAGACTATATACCATTGTTTACTGCCACTCTGATTCTGCTGGGAACAGTAGTACACCGCTCGCTCAGCCAGACTATATAGCATTGTGTTTACTGCCACTCTGTGTACACCGCTCAGCCAGACTATATACCATTGTTTACTGACACTCTGTGTACACCGCTCAGCCAGACTATATACCATTGTTTACTGAAACTCTGTGTACACCGCTCAGCCAGACTATATACCATTGTTTACTGCCACTCTGATTCTGCTGGGAACAGTAGTACACCGCTCGCTCAGCCAGACTATATACCATTGTTTACTGACACTATATAGCAGACTATATAGCATTGTGTGTACACCGCTCAGCCAGACTATATACCATTGTTTACTGACACTCTGTGTACACCGCTCAGCCAGACTATATACCATTGTTTACTGCCACTCTGATTCTGCTGGGAACAGTAGTACACCGCTCGCTCAGCCAGACTATATACCATTGTTTACTGACACTCTGTGTACACCGCTCAGCCAGACTATATACCATTGTTTACTGCCACTCTGATTCTGCTGGGAACAGTAGTACACCGCTCGCTCAGCCAGACTATATAGCATTGTGTTTACTGTCACTCTGTGTACACCGCTCAGCCACACTATATAGCATTGCGTACTCTGCCAGTCAGTGTGTATATTGCTGGGATCAGTAATACTCCACTCACCGTCAACCACTATATGAGCTCAACATGAGTTCCCCAGAGACCTCCGCTGTGAGCAGCACTCCCAACAACAGCAACAGCCAACGCCCCACGCAAGCTATAACATCCACCCCAGCAGCCAGTGGTCAGCAGCAGCCCTCCCCGGAGGAGAACGTTGTGTCCATCAGTCCGTCGCCAGAGCGATTAATGAGGGCTGCCATTGAGGAGATGATGGGGCCTGATGTGGAGGAGGAGGTCTGGCTCAGGCCAGCATCCCAAGTTAATGTTGAGGACGATGAGGGGTCTGTGTCTGGGGATGTTGGGGTGGCAGAGGTGGTGGGTGGGTCAGACTCAGGAGAAGAGTTGTATGATGAGGATGATGATCGGGACCATCTGTATGTGCCTCAGAGTCCGACCCCGGAAAACATGTTGTATCGTGTGTTTAGGTACTAAAATCTGCGTTCCCTCCCAGTAGTGTTGGGCGAACAGTGTTTGCCACTGTTCGGGTTCTGCAGAACATCACCCTGTTCGGGGTGACTATATAGCAGACTATATAGCATTGTGTTTAATGCCACTCTGTGTACACTGCTCAGCCACACTATATAGCATTGTGTTTACTTCCACTCTGTGTCTGCTGGGAACAGTAGTACACCGCTCACCCGCCACTGTATAGCATTGTGCTCTGTGTCACTGCTGACAATAGTGGTACACCGCTCACCCACCACTGTATAGCATTTCTGTACTGCCACTGTACTGCTGCCAGTCAGCGTGTACTTTAAGGATAAGTGAAATGAGGAAGAAATCCGGTGAAAGAGGGAGGGGCAAGGGAAGAGGTGTTTCCCCTGACGGTTCACGTACAGGCCACAGGGGAGCACCCAAGAAAACCCACTCAATACTGCCCATGTTGTCCAGGACAACAACCCTCACAGATCCAAAAGAACAGGACCAGATAATTACTTGGATGACCTCTCAAGCGTCCAGCAGTGGGTTAAGCAGCACCAGCACATCACGCACGAGGTCCGAGTCCTCAGCCAGTTAAAGTCTGGGCTTTCTTTGAAGACTGCACTGAGGATGTTACCATGGCGATTTGCAAGGTGTGCAAGACCCGCCTGAGCAGGGGGAAAAGTATTAACAACCTCTCCACCACCAGCATGAGCCGCCACATTCTATCCAAACATCCCACTCTGTGGGCAAACGCGGCAGGACAGGGTACCACCAGCAACACTGCCTCCCTTGGGTTCACCAGACTCACCACCAGACCCGCCTCAGCAGCAGCAGTAGCCCAGCCATTGCGTGGTTCACAACATTCACAAACATCAGACGATGCTGACACTGTCACTTTCCGGACTAGTGCTCTTGAGGTCTCCCAGTGTTCATCAAACACAACAACCAACAGCCCTTCGGTGTGCAGCGCTACGGTTGAGTTGTCTGTCTCTGAGATGTTTGAGCACAAGAGGAAATTGCCAGCAAATGACCCCCGGGCCGTGGCAGTAACAGCCAGCCAGCATAGCCAAGCTTCTGGCCTGCGAAATGCTGCCATATCGAGTGGTGGAGACAAACAGCTTCAAGGGCATGATGTCAGTGGCCATCCCACGTTACGTGGTTCCCAGCCGCTACCACTTTGCGCGCTCTGCAGTGCCTGAGTTGCATGAGCACGTGGTCAGCTAAATAACCCGAAGCTTGAAGAATGCCGTTGCCTGCAAGGTTCACCTCACCACTGACACCTGGACGAGTGCGTTCGGCCAGGGTCGATACATCTCCCTTACCGCGCACTGGGTGAACCTTGTGGAGCCTGGCAGCGATTCCTCACCTGCTACGGCGCGGGTGTTGCCCACGCCGCAAACAGCTGGATAACAACAGCAGCACCTACCTCTCTGACTCCTTCTCCTCCAACGCATCTCAAAGCTGTACCTCATCCGGAAATGCTAACCCAGCACCAGCAGCAGTAGGATCGTGGAAGCAGTGCAGCACAGCTGTTGGCATGCGTCAGCAAGCGTTGCTGAAGCTGATCTGCCTTGGGGATAAGCAGCACACAGGGGAGGAAATTTGGAGGGGAATAAAGGAACAGACGGATTTGTGGCTGGCACCGCTGGACCTGAAACCGGGCATGAAGCTAGACACCTGGCACGAACTGGCAATGTACGCAATAGAGGTGCTGGCTTGCCCGGCAGCCAGCGTTATGTCGGAACGCTGTTTCAGTGCTGCCGGAGGCATCATCACAGATCGGCGTATCCGCCTCTCCACAGAAAATGCAGACCGTCTGACTCAAATTAAAATGAATCAATCCTGGATTGGAAACGACTACGCAACACTCCTGGACCCCAAGCAAGTAACATGACCGATGAACATCTGGGATGGTTTAGCGTTTCCGGTCCCTGTTTATTGAACCTCTCATCTGTATTACATTTATGACTGCATGGCGGCAAAAAGCATTGCTGCTATATCCGCACGCTTTTTGTCCTCATGCAAGGCCTGGGTTGTTGTGTCTCACAAAGCGTGGCCTTCTCCTCCTGCGCCTCCTCCTGTTCCATCACGTGTGCTGCTGCTGCTGCTGCTGCTGCTGGGTTACCGTTGCCGGTCCCTGTTTATGGAACCTCTTATCTTTATTACATTTATGACTACATGGCGGTACAAAGCATGCTATCCGCACGCTTTTTGTCCTCATGCAAGGCCTGGGTTGTTGTGTCTCACAAAGCGTGGCCTTCTTCTCCTGCGCCTCCTCCTGTTCCATCACGTGTGCTGCTGCTGCTGCTGCTGCTGGGTTAGCGTTGCCGCGTGGTCCCTGTTTATTGAACCTCTTATCTTTATTACATTTATGACTACATGGCGGTACAAAGCATGCTATCCGCACGCTTTTTGTCCTCATGCAAGGCCTGGGTTGTTGTGTCTCACAAAGCGTGGCCTTCTCCTCCTGCGCCTCCTCCTGTTCCATCACGTGTGCTGCTGCTGGGTTAGCGTTGCCGCGTGGTCCCTGTTTATTGAACCACTTATCTTTATTACATTTATGACTGCATGGTGGTACAAAGCATGCTATCCGCACGCTTCTTGTCCTCATGCAAGGCCTGGGTTGTTGTGTCTCAAAGCGTGGCCTTCTCCTCCTGCGCCACCCTCCTCCTGTTCCATCACGTGTGCTGCTGCTGGGTTAGCATTACCGGTCCCTTTTCCTGGAACCTCTTATATGTATTACATTTATGACTGCATGCCGACAAAAAGCATGTTACCTGTGCAAAGAAAACAGACATTTCCCGCATTTAAAAGACAGTTTTCCCTTTGAAACTTTAAAATCGATTTTCTCAAAAACTATAAGCTCTTTTTGCTAAATTTTTTTTTCCTCTTGTACCCACTCCCAAGGTGCACATACCCTGTAAATTTGGGGTATGTAGCATGTAAGGAGGCTTTACAAACCACAAAAGTTCGGGTCCCCATTGACTTCCATTATGTTCGGAGTTCGGGTCGAACACCCGAACATCGCGGCCATGTTCGGCCTGTTCGGCCCGAACCCGAACATCTAGATGTTCGCCCAACACTAAAGTAAAGTAAATAAAGTAGTATGTAATATAATGAAGTAGAATGTAATAAATTATTCACGAGACCCTACTTTACAGAACACCTGTAATCAGGTTTAAAAAATAAAGTTAGATACTTACCTTTACAGCGGGAAAGTTTTCTTAATCTTCGTACATCCCTCCTGCGCTGCAGGACTATCTAAACAATCTTTGTTTGACTTTAATGTAGAAGATTGCTCACAGAAACACTTCCCTCCGTGTACAAGTGAGGCTGCACTGCGCAGATGCACAGGACGATCTGCACCTGCAGAGTAGCATGGAGCCTCTTGTGCATATCTTTTTTTCTCCATGCACAAGCGGCTTCATGCTACTGCGCCGGTGCGAACCCACTAACACCTGAGCAGTGTGGCCACGCTCGTACAAGGAAGGGAGCGCAGGTTCAGAGCAAAGGGTCCTGGCTGGCATCAGAGGGTTTGCAGATGATCGGTGTAGCCTCTGGAGCAAGGGGGAAAAGTTCTCATTTGGTTTTCTATAAAATGGCAGTTAAAGTTACAGCTGGCAAATAGGCATTTTGCATGATGGACAGCGTACAGAACAGCGCTGGGCACTCTATGGCTTGCTGACAGGCGGCCGGATTCCTCTCCCCCCTCCTCCCTTCCTGCAGAGTCGCGAACGCGCAGTAAGGGGAGAACTTTAAACTCACCTGATCGCCAAATCCAGCGTGGCATCTCCATGGCAACAGGGCATCACATAACACGACATCGGGATGTGCCAGCGTATTACACGCTGATTGCCAGCATCTAATACGCTGCCACATCCCAACGTTGTGTCATGTGATGCCTTGTTGCCATGGAGATGCCACGCTGGATTTAACAATCAGGTGAGTTTCAAGTGCCCCCTTACCGCCCGTCATGACTCTGCAGGGAGGGAGGGGGGAAGGCGAGAGGATGGGGAGAATTTTAGGAATGTGAGCCACGGTCCGCAGAATGTGGCGTAAAGTTTGCACAGCACTAGTATAGAATGTAGCGGGAAAATTAGGCTATGGAAGCAGGACCTAAGATTGAGAAAACGTGGCGTTACATGTCAGCTCAGCCATCTAGCAGCAGTCCAAACAGCAGTAAACAGTATTGCTAGTTGGCATCATGAACTGGGTGACGAGATGAATGCATCCATAAAGTTGTCTAGATAGCACTGTAAAATTATTAGGCAGAAGGATGGAGGACCTGAGATGGAGCACGGATCAGCATGAGCAGTATCAGTCTGTGGCCTCTGGTCAGCTATCGCCATGGAGACAGCATCCAGAAGCGTACAAACAAGCTGCATCAATGGAGTACAGATAGATAGCAGCAGCCGCAAAGGAGGTGGTGGACACTGAGACGCAGCATGAACCGTATTGCTAGCTGGCAGCATGAGCTGGTGGGGAGCTGCATCAGCAATCCCATCCAGAAGTGCACAAGTAAATAGCAAAAAATATTAAAGTAGGAGGGCCAGTCGGAGATGGTGTGTGCCAGCACTGCTGCTGTGGTCTGTACTCCAGGAAGTGGTAGGAAGGTAGACTATATTGCTAGTTTGCATGAATGCCACACATTAATCTTACAATGCCTAGCGTTAAATTTAGGCAAAGGCAACATTACCTATCCGTGTAGTACTGGGAGTTTTCATCTGAAGTTGCACAGCCTCCCAGAACCAGTAGATGGAAAGTAGATTGCAAGCTGGTAGCATAGCAAGTACAACAATGGCTATTAATGACACTTATCTATTTTAAGTAAAACAGAAATATTACACAGAGGCAGTCGCAGGGGGTGCATTTGTAGGTTCACAAATGCACCTTAGTTAGCCAATAAGTCCTTGTGTCAGTCAATCAGTGTCAATCACTTCACTGTTCAAAAACGTGAGGCGTGACATTCACTTGTCTGTGAGCACTCCGACAGCAGCACTGAAGGTTCTTTTGGACAGGACACTAGATGCTGGGCATGAGAGAAGCTTGATGGTATATTGTGCAAGCAAGGCACTTGGATGCTCAGTCAGATAAGAGTCTCAAGGCCTCCAAACCTACAGGCCATCCCCTCCCCTATGGAAGGTGGAGAGGGGGGAGTAGTGGTACACAGGCTGACCAAATGGAGCTGTGTTTAGTGCTTTACTTTGCTGCAATGGGGGATGGCGCCCACCTGGGCAGTTAGAGACAGGGACAGGGCCTCTCCTGTGCTTGGTTGACCCAGGGGTGGTTTCCACATCCATAAATCAATGTCGCATGGGGCTTAATTTAAATATTTTCCCAATATCTCTGAACAAGTTGTATTCTTTATTGTCTATTATAACCATGGTCCCACCATATTTATGAAGCAATACCTTATCACCAACAGGCTTCTTAAAGAGACACTGAAGCGGAAACAAATCTATGATATAATGAATTGGTTGTGTACTATGAATAATTACTAGAAGATTAGCAGCAAAGAAAATATTCTCATATTTTTATGTTCAGGTATATAGTGTTTTTTCTAACATTGCATCATTCTATAATATGTGCAGATTACACAACACTCAGCATTCAAAATGATTCTTTCAGAGCAGTCTGTGAACTTATGACCTCTCCTCTGGCAGAGAAAAATAAACTTGTTCACTAACAGTTGAGATAATAAAAGTCAGAAAACAGCCCTCTCCACGACTTTGAAAGTCATAGAGCTTAATGGCTTTTTTGCATAGAGATAACAACTGGAGTTTCTTAACTCTTCCTGTACTGGAAACAATTAGACTGATGTATTTGATCTTAATGTTTTCTTTCTTAGCTGTACAACACATACAAATCATAATATCATAATTTTTTTTTCGCTTCAGTGTCTCTTTAAGAACCTTCTCCAACTACTTCCAATGTTACCTTTTTTTGTTGAGGCCCAAACTTCCTTTGGTGTCAGTTCCTTGCAGGACTGCTTGACAAGGACATGGTCAAACAAAGGAAGACATTTTTTCACTGCTTTTCCTGCCATGACAAATAAACCTCACTCAATGTAGCAACAGGATGATTTTAGGCGTAACATCAATCCGATTCTCGTACCTTCAAAGTTTTCAACACACATGCGTCAGTGTCCTAAACAGTAAAATAAATGAATAAACAACTTTTTTCAACACCTGTCTGGTGCAATCACTGCTAGTGCAATGCTTTACAACACGTCAGTGTCTTAAACAGTGAAATGAATGAATGTAAAAACATTTTTTTGCTACACCTATCTGGTGCAATTAGTGGTAGTGTAACACTATCTAATATTTCAGTGTCTTTAACAGTGATATAAAAGCATGTACAATTTAATTTCAAACACCGTTCTGGTGTGATCACTGCTGGTACAACACAATCCAACATGTCAATGCATTAAACAGTGAAATAAAAGAATGTACAACCTTTTAAAAAAACACTTGTCTGATGTAACCACTGCTGCTTACAGCATTTCAGCATCTGAAACAGTGAGATAAATTAATATACTATTTTTTACTACACCTATTTTGTGCAATCAGTGCTGGTACAACACTATCCAACAAGTCAGTGTCTTAAAAAGTGAAATAAAAGAATGTATTTTTTAAACACTTATTTGTTGGGATAAATACTAATGAAACACAGCCCAATACATCAGCGTAATAAACAGTGAAATAAAAATTTTCAAAATACACTTTATTACAAACATCAAAGGGGTAATGTTTGGGGTGCTAATCTGTAGAATGCTAATGCAGTCACCAGAATGCAGTCACCCTGATTGAAAATGTCAGAATGGAATAAAATGGAGAGCAGTGCAGTGTACAGCTATCAAACAAGTTGGAGCACTACAGGTACCTTACTGTAATTAGTAACTAAACACACACAGTTCAAACCTATGTACATCTGCAGTGAATGAATCCTATAGCTGACAGTTCTTCTAGATGCAGTGTACAGCTAGAAAACAAGTTGGAGAACTACAGGTAACTTACTGTAATTAGTAACTAAACACACCTATGTACATCTGCAGTGAATGAATCCTATAGCTGACAGTTCTTCTAGATGCAGTGTACAGCTAGAAAACAAGTTGGAGGACTACAGGTACCTTGCTAAGCACACGCCATTCTAGTACATCTATAAATCACAGTTGTAAGTTGGTAAAACAGACTAACCATCAGCTATCTCTCCCTGAAGCATAGACTTCTCTCCCCCCAAAGTTTTGCTCATGATTATTCAGTGGGAAAGCGACCACATGGCAAATTACCGGGCCTGTCTAGTGGGAAACTTTGGTAAGTGAGAAAGGCCCAATGTGCCGTGCGGTCATATTTTGTATTCTCACTCGCTCATCCTTACTGCCTAGATCAGGCATGGGCAAACTTGGCCCTCCAGCTGTTAAGGAACTACAAATCCCACAATGCATTTGCCTTTATGAGTCATGACGGTGACTGTCAGACTCCTGCAATGCATTGTGGGACTTGTAGTTCCTCAACAGCTGGAGGGCCAAGTTTTCCCATGCCTGGCCTAGATGAAACCCACATGAGCATAGGAAGAACATACAAATTCACTGTAGGTAGAATCTGTATAAGATTCAAACCCAAGCCTGCAATGCAAGAGTGTTAGCCACTACACACACAAGTTTATATCCAATATCCACAGTTATAGAACACAGACAAAACTAAAACTGACATATATTCATATTTTCAATATCAAACAAGAAACTTAAGATCGAATGTCAACTGCAAATGGCATTAACGTTAGCATGCCTAATGATCTATGGGTTGCTGGGAAAACAGGACATAAAATAAACATAATAACCAGTGTAAATGATGGAGTATTTTAATGTTCCTTATGTCTATTTATAAGAATTTCTCAGCCTTCATGCATGCAGATGGTAGCATAGTTCTAGTTCATTGCTGTAAAAGATTTAATATTTGATTTTTTATTATTTTTTTGTTTGTCTGCAAATGAGTAATCTGTTGTAGAGGAGTTGAAGAAGAACATTCTCATGGGAAATTATGAGAGATAGTAACATGGCTGAGGGCAACTGAAATTGGTAAAAGAATAAAGGATGCACAAAAACTTATGCATGGTTTTAAACACAATTTTTCTAAAAATAAATAAATAAATATGCAATTAATTAGTGGTATTTAGGGACATAATTTGCCTTAAAGGATAACCGTACTTCTAAGCATACGTAAAGTTATTTATTTTGCAAGTTCCACTTCTCCTCCTCCCTCCCCCCTCCCCAAGTTATTTAAAAAAAAAAAACTAAATTAACCCATTCAGGTTCCGTCGTTTTCACTTGAGAAATGTTCACCTCCCATTCATTAGCCTATAACTTTATCACTACTTATCACAATGAACTGATCTATATCTTGTTTTTTCCGCCACCAATTAGGCTTTCTTTGGGGGGTACATTTTGCTAAGAGCCACTTTACTGTAAATGCATTTTAACAGGAAGAATAAGAAAAAAATGGAAAAAATCATTATTTCTCAGTTTTCAGCCATTATAGTTTTAAAATAATACATGCCTCCATAATTAAAACTCACGTTTTGTATTTGCCCATATGTCCCGGTTATAACACCGTTAAAATTATGTCCCTATCACAATGTATGGCGACAATATTTTATTTGGAAATAAAGGTGCATTTTTTCCGTTTTGCATCCATCACTATTAACAAGTTTAAAATAAAAAAAATATAGAAATATTTCATCTTTACATTGATATTTAAAACGTTTAGACCCTTAGTTAAATATTTACATGTTTTTTGTTTTTTTATTGTAATTTTTTTTTTTTTTATATTAAACATTTTATTTGGGTATTTTTGGGAGGGTGGGATGTAAAGTATAGTTTTATAATGTAATTGTGTGTTATGTTTAACTTTTTTTTAATTTTAGTTGTAGTTTTACTTTTTGGCCACAAGGTGGCGGCCATGAGTTTGTTTACATGACGTCACTCTAAGCGTAACACACGCTTAGAGTGACTCATCGGGGAGGGAACGGCCAGAAAAGGCGCAGCTTCCGAGAGAAGCTGTCGCTTTTTCAGCGGGGGAGAGGAATCAGTGATCGGGCACCATAGCCCGATACATTGATTCCTTGGCTACCGAATCCGCGGCCGGGAGTGCGCGTGCACGCGCGCGATCGGCTGCGGAAGCGCACGGTAGCGCGCATGGTTCCTGGATGTAGTTTCTACGTCCAGGAACCAAAATAGGTTAATGATGGTGACCACCTAACTAGAATGCCTATAAAAATGCCTCATACTGCTGCAACTTAGCTTGACCTGAGGCATCCTGGCTTAAAATTTATTAACTTCTACATTTATTTTTTGATTTTTCAATAGCAATGAAGGAATATAGCCATTTTGCTCTGCTGCTTTTTTTTTTTTTTTTTTTTTTTGGTCTTGATTTGTGATAAGAATTCTCACAAAAAAATTCTTAGATTTTAATGAAGAAGTCAAAATGACTTTACAAAATGCATTTTTGTAATAATGTAAATTTATTTGCAAATTTGTATTTTGCAAATATTTGCAAATTTTATAAAACGATCACCATTTCTCTTCGAACTGTTGCTTATGGATAAAATAGGGCATTGAGTAAATAGGTAAAATAGTAAATAGGGCATTATTGAGTAAAAGTTGCACCAGTATCAGGTATTTACATAGCACAAACAAATCAAGAGGCCCCAAGTGCTCCCTCTACATATTTACCTGTCCCACTCTACACTTTAAAAGACTTAAAGAGTAACTGTTAGCCCAAAAAATCAAATTTAAATCTCTATTGCAATGTGTTAAATAGTTTGTAAGGGAGCCAAAAAGGCAATGCTGAAGTTAAAAAGCAATCTAATTTTTTTACTGTGTGGCTATCATTCAGCCTTTTCTCCAAGCTCCTAAGGAGGACGCAAAGCCGCATAACAGATACTGCAGAGCATGCAGAGCATGCCCATGTCTGCCCGACCCCCCTCTCCCCCCCAGGACCAGGTGCCGATGTCTGCCCGACCCCCTCTCCCCCCCCAGGACCAGGTGCCAATGTCTGTCCAGGCATGTGCTAATAACAGGAGAAGAAGGAAGAGGAGGAACACGGTGTGGGAGGGATCTGTGTGGAGGGGGCTGGAGGAAGCCCCAGGTATGTATAAATCTTTTATGATTTGTCATCTCAGGGTCACAAACAAATCTACGTATGAGATAATGAATTGTATGTGTAGTACAGATAACAATTGGAACATTAGTAGCAAAGAAAAAGTCTCATGTTGTTTTCCAGTACACAAAGAGTTAAAAAACTTTTGTTTGTTATCTTTAAAAAATAACTTATCTGAGCTATTCGACCAACTTGGTCGAACTCAGTCCTGTTTTCTAAAAAGCTTAAATATCAAAGATACAGTGAGAGACAGCTTGAGATAAGGTTTTACTACAGGAAAGTTGAAAGGGTCATAAGCGCTGCTCTGTTCTACAGCTTTAAATACAGAGTGTGGATTCTAAACTGCAAATATGACAGAATGATGCAATGGTATAAATAAAACTATATAACTGAAAATATTAATTATTTTCTTTGCTACTAATGTTCTATTAATTATCCGTACTACACATACAATTCATTATATCATAAGTTGATTTTTGCTTCAGTGTCACTTTAACCACTTCAGGACCACAGGCTTACACCCCCCTAGTGACCAGGCTATTTTTTACAAAATGGTGCTCTGCAGCTTTAATGACTCACTACAGAGCCAAACAACTGCGCACACAAATGGATCTTGTCTCCTTTTTTCCCCACCATCAGAGCTTTCTGTTGGTAGGCTCTGATCACTGCTGGAGGCTTTTTTTTAATTTATATTCATTTTATTGTTATTATTTTTCCTAATAAAATTTACTAATTTTTTCTTTACACTCCCCCCTCCCTCCGTCCCCCGTCAGCCAATCCCTGCGATCGGCTGTCATAGGCATCAGCCTATGAGAGTTGATCACTCTTGAGCATCTCCAGGGGACAGCCGAGTGACATGGCTGTCCCCAGTACATCGCTGCCGTAGATCGCAGTGCTGTACAATGTAAATAGACAGCGGTTTAGCCGTCTAACAGTCTTCTAGTGGTGATTGCTGCTGGGAGACTAATGACGGAGCAGAGCTGCATCGGCGTGTGCGATCTCCTGCAAAACCCTGCCACAGAACTTGACGCCTTTCGGAGTTACGTGGTCCTGGGGCTGCCAGCTTCCCAACGCCTATCGGCGTTAGGCAGTCGGAATGCAGTTAAATCAAATATTGATAGAAACTTTGGACTGGACTTCTACACAGAAATAGGTACAATCGTTTGAAATCGCCAAGGGTTCTTATTCTGACACAGCACTAGCGAGTTAGCTAGAGTTATGAATCAAGCTGCTTGGCAGACAGTTATAAATCTCTCACACACTCTCTGATTTTGTGCAGGTGGTGTGCGACAGATTTGATAAATTTCCCCTCAATGTGCTTAAATCCCAACTTGATGTTTACTTTACCATATTAATATATAATATAGACCATGCCAACAACGCTGAACTTTCAAAGTCATGCTGAAAATCTGCCTTTATCTGCTGTCAAAAGTAGTCATAAGCAAATCCCCAGGATTTTTAATCTCTATAAATCTTTCAAACAGCTCCTGTTTAAATAAGGCTATGACAATTCAATTTTCACGTCAACAGCAGAGCGAGCATGAAAAACCATTTCTTCAGAGTTCAGTCTTTTACAAATAATAAAAAGAAAATGAATAAAAAGAAACTTTGAAAGCAAAAAGTAGTGATGCTCATCTGAGCTAGGATATCCGAGGTACTCGGATATCCTAGCTCTTTTTTCACTATTCGAGCTCGAACACCGAGCTCGAATAGTATTAGCTATCCGGGCTGTGCTATCCGAGCGCACTCGGATAGCAAGCAGCTATCCGGAGATATCCTATAGCTATCCGAGCTCGGATAGCGTCACGAGCTCGGATAGCGTCACGGCAGACGTCACCTCGAGTCCTCACAAGCGAATCAGAGGGCTCCCAACCCTCTGACAGCCCTCTGACTGCAGCCAATCACAGAGGGGGAGCCTGGCCAAGCCCCCCTCTATAAATAGCGGACGCCATCTTGCCTCACTCGTCCTGCTTGCGACTTACTGACTGATTGTACTGAGAGAACTGCTCCAGTGCTTTTTGTCTGTGTGCAAGTGCATTGCTATTGTTCTAAACCTAGCGTTTTTACACTCCAACACTTGATATTCAACTGTATTGCTTTGTATTCTAGATAGATTGTATTTTAGGCAGTTTAGGTTGTGTGATTATTCTCAATTTATTGCTCCATAAGCACGTGTAAACTTGACAATTGTTTCGGGGCCACGGCGGGTCCCCTTCTTCAGAAAGTGCAAATCGTTTTTTGTTTGCACTTTCTGAAGAAGGGGACCCGCCGTGGCCCCGAAACAATTGTCAAGTTTACACGTGCTTATGGAGCAATAAATTGAGAAAAATTTCTATTTGGTGTGCTGACCTGGACTTTTCTACCCTGCTGTTTGAATCTGGATACTAGGGCTCAGTATCCTCAGGCCATAGCACCCACGCCTTGGGTAAGGTGTGCCACCTCCGCACTTGAACTTTATAGGTTGTGTGATTAGGGACTAGGGAGGGAGATTGTCACTGGTGCTGCTGCAGGCCTGCAGCCAGCAGCTAGGCCCTGTGCCTAGGCAAGGCAGCCTGCCCTGTTTTGTGCTCTAGTCTCTACCTTACCTGTGCTCTCACCTGTCCTAATCTACTCCTGTACTACTACTTCTGTGTTAGATAGATTATTGTACTATAGTATTTTGTAGTTAGCAAGGCCCAGCTTTACTGCTATACCTGTCCTGCTGTATCTGCTCTCTGTAATCTAGTCACACCTGTTGTATTATTTAGCTAGATTCTTCTATTGTTTAGTTAGTAGTACTGTGGTGTACTCTAGTCTGTGTATAGGGACCGTCCGTCACCGCGTTACCTAGGGTCTTTGTGTGCGCAGTGCACGTCTGCGCTGTCCGCACCCTCTCGTTAGTGCTACAACTGTCCTATTGTTTATATTACTTCTATTGTGTATTAGCTGACTATACTGTACTGTAGTCTGTGTATAGGGACACCGTCAGTCAGCGTCAGCTAAGGTCTTTGTGTGCGCACTGCGCACTCTCTCGTTGGCGCTACACCGATCTCTGCTGTAGAGTACAACACCTGTCCGTCACCTCACACACCCACCACCACCAGTCCCACCCCATTAAAGTACCCCACTTGTCCCACCCACCTTTACATACATAAGTTTTTTTGTTTTTCATTTGTATAATAATAAAAATATACAATGTCTTGCACTGGCAGCCGCAGTTTGGGCAGGGGCAGCAAGGGTATCGCCAAGAGAGGAGGTCGTGGGCGTGGCAGCCGCGCCACCACCACCATGCGCAGTTCTGCGTCTGCACCAGTGGCTATTCCGCCATTAACAACTGGCCGTGGACGCCTTGGCCGCCCAACAGCTGGGAGTCACGCTACAGAGACACAGCAGCAGCAGCAGCGTGTGGCGCAGATGTTCCTCCCACTGCCAGGTCGTAGCCGTCCTATTGAGGAGAAGGGCGCAGACGCTGTGGTGGAACTGATGGTGGATGAGCAGGCCGCCATTAGCTCTGGAACCGAGTCCTCCACCCCCGCCACCACTCCTGTTCGCAAGAGCAGCAGCAGCCGACCAGCACTGCCTGGGGAGGAGGAGGAGGAGTGCAGTTCTCCAGCCCCAGCGGGCGACACCAGCACCCTGTCACTCGGCACCTTCTTATCCCCAAGCACAGCGGGGTTATGGAGTGCTGTTGCAGCAGAATTGGAGGAGGAAGGAATGCTGATGGGCACTTTGGGGGATGTGGCTTTGGACAGTCAGACAGTGGTGACTGTCCATCCGCCCATGCATGCAGAAGGGGAGTTTGGGGGATCCCAGCAGGACATGTTTGCGGAGGGGGAGGATGATGATGACAGGGTGAAGGACAGAGACTGGGTGCCAGGTCCTGGGAGTGGGGATGTTATCAGCTCTGAGGAGGAGGAGGGGGGTGCATCTGTAGGCCTTGCTAGAAGGATCAGCATCGCAGGCATGGGCAGGATCACAAGTGGGCAGGCCAGACAGCGTGCTGATCAGGAGACGAGTTCTGCCAGTGCCACCACCAGCCGCACCAAGAACCCCCCCAACCACCACAGGGAGACCAGCGGCAGCAGCACCTTCCAGCCGAAGGGGCAACTTTACCTCCCCAATATGGAATTTTTTCACCCTGCCATATTTGGAGTGCAAGTATGCCACCTGCTACCAGTGCCACAAGCAGCTCAGCAGAGGGAAGGAGCCCTCTGCATTTGGCACCACCTCTCTGGTCAACCATCTTGCAGGGAAAAACTTTCACGAGCATGAGGAGTTTGTGAAGTTGAAGGAAGCTGGCAGTGGCAGTGGCAGACCCGCCACCACTGCGAAGCCGTCGGCAGCAGCCACCTGCCCTCCTCCACCTCCTCCAGCAGCACCAGCAGGAGTTTTTCAGAGACGCACTGCTCCTCCTCCGTCTGCAACTCCTGCCGCCGACACTGAGGCCTGTTCTGGCAGCCAGTCCTCAGTGGTCTCCTCTGCTCCCTCCAGTGATTCCTGTACCAGCAAAAGGTGTCGCCAGACCCTGCTCAGCGACACCTTCCAGGGGGTGGTCAGGATTCTGCCTCCCAGCAGCCGTCGCGTGCGTCAGCTGAACGGCTTGCTGGCACGGGCCATGTGCTCCCAACTCCTGCCTTATTCCCTTGTGCAGGAGGGGAGTGAGATGCTTGCGCTCCTGATGTGCGCAGCCCCCGATTGGCCGATCCCCAGCCGACATTATTTTTCGCGCACGGCCATCCCTGCACTTCACCGCTCTGTGAGGGCCAATGTCGGGAGAGGGATGGATCACGCGGTGGGTCAACGGGTCCACGTCACCATGGACTCGAGGAGCAGCCAGTTTGGGACAGTCCGCTATCTGTCCTTCACCGCGCATTGGGTCAGCTTGGTGGAAGGGGGTGAGGAGGGGGGAGCAGCATCGGGCACTGTCAGAGCAGCAGCAACAACGCAGTGGGTGGTGCCACCATGCAGGGTCAGTGGAATTGCAGCAGGTTCCTCTGATCCGCTTCCATCCTCCGCCACACCAGCCCAAACCCCCCGCCTCAGCAGCAGCGTGAAGCCCCGCCACTGCCAAGCGCTGCTGGAATTGGTCAGCCTGGGGAAGACCAAACTGACGGCGAACCATGTCCTGGCCAAACTCCAAGAGCAGGAGAGGAGTTGGCTGACCCCCAGAGGCCTCAGAGTCGGAGAGGTGGTGTCCGACAATGGGGCAAACCTTGTTGCTGCCATCAACAAGGGAGACCTGACCCACATCCCCTGCCTGGCGCACGTCCTGAACCTGGTAGTCCAAAAGTTCCTGCGGACCTACCAGGGGATGGACCGACTCCTTGAGGCAGCAAGGAAGGTTGTGCGTCACTTCCGGCACTCGCCTGCAGCCGTAGCGAGCCTGGAAGAGGTGCAGAAGGAGCTGCACCTGCCACAGCACCGGCTCATGCTCGACGTTCCAACTCGCTGGAACTCCACCCTGGCGATGTTGGAGCGTCTGGTTGAACAGAGGCAGGCTGTCAGCCAGTACGTTGCACGAGCAACAGTTGCCTCGATCACTGCAACTGGGTGTGCCGCCACCAACCTCCCGTCCATCATCTCCACGGAGGACTGGGGGCACATGCAGCAGCTGTGCTCAGTGCTGGCACCCTTCCTGCAGGCCACCAACATGGTGAGCAGGGACCATGCAATGGTGTGCGAGTGGGTGCCCATGGTGTGTGTGCTGGACAGGGCCCTGTATGCACTGCTGGAAGAGGGAGCAGCAGCCTTGGACCAGCAGGAGCTGCAGGCAGCTTCACAGGCCACCTCTGAGGAGGAGGGCTCGGAGTTGGTGGAGGTCCCTGACCTTGCTGCTGATGAGGGGGAGCAGCAGAGCGCAGCTGGACTGGTGCGGGGGTGGAGAGAGGATGAGGTGGAGGAGGCAGAGGAAGAGGACAGCACTGTCAGCTCTGGGGCTGCCGATGATGTGCCAGCAGACGTGGCCAGATTCTTCCCAATGGCAGCGCACATGCTAAGGTGCCTGCGCAAGGACCCAAGGGTGATCCAGATGAAGAAGAGGGAGGACATCTGGATCTGCATGATGCTGGACCCACGTCTGAAGGGGAAGCTCAGCCAGTTCCTGCCTGCAGGAGGAGACCGTGCACAACAAATGAGGGATTTGCAGCTGTCCCTTGTTGAGCGCTTGGAGGAAGCCTTCCCTCAGACATCCACCCCCACTGTCCAGCCAGCACAGAGGCAGCAGCAGGTGCCTGCATCCACCAGCAGCAAGCGCACGCGCACCACAGACCTGCTGTCTCTGACCCAAGAGCTCTACATGAGTGTAGAGCTGCCAAGGACTAGAGAGGAGGTGCCTGCAGCAGCATCCTTCTCCAGTCACAGGCAGCGCTTGACCTGCATGGTGGCTGACTACATGGGGTCCTTCAGCGGGCTTGACAGTGTGGCCCCTGTTGATCCCATGAAGTATTGGGTCAAGCACCTGCCGATCTGGAGCTAGCTTGCGCAGTACACCCTGGAAGTGCTCTCCTGCCCCCCTTCCAGCGTACTGTCAGAGCGTTGCTTCAGTGCAGCCGGTGGAGTCGTCACTGAGAAGCGATCTCGTCTGTCTTACAAGTCTGTGGACAGACTGACGTTTCTCAAAATGAACCAGGCTTGGGTGGAAGGCGAATTCATGGCCCCTGTTGTCGGCGAGAGGGGGACATGAAGTGACAACTGGCACACACACATACACCTGCTGCTGCTGCTGTTGTATTTCATCCCAGTGCTGGGCCGAAATTACGCATGAGCGTAATTACGCATCGTAATTCAATGTGAATTTACGCGTAAGCGCTACGCGTAAATTACGGTCTTACGCGTAATTATTTACGCGTAAGCAGTAAAGTGGTATCGTAATTACACTGTCTACCGTAATTGCTAGGCATGCGTAATTTTACGAACACTTACGCGTAATTTTGCGCGTAATTACTAACGTAAAAACTCACCTTTTCTAAGAGTAGCCAATCAGTCAACATCCTAAGCAACCAATAGTATCTTCTCCCGCCCTTCAGTATAAGCGTACAATTTGACGCATACGAATGATATGTACGCAATAACTGTCATATTGACGGCTATTGCGTACATATCGTCCGTATGCGTCAAAAAATACGCATTAATGGGTATTACGGCACTACGCGTAACATCGTAGTGTAAGCGCCTACATTACGGTATCCTTACGCGTAACTGCGTAAGTTTACGCGTAATTACAGTGATGTACCGTAGATAATTTCCTACGCCGTAACCGTAATTGCGTAATGCGTAATAGCGTAAAATTACGCGTAATGATCCGTAAGCGTAGATTTTTCCATTACGACCAGCACTGTTTCATTCTGCTGTCTGTGTCTCCACTGCCAGGGAACACATTACAAGGTGCTGCTGCCCATGCACCACCAGCTATTACACTCAAAAATAGCTGCATTAAATTTGAAATTTTTTTTTAAAAAAAATTGTAATTAATTTAGAGGTGTCCGGGTTGAAAACTGTGCTGTCCCAATTGTGTATTAGACCCAATGTGGGCTTCATGACCGCTGTCTGGAACCTCATGCTGTTCATTTACGGCCCTGGAACCACCGCTAGGACCCAGGGCTATTATGTCTCACTGCCTGCCCTCCTGCCTGCTGCCAGTCTGCCACACACTCATCCTCCTCACGCTGCCTGCTGTTTTATTTACTCCTGCTGTCTGTATGTTTCCCCTGCCAGGAAACACATTACAAGGTGCTGCTGCCCATGCCCCACCAGCTATTACGCTCAACAATAGCTGCATTATTTTGAAAAAAAAAATTGTAATTATTTTATAGGTGTCCGGGTTGAAAACTGTGCTGTCCCAATTGTGTATTGGACACAATGTGGGCTTCACGACCGCTGTCTGGAACCTCATGCTGTTCATTTACGGCCCTGGAACCACCGCTAGGACCCAGGGCCTACTATGTCTCGCTGCCTGCCCTCCTGCCTGCTGCCTGCTGCCAGTCTGCCACACACTCATCCTCCTCACGCTGCCTGCTGTTGTATTTACTCATGCTGTCTGTGTCTCCTCTCCACTACCAGGAAACACATTACAAGGTGCTGCTGCCCATGCACCACCAGCTATTACACTCAACAATAGCTGCATTTTTTTGAAAAAAAAATAATTTATAATTAATTTAGAGGTGTCCGGGTTGAAAACTGTGCTGTCCCAATTGTGTATTGGACACAATGTGGGCTTCACGACCGCTGTCTGGAACCTCATGCTGTTCATTTACGGCCCTGGAACCACCGCTAGGACCCAGGGCCTACTATGTCTCGCTGCCTGCCCTCCTGCCTGCTGCCAAATGCCAGTCTCCCACACACTTAACCTCCTCACGCTGCCTGCTGTTATATTTCCTCCTGCTGTCTGTGTTTCCTCTCCACTGCCAGGGAACACATTACAAGGTGCTGCTGCCCATGCGCCACCAGCTATTACGCTCAACAATAGCTGCATTAATTTGAAAAAAGAAATTGTAATTATTTTAGAGGTGTCCGGGTTGAAAACTGTGCTGTCCCAATTGTGTATTGGACACAATGTGGGCTTCACTACCGCTGTCTGGAACCTCATGCTGTTCATTTACGGCCCTGGAACCACCGCTAGGACCCAGGGCCTACTATGTCTCGCTGCCTGCCCTCCTGCCTGCTGCCAAATGCCAGTCTCCCACACACTTAACCTCCTCACGCTGCCTGCTGTTATATTTCCTCCTGCTGTCTGTGTTTCCTCTCCACTGCCAGGGAACACATTACAAGGTGCTGCTGCCCATGCGCCACCAGCTATTACGCTCAACAATAGCTGCATTAATTTGAAAAAAGAAATTGTAATTATTTTAGAGGTGTCCGGGTTGAAAACTGTGCTGTCCCAATTGTGTATTGGACACAATGTGGGCTTCACTACCGCTGTCTGGAACCTCATGCTGTTCATTTACGGCCCTGGAACCACCGCTAGGACCCAGGGCCTACTATGTCTCGCTGCCTGCCCTCCTGCCTGCTGCCAAGTGCCAGTCTGCCACACACTTAACCTCCTCACGCTGCCTGCTGTTATATTTCCTCCTGCTGTCTGTGTCTCCTCTCCACTGCCAGGGAACACATTACAAGGTGCTGCTGTCCATGCGCCACCAGCTATTATGCTCAACAATGGCTGCATTTATTTGAAAAAAAAAATTGTAATTATTTAACCACTTGCCGACCGCCTTAAGCCGATGGGCGGCGGCAAGGGCTGGGCCCAAACGACCGCAATACGCCCATCGGTGGTGGCGGCGGCGGGCGTGGTTATGCGGCGATCGCATAATTCGTGACGCGATCAGCCGCCGGCGACTGGCTCCGCCCCCCCGCGCTGTAACCCTCTGGCCGTTCGGAAGCGCCGGTGGGTTACTAGCACCCCGATCGCCGCACGGAAAGTGTATAATAGGCTTTGTAATGTATACAAAGCCTATTATACAGACTGCCTACTGCCCTGGTGGTCCCAGTGTCCGAGGAACCACCAGGGCAGGCTGCAGCCACCCTAGTCTGCACCCAAGCACACTGATTTCTCCCCCCCTGCCCCCTGATCGCCCAGAGCACCCCTCAGACCCCCCCTGCCCACCTCTTAGACCCATATTTACACCCAATAACCCCCCTAATCACCCATCAATCACTCCCTGTCACTATCTGTCAACGCTATTTTTTTTTAACCCTAAACTGCCCCCTGCTCCCTCCTGATCACCCCCCCACCCCTCAGATTCTCCCCAGACCCCACCCCCAGACCCCCCCTGTGTACTGTATACCTCTATCCCCCTGTAATAACCCACTGATCACCTGTCAATCACCTGTCAATCACCCATCAATCACCCCCTGTCACTGCCACCCATCAATCAGCCCCTAACCTGCCCCTTGCGGACAATCTGATCACCCACCCACACCAATAGATAGCCCGCAGATCCGACGTCAGATCACAGTGTTTACATCTGTTCTCTACCCTAAACACCCACTAATTACCCATCAATCACCCATCAATCACCCCCTATCACCACCTGTCACTGTTACCCATCAGATCAGACCCTAATCTGCCCCTTGCGGGCACCCAATCACCCGCCTACACGCTCAGATTGCCCTCAGACCCCCCCTTATCAATTCGCCAGTGCAATATTTACAACTGTTCTTCCCTGTAATAACCCACTGATCACCTGTCAATCACCCATCAATCACCCCCTGTCACTGCCACCCATCAATTACCCCCTGTCACTGCCACCCATCAATCTGCCCCTAACCTGCCCCTTGTGGGCAATCTGATCACCCATCCACACCAATAGATCGCCCGCAGATCCGACGTCAGATCACCTCCCAAGTGCAGTGTTTACATCTGTTCTCTACCCTAAACACCCACTAATTACCCATCAATCACCCATCAATCACCCCTTATCACCACCTGTCACTGTTACCCATCAGATTAGACCCTAATCTGCCCCTAGGGCACCCAATCACCCGCCCACACCCTCAGACCCCAGCTCTGATCACCTCGCCAGTGCATTGCTTGCATCTATTTCCCCCCTCTAATCACACATTGAGACACCCATCAATCACCTCCTGTCACCACCTGTCACCCCCTAGCACACCTACTCATCAGATCAGGCCCTAATTTGCCCCGTGTGGGCTCCTGATCACTCGGCCAAACCCTCAGATCCCCCTCAGACCCCCTTCTGATCATCTCCCCAGTGCATTGATTGCATCTATTTTCCCCTCTAACCGCCCCCTGAGACACCCATCAATCACCTCCTGTCACCCCCTAGCACTCCTATCCATCAGATCAGGCCCAATACAACCTGTCATCTAAGAGGCCACCCTGCTTATGACCGGTTCCACAAAATGTGCCCCCTCATAGACCACCTGTCATCACAATTTGCAGATGCTTATACCCCTGAACAGTCATTTTGAGAAATTTGGTTTCCAGACTACTCACGGTTTAGGGCCCGTAAAATGCCAGGGCAGTATAGGAACCCCACAAGTGACCCCATTTTAGAAAAAAGACACCCCAAGGTATTCTGTTAGGTGTATGACGAGTTCATAGAAGATTTTATTTTTTTGTCAAAAGTTAGCGGAAATTGATTTTAATTGTTTTTTTTCACAAAGTGTCATTTTCCGCTAACTTGTGACAAAAAATAAAATATTCTATGAACTCACCCACTCAGCATGGGTATGTGTAAAAATACACCCCAAAACACATTATACTACTTCTCCTGAGTACGGCGATACCACATGTGTGGCACTTTTTAGGGGCATTTTAGTGGCCCTAAACCGTGAGGAGTAGTCTTGAAACCAAATGTCGCAAAATGACCCGTGAAATCCCAAAGGTACTCATTGGACTTTGGGCCCCTTAGCGCAGTTAGGGTGCAAAAAAGTGCCACACATGTGGTATCGCCGTACTCAGGAGAAGTAGTATAATGTGTTTTGGGGTGTATTTTTACACATACCCATGCTGAGTGGGAGAAATATCTCTGTACTGTAAATGGACAATTGTGTGTAAAAAAAATAATCAAAAAATTGTCATTTACGGAGATATTTCTCCCACCCAGCATGGGTATGTGTAAAAATACACCCCAAAACACATTATACTACTTCTCCTGAGTACGGCAATACCACATGTGTGGCACTTTTTTGCAGCCTAACTGCGCTAAGGGGCCCAAAGTCCAATGAGCATCTTTAGGCTTTACAGGGGTGCTTACAATTAGGCACCCCCCAAAATGCCAGGACAGTAAACACACCCCACAAATGACCCCATTTTAGAAAGTAGACACTTCAAGGTATTCAGTGGGGAGCATAGCGAGTCCGTGGCAGATTTCATTTTTTTGTCGCAAGTTAGAAGAAATGGAAACTTTTTTTGTTTTGTTTTTTTGTCACAAAGTGTCATTTTCCGCTAACTTGTGACAAAAAATAAAATCTTCTATGAACTCACCATGCCTTTCACTGAATACTTTGGGATGTCTTCTTTCCAAAATTGGGCCATTTGGGGGGTATCTATACTATCCTGGAATTCTAGCCCCTCATGAAACATGACAGGTGCTCAGAAAAGTCAGAGATGCTTCCAAATGGGAAAATTCACTTTTTGCACCATAGTTTGTAAACGTTATAACTTTTACCCAATCCAATAAATATACACTGAATGGGTTTTTTTTTTTATCAAAAACATGTTTGTCCACATTTTTCGTGCTGCATGTATACAGAAATTTTACTTTATTTGAAAAATGTCAGCACAGAAAGTAAAAAAAAAAGACAAAATTCATGTCTTTTTTGATGAATATAATAAAAAGTAAAACTCGCAGCAGCAATCAAATAGCACCAAAAGAAAGCTGTATTAGTGAGAAGAAAAGGAGAAAAGGAGGTAAAATTCATTTAGGTGGTAGGTTGTATGACTGAGCAATAAACCGTGAAAGCTGCAGTGGTCTGAATGGAAAAAAAGCCTTTGGTCCTTAAGGGGCGAAAAGACTGTGGTCCTCAAGTGGTTAAGAGGTGTCCGGGTTGAAAACTGTGCTGTCCCAATTGTGTATTGGACCCAATGTGGGCTTTACGACAGCTGTCTGGAACCTCATGCTGTTCATTTACGGCCCTGGAACCACCGCTAGGACCCAGGGCCTACTATGTCTCGCTGCCTGCCCTCCTGCCTGCTGCCAAATGCCAGTCTGCCACACACTTAATCTCCTCACGCTGCCTGCTGTTATATTTCCTCCTGCTGTCTGTGTCTCCTCTCCACTGCCAGGAAACACATTACAAGGTGCTGCTGCCCATGCGCCACCAGCTATAACGCTCAACAATAGCTGCATTAATTTGAAAAAAAAAAAACAGAGGTGTCCGGGTTGAAAACTGTGCTGTTCCAATTGTGTATTGGACACAATGTGGGCTTCACGACCGCTGTCTGGAACCTTATGCTGTTCATTTACGGCCCTGGAACCACCGTTAGGAACCAGGGCCTATTATGTCAGTCACATCACACTGCCTGACACACACTACTCCTTCTCCTGTAGCTGCATTGAGCTTCTGCTGTCTGTGTGCTGCTAGTACCACTGCCAGGGAGAACAGAAGAAGAACTACTTTCTGATGCCACCCACTCTCCTACCAGCTATTGCCACACTACAATAGCTGCAACTACTTCCTCCTCCTGCTGATGTCTGTGTTTTACCACCGCCAGGGTACACAGAAAAAGGCGCTGTGGCTTGCAATGTGCCACTAGTAGTACCTATTATGCCATCAACACAAATATAACTATGGTGTTATTAAAATAAAATATTTCCACAAATGAAGTAAAAAAAAAAATTACAAAAGAAAGGAAAACCAAGACACATAATATAATGAAGAAGAAGAAGAAGAAGAAGAAGAAGAAGAAGAAGAAGAAGATATAGAAGAAGAAGAAGAAGATATAGAAGAAGAAGACGAAGAAGAAGATATAGAAGAAGACGAAGAAGAAGATATAGAAGAAGAAAACTAAGAAGAAGAAGATATAGAAGAAGAAGAAGATATAGAAGAAGAAGAAGATATAAAAGAAGAAGAAGATATAGAAGAAGAAGATATAGAAGAAGAAAAAGATAATTGAAGAAGATACAAGAAGTAGAAGATGAAGAAGATTCGAGTAGAAGAAGATATAGAAGAAGAAGAAAAAGAAGAAGATATAGAAGAAGAAAAAGAAGAAGATATAGAAGAAGAAGAAGAAGAAGATATAGAAGAAGAAGAAAAAGAAGACGATATAGAAGAAGAAGAAGAAGATATAGAAGAAGAAGATGAAGACGGCGTAAAATGAAGACTTCCAACTTACAACCATTTTGGACACACCTTCTCATGCAAACACTTTTCATGAAGTTAATTTACTATTTTTGATACCTTTTTTATTACTACTGCATCACCACATAATCACTTGATGTTTTTCTTCATAAAAAAGGTGGTTTCATGCATCATTGACCTCCAATACAAGTTTTAAAAGCTAATTTAAGGCCATCTCGAATATTTTACTCGAATACAGAATCGGATAGTGACGTCGGATATCCGAGGTCGAATCGGATATTCGATTAACTCGAATATCAAACTTCGAGTGAATTTTTCAGTTTACTATCCGAATTCGACCAAACTCGAATAGGATAATGAGGTATCCGATCAACACTAGCACAAAGTTACAAAGGTGATTTTAGTGGCTTAGCATGATTGTGAAGTACTGTAGATGAGGCATGTCATGAGTCATGACTGTACAATATGACCATTTGGTGCTACAATTTTACCACACATTAGTTGTACCAAAACAGAATTTAATGGAAACCTAAAGTGAGTGAAATATGGAGACTGCCATCTTCAATCTCTTATAAACAATGCCAGTTGGCCGTTATGCTGAGCTTTTGGCTTTGGTTGTTTTTAAGTCAGACACCTGCAACAAACAATTTAGCCCAGGGGGCGTAACTAAGACCCACCGGGCCCCCCTGCAGAAATTCTGAGCGGGGCCCCCCTGGGGCCGGCTCAGGGCCGTTTTGGGGAGCTGGAGGGGTTGCAGCATGAGGGGAAAGCCATGGTCACACTCGGTGGGGAGGGGGGACGGTCCCCCCTCCCTCACCTCGGGCTCTCCCCTCTGCGCTCCCCTCCAACTTCAATAACTGTGGGTGTGCAGCGGTGGGCAATGTCAGATCCACATACCTTCCGTGCGTTCCAGCGCGGATGCTTCTCTCTCTAGTGTCTGACGCTAATTCCTGTTTATTCAGCCCCTATTGTTACGCCCATGATTCAGCCAGTGGAGTCAGACCATTTGATCTGCATGCTTATTTTGGACCAGTGACTTAAAGTCCTAGAGGTTGAACATCAGGTTCAGCATAGACATCAGGCAGCTGGTATTGTTGATTAGTAAATTAAGATACAATACAATACAATAACATTTGTAAAGCGCTTTTCTCCCATAGGACTCAAAGCGCATAGTTGTGTCTCAGATTAATACAGGGTTGCCAGACTGAAGAGGTAGGTTTTCAGTTTAGACTTAAATGCTTCCAGGGATGGAGCTGTCCTGATTGGGTGTGGCAGGGAGTTCCAAAGTGTAGGGGCAGCATGACAAAAGGCTCTATCTCCAAAGGTTTTGAGGTGGACTCTGGGGGTGACCAAGGTGTTACGTCCTTTTGATCTAAGATTGTGGGGGGTGTGATGCAGTTGCAACAAGTCCTTCAGGTATCCAGGGCCCAGATTGTGCAAGGATTTGAATGTCAGTAAGCCAATCTTAAACAGAATTCTCCATTTTATCGGTAGCCAGTGGAGTGAGCACAGGGTTGGTGTTATGTGGCAATGGCGGGGTTGGCTCGTTAACAGCCTTGCGGCGGCATTCTGTACTAATTGCAGGCGGCGTAAGTCTTTCTTATGCAGGCCTGTGTAGAGGACGTTGCAGTAGTCTAACCTTGATGTGACGAAGGCATGAACTAGAGTTGGAAGATCCTCTGAAGGAATGAGGTGTTTAATCCTTGCAATATTCCTTAGGTAAAAGAAGGAATGTTTCACAACAGCTGAGATTTGATTCCTGAAGCTTAATTTTCCATCAATCAGTACTCCCAGGCTGCGCACACAGTCTGAGTTGTTCAGGTCTGAGCTCCCTATCCTTAGCGGTGTTGGTTGAGACTGGGGCTGCTTTGCTGTTGAGCCCTGGCCCTCGATAACAAGAACCTCAGTTTTGTCAGCATTAAGTTTTAGCCAATTATTATTCATCCACTCCTGAAGCTCAGCTAAGCATGAGTTTATTTGTGGAGTAGGGTCTGTGATGCCAGGTTTGAATGACAAATATAGCTGGGTGTCTTTAGCATAGCAATGATATGTCAGCCTCTGTAGTGTATTCTTCTCACTTCAGGTTTCAAAAGCAAATACTTAGTGTTTTGTTTTGATTTATCAATTTGCCTTTTACTTATTTAGTAGGTTAGTTCTAAAATAGTTCAGACAGGTGCCCAATGTAGGTACTTTTGGTTGTGGACAAGGCTCATCAAGAGCTCTGTCATTGGTCTGCAGCTACACAATCGTACATCACAGGTGTTATAGCAACAGCAGCTCAAACCAAACCTGTTGCTCTGTGCCTTTTTGGATGTTTACCCATTTTAGGGACGCATGTAGATAAAGTGGTCTGAAACTCCGACATAACATTCAAACAAAATGTGTTTTCTTACTTTTTATTACTCGTACAATCATCATACTGTATTTGCTTTTGTGCATAAGTAATATTGTCTGTTTACAAATTACAAGTTTCCAAAGTGTAGTTTATCTTGCCCTGAAACCTGCCATTGCATTTTATTCAAACTGCTTTTTATTGTATATTAACATCTTCTAATTAGCTGTTCTGAGCTGTTTGTGTGCTTGAAGTACAGAGAGCTTCACAGAGAGCTCCTTTTCACTTGTTACACTGTGTTTACACACATGTATCAACATTGGAATGCAAACAAAGATACTGTTATCTCCAGTGTGGATGCGGATTTGAAGCTGGATAGCAGGAGAAAGTGCTTTGTTTA
The DNA here is from genome assembly GCF_040937935.1 of Hyperolius riggenbachi. Taxonomy (NCBI): domain Eukaryota; kingdom Metazoa; phylum Chordata; class Amphibia; order Anura; family Hyperoliidae; genus Hyperolius; species Hyperolius riggenbachi. The sequence goes on along the minus strand of NC_090648.1, from coordinate 369,947,985 downwards.
ACCATTTCAGTGATATTCTGCTAAACAAACAAAAAATCTGGGATACTAGCTTTCAAGTTGTGAGGAACCTTTTAGAGCAAAGTAGAAATGCTGACTTTCAGACCACTTTAAATCTATACTTGTTTGTGGATGTTTAATCCTGACATGACATGGACTTGCACAAAACGCAGCTAAACTCAACTAATTGCAGCATGCTGCTAAACTCAGCTAATGACTCCATGCACTGATCAGGAGCTAATTGAATTAGCTTTTGACCCTTTGGTCACTGTCAGTCAATTACAGTAATCACAGAGTAAAAAAAAAAAAGTATCTGGTCCGTAACAGGGGTATATTAATACCCCTCTGAGCCCCCCAACAAAAACAACAAACATGGGGCCCCCTGCAGCAGGACCCCACCTCCTCCCCAGGAGGCTTTGATGGCCCAATCCTCCTCTTTTGCAGAGTAAGCACAGCAGAGCTGTGTAGAAATATTTATCTGTCAGCCACTCGCTCTGCTATATACCTGCAGGTCATGTGATTGGGAGCCAAAAAAGGGCAGCAAAGAGTGAGTGGCTGCCAGGTGTAGGAGGACACCCAGTGCAATTGGAGCAGGTAAATATTTTTACATAGCTTTGCTGTGCTTACGCTACATGTGGCGGGGATGAGGAGCAGACTCTCAAAGCCCCGTGTCACGGAGGCTATATGTACATACCTGTTCCTTAAAGAGGGCAGAGCCTTTTGATACTTGGAAGGTTAATACAAATGATTTTATTCACCTGGGACTTTCACTGAATTGGCATTTCTGGTCCCATGTGTAGCACTGTGTGTTCTGATACCTCTCTTTCTCATGACCAACATTAACTTTTAACTATCTAATCCATACTGGGATAACTATACTAGCTACCTATATTGGAGGCACCTACGTAGCTAACCTATACTGAGTGCAATTTTACTGGCTACCTATACTGGGGGCACCTATGCTTGGCTACTTATACTGGGGTGGACCTATAGCTGGCTACCTATACTGGGGTAACTAGACCTGGCTAACCTATACTGCGGGCACCTATTCTTGGCTCCATGGGGGGTGCGCAATATTTACACCCTCGCCCTGAGTGCAATTTAGCCTAGAAACTACCCTGGGCACAAGACTTTGCAAAGTACTGTGTGTGTATACTGTGTTAGCGTGTGCCTATATATATATATATATATATACATATATATACACTGTATGTTGTGTGTGTACTGTGTATACACAGGTGTGTGTGTGTGTGTGTGTGTGTGTGTGTGTGTGTGTATATATATATATATATATATATATATATATATATATATATATATATATATATATATATACTACCTACAAGTACAGTAGCTTATAGCGGTGCAGACTTTCTTGGCACTGAGCAATTGCAGTAAGCCCTGGATTTCATGAGGTGTAACTGGATTTCCTGAATTACTTGTGACAGCTGTGGAGAGCTGCCTTCACTGTCACTGTCTGCCTCTGCAGCTGTACAGCCATTGGCAGAAGAGGAGGAGGGGGCTCATGCTCAGGGAGGACAGACACAGACAGAATGCAGTGTAATGCACAGATGTAAGAAGGAGGGTTTTCTCACAATCTTATTAGAGGAGGAGACATCTCAAGGCGTTTGGCTCTGCTGGGTGATGAAATATGTCCATAGTATTAGCACAGAATGTGAACACACTTCAGGCTGCACTTGGTTGTTGAGTGCAAAGGAAACTTTTTTTCCACTGTAAAAAATATTTAGCAGCAAATTTCCTGTTATGTGTCCACAGCAAGCTAAGGCTGAAAAGTAACAATGTCATATATGTGTTTGACCGTAAACCAGACGCTATAGAGATAAGTATGGACTTACAGTAATAGCAGCTCCTAATAGTGCATTTTTTCAGATTGAACAAGTACCTCTTTTGGAGTCAAAAGTTCACATGAAACTAAACTTTATTCCCATTCTGTAGATTGATACCTTGAATGTTGTAAGGTGTGAAGTGAAAGCACTGATAATAGAAACGGATCACTGCAGCTGATGAAAACATGCCATTTCATTTTCTCATGCATTTTTAGTGGTATGCACAACTTATATATATCAGCAATGGCCATGGCAGTAAATGACTGTGTAAGTGTACTGTTTATGTTTACAACCAACAAAATAAATACTACTACTGTCTGTATACACTCACTGGCCCTAGTGAAGGCAAGAAACAGAATGAGAAAACCCTCCCACTCCCCCTTTAAAGGGAATGTCCAAGCAAAATAAAAAAAATGAGTTTCACTTACCTGGGGCTTCTACCAGCCCCATGCAGCCATCCTGTGCCCTCGTAGTCGCTCACTGCTGCTCCAGTCCCCCGCTGGCAGCTTGCCGACCTGGGAGGTCGGTGGGACGCATTGCGTACATTTTTACGCATTCCTGCTAGGGCAGGAACATTAACACATACATTTTTACGCATTACTGGTTCAATGCGTACATTTTTACGCATTGAACCAGTAATGCGTAAAAAATTATGTGCTAATGTTCCTGCCCTAGCAGGAATGCGTAAAAATGTACGCAATGCGTCCCGCCGACCTCCCAGGTCGGCAAGCTGCCAGCGGGGGACTGGAGCAGCAGTGAGCGACTACGAGGGCACAGGATGGCTGCCTGGGGCTGGTAGAAGCCCAAGGTAAGTGAAACTCATTTTTTTATTTTGCTTGAACCTTCCCTTTAAGGGATGAGGATGTCCTAATTCCTATTGGTTGCTATGGGGGCATGCTGCATGGTCTGATTCCTTTGCACGAATACCTGGGAACACACTGTTAAATCTAAAAGAAAATGGACAAAATTCCCCAAAATATGTCTTATGGCAAATTTTGGCCCCAGGTGTGTGAATAATACACATGGCGAATCAGATTTTTGCCTTCATCCCTATTTCTTAGTTCAACAAGTTTAGATGCAAGCTCTGGGCAAAAATAGAAATGTGCATTTACCTAAAATATTAGGTATGGATTGCACTCTCTATTAGGATTTTACTGCTGTCTGTTTTCTTAAAGAGAATCTGTATTGTTAAAATCGCACAAAAGTAAACATACCAGTGCGTTAGGGGACATCTCCTATTACCCTCTGTCACAATTTCGCCGCTCCCCGCCGCATTAAAAGTAGTCAAAAACAGTTTTAAAAAGTTTGTTTATAAACAAACAAAATGGCCACCAAAACAGGAAGTAGATTGATGTACAATATGTCCACACATAGAAAATACATCCATACACAAGCAGGCTGTATACAGCTTTCCTTTTGAATCTCAAAAGATCATTTGTGTGTTTACCTTCTGTCCACTTCTTCTCTCATGCACTGAACATTACAGGCTTCCTGCAGACAGCTCTGCCTGTGCCTGTGTTTGTAATTCCTCAGTATGTGTCAGCCAGCTACTTTCACAGCCTAACAGAGGAGGATTTTTATCCAGCTCTCTTCTATCACTGATAAGATAGCAGAGAAGCTGCTGGCTTATGTAAATAAAACACACAATGGAGTGTGCATAGAGGAACAGACCAGCACAGAAGAGTTGGCAGCCTTCCAGACACAGGCCGACAAGTCTGACAGGGGAAAGATACATTGATTTATTACAGAGACCTTGATAGTACAAAGTGCTGCAGTGAGCCAGAACAGATTAGAATAGGTTTAGGAACTTGTAGGATGGTAGAAAAAACGTTGTAATTTTTGTTACAGAGTCACTTTAATGCACCTCCAGACTCAGATATACGAAATAAAGTTAAAGAGGAACTGGATTACAAAAAACTCTTTGAACACATCACACTCACAGCATTAGAAGCAGAAAATAGAACATTTTGATGAGTGGGCTGCTGAAGCAAATTCAGTGGGCTGCTGAAGCAAAAATACACCATCTTGAAAAAAGCAAACACACACGTATGCAAATTTTCAACATGATTCTGCCGAATCCCTGGCCTCAGTAGGACGTCCAGGAGGGCAGAGGCTTCAGCTTGCAAATAGTTAAGAATGTCTATGCTTAAAAAAAATCAGGATTTCATATTAAAATTTAAAGTGTACCAGAGATGAAAAATATTTAAAAGATAAAAACAGATACTTACCTAAGAAGTGAGAAGCATATGGATCCTGCATAGGCTTCCCACGTCCATCTGGCCCCCAACGTTGTCATGCATGGACCCCATGAACATATCCGGCAAGTGCTCCTCTTCTTCATGCACAAAACCAGCCATACTGCGCCTATGCAAGTATGGCTATGTCTGTGCAGTAAGCCAGAGATGCTCATCCATGAGCCGATAGCGTATCACAGGAGGGACATCAGTATGGGGCTCAAGATGAGGGTGGGGCCCTAACAGTGGCAGTGCTGCATGGGCCCCAGCAGCAGCTTGTGATCGGCCGCAGCTGGGATATGCACCTGCGGTAGAGGGAGTGGAAGGGGTAGTGTGTGTAAGGGAAAAACAGACCAGCAGATCATTAATGTGGCGTTCATAACTCACCTAACTCCACAGTGTGAGAGTCCTCTCTTCTCTGAATTCTCCTGCAGCCTCTGACCATTCTCCTCTGCCGTCATCTGCTTCATGTTGGGTGACATACGAAAGACCAGAGCAGATGAAGGCAGAACAGAATTATTGGAGGACTGCAGGAGAATCCAGAGAAGAGAGGACTCTCACGCTGTGGAATTAGGTGAGTTATGAATGCTGAATATTACAACACACACACTCCCCCACTTGGGCTGGTGAGTAGCAAAAATCTGTCGATCTGCTGTGGAAGTAAGAGGGACCGCATGGCAAGGGGGGAGGGGCTTGGGGTAAAACTGTCTGTGGCTCCCTCCACATTAGAATTTATGGGGGGAGGGGGTCTGATTAAAGAGTAGCACTGACCAATTTTTGTAGGGTGGGGGTGGGGCAGCTTTTTCCAATATGGGGTCCAGAAATTTTCTGATGGCGGCCCTGTCCATACTGCTGTGCATGCGAGGTCATACTTGTGTGGTTGCAGCACAGCTGCGCTCATACATGAATTTACAAAGGGGTCCCGGGCAGCGGTGGTGGTCTGCAGGAGGGCTTCCCTCCTCTTAGGTAAGTATCTAGTTTATGTTATTTGGCTTGCCTCAAGTTTACTTTAATGTTAATTATTGTACGGGGGAAGATCAGTTGTAACTTTGGTACACTTTAAAGGAAATTTTTTTTTTAATAATTGTAGGTCAGTGTTGCTGAGTCACATGTTCTCCACAGGTCTCTAGCCTCGGAGAACGTCTGTAAATTAAGTCCAATGTGAGCTGTGAGTGTTATCTGCAGGAGTTCTGCATGTGCAGAATTAGGGCATAACAAACTCTATATCTAGAGGAATATAGATGACCATGGTTTTTAATATATTCCCCATGTCATATTCAATCAATCCAAAGGTTTCCTTGGTTTCTTGTCCTATAGAATATGTCCTCTGAAAATTAATGCTTTGGGTAGCATTAGTATTTAATTGGTTTTATTTGATTTAAGGGATTTGTGGTGTTTATGTTTCATGCAATCGTGAAGGATTACTGCATAATAATATACACTGTGCCACAACACATGATATCACCTAATTTCCTTTCCTGAGCTTAGAAACTGGATCACTTCCAATACACTTGGAGGCTTATTCCTTTAATTTCATTTTCCAACATGCTGAATAATGATGGCAGAATTAGAATATTATTACATTTTGTTTGGAGGTCCCATGAATTGTTAGGCCCGGTTCACATTAGCGGTGGCTATCCGGAATAGCCGTGCCGCAGCCGCACCGGAGCCGCACCGCATGCTGGCCGGACGAAACGGACGCACGGCATAGCAATGTAAGGCTATGCCAGGGTTCACATGCGTCCGTTTCGTCCGGACCGGAGCCGGACCGGATCCGGACTCCGGTGTCCGTTCCAACATGCGCTATTTTTGGGTCCGGCTCCTCCGGCAGCCGTATCCGGGGCGGAGCCGGACTGCACCATCCGGCCAATGGAAACCAATGAGAACCGGAGAGCGCACAACACACTGGCAAAAAATCCGGATGTTCTACCCCACTTCCTATGAGGATTGTTGCGGCGATATTTGCTGGGGACACATGGGCAACCATTTTGGAGTGGAGCAGCACGAGCTGGAGATGTTGGCAGCATGTTGGAGGTGGAGGTGAGTGCTAAACAGCGGAGGGCCTGATTCCACAGGTCCCCCTTCTGCTGACCTCCCAGACCCCAACATTTTTTTTTTTTTTTACGTGACTTTTGCCAAACGGATCCGGATCGCATCCGGATGAACACCTGATGCAACCTGACCGGATCCGGATCGGATCCGGATCAGAACCGTACGGTTCCGATCCGGATCCGGTCCGGATCCGGTCAGGCCATCCGGTCCGTTTGGCTGAAAACCGCTAATGTGAACCGGGCCTTACATTGGAGCAGATCCCTGTATCATAAAAAGGACAGACTGTATACAAAGAGTACTAGTGAAAATAACAGCAAAGGATGAAAACTAAAACAAGCAAAAATTATTTACTGATACCATGGCCCATATGCAATTCACTTTTTTGCCTGAGTTCTCTCCTAGGTGACATTTTCGCGTACGTCAAAAAAGTGCATCGAGAAAAAAGGGGTCTAAACGATAAGCATTAATAGCGTTTATAAAAAATATTGTGCTGTATTTCGTTTACAAATAATGTTTTACAAATTTATAAATCATTAAATAATGTGTATGAAATTGGCAATTGTGAAAACGTTAATCTTCCCTGTTTCAAAAGTGAAACTTATAATTACGTTTCTTAAAAAAACGATAATATATGTTTAATCGTTATAATTGTATATTATTGTGAATAACCTTCATTTATTGTTTCTTCTTATAATAAAATCTGAAAATATTGTTTATAACGATGATATAAATATAACTACGTTCGTTATAAGTGTTGTAAAACATTAGTAAGTATTACAAAAATTTTACTAAAATTATACCTAACCCTACTCTCACACAGAACCCTCCCTGTATCTTTCCCTAACCCCTAGACCCCCCTGGTGGTGCCTAAACCTAAGACCCCCCTGGTGGTGCCTAACCCTAACCACCCCCCTGGTGGTGTATATTGTACTGTAACTATACCTAACCCTACTCTCACACAGAACCCTCCCTGTACCTATCCCTAACCCCTAGACCCCCCTGGTGGTGCCTAACCCTTAGACTCCCCTGGTGGTGCCTAACCCTAAGACCCCCTGGTGGTGCCTAAACATAAGACCCCCCTGGTGGTGCCTAAACCTAAGATCCTCTGGTGGTGCCTAACCCTAACCACCCCCCTTAGTGATCACTTTATTATATAAATAATAATGTTTTACAAATAGTGACTGTAAAAAATATATTGCAATTTACGTTACGAACTGATCGCTTTATTTTGTGAATAATAATGTTTTACAAACAGTAAGGGATAAAATTTTAAATAATGTTTTAGTTCAATAGGATAAATATGTTTAGTATTTTTATAAATGTTATTCGTCACGGGTGCATTTTCTAAACGTAAATCATCACAAGCACAGTTATAAAAGATTAAAAATCTCCGGGTGCCATTTGTAAAACGCTATTAATCTCCGGCGCACTTTTTTCCTGTTTGACGCCCAGTTAAATGATATTTATTATGGGAGTGAATGGCGGTACCCTTTTTGTCCACTAGCTGCCTGCGCCCTTTTTTCCTGTTACCAATATTTTCCCAACGTATAAATAAAATGCCTTTATTCCACCAGCAAGCAAACAAATACTCAAAATAATTTTGGCAGTACTTTTTAGTACTTTTCCCATTGTAAAGTGCTACAAAGTTAATTTAAATTGAAGATGATAAATTATCTCCTAGGAGAAAACTCAGGAGAAAAAGTGAATTGCATATGGCCTCCTGTCTAGGCCAATACCAACTACAGGCGGTCCACATTCAAAATGGATGCATTCCAGGAGGTTGTTTGTAAGTTGAATTTGTTTGTAAGTTCAGTCCTGTGTTATACATAGTGGTTGTTTTCCATGTACTTTTAATGTGTTTTAAACTACTTATAGCAGTTTACATGATACTGTAACATTTAACAACAAATATTCGCAATAAAATACAGTATTGTATATTTTGTAAATTAAAAAAAAATTTCTGTATGAATCATTGTAACTCGAGTCGTTTGTAAGTAGGGAACTGCCTGTACAGTCCAATGGCAAGCCTTACGTCAAATGGACAACAGCAACAAAACATTTGTAAAGTGCTTTTCTCCAATGGGATCCAATGAAGACACATTGGGCCATATGCAATTTCCTTTTTCACCAGAGTTTTCTCCTATGTGATATTTTAAAATTTGTCAATAAAATGCATTTTAAACCTCCATCAAGCAAAAAAAAAATACTCAAAATAAATTTGATAGTACTTTTTACCTACTTTTTGATATTTTTTCCGTTGCAAAGTGCTAAAAAGTTATTTTAAATCAAAGATGACATTTTTTCTCCTAGGAGAAAACTCAGGTGAAAAAGGGAATTGCATATGACCCATTGGCCCATATGCAACTAAATTTTTCTCCTAGGAGAGAATTATTCATCTTTTTAAAATAACTTCACAGCACTTTGACATTTAAAAAAGTACCAAAAAGTAGGTGAAAAAGTACTATCAAAATTATTTTAGTATTTTCTGATTTCTGGTGGCTTAACCTCCTGAGCGATAATCCCGAGCTGAGCTCGGGGTATATCGCGCAGGAGGATTTCTCAGGCCCTGGTGGGCCGATTTGCATAATTTTTTTTTTGTTACACGCAGCTAGCACTTTGCTAGCTGCGTGTAACTTCCGATCGCCGCCGCTCGCCGCCGATCCGCCGCCGCTCGCCGTGCTGTGCAGCCCCCCCCTCCCCGACCCCTTGCGCAGCCTGGCCAATCAGTGCCAGGCAGCGCTGAGAGGTGGATCGGGACTCCCTCCGACGTCACGACGTCCATGACGTCGGTGACGTCATCCCGCCCCGTCGCCATGGCGACCGGGGAAGCCCAGCAGGAAATCCCGTTCTGAACGGGATTTCCTGCTTACTCTGATCACCGAAGGCGATCGGAGTGGGTGGGGGGATGCCGCTGCGCTGCGGCTATCATGTAGCGAGCCCTGGGCTCGCTACATGATTTAAAAAATAAAACATTTAAAAAAATAGTGCTGCGCCACCTCCTGGGCGATATAATTGTATCGTCCAGAGGGTTAAAAGTCATTTTATTGACACAATTAAAAATGTAACCTAGGAGTAAACTCAGGAGAAAGTGTTAATTGTATATGGGCCATTGTTTGTGAATCTAATATTCAGTATGTTGGCCCATATGCACTTAACTTTTTCTCCTGAGTTTTCTCTAAGGAGATAATTTTCAAATTTCTCCATATTAATTTTTAAGCATTTTACAATTGAAAAAGTAAACAAAAGTTGGTGACAAAGTACTATCAAAATTATTTTGAGCATTTTTTTGCTTGCTTGGGGATTTAAAAATAATGTTGTTACAAGGTATGAAAATATCACCTAGTAGAAAACTCAGGTGAAAAAGTGAATTGCATATGGGCCATTATCTGCTTCACAAACATATCTAGGCTGTTAAAGTTAAAGTTTTCTCCTAGGAGATATTTTTTCATCTTCTGTTTAAAATGACTTTTCAGCACTCTACAGTTGAAACAGTACAAAAATGGAAGAGAAAAAGTAAACAAAATTATTATTAGTATTTTCTTGCTTGCTGGCGGCTTAAAGGACACCGGAGGTGAAAATAAACTAATGAAATAAACAATTGTATCTATCTACCTTCTCCTAAAAATTACTTTTTAAGATATGGCAGTTTTATTTTATGTTTAAATCTACTTTTTAAGTTTTAACTGTTTTATTGTTTTTGCTCAATGACACATTCATCGAAGTATGCCACAGCTAAAATCTATGAACTACAGAACCTTTTTATCTCTTTCCTGCTCTCAGAAGCCATTTTCTGCTAGGAAAGTGTTTTACAGTTGGAATTTCTTATCAGTGAGGGTCAACCTGTAGTCAGGACTGAGTCAGCCACTTACATACCTGATATTTAACTCTTTCAGGCAAAGAAAGAAAAAAAGAAACACAGCATAGCTATTTGTGTGCTAGGCACTGTACATACCCATGTCTATCTCATCATGTCACATGTCACATGAGTATCCTTTAAGGCCTCTTGCACACTACATGCGATTATGATTTTTTTATAAGATCCGATTTTTTTTTCCGATTAAAAAAAGTACTGCATACTGCTACATTTCTGCATACTGCTACGGAATCAAAAATCGGATCGGATACAAAAATTGGAATTGCATGTAGTGTGCAAAAGGCCTAAAAGGCATTTTATTGATAAGGTGTGAAAATACCACCTATCAGAAAATTTGGAAGAAAAGTTAATTCAATAAGTCTCCTTGACCCATATGCAATTAACCTCTTAAGGACCATAGGCTCATCCGACCGTGACCAGGTGATTTTTTTACAATTCAGTGCTCTGCAGCATTAATAGTGTGCTTCGGAGCCATACAACTTAGCGTACAAATGATTCTCCCTCCCTTTTCTGTCCACCAACAGAGCTTTCTGTTAGTGGGCTCTGATCGCTGTTGCAGGGCCTTGTTTTATTTTGTATTAATTTTTTTTTATTTCCCCTAATCCCTCCCTTCCCCCGATGGCCAATCAGAGCAATCTTCAGCTTATGAGAGGGGATCACGATCAGAGCCTCTCCAGGGTATAGCCGAGTGGCACGGCAGTCCCCAGTACAACGCTGCATTAGATCGTGGCTCTGTACAATGTAAATAGATGGCGTCTAACAGTCTGCTAGCGGCGATCGCTGCTGGTAGACTGATGATGGAGCGGAGCTCTGTGACTCAAGCGGGGATGCGCGTGCATCGGCACGCATGATCCCCTGCAAACCACTCCCCCCCACTCCCCCAGGACTTGATGCCAGTCGGAGGAACACGGTCCTGGGGGAGCCACCTTGAGTTTTCTCCTAGGAGAGAATTATTGATCTTTTTAAAATAACTTCACAGCACTTTGACATTTAAAAAAGTACCAAAAAGTAGGTGAAAAAGTACTATCAAAATTATTTTAGTATTTTCTGCTTTTTGGTGGTTTAAAAGTCATTTTATTGACACAATTAAAAATGTAACCTAGGAGAAAACTCAGGAGAAAGTGTTAATTGTATATGGGCCATTGTTTGTGAATCTAATATTCAGTATGTTGGCCCATATGCACTTAACTTTTTCTCCTGAGTTTTCTCTAAGGAGATAATTTTCAAATTTCTCCATATTAATTTTTAAGCATTTTACAATTGAAAAAGTAAACAAAAGTTGGTGACAAAGTACTATCAAAATTATTTTGAGCATTTTTTTGCTTGCTTGGGGATTTAAAAATAATGTTGTTACAAGGTATGAAAATATCACCTAGTAGAAAACTCAGGTGAAAAAGTGAATTGCATATGGGCCATTATCTGCTTCACAAACATATCTAGGCTGTTAAAGTTAAAGTTTTCTCCTAGGAGATATTTTTTTCATCTTCTGTTTAAAATGACTTTTCAGCACTCTACAGTTGAAACAGTACAAAAATGGAAGAGAAAAAGTAAACAAAATTATTATTAGTATTTTCTTGCTTGCTGGCGGCTTAAAGGACACCGGAGGTGAAAATAAACTAATGAAATAAACAATTGTATCTATCTACCTTCTCCTAAAAATTACTTTTTAAGATATGGCAGTTTTATTTTATGTTTAAATCTACTTTTTAAGTTTTAACTGTTTTATTGTTTTTGCTCAATGACACATTCATCGAAGTATGCCACAGCTAAAATCTATGAACTACAGAACCTTTTTATCTCTTTCCTGCTCTCAGAAGCCATTTTCTGCTAGGAAAGTGTTTTACAGTTGGAATTTCTTATCAGTGAGGGTCAACCTGTAGTCAGGACTGAGTCAGCCACTTACATACCTGATATTTAACTCTTTCAGGCAAAGAAAGAAAAAAAGAAACACAGCATAGCTATTTGTGTGCTAGGCACTGTACATACCCATGTCTATCTCATCATGTCACATGTCACATGAGTATCCTTTAAGGCCTCTTGCACACTACATGCGATTATGATTTTTTTATAAGATCCGATTTTTTTTTCCGATTAAAAAAAGTACTGCATACTGCTACATTTCTGCATACTGCTACGGAATCAAAAATCGGATCGGATACAAAAATTGGAATTGCATGTAGTGTGCAAAAGGCCTAAAAGGCATTTTATTGATAAGGTGTGAAAATACCACCTATCAGAAAATTTGGAAGAAAAGTTAATTCAATAAGTCTCCTTGACCCATATGCAATTAACCTCTTAAGGACCATAGGCTCATCCGACCGTGACCAGGTGATTTTTTTACAATTCAGTGCTCTGCAGCATTAATAGTGTGCTTCGGAGCCATACAACTTAGCACACAAATGATTCTCCCTCCATTTTCTGTCCACCAACAGAGCTTTCTGTTAGTGGGCTCTGATCGCTGTTGCAGGGCCTTGTTTTATTTTGTATTAATTTTTTTTTATTTCCCCTAATCCCTCCCTTCCCCCGATGGCCAATCAGAGCAATCTTCAGCTTATGAGAGGGGATCACGATCAGAGCCTCTCCAGGGTATAGCCGAGTGGCACGGCAGTCCCCAGTACAACGCTGCATTAGATCGTGGCTCTGTACAATGTAAATAGATGGCGTCTAACAGTCTGCTAGCGGCGATCGCTGCTGGTAGACTGATGATGGAGCGGAGCTCTGTGACTCAAGCGGGGATGCGCGTGCATCGGCACGCATGATCCCCTGCAAACCACTCCCCCCCACTCCCCCAGGACTTGACGCCAGTCGGAGGAACACGGTCCTGGGGGAGCCACCTTGAGTTTTCTCCTAGGAGAGAATTATTGATCTTTTTAAAATAACTTCACAGCACTTTGACATTTAAAAAAGTACCAAAAAGTAGGTGAAAAAGTACTATCAAAATTATTTTAGTATTTTCTGCTTTTTGGTGGTTTAAAAGTCATTTTATTGACACAATTAAAAATGTAACCTAGGAGAAAACTCAGGAGAAAGTGTTAATTGTATATGGGCCATTGTTTGTGAATCTAATATTCAGTATGTTGGCCCATATGCACTTAACTTTTTCTCCTGAGTTTTCTCTAAGGAGATAATTTTCAAATTTCTCCATATTAATTTTTAAGCATTTTACAATTGAAAAAGTAAACAAAAGTTGGTGACAAAGTACTATCAAAATTATTTTGAGCATTTTTTTGCTTGCTTGGGGATTTAAAAATAATGTTGTTACAAGGTATGAAAATATCACCTAGTAGAAAACTCAGGTGAAAAAGTGAATTGCATATGGGCCATTATCTGCTTCACAAACATATCTAGGCTGTTAAAGTTAAAGTTTTCTCCTAGGAGATATTTTTTCATCTTCTGTTTAAAATGACTTTTCAGCACTCTTAAACAGTACAAAAATGGAAGAGAAAAAGTACTAACAAAATTATTATTAGTATTTTCTTGCTTGCTGGCGGCTTAAAGGACACCGGAGGTGAAAATAAACTAATGAAATAAACATCAAACACTGTGAGATATATATGGGTGGGTATGGTCCAAATCAAACAAAAACTGCTCAGACTATTTTTAAGAAAATATCTACACAAACTTTTATTAATCACTGTATCAAAAACAATTTAAAAATGTGAGCCTCCCGAGCCTCCCCAAAGAAGCACCCACCCCACCTAACAAGCCCCTCCTCTACAGCCTTCAATTACCCTCATCCAATAACTAGCCCCTATTGGACCTGTAATCAAAGAGATGAAGTGAAGCATGTGCACCTGCCTCACTGCAAAAATTCAAACACCAGTGTATCCGTCTGGGCTCAGACTCCTAATGTCCGGTTATTGGATAATCTCATCTGGTCCTCACATTCATATTAAATCGTGATACCAAAAGAGGGGGGACCAAATCCTCTCGGAAAAAATATATATATGAAAGTTCCAATTATGGGACAAGCGGATAGTTCAATAATGATGCAATATCTTCAAATGATGGTAGGTTGATTCATATATTCCTAGTGTATAAGCCACAGATAGGGACATTAAGTCAGCAGATGTATAGGCCAGGGTCATCTTATCCAATAGAGAAAGGTAAGGCAAGGAAATCCAACAGGAGTAGTAAGCCACAATAGCATAAGCCTCTAGTTCAAGCAGTAGAGATAGACATCCATGCGTACAAATTCTCCCTCATAGGGTAATGCATGTAATTCTCATTGCCTCAGCACAATTCAATCAGGTTAATGCAGCACAAGCAATATAGCAAGCAGGCCACCAGCACAGTGGAATCCGTTTGGCAGCAGCAACAGCACAAAACAGAAGAGAGCAAGCAAGCCTTAAGTAACATGGATTGTTCTTACATATGCTGTAGCTCCTCTCTAGGATCAACCAGAAGTTGCCCGCCGGATGGCCTCAATACTCTGTGGCTGGATAATCATTGCAGGCTGATCTTCGGCTGGGGCTAGTGGATGCTGGATGAGGCTGCCGGGTGGACTAGATGCCCAGGTGTACGGCCATTGGCCAGGCAAATCACAGGTGCGTGGTGCGGGGAGGCCGGGACGCAGCACATGCGTCCTCGACCGGTTTCGCCGGACTTCCGGCTTCCTCTGGAGGTATGACACTTCCTGTGTCGCCTCCTATTTATTCCCCCCGAGGTCCCGGCAAGGGCAGAGAGGCCAAGCCGCGCCCGCCCCCACCGGCGGCCAATGCCGGGCGGGAGGGCGGAGCCGGCCGACACCACGGGCAGGCACCAATCATCCACCCGAAGCGTCAGCACGGCACCGCCCACCCGCCCGAACACCCGCCGGGCGACGGGGCGGGGCAGGCAGACACCACGCGAAAGTCGCCAAGCAACCAACACGGCGCGTCCGCCAAGCCCCGCCCCCACGCCCAGACATGCCGCCGGAGGGGGCGGGCGAGGACGAGCACAACACCAGCCCACGCCAGACCAGGAAGGGAAACAGCACAGGGGCGGCATCAGGTAAACAAATCTCAGATCCTCCCAAATGCAGCATACAGAACATTGAATCTCAGGTTCTACAATAACATAATACCTAAAACCCATTATATAGTGACAGTGGAAAGGGTCATGTCTATATTGAATCAAATACCCAAGAGCTCAACATAGATCGCGGCTCATATTAACACAAGTCGCGTATGTAAACATTCCTGGTAATAGGGGAAACATCAGCCCATAATATGGCAAATACCTATACAGCGATCACCCATCTAGATGTCTGGCGATGTGCGGCAGGAAAACCCCCCATCCACGGGGTCGGCCAAGCATGCCACAGATACCAGATCAGCTATAGATCCCACAAGCCCATCAGAGTGGTAAAAACGAAGCATAACTAGTATGCTCGTTCAGACCAGGGGGCCTGGTAGCCTCCAGTTCGAAAATCCAGCGTGACTCCTTTTGCAGTAATAGGCGATCCATGTCCCCACCTCTAATGGAGGCATGGATCCGATCAAGGCCTACAAACCGCATTGCGGTAGGGCTACCCGCATGCATAGTTTTAAAGTGTCTGGCTACCGGAGTGAAACTGGAAAGGCTTTTACTTTTCACATTGGTCACATGTTCAGAAATCCGTGAACACAGTTCACGTTTGGTTTTACCTATATAAAATGCACCGCAAGGGCACAGAAGAAGATACACTACCAAAGTGGTATTGCAATTAACATAATGTGCCAATTCCCAGTTTCTACCATCCGGCAGCCTGACACTTTTTCCCACCTGTATATACCTGCACATGGTGCAGCCACCACAGGTGTAAGTGCCTGTCACTTTACAATGTTTGGATCCAATAGAAGGATCCGAAAAGTGGCTACCAACCACCCTATCTCTCAAAGAAGGAGCCCGTCTAAAAGAAAATAAAGGTTTGGTAGGAATGATTTTGTTCAATCTGGAATCATTGGTCAAAATATGCCAATGTTTCTCAATTATGTGGGCAATCTTGGAGTGTTGAGCTGAATATCTGGTGCAAAAGCGCACAGTTTGTCCACCACTGTCCCTCACACGGGAGCCAGTCGCGAGCAAAGAAGCCCGCGCACTGGTATCCGCTCTTCTAAAAGCTTTCTTCAGGGTGCCCTCCGGATATCCCCTTTCCCTGAATCTCCTCCTTAGGGTGTTGGCCTCTTCCCTAAAAGTCGCATCTTCAGAACAGTTGCGTCTTATTCGCAAATATTGGCCAGTAGGGATACCCCTTAAAGTGTGCGAGGGGTGAAAACTGTCCGCCCTAAGAAGTGAGTTAGTTGCGGTTTCTTTTCTGTACAGGCGTGTTGCCAACTGGCCATCCCCATCTATCCGGATGGAGATATCCAGGAAGGGGACCTCCGAGGTGCTAAACTCCATGGTAAATCTCAGATTGCTGGAATTTTCATTCAAAGTCCCTACAAACTTCTCCAATAGGGGACCACCCCCTGTCCAAAACATGATGATGTCATCAATGTACCTGTGCCACGCCAAAATGTGGCACAGGTACATCGAGAGACCATCATTGGCAAAAAGCCACCGTTCCCACTCCCCCAGGTACAGGTTTGCATACGACGGGGCACAGGTCGTCCCCATCGCTGCCCCCTGCACCTGGAGGTAGTGGGAGCCCTCAAAAATAAAGATATTATTAGTCAACAAAAATTCCAGCAGAGTCAGTAGGAACTCACTGTGCGCAGTGCACTGTATACCCAGCTCGCTCAAAAATACGCCCACCGCCCGTATTCCGAGTTCATGCGGAATGCTTGAATAGAGGGCCTCCACGTCCAAGGTCACCAATAGCGTCCCCATGGGCAGCTGCAATCCATCTAAGACGCGCAAGAGATGAGATGTGTCCCGGATATATGAAGGTAATGCCTGCACATGCGGCTGTAAAAAACGATCTATATAAACGCTGATCTTTTCAGTCAACGAACCCCGTCCCGAGACAATTGGACGACCAGGAGGTTTATCCAATCTCTTATGCACCTTTGGTAGCGCATAAAAGGTGGGACATATGGGACTCACAACCTTCAAAAACTGCGCCGTATTGTCATCTATTACCTTCCTGATGACTGCCTCGTCAATGATTGAAAAAAGTTTATGCTTACACATGGTGACCCTGGACGCCGGGACCCTCACATAACACTCACGTCTGCTGAGGATGTCCAGACACATATTTCTGTACAAATCCACAGACAGAATGACAATGTTGCCCCCCTTGTCTGAAGGTTTCACAATCCACCTCCTATTCTCTATTAATTCATTAAGTGTCTCACGTTCCTCCAATTCAAGGTTATCGACGGATGACCTGTCGCCCTTCAATTTCACCAGATCTTTTTCTACCACATCAATAAATGTTTTAAGATTTGGACTTAAGTTAAACGGGGGAAATTTCCGTGATCTATTTCTTAGTCCGACATCCTCCAGCCGGGGAAGGAAGAAGCGAGGACCCAACCCAAAGGGAACCAATTCCGTGTCATCAGGGTGAACCGAACTCTCAGACGCCAGCTCCTGCAGATGCTGTAGAGCTGCCAAATCCTCCTCAGACCAAGGCTTATCATCTTGAGTTAGCATTGACCGTTTCTGAGAGTTATCATAAAACGACTGTAGTAGGATTCTGCGACCAAAAAGGTGCAGGTCTACCACAGTTTCAAAAATATCTGCATTATACGTAGGGCAGAAGCCCAAACCCTTAGACAACAATTTAAGATAAGATTGAGGAATGGTTTCGCCTGTTAAATTGATGACCCGTAAGTCCCCACTCGACACAGATTGTCCCGAGGGAGGGCTCGCTTCGACTATTTCCCCGACTGGGCACCGACCAAAAAATCCGACCCCGAATAAGAGGAAGATGAGGGGCCACAGGCCGGGCCCCCATCGCTTCCATGGGGCCCCCGGCCGACGTCCCCCCCCACCCCCCTCCCATCCGAATCTTCTGAGCATGAGGGATTCTGTTTTTTAGGTTTTCTCTCCTTCTCCCTCTGTTTACTTGTTCTAGGGGGTTCACGTCCTGACCGTGTGTCGTGTTTTCGTAGTCCCTCCCCTACAGACGGAGCTATCTGAAACCGAGCTGCTAGGGGCCACTGATGAGTCCGATTCCTCAGTTTCTGATAGTATGGGTTTATTTCCACTAGGGACTTTTGGTTTAGGTTTACCTTTGGGAAATTTGGGAAATGGATTATTCCACCTGTAGGCGGTGCCCACTTTATAGGCTGTCCTGTCCCTTAAAACTTTTTTGTCCCTTTGTATCACTAAATTTTTGTTAAACTGGGTGATGTGTTTCTCAAGCTCCTCACTCCTAGTTTTATATAGTGTGTCGCTTTTAAACGGCTCAAGGGTTTCCGATACCTTTGTTATTTCTACCTCTAGAGCGGCCAGGTCATCCGTGTCCAACTCATTCATAAGAGTGAGACATATTTTAGCGCAACATTCAAAATTTCTCTCCCAACGTTTTTTGAAATCCTCACTCAGATTACGTCTATGAGGAAAGACCTGAAAGCGTAACCAAAGGGGGGCAAATTGGTCATCAAGATACGTTTTATTGTACTTCAGATTCCACCAAATTCTAGATTTCCTTTCATATAATCTGGTCAATTTTCTAAAACCACCATTGATGAGCTGCTGAGCATCTCTCACTCCCTGGGTCTGTGAACACTCCTGCTCCACCCGTGTCAAAAGGGCATCCCACCGCAACATCGCCAGACAGCCGTTGTCACTTAGGACAGCCAGAAAGCAACCCCTTGACCTTATAGGTCACAATTAACCCTACAGAACCGGGGTATTAATCTCAAAGGGGTATGGTCTGTCCTATTTTATTTTGCATCACCTGGGCCATCCCACCCAGCCATTGTACATCAAACACTGTGAGATATATATGGGTGGGTATGGTCCAAATCAAACAAAAACTGCTCAGACTATTTTTAAGAAAATATCTACACAAACTTTTATTAATCACTGTATCAAAAACAATTTAAAAATGTGAGCCTCCCGAGCCTCCCCAAAGAAGCACCCACCCCACCTAACAAGCCCCTCCTCTACAGCCTTCAATTACCCTCATCCAATAACTAGCCCCTATTGGACCTGTAATCAAAGAGATGAAGTGAAGCATGTGCACCTGCCTCACTGCAAAAATTCAAACACCAGTGTATCCGTCTGGGCTCAGACTCCTAATGTCCGGTTATTGGATAATCTCATCTGGTCCTCACATTCATATTAAATCGTGATACCAAAAGAGGGGGGACCAAATCCTCTCGGAAAAAATATATATATGAAAGTTCCAATTATGGGACAAGCGGATAGTTCAATAATGATGCAATATCTTCAAATGATGGTAGGTTGATTCATATATTCCTAGTGTATAAGCCACAGATAGGGACATTAAGTCAGCAGATGTATAGGCCAGGGTCATCTTATCCAATAGAGAAAGGTAAGGCAAGGAAATCCAACAGGAGTAGTAAGCCACAATAGCATAAGCCTCTAGTTCAAGCAGTAGAGATAGACATCCATGCGTACAAATTCTCCCTCATAGGGTAATGCATGTAATTCTCATTGCCTCAGCACAATTCAATCAGGTTAATGCAGCACAAGCAATATAGCAAGCAGGCCACCAGCACAGTGGAATCCGTTTGGCAGCAGCAACAGCACAAAACAGAAGAGAGCAAGCAAGCCTTAAGTAACATGGATTGTTCTTACATATGCTGTAGCTCCTCTCTAGGATCAACCAGAAGTTGCCCGCCGGATGGCCTCAATACTCTGTGGCTGGATAATCATTGCAGGCTGATCTTCGGCTGGGGCTAGTGGATGCTGGATGAGGCTGCCGGGTGGACTAGATGCCCAGGTGTACGGCCATTGGCCAGGCAAATCACAGGTGCGTGGTGCGGGGAGGCCGGGACGCAGCACATGCGTCCTCGACCGGTTTCGCCGGACTTCCGGCTTCCTCTGGAGGTATGACACTTCCTGTGTCGCCTCCTATTTATTCCCCCCGAGGTCCCGGCAAGGGCAGAGAGGCCAAGCCTACCATGGCCCATATGCAATTCACTTTTTTGCCTGAGTTCTCTCCTAGGTGACATTTTCGCGTACGTCAAAAAAGTGCATCGAGAAAAAAGGGGTCTAAACGATAAGCATTAATAGCGTTTATAAAAACTATTGTGCTGTATTTCGTTTACAAATAATGTTTTACAAATTTATAAATCATTAAATAATGTGTATGAAATTGGCAATTGTGAAAACGTTAATCTTCCCTGTTTCAAAAGTGAAACTTATAATTACGTTTCTTAAAAAAACGATAATATATGTTTAATCGTTATAATTGTATATTATTGTGAATAACCTTCATTTATTGTTTCTTCTTATAATAAAATCTGAAAATATTGTTTATAACGATGATATAAATATAACTACGTTCGTTATAAGTGTTGTAAAACATTAGTAAGTATTACAAAAATTTTACTAAAATTATACCTAACCCTACTCTCACACAGAACCCTCCCTGTATCTTTCCCTAACCCCTAGACCCCCCTGGTGGTGCCTAAACCTAAGACCCCCCTGGTGGTGCCTAACCCTAACCACCCCCCTGGTGGTGTATATTGTACTGTAACTATACCTAACCCTACTCTCACACAGAACCCTCCCTGTACCTATCCCTAACCCCTAGACCCCCCTGGTGGTGCCTAACCCTTAGACTCCCCTGGTGGTGCCTAACCCTAAGACCCCCTGGTGGTGCCTAAACCTAAGACCCCCCTGGTGGTGCCTAAACCTAAGATCCTCTGGTGGTGCCTAACCCTAACCACCCCCCTTAGTGATCACTTTATTATATAAATAATAATGTTTTACAAATAGTGACTGTAAAAAATATATTGCAATTTACGTTACGAACTGATCGCTTTATTTTGTGAATAATAATGTTTTACAAACAGTAAGGGATAAAATTTTAAATAATGTTTTAGTTCAATAGGATAAATATGTTTAGTATTTTTATAAATGTTATTCGTCACGGGTGCATTTTCTAAACGTAAATCATCACAAGCACAGTTATAAAAGATTAAAAATCTCCGGGTGCCATTTGTAAAACGCTATTAATCTCCGGCGCCCTTTTTTCCTGTTCGACGCCCAGTTAAATGATATTTATTATGGGAGTGAATGGCGGTACCCTTTTTGTCCACTAGCTGCCTGCGCCCTTTTTTCCTGTTACCAATATTTTCCCAACGTATAAATAAAATGCCTTTATTCCACCAGCAAGCAAACAAATACTCAAAATAATTTTGGCAGTACTTTTTAGTACTTTTCCCATTGTAAAGTGCTACAAAGTTAATTTAAATTGAAGATGATAAATTATCTCCTAGGAGAAAACTCAGGAGAAAAAGTGAATTGCATATGGCCTCCTGTCTAGGCCAATACCAACTACAGGCGGTCCACATTCAAAATGGATGCATTCCAGGAGGTTGTTTGTAAGTTGAATTTGTTTGTAAGTTCAGTCCTGTGTTATACATAGTGGTTGTTTTCCATGTACTTTTAATGTGTTTTAAACTACTTATAGCAGTTTACATGATACTGTAACATTTAACAACAAATATTCGCAATAAAATACAGTATTGTATATTTTGTAAATTAAAAAAAAATTTCTGTATGAATCATTGTAACTCGAGTCGTTTGTAAGTAGGGAACTGCCTGTACAGTCCAATGGCAAGCCTTACGTCAAATGGACAACAGCAACAAAACATTTGTAAAGTGCTTTTCTCCAATGGGATCCAATGAAGACACATTGGGCCATATGCAATTTCCTTTTTCACCAGAGTTTTCTCCTATGTGATATTTTAAAATTTGTCAATAAAATGCATTTTAAACCTCCATCAAGCAAAAAAAAAATACTCAAAATAAATTTGATAGTACTTTTTACCTACTTTTTGATATTTTTTCCGTTGCAAAGTGCTAAAAAGTTATTTTAAATCAAAGATGACATTTTTTCTCCTAGGAGAAAACTCAGGTGAAAAAGGGAATTGCATATGGCCCATTGGCCCATATGCAACTAAATTTTTCTCCTAGGAGAGAATTATTCATCTTTTTAAAATAACTTCACAGCACTTTGACATTTAAAAAAGTACCAAAAAGTAGGTGAAAAAGTACTATCAAAATTATTTTAGTATTTTCTGATTTCTGGTGGCTTAACCTCCTGAGCGATAATCCCGAGCTGAGCTCGGGGTATATCGCGCAGGAGGATTTCTCAGGCCCTGGTGGGCCGATTTGCATAATTTTTTTTTTGTTACACGCAGCTAGCACTTTGCTAGCTGCGTGTAACTTCCGATCGCCGCCGATCCGCCGCCGCTCGCCGTGCTGTGCAGCCCCCCCCTCCCCGACCCCTTGCGCAGCCTGGCCAATCAGTGCCAGGCAGCGCTGAGAGGTGGATCGGGACTCCCTCCGACGTCACGACGTCCATGACGTCGGTGACGTCATCCCGCCCCGTCGCCATGGCGACCGGGGAAGCCCAGCAGGAAATCCCGTTCTGAACGGGATTTCCTGCTTACTCTGATCACCGAAGGCGATCGGAGTGGGTGGGGGGATGCCGCTGCGCTGCGGCTATCATGTAGCGAGCCCTGGGCTCGCTACATGATTTAAAAAATAAAACATTTAAAAAAATAGTGCTGCGCCACCTCCTGGGCGATATAATTGTATCGTCCAGAGGGTTAAAAGTCATTTTATTGACACAATTAAAAATGTAACCTAGGAGTAAACTCAGGAGAAAGTGTTAATTGTATATGGGCCATTGTTTGTGAATCTAATATTCAGTATGTTGGCCCATATGCACTTAACTTTTTCTCCTGAGTTTTCTCTAAGGAGATAATTTTCAAATTTCTCCATATTAATTTTTAAGCATTTTACAATTGAAAAAGTAAACAAAAGTTGGTGACAAAGTACTATCAAAATTATTTTGAGCATTTTTTTGCTTGCTTGGGGATTTAAAAATAATGTTGTTACAAGGTATGAAAATATCACCTAGTAGAAAACTCAGGTGAAAAAGTGAATTGCATATGGGCCATTATCTGCTTCACAAACATATCTAGGCTGTTAAAGTTAAAGTTTTCTCCTAGGAGATATTTTTTCATCTTCTGTTTAAAATGACTTTTCAGCACTCTACAGTTGAAACAGTACAAAAATGGAAGAGAAAAAGTAAACAAAATTATTATTAGTATTTTCTTGCTTGCTGGCGGCTTAAAGGACACCGGAGGTGAAAATAAACTAATGAAATAAACAATTGTATCTATCTACCTTCTCCTAAAAATTACTTTTTAAGATATGGCAGTTTTATTTTATGTTTAAATCTACTTTTTAAGTTTTAACTGTTTTATTGTTTTTGCTCAATGACACATTCATCGAAGTATGCCACAGCTAAAATCTATGAACTACAGAACCTTTGTATCTCTTTCCTGCTCTCAGAAGCCATTTTCTGCTAGGAAAGTGTTTTACAGTTGGAATTTCTTATCAGTGAGGGTCAACCTGTAGTCAGGACTGAGTCAGCCACTTACATACCTGATATTTAACTCTTTCAGGCAAAGAAAGAAAAAAAGAAACACAGCATAGCTATTTGTGTGCTAGGCACTGTACATACCCATGTCTATCTCATCATGTCACATGTCACATGAGTATCCTTTAAGGCCTCTTGCACACTACATGCGATTATGATTTTTTTATAAGATCCGATTTTTTATTCCGATTAAAAAAAGTACTGCATACTGCTACATTTCTGCATACTGCTACGGAATCAAAAATCGGATCGGATACAAAAATTGGAATCGCATGTAGTGTGCAAAAGGCCTAAAAGGCATTTTATTGATAAGGTGTGAAAATACCACCTATCAGAAAACTTGGAAGAAAAGTTAATTCAATAAGTCTCCTTGACCCATATGCAATTAACCTCTTAAGGACCATAGGCTAAACCCCCCCCCCCCCCCCCCCATCGTGACCAGGTGACTTTTTACAATTCAGTGCTCTGCAGCTTTAATAGTGTGCTTCAGAGCCATACAACTTAGCACACAAATGATTCTCCCTCCCTTTTCTGTCCACCAACAGAGCTTTCTGTTAGTGGGCTCTGATCGCTGTTGCAGGGCCTTGTTTTATTTTGTATTAATTTTTTTTTATTTCCCCTAATCCCTCCCTTCCCCCGATGGCCAATCAGAGCAATCTTCAGCTTATGAGAGGGGATCACGATCAGAGCCTCTCCAGGGTATAGCCGAGTGGCACGGCAGTCCCCAGTACAACGCTGCATTAGATCGTGGCTCTGTACAATGTAAATAGATGGCGTCTAACAGTCTGCTAGCGGCGATCGCTGCTGGTAGACTGATGATGGAGCGGAGCTCTGTGACTCAAGCGGGGATGCGCGTGCATCGGCACGCATGATCCCCTGCAAACCACTCCCCCCCACTCCCCCAGGACTTGACGCCAGTCGGAGGAACACGGTCCTGGGGGAGCCACCTTGCAGCCGCCTTTTGGCGCTAGGCGGTTATAAGGTGCTTAACTTTCTCACCTGAGTTTTCTCCTGGGTAATATTTTTAAACTTGTCAATAAAATGCCTTACAAGCAAGAAAACATAGCACGTTTTCACCTACTTTTTGGTACTTCTTCAGTTGCAAAAGTCTGGAAAGTCTGTAAAGTTATTTTAAATAGATGAAAAATTATCTCCTAGGAGAAAACTCAGGTGAAAACGTTTGCCCCATATGCAATTCACTTTTCCTCCTGAGTTTTCTCTGAGTTTTCTCCTAGGAGATCATTTTCCAACTTCTTTTTTAAATAACTTTTCAGCACTTTTCAATTGAAAAAGTGTTATAAAGTAGATGAAAAAGTACTTTCAAAATGATTTTAGGTATTTTCTTGCTTGGTGGTTTAAAATGTGTTTTATTTGGCAATTGTGAAAATATCACCTAGGAGAAAACTCAGGAGAAAAGTGAATTGCATACGGGCCTTTGAGTCTAATACTCAGGGTCGGACTGGGACACCAAGGGCCCACCAAGGAAGTTTCAGTCTGGGGCCCGCCCGCCCCCCTCATCCTCCCCCCCCCCCCCCCATTTTGGGCTCACATACACATGTACTCTAGAAATTTTGCATGACTTTATGATAGGGAATAGATTGTGAGCAATTCTGAGGACAGTCTCCAATAGGGATATGTCTAAATGCGGCGCGCCGCAGCGAAACTAAATGGGTGTCACCACGCACTGGAACATCGGCGTGGTCATGATGAGTCATGGGCAGACTTAAAAAAAAATACAAAACACAAAATAAGTAGCGGTGTTATTCACAGAGATTAGGTCTGACCAGATACATTTTAGATAAAATATTCAAGTAGTTACAAGCCTCATGATAATTAATTAAGTAGTCAAATGGCAGAAGATACCCCCACAAAATGCAATCAGGTTGGTGGCAGATACCCCCACAAAATGCAATCAGGTTGGTGGCAGATACCCCCCACAAAATGCAATCAGGTTGACGGCAGATACCCCCACAAAATGCAATCAGGTTGGCTGCAGATAACCCCACAAAATGCAAACAGGTTGGCTGCAGATACCCCCACAAAATGAAAACAGGTTGGCTGCAGATACCCCCACAAAATGCAAACAGGTTGGCTGCAGATATCCTCACAAAATGCAATCAGGTTGGCTGCAGATACCCCCACACAATGCAATCAGGTGGGCTGCAGATACCCCCACAAAATGCAAACAGGTTGGCTGCAGATACCACCACAAAATGCAAACAGGTTGGCTGCAGATACCCCCACAAAATGTAATCAGGTTGGTGGCAGATACCCCCACACAATGCAATCAGGTTGGTGGCAGATACCCCCACACAATGCAATCAGGTTGGCTGCAGATACCCCCACAAAATGCAAACAGGTTGGCTGCAGATACCCCCACAAAATGTAATCAGGTTGGCTGCAGATACCCCCACACAATGCAATCAGGTTGGTGGCAGATACACCCACACAATGCAATCAGGTTGGCTGCAGATACCCCCACAAAATGCAAACAGGTTGGCTGCAGATACCCCCACAAAATGCAAACAGGTTGGCTGCAGATACCCACACAAAATGTAATCAGATTGGCTGCAGATACCCCCACACAATGCAATCAGGTTGGCTGCAGATACCCCCACAAAATGTAATCAGGTTGGCTGCAGATACCCCCACACAATGCAATCAGGTTGGTGGCAGATACCCCCACACAATGCAATCAGGTTGACTGCAGATACCCCCACAAAATGCAAACAGGTTGGCTGCAGATACCCCCACAAAATGTAATCAAGTTGGCTGCAGATACCCCCACACAATGCAATCAGGTTGGTGGCAGATACCCCCACACAATGCAATCAGGTTGGTGGCAGATACCCCCACACAATGCAATCAGGTTGGCTGCAGATACCCCCACAAAATGCAAACAGGTTGGCTGCAGATACCCCCACAAAATGTAATCAGGTTGGCTGCAGATACCGCCACACAATGCAATCAGGTTGGTGGCAGATACCCCCACACAATGCAATCAGGTTGGCTGCAGATACCCCCACAAAATGCAAACAGGTTGGCTGCAGATACCACCACAAAATGCAAACAGGTTGGCTGCAGATACCCCCACAAAATGCAATCAGGTTGGTGGCAGATACCCCCTCACAATGCAATCAGGTTGGTGGCAGACACCCCCACACAATGCAATCAGGTTGGCTGCAGATACCCCCACAAAATGCAAACAGGTTGGCTGTAGATACACCCACAAAATGTAATCAGGTTGGCTGCAGATACCGCCACACAATGCAATCAGGTTGGTGGCAGATACACCCACACAATGCAATCAGGTTGGCTGCAGATACCCCCACACAATGCAATCAGGTTGGCTGCAGATACCCCCACAAAATGCAATCAGGTTGGCGGCAGATACCCCCACAAAATGTAATCAGATTGGCTGCAGATACCCCCACACAATGCAATCAGGTTGGCTGCAGATACCCCCACAAAATGTAATCAGGTTGGCTGCAGATACCCCCATACAATGCAATCAGGTTGGTGGCAAATACCCCCACACAATGCAAGTCCAGCCCCAGCTTGGAAGGGGGAGCAGCGGGCACAGATCAGCGGGGAAGCCTCCCCCCTCCCTCACCTAGGGCCCCCCTTTCCGTGCACCTCCCTCCTCCAGAAGTGCAGCCAGCAGCGAGCGGAGAATAGCTTACTGAGCTTCAGATGATGCTAGCTCCGCTCCGCATGCCGCTGCTGGCTTGCTGGTCTCTGTCTCCTGTAGTGACGCTGTCCAATCATGCTCTCGCAGGAAGTACTGCGAGAGTGTGATTGGACAGCGTCACTATAGCAGACAGTGAGCAGCAGGGCAGCAGCAGCGGCATGCGGAGCGGAGCTAGCATCATCTGAAGCTCTGTAGCTATTCTCCGCTCGCTGCTGGCTGCACTTCTGGAGGAGGGTGGTGCGCGGAAGGGGGGGGCCCTAGGTGAGAGAGGGGGGGAGGCTTCCCCCCCTCCCCGCCGCTCTGTGCCCAATTCCCCCCTTCCAAGCTGTGCCCCCCTCCCTCTTAGCTCTGGGGCCCCCAGGAGGCGGGGCAGTCGGGGGCCCACCGATGGGACCATCGGTGGTTCGGTGGCTCAGTCCGAGCCTGCTAATACATAAAATAAAATAATGAAAATATGAAACATCATAACTTCAGTCTTCCCTTTCTACATCTTTCCTTCCTCCATCCATCTCTGCCTTCCCTTTTTATCCCTGTCTTTATTGCTTCCTCCATCATCCATCCCACCTTACTTACTTCCTCATCCCTTACTTCTTCTTTTCTTCTTCAAGTTTTTTTTCTCCTCTTTTTCTTCCATCCATCCATCCTTCCCTCCCTTCTTCCTCCCTTCCTTCGCTTCCTCATGCATTTGTCCTTGTCTTCCTCCCACATCCATTCCAATATTCGTTACTGACCAGACATAGGTAATTTAATAATCCCATTTTCATAAAGTTAGATGGTATAGTGTTTTGATGTGTGTGGTGTGTCAATTAAATATAGCACACCACACACATCATTGTGCAGAGAACACACTGAAAGATAAAGCTATCAGCACAATGCCAGATTTCATCCCCTGCACACCATGAAAGCTACCATACACAAGAAGGCCACCAGACCGCACCGGAGAATAAGCCATTGCAAATTCTTTTAAGCTAAACGACTACAAGAAAGGAAGTGTCAACACCAGGATTGTCTTTATCCATGGCAGTAGCATCTAGAAAACAAGCGAGGCGATCCTAGAAGAGAAGAATAATTGCATTTATTATTTTTATGTGTTATAATAATTACCATTATTATTATTATTTATAATTATGCATTTTTCAGTATCAGTACTCCATTTGCAGATCTTAACATGCATTGTAAACATGTATCCCAGTTTTGCCATTTCTCTCTTTTGGCAGATATCTAATTTGAATCAGATGATTGGTGCAACATAGACCGCAATGTTAACCAAGGTGGTAAGTAATACAGTGCATATCGGCACCAATAGTGTTAGGCAGAGGGGGTTCGTGTAAGGCGTAGGTAGTGGTTAAAGTGAACCTCAAGACTAAAAAATCTACTCAGCAGCTCTGAAAAGGCTTGGTGTTTCTTTAACAGTTTCACAGCATCAGAACTTTGTTTTTCTTACCCAAGACTCATTTTTAGCTGCACAGAAGCTAAGCTCCACCCCATCAAAGAAATCTGCTTGGGCATTTTTCCCCTGGTGCTGTGCAAACCCTGATGAGATTTCTGATGTTGTTCTTGTTGCCTAGCACGCGCAGCTGGGAGGGGTAATCAAGACACAGGACAGTTGGAACTGTGTCTCATGCTCCCTGTCACCTCCTTTCAACCAAAAAGATGGCTGCCCCCGTGAAATCACAAACATTTGCGTGTTCTTTTAAAACAGGGTGGGTAAGAGGTTATATTACCTATCTATTTTAATTAACATAACTAATGTAACGTAATGACAGTATGTTTTTTTAGGCTGAAGTTCCTCTTTAAATTACTGTTAGGAATAGGTAAGGGGGTTAGTGTTAGGCATAGATAGCAGTAGGTTAGTGTTAGGAGGGAGGGTAGATACATTGGCCTCAATTCACTAAGATCATGCTGGAGATAATAAGGCAAGAGAAAACGTACCACCATACATCGATCGTGCCTTATTAAGGTGTAGAGATAAGTTTTCTCAGTGAGAGAGTTATCTTGTCTCTTCAGTCCTTAAATGATCTCCTCTGTAGTTATTTTCACATGAAATTAATAAACAGCCTGTGTTTAACATTAGAATTCTGGAGTTATTTTAAGAATTGAAGGGTTAGAGATCTAACCTTAACTTAAAGACAGAAGAGTTAACTTTAGGTTTGCCTGAGGTAACAGATTTCCTGACTACTACATGCCTCATCACCATGGTGATAACTCTAGAAATGTTATTAAAGACAGGAGATAAGCTTAGTGAATTGAGGCCAATATCTGTAAAATTGCCTATATTGTACTTGTAGCTTCATTAGGCCCCCAAACACCTGGCTTACAGCATTACCAATTGTGAATTTTCTCACACATCTTGAGCACAAACCAAATGCAAATACATAACTCACATCAGTACTATCTCATGCCAGATCATTTCTTTTGTATCTTGTCAGATATTGTTTATATGATATTGTGCACAAAATTCTGCTCCAGAGATAACTGCAATAGAGACAAAAACCAGCGAATGTACTCAAGAAAGAATCAACAATGTTTTCATTTGAAAGAGAATCACTGTAATTATCCAGGACAACACTTCTGAGAACTCAGCTATAATATAGGTCACATTAAAGAAATTTAGCAAATTTGCTACGTTAAGGCTAGTGAACATCACATTTTGACATTAGCATGCTGTGAACTTGAGGTGAAAATAAACTGATGAAATAAACAATTGTATTTATCCTCCCACTCCTAAAAAATGTCTTTAGATATACAATGGTTTTATTTTATATATAAACATTTACAAAGTAGATTGAATGTTTTGTTGTCTCTGCTCAATGACAGTCTATTAAGTGTCCCTGAATGAAAATACATGAACTATTGATGTTTTTCTGCTCTCAAAAGTTGTATTCTGTCAGGAAAACTTTTATGGTTGTAATTAGCTTATTAGTGACTTTTACTATATTCCTGACAGGGTACCTGCAAGACCGAGGCTGTCACTACCATGTCTAAACATTAAGGGCTTGATTCACAAAGCGGTGCTAACCTACTTAGCACGTCTAAAGTCTTTAGACGTGCTAACCAGGGTGCTAAGTAGGTTAGCACCGAATTTCTCTTTCAGATAATTCGGTGCTAACCTACTTAGCACCCTGGTTAGCACGTCTAAAGACTTTAGACGTGCTAAGTAGGTTAGCACCGCTTTGTGAATCAAGCCCTAACTATTTTAGGTAGCAGAATAAAACAAGTAAAACGGCCTGGTTATCAATATGTTTTGAATTGCACATACACTTATCTCATCATGTCACATGTTGCCTCGGGTACACTTTAGGTTTACAGTTTGACATCAGTTCATGTCCTAGATAATTCAAGTGAAGAGGAAACTGAGGTGGACTTAAGGTCTAAAAGACTTTGTAATGATGTCAAACTGATATTGAACTGAATTCAAATGTACATGCGTACATTTACCTCAAATGTACAAGTGAGGTAAACCTGGACAATATAAATTGAGCATATAATGATAAAGCACATAATCAAGGGTTAAATTGGTAACAATGCCAAGATCCCAAACTATAAGCATACGTCTATCTCAGTGTTAAGGTGGCCTTGAATTCCTCAGATTCGCTGTCGACCGACCAGATAGATAAGGTTTTTGAGAACTTCTCTGATTTTCCAGGCCATGAATTTTGTCCAATTCCCTAATCAACTCCTACAAAGTTGGTATATTAGGGGGTACTCCAATGACGAAGGACAACCGTTTTAGGAGCGTTGAGGATGTGTCTCACGACAGAGTTCCAGTACGCTTTCATACTCAGTGTATTCACATGTAATAGGAAGAATTGAATGGTAAAAGATACGTCTCTACCAGTCACTTCCTTGACTAGTTTCTCAATTGTTTGCCATAAGGTTACTAGTAGACTACAGCTCCAGAGGACATGGGAAAGGGAGCCGACCACAACCCCACAGTGCCAGCATAAAGGATCCCTTTTCTGGAAAGATTCTATGTAGTTTCTGGGGTAGTACCACCTTGATAGGACATTATAATTGGCTTCTAGAATGCACACAGCAATTGTAAATTTATGTGCGAATATGCACATTTTTGATTAATCAGAATCAGAGAAGGTGATACCCTGCTCCTCCTTCCATGCCCAAATGCCCAAAAATAGGAAAGACCCTCAGGCGACTGGTCTAAAAGGTATGAGTATACAGTGGATAGTGTCTTGCATAATGGTTCTGTAGACGGGCACAGGGTCTCAAACTCAAGTAATGTTCTACAACCCTGATTAACTTATAGTGATCTGAGAAAGTAATGAATCTGGATATAACTCCACCCATCTAGCGTTGGTTGTTTGAAATGCAATCTAAGTTCTGGTAAGGATAACCACCTATTTGAACTACAAAGAGCAGATACTCTTAAAGGCTGAAAGCGTAACCAGTTTCTTAATGCACTAGAAGAGCCACCATAAGAAAACTCTGGATTATCTAAGACCGAAAGTAACAGAGAAGGCCATAGAGAAATAGATTCATGGCCACATATCTTGGCAAAAATCTTCAGAGTATTAAGTACCAAATAGGAAGTGGCCCAAGTCGAGCGTGGGGACTTCGAAGCCCAGGGTAAGTTATGAAAACAGTATGGGGTAAGGGACTGCTCTACTCCCACCCACTGCTTGGTAGAGAAGTGCTTGTGCTAGTCTACAATTCTTTTGAGCACGGCTGTGAAACAGTATTTGTGTACATCGGCTTGTTTGGGCTTATAAACTATGTTTCTATGGAGTATCAGTTGCCTGCCTCTCCAGATGTATCTGTTGAAGAACATCTTAGCCCGTTTCAAAAAGGTGTTAGGGATAAAGACGGGCAGTGTTTGAAATAGATAAAGGAGACGAGGCATCAGGTTCACTTTTACAGCCGATATCCGTCCTGTACAGGATATACGAGGGAAATTCCATTTCTTAAGGTCGGCTTCTAATGCATCCAGAATGGGAGGGAAGATATTGCTAAATACATCTTTAATGTTTGGGGGTTATTTTAGTTCCCAGATATGTAATGTCTGTAGGATTCCATTTAAAAGGAAACTGCGCCTCGAGATGTTGCTATATCCTGGGGCATAAGTTAATATGAAGAGCTTCACATTTATCATAGTTAACTTTAAAGAGAGAGAGAGTGCCAATTCTGTTGAACTCCTGTATTAAGTTTGGTAAGGTTATATTGAGATTAGTAATAAAGAACAACAGGACGTCAGTATATGCCGCTACCTTTTGTGTATTTCCAGTAGCACCTGTTAGTTGAAGACCTGATATGTTTACATTATTACGAACATGGCACAGGAAGGGCTCCAGGGCCAGGGCAAATATAAGAGGGGAAAAAGGGCATCCCTGACACGTCCCGTTAGAGATGCGCAGCGACTCAGAAAGAACTCCATTGACCCGGATACGGGCTGTGAGTAGAGCGCCTCAACACATGTCATCATTCAACGGCCAAAACCTACATGGGCCAACACCTCCAGAATCCAATTCCAGCACACCTAATCAAAGGTTTTTCTGTGCTGGTGGAGAGGAGCATATAAGGTGTACCAGAAGATCAGGCAGACTGGACCAGACCCAGGGTCCAGATGGTGTTGTCCCTGGCCTCCCTCTACGGAATGAACCCAACTTGGTCCCAATTTATAAGATGACCCATCCACTGAGCTAACCTATTAGCCAAGATCTTACAAAAGATCTTGAGATAAAGATTCAGCAGAGAAATAGGACGGTAGCTTGAGCATGCTGCTGGATCCTTACCCAGTTTGTGTATAACAGAGATGTGCGATTCCAGAGTCTGGCAGGGAATGTATCAGAGCTATCCTGATCGGCTATAGCGTTAAAGGTCTTACACGTGTGAGGAACTAAGATGCTGCGGAACTGCTTAAAATACTCTATGGGCAGGCCATCTGGCCCTGGAGCCTTCTCCGATTTTATTTGAGATATCCCCTGAGAAATCTCAATTTCAGTAAACTGTTGTTTAAGCGAGTCTATCATGTAAGTTGTAAAGTGGGCATTACAAACTCGAAGATATAGGTAGGTTTTAACTTTAGTTTTAGTTAACTTATATATATATATATATATATATAGAGAGAGAGAGAGAGAGAGAGAGAGAGAGAGAGAGAGTTTTGAGTAAAAGTACTGAAGTGTTTTAGCCATGGATTCATTTCTAGTATGTTTACTACCATTTTGGTCTATAATCTGTGGATTATAGTTTCTTTGTTGCTCCTGGTGTAAAGCTCTCGCAAGCAGTCTACCCAATGTATTGCCATGGACGTAAAACAGGTTTTGGCATCTATAGGCCGTCGTTTTTGCTCTAATCTGGAGGATTCTCCTAAATGCCTCTCTGGCCTCAGTGAACTTATCAAGAACTTCTGGGAGCATGTTACCTTTAAGTTTTCCTTCCAGGGCTACATTTTTTTATTAAATGAACCAAAAGGGAGGTTTGTAATAATGTGGGATCTGCCATCTTCTCCATGGACAGCCCACACTATGGCACATAGGGAGGTTCATTAAAAAAATGTAATGACAGGTTCTCAGTTCGCTTTAAGTGGCAGCAGTAGAGTGTTGTCAGGCTGGACCTTTTTTCTGCCTCACCTGTCAATTGGACGGCTGCCAAAATGCGGGAGAATCGCTTTAAGTGGCAAAATGGGTTTGATTTACAGCAGAATAAAGTTATATGTACATTTGTCCCTTAAAGGGACACTTTAGGCAGAAAAAAAATGAGTTTTACTCACCTGGGGCTTCTACCAGCCCCCTGTAGAAGTCTTGTGCCCTCGTACCCACTCACTAACCCTCTGGTCCCCCGCTGCCAGCTAGTTTCGTTTTTGCTGACAGGCCCAACAGGACTGGCCACGCGTAGCTTCCTCCACATTCCCGACTGCAATTAGCGCGATTACGGGCCGCAACGCGTACAAAAATACACGTTGCCACATATCTATGAGTTGGTAACGCGGCATCATGTATTTTTGTTGCGGCCTGCAATAGCGCTAATTGCAGTCGAGAATGCAAAGAAAGCTACGCGTGGCCAGTCCTGTCGGGCCTGTCGGCAAAAACTAAACTAGCTGGCAGCGGGAGACTAGAGGATTAATGAGTGGCTGTGAGGGCTCAGGACTGCTGCAGGGGGCTGGTAGAAGCCCCAGGTGAGTAAAACTTTATTTTTTTCCTGGCTTAAGTGTCCCTTTAAAAGATATCTGAAATGAGAGGGATATGGAGGCTGCCATATTTATTTCATTTTAAACAATGTATATTGGCTGGCTGTTCTGCTGATCCTCTACCGCTAAAAGTTTTAGCCATAGACCCAGAACAAGCATGCAGCTGAGATGTTTAGCCATAGACCCAGACAGGGGCGTAACAATAGACCCTGCATGGGATGCAGCTGCAGGGAGTTCCAGAAGCTGCAGGAGGCCCCGTGGGGGGAGAAGCTTCTTTTCCCTCTCCTGAGAGGCACAATTATTGTAATGAGTGCATCTGCTCAGCCACTGATAAGGAATCATACAATGTTTTGCAGAGAAAGGTTTGTAGACAGTCCCTATTCAGTGTACAACAGGCTCTTGTGTACAGCCTCCGGTCTTTCTACCCCTCCCCAAGTGCTGTGTACTGTAGTAATGCTGGAAGAGTCTGCAGAGCTGGAGTTCTGCTCCATCAGAGGCAGCCATAGACCCTGAACAAGCATGCGGATGAGATGTTTGACTGACGTTTGACTGGATTTGCTGCATGCTTGTTTCAGGTGGGCGAATCAGACACTAATGATACATGAAAGAATGGCAGGATGCCAGTCAACTGGTATTTGTTACAAGAAAATAAAAATGGCAGCCTCCATGTTTCTCAAACTTCAAATGTCCTTTAAGACTATTAATACAATCAGAAAGATAAGATCCTCACATAGAAGGTATTATGTACTTCATGAACTGAGTGGTCGTCAACAAATCCCCCTCAAGTGCAGGGGTACTGATATGTTATTGTGGGCCTGCAACTTTAGTTATTAAACTTATTGGCAATGGATACAAAGATCAAAGATATTTCAGGCATCACAGTTCCAAGGTAATACCTTTAGTGTGGACAACCTTCAATGACAGACATCAAATGCACAGATAATTAAAACTTAAACTTTAAAAACACATGTCTAAGAAGCAGCAGGACTCACCCCACATAAATACACTGCATTGCCATACATCATACATAACATAATAGCATGATAGGCCCCAGATAGGTATACGTGTACTATATTGCTACAGCAATTTACTTCTATATAAGCCAATAAGACGGCTACGAGATCTCCTCAAGCGCTTGAAAGTACTACATGTTAGTAGACACAGTAGGAAAAGCAGGCAGAGGAACTGCAATTGCTTGTGCAATATGTACAGAATATACACAATATGCACATCACTTAAAGAGAAACCATAACCAAGAATTGAACGTCATCCCAATCAGTAGCTGATACCCCCTTTCCCATGAGAAATATTTTCCTTTTTCACAAACGGATCATCAGGGAGCTCAGTATGGCTGATATTGTGGTGAAACCTCTCCCTCCATGTGTTGTCAGGACCAAGGTCCTGACATCACACTGTAGGAGCCTTGTTACATTTTGGGAAATGACAGCTGTTTACAGCTATTTCCAACTGCCAAAAAAGCAAGCAGCATCTCCTTCCACTGACATCACCTGCCAGCAGTAAAAATGTCACCATGTGATAAATGTCAAAATATAAATCAGGGATAGGATTTTACAATGGGCAAACACTGGCAAAATAATTCATACATAATTATTGTAAAAATGAAGAACTTTCTTTATTACATTATTTTCACAGGAGTTGCACAATGGCATAAGCCAAGCATCCAGGAGAGTAGCGTGTTGGTTGAGCAGGCTGCGTATAGGCATATAGAAGCAAGCAACAGACTTTGCTATGGGCAAGAAAGTCCTCGCTTGATAAAGCAACAGGTGCCCTGATGTTTGCTCCTCTCCACAGGTGCCAACAGTCCTTATAGCAAGTGAGTACTCACAGAGTTTTTCGGCACCATCCGCTGCGTAAGGTGGATGGATCTGTGTCTAGTGCAGTACGGTGAATATCCCGCAATCTAACAGCCCCCACATGGCATCACAGCGTATCAGCGGGGATTAGCAGGGACTGGGATGCAGCTGTGGTGGTGGTTGAGACCGGCCTCCTGAGACTCCTCCCACTTACATGTTTCGCCTAATGGGCTTCCTCAGGGTGTGACATCAGGGGGAAGGGAGACTTCAATTTTTTTATATTTGACAGCAGATCACCTGACTGTGTTCAAACACGCCATCAGATAATGGAAAGTTTGCCTGAGGCTTGACTAGTTATTCCAATAACATGTCCATGCTAAATGTACCATCAGTACACTGTATTTAACTATTTATTAGCTGTGTGTGTGTGTGTGTGTGTGTGTGTGTGTGTGTGCGTGCGTGCGTGCGTGCGTGCGTGCGTGCGTGCGTGCGTGCGTGCGTGTGTGTGTGTGTGTGTGTGTGTGTGTGTGGCGTGGGGGCGCTCATCTGTTTGAATAGTGATTCAGCATGTCATCATTAGCTGATTCCAGGAAGGGATGTAGTACGGCCGGGGTGATCTTTCATATGTCATTATACATATACAACGTGCAGCAGTTTAAAGGGCCTGACACGAATATTAACTCAAGTAACGACATGTTACAAACTATGACATTATGCATATACAGTTTTAATATTACAGGATAGAACCTTAATGAGGGGTATGCATACATGTGCAAGATACAACAGTCACATACCACTTAAAGGGACAGATATAGATGCATGTAGGGTGGGCACTACCAATCCAGTATTCTTCTCAACAACACATGTGTGAAGCTAATATCAATCATCAACTATATTTCTCTGTTCACAGATCATTACCCAATTTCACTCTGCACACAAAGCTATACTGCCCATGATTATTACATAGTCACATGCACACACACTTAGATCTTCATCCCCCTTGCTGACTAGTCCAAGTGTACAGAGAAATCAGTCTCGGAATTGAGCCCGTGTGGTGCCAAGGTACCAAGTCTGTAAATCCACACCACCTCCACACAATACAAATCCCTTATCTATATTTCTCTTTCTCATCCCCTTCTTTACAGACATTATCACTTTTACTAAGCTTCCTCTGAAACTTCTCCCATGGCATTGATGATAGCGTTCCTCTGCTACTTCTGAGACATGTTTTTAAATGAGTGTAAATCATCTGTGCATTTGATGTCTGTCTGTCACAGCAGGTTGTCTATAATAAAGCCCTTTAAGACAATGCCAAGTCCAGACGTGCAGTTGTATGAGTCCTCATGCAATCGATGGAATGTCAAACTGTGTTCAGTGATATGTATATTTTATCAAACTTCTATACAAGCATCACAAAATGTAATAGAAATAACGACCGAAAACAATCCACTTGCTGTTCAGCACCCCATATCAGATGTTTCTAAATGTCTTTGATCCTCACTATGACCTCAGATGGGAACAGTACAGCCTCACCAATAAAAAATCCAATTCACATAGTAGTTTGGTCTGTTTGTGTTTCCTCCTCACCTGGGGGTTTCGGCCATCTGTCTCTTGCCAAAAGCAATACAGCATCAACCAGTCACTGTCTGTGGCTATCTACCAGGATAAACCTCACAGGGCTCTACTTGTTGTGGAAATTTGGGGAATATAAATAGAAAACAAGCCAAAAATGTAAGATGAAGTTGACTAAAGTGTGGACTGCAGAATAGAAGGATGTGTGGAGAACATTTAAGGTCAGAGCTAGACTTGAAAATATAGGAACTAAAGGTGTTGTGAATATTCGTACTTTTTCCCGTTTCTCAAATATTTGGACAGTTATCCATCCAAAGCCGAAACTAAGCCAAATAGTTCATGTAACTATAAAAAGAGCATAAAAACACAACTTGTGTTTCTTTTTCATAGGGTCATTGAGTTTTATTACATGCACTTGTTGTTCTTACCATTCCTATAGAACAAACCTACAGTCTAATCTTATAAAGGAAAGACAAACCTTTCTTGTTCCCAACTTTAAAAGAAAATAAAAATAATTCAAGTAGTATGGCTTCCCGCTAGCAAAACAGTTACTCCAGGCTAAACTCCATAGCTGAAGATTCAGGAGTAACAGGATGTATATATTATTATTAAAGTATCCAATACATAAACCCAAAATAATACATTATTATTAAAGTGTCCAAAACATAAACCCACACTACCGACAGATTCTTGAGTAGCATACTGTATCTGCAAAACCAGCAATTGCCTAGACATAAGGACAACTTGGTAAGCAACACTGGAGCCGGACAAAGCTCTTTCTTGCTGTATTCTTATCACTCGACACTATCATTATGGTGAAGTGGACCAAAACCCTTCTCCACTACAGCATTGCGAAGTACTTCACCATCTGCAACAAAGGTTTTTCTTATTCCATCACCTCTGCTCCAGCTCAAGCAATTAATGATTCTTACTTAAAGTTTACCTGTAGTGTTAAAGCGTTCTCCAAATGTATACTTACCTCAGTAGAGGGAAGCCTCTAGAATAATCCAGAAGTATCCCCAGTCCCCTTCACCTTGCCGTTCCAGCAATGGGACCCACCCCCTCAATAAGGGCTTGTCAACAAAGTGCCGCTGCACTGCACAG
Source organism: Hyperolius riggenbachi (assembly GCF_040937935.1). NCBI lineage: Eukaryota > Metazoa > Chordata > Amphibia > Anura > Hyperoliidae > Hyperolius > Hyperolius riggenbachi. The sequence goes on along the minus strand of NC_090648.1, from coordinate 369,909,158 downwards.
GAGCAGTTCCGGCGGCTCCGCTCTACTCCTCATGCTGTAAACCTTTGCGTACGTAATTCTGCTTAGCACAGTTTATTGCACCCCCATGTTTAAAAACATGCAAATAACTTTTTTTATATCCACTTGTGAGAGTTTAAGTTTCACATTTGCAAAAGCCAGCCAAATGATCAAATTCTAACCTGGTGCTTTCCGGATGCACAATTTTTATTTCTACTAGACTGTGCAGAGTTGGTTAAGCCCTTCATTTCCAATACTTCTGGTCTGAGAGGAACAATTAGGCCTGATCCTATTCCAGGAGCTACTTATTACCTGGACATCACACAAGGATTACCTGCAAATCCAGCTTCACTTGAGTAATGGCTGAGCATTAAGAGCATTACTAAGGTGAATACTAGCTATTTGCCCCAGTGATTCTCCTGTATGCCAAGTGATGTGGAGCCATGCATTTGCGACATGGAGCTGTCCTTCAGCACCATGGCACTGCTACCTCACTTTTTGGGAAAACTATGCGCACTCACCTTCATCAGTCATACTTCATCAAATATGCTGTAACTCACCTGATGTCTGCACTGCATGCTAGCCTCTGCTGGCAATGCTGCCTCCCGTTGTTCTGCCCCTTTGATCATTGATTCCAGACTCCAAAACCCACTGTGATCGCCAAGAACCACTGTGAAAGTTGCCACCGGTCTCCTCTTCTCAGTCTTCATGTGATTCAGGGCAGCAGACTGTAGGGGGCAGCATCAGCTCTACACTCTTATCTTTTTCAGTCTCTCCCTCTGCTCTAATGATTCTGCCTGACTAAGGGCTTGCTACCTAGCCACATCGCATCACTTCCGCTGCCGTTCGTGTCACTTCCGCATCGGGAGATGCAGAAGTGTATGGAGGGGATATCGGGCAGTTGCAGCTGTGCGAGAATCTGCAGCATGCTGCAGATTCTCACATCGCTCCACACCGCTCCGCATGCAATGCATGCAATGAAAACTGTTACATTGCCGTGGATTAGTTTCAGGACATCCGTGGTGTGGTGCGACTATGTAGCCACATTGCACCACATGTAATGGAAACGGGCCCTAACAGATTACAAAGCTCACCTGCTGTTAGTCTGTGTGTGCTGGTATGTCCCTTACTTAACCAGTTGCCGACCACCTTAAGCCGATGGGCGGCGGCAAGGGCTGGGCCCAAACGACCTCAATACGCCCATCGGCGGCGGCGGCAGCAGGCGTGGCTGTGTGGCGATCACGTCATCTGTGATGCGATCAGCCGCCGGTGACAGGCTCCGCCCCTCTCACGCTGTAACCCGCCGGCCGTACGGAAGTGCCGGCGGTTTACTAGCGAACGGATCGCCGCATACAAAGTGTATAATACGCTTTGTAATGTATACAAAGCGTATTATACAGGCTGCCTCCTGCCCTGGTGGTCCCAGTGATCGAGGGACCACCAGGGCAGGCTGCAGCCATGCAGGTAAGCACAAAAGCACACTGATCTCCCCCCCCCCCCCCCCTTCCCTCTGATCACCCACAGCACCCCTCAGACCTATTTTTTTAACTAGTCCCTAAACTGCACCCTGGGGGCTCCTGACCACCCCCCCACACTCTCAGATCCGCCCCCCCCCCCCCCGTGTACTGTATACATCTATCCTCCCCTATAATCACCTGTCAATCACCAGTCAATCACCTGTCAATCACCCGTCAATCACCACCTGTCACTGCCACTTATCAGATCAGACCCTAACCTGCCTCTTACGGGCATCTGATCACCCTCCCACACCATCAGATCGCCCGCAGACCTACCCTCAAATTACCTCCAAAGTTCATTGTTTACATCGGTTCTGCCATCTAATCACCCACTGATCACCCATCAATCACCCATCAATCACCCCCTGTCACCACCTGTCACTGCTACCCATCAGATCAGACCCCTATCTGCCCCTAGGGCACCCAATCACCCGCCCACACCCTCAGAACGACCTCAGACCCCCCCCCCCCCCCCGTGTACTGCATACTCCCAAAGTATGTCAATCACCCATCAATCACCCGTCAATCCCCACCTGTCACTGCCTCCCATCAGATCAGAACCTAACCTGCCTCTTACGGGCATCTGATCACCCTCCCACACCATCAGATTGCCCGCAGACCTACCCTCAGATCACCTCCAAAGTGCATTGTTTACGTCTGTTCTGCCATCTAATCACCCACTGATCACCCATCAATCACCCCCTGTCACCACCTGTCACTGCTACCAATCAGATCAGACCCCTATCTACCCCTAGGGCACCCAATCACCCGCCCACACCCTCAGAACGACCTCAGACCCCCCCAGACCTCCCCCCCCCGTGTACTGTATACATCTATCCTCCCCTGTAATCACCTGTCAATCACCTGTCAATCACCCGTCAATCAATCGTCAATCACCCCGTCACCACCTCCCATCAGATCAGACCCTAACCTGCCACTTACGGGCATCTGATCACCCTCCCACACCATCAGATTGCCCGCAGACCTACCTTCAGATCACCTCCAAAGTGCATTGTTTACATCTGTTCTGCCATCTAATCACCCACTGATCACCCATCAATCACCCCCTGTCACCACCTGTCACTGCTACCCATCAGATTAGACCCCTATCTGCCCCTAGGGCACCCAATTACTCGCTCCACACCCTCAGAACGCCCTCAGACCCCAGACTTATCACCTCGCAGTGCATTGCTTGCATCTAATACCCCCTCTAATCACACCTTGAGACACCCATCAATCACCTCCTGTCACCACCTGTCACCCCCTAGCACACCTACCCATCAGATCAGGCCCTAATTTGCCCCATGTGGGCTCCTGATCACTCGGCCAAACCCTCAGGTCCCCTCAGACCCCTTCCGATCACCTCCCCAGTGCAATGATTGCATCTATTTTCCCCTCTAAACACCCCCTGAGATACCCATCAATCACCTCCTGTCACCCCCCTAGCACTCCTATCCATCAGATCAGGCCCAATACAACCTGTCATCTAAGAGGCCACCCTGCTTATGACCGATTCCACAAAATTCGCCCCCTCATAGACCACCTGTCATCACAATTTGCAGATGCTTGTACCCCTGAACAGTCATTTTGAGACATTTGGTTTCCAGACTACTCACGGTTTTGGGCCCCTAAAATGCCAGGGCAGTATAGGAACCCCACAAGTGACCTCATTTTAGAAAAAAGACACCCCAAGGTATTCTGTTAGGTGTTTGACAAGTTCATAGAAGATTTTATTTTTTGTCACAAGTTAGCGGAAATTGATTTTTATTGTTTTTTTCACAAAGAGTCATTTTCCACTAACTTGTGACAAAAAATAAAATCTTCTATGAACTCACCATACACCTAACGGAATACCTTGGGTTGTCTTCTTTCTAAAATGGGGTCACTTGTGGGGTTCCTATACTGCCCTGGCATTTTAGGGGCCCTAACCGTGCGGAGTAGTCTAGAAAACAAATGCCTCAAAATGACCTGTGAATAGGACGTTGGGGCCCTTAGCGCACCTAGACTGCAAACAAGTGTCACACATGTGGTATCACCGTACTCAGGAGACGTAGTATAATGTGTTTTGGGGTGTATTTTTACAAATACCCATGCTCGGTGGGAGAAATCTCTCTGTAAATGGACAATTGTGTGTAAAAAAAAAATCAAATAATTGTCATTTACAGAGATATTTCTCCCACTCAGCATGGGTATATGTAAAAATACACCACAAAACACATTATACTACTTCTTCTGAGCATGGCAGTACCACATGTGTGGCACTTTTTTGCAGCCTAACTGCGCTAAGGGGCCCTAAGTCCAATGAGTACCTTTAGGATTTCACAGGTCATTTTGAGACATTTGGGTTCAAGACTACTCCTCATGGTTTAGGGCCCCTAAAATGCCAGGGCAGTATAGGAACCCCACAAGTGACCCCATTTTAGAAAGAAGACACCCCAAGGTATTCCGTTAGGTGTATGACGAGTTTAAAGAAGATTTTATTTTTTGGCACAAGTTAGCGGAAATTGATTTTTATTGTTTTTTTTTTTTAACAAAGTGTCAATTTCCGCTAATTTGTGACAAAAATAAAATCTTCTATGAACTCACCATACTCCTAACAGAATACCTTGGGGTGTCATCTTTCTAAAATGGGGTCACTTGTGGGGTTCCTATACTGCCCTGGCATTTTAGGGGCCCTAAACCGTGAGGAGTAGTCTAGAAACCAAATGCCTCAAAATGACCTGTGAATAGGACGTTAGGCCCCTTAGCGCACCTAGGCTGCAAACAAGTGTCACACATGTGGTATCACCGTACTCAGATGAAGTAGTAAAGTAGTATAATGTGTTTTGGGGTGTATTTTTACACATACCCATGCTGGGTGGGAGAAATCTCTCTGTAAATGGACAATTGTGTGTAAAAAAATGAGTACCTTTAGGATTTCAAAGGTCATTTTGGTTTCAAGACTACTCCTCACGGTTTAGGGCCCCTAAAATGCCAGAGCAGTATAGGAACCCCACAAATAACCCAATTTTAGAAAGAAGACACCCAAAGGTATTCCGTTAGGAGTATGGTGGGTTCATAGAAGATTTTATTTTTTGTCACAAGTTAGCGGAAAATGACACTTTGTGAAAAAAAAACAATAAAAATCAATTTCCGGTAACTTGTGACAAAAATTAAATTCTTCGATGAACTCACCGTACTCCTAACAGAATACCTTGGGGTGTCTTCTTTCTAAAATGGGGTCATTTGTGGGGTTCCTATACTGCCCTGGCATTTTAGGGGCCCTAAACCGTGAGGAGTAGTCTTGAAAACAAATGTCGCAAAATGACCTGTGAAATCCTAAAGGTACTCATTGGACTTTGGGCCCCTTAGCACAGTTAGGGTGCAAAAAAGTGCCACACATGTGGTATCGCCGTACTCAGGAGAAGTAGTATAATGTGTTTTGTGGTGTATTTTTATACATACCCATGCTGAGTGGGAGAAATATCTCTGTAAATGGACAATTGTGTGTAAAAAAATCAAAACATTATCATTTACAGAGATATTTCTCCCACCCAGCATGGGTATGTGTAAAAATACACCCCAAAACACATTATACTACTTCTCCTGAGTACGGCAATACCACATGTGTGGCACTTTTTTGCAACCTAACTGCGCTAAGGGGCCCAAAGTCCAATGAGCACCTTTAGGCTTTACAGGAGTGCTTACAATTAGGCACCCCCCAAAATGCCAGGACAGTAAACACACCCCACAAATGACCCCATTTTGGAAAGTAGACGCTTCAAGGTATTCAGAGAGGAGCATAGTGAGTCCGTGGCAGATTTTAAATTTTTTTTTCGAAAGTTAGCAGAAATGGAAAAAAAAATTTTGTCACAAAGTGTCATTTTCCGCTAACTTGTGACAAAAAATAAAATCTTCTATGAACTTACCATGCCTCTCAGTGAATACTTTGGGATGTCTTCTTTCCAAAATGGCGTCATTTGGGGGGTATTTATACTATCCTGGAATTTTAGCACATCATGAAAGATGACAGGTGCTCAGAAAAGTCAGAGATACTTCAAAATGGGAAAATTCACTTTTGGCACCATAGTTTGTAAACGCTATAACTTTTACCCAAACCAATAAATAGACACTGAATGTTTTTTTTTTTTTTTACCAAAGACATGTAGCACAATAAATTTGGACAAAAATTTTACTTTATTTGAAAAATATCAGCACAGAAAGTAAAAAAATCATTTTTTGACAAAATTCATGTCTTTTTTGATGAATATAAGAAAAACTAAAACTCACAACAGCAATCAAATAGCACCAAAAGAAAGCTGTATTAGTGACAAGAAAAGGAGGTAAAATTCATTTAGGTGGTAGGTTGTATGACCGAGCCATAAACCGTGAAAGCTGCAGTGGTCTGAATGGAAAAAAAGGCTCTGGTCCTTAAAGAGACACTGAAGCGAAAAAAAAATTATGATATTATGATTTGTATGTGTAGTACAGCTAAGAAATAAAACATTAAGATCAGATACATCAGTCTAATTGTTTCCAGTACAGGAAGAGTTAAGAAACTCCAGTTGTTATCTCTATGCAAAAAAGCAATTGAGCTCTGCGACTTTCAAAGTCGTGGAGAGGGCTGTTATCTGACTTTTATTATCTCAAGTGTTATTGAACTATATACTTTTTCTCTGCCAGAAGAGAGTCATTAGTTCACAGACTGCTCTGAAAGAATCATTTTAAATGCTGAGTGTTATGTAATCTGCACATATTATAGAATTATACAATGTTAGAAAAAACTATATACCTGAAAATAAAAATATGAGAATATTTTCTTTGCTGCTAAACTTCTAGTAATTATTCATAGTATACAACCAATTCATTATATCATATTTTTTTTCGCTTCAGTGTCTCTTTAAGGGGCAAAAAGACTGTGGTCCTCAAGTGGTTAAACATTTACCATAACCAAGAATTGAACTTCATCCCAATCAGTAGCTGATACCCCCTTTTCCATGAGAAATCTATTCCTTTTCTCAAACGGATCATCAGGGGTCTCTGTATGGCTGATTTTGTGGTGAAACCCCTGCCCAGGGCCGGTTTAAGCAACAATGGGGCCCCAGAGCAAAATAAACCTGGGGCCCCCCCCCCAACAGATACCCCGGAGCAAAAATTGGCATTAAGGGACCTTTTTTGCAGCTGGTATAGTCAGGGTTTGAAGCCCCAATCGGTCGGAGCTCCACATTCTGGCTACCCCAGCCTGCATGGGGGACAAGGGGTTAAAAAGTTTCAGGAGGGGGGACCCCACATAATTTAAAAAAAAATAATTCCCACACTATAAACATAAAAAAAAAATGGGAAAATAGGAAAAAAATACCAGGGATCTTCATACAGCCATATTGTGGCTGTATAGTGATCCCTGGCCAAAGCGCTGTGGCTGCATATGGTGGACCCCCTGGAAACCCCGTCAGGAAATTTATTGCTCTTTCTTTTGATACATGTAAAATTACACTACCGTTCGGTACTAAAAGTGACATTTACCGCATTTAAAAGTATACTTTTTTCCTTCAAAACTTTAAAATCGATTTTCTCAAAAACTATAAGGTCTTTTTGAAAAATTGTTTTTTCCTCTTATTCCCAATGATCTCCTTAACATATCCTGCAAATTTAGGGTTACTAGAATTTAAGGTGGATTTGCTATTAACCATTAAAGTCGGCTGGTTTTTAAATGTGTATTTTTTTTCCTTTGAAACTTTAAAATCGATTTTCTCAAAAACTATAAGGTCGATTTGAAATTTTCTTTTTCCTCTTGTAGCCACTGGGGGCCCCTACAAGCTCTGGGGCCCTGGGGCAGCTGCCTCTTTTGCCGCTATGGCAGCGCCGGCCCTGCCCCTGCCACAGTGTGACGTCAGCGCCTCACACCTCTGAGGTTCTGACATCACATTGTAGGAGCCTTGTTGCATTGTGGGAAATAACAGCTGTTTCCAACTGCCAAAAAAGCAAGCAGCATCTCCTTCCAGTGACATCACCTGCCAGCAGTAAAAATGATATGTGATAAATGTCTGAATGTAAATCAGGGAGAGAAAAGATTTTACAATGAGCAAACACTGACTAAATAATTTATACATAATTATTGTAAAAAAAATAAGCACTTTTTATGACATTATTTTCACTGGAGGTTCTCATTAAATATGCATTGCTTTCTGCTAGCCCCACCTCCTCTCCACATGCTGTTCTGTCCTCCGGTTTCCTTGCTGTGCAAGTAAGCTGTATGTGTGCATGTCTGTGCGCACATATGCTGCCCCAGCCAGCCACCTAGCTGTCACCACCCAGCCACCCACCTACACATCTGCACTCAGTCAAACACCACTCATCCATCAGCATCCAGACCAAAACAGGTAAAAAATAAAGCTAAGCTATAGAGATTAAAGTAAATTGCATCTTTATATCAGTGTTTTCCTGGAAGCGGAAGGGGGGGGGGCGCATCCTCACAAGTTTGCTTCAGACAGCAAAAAGTCTAGAACTGGCCCTGACTAGATGACCCAAAAAATAATTAGAGGGATGGAAGCTCTCACTTACCAGGAAAGGTTAGATAAACTGGGCTTCTTTAGTCTGGAGTAAAGACGCCTTAGAGGGGATCTAATTAACATGTATAAATACATCAGAGGGCTGTATAAAAGCTAGGCAGATGAGCTTTTTGTCCCTAGGCTTGTGCAAAGGCCTAGAGGACATGACTTGTGCATGGAGGGAAAAGGCTGTAGCTATTTATTTAGGAAAGGGTTCTTTACAGCAAGGGTAAAATGTGGCAAATTCTATATATGCATTTAAGGGGGGCATAGATGCTTTCCTTGCGTTGGAAAACATCCATGGCTATTATTACTAGGTAATTCCAGGCGATTGCCATCTCAGGAAGGAATTTTTTTCCCTTTTGGGGCTAATTGGACCATGTCTTGTGGATCAGCAGGGAAATGTGAGGGTGTAGGCTAGTGCTGTACCTTATTTTCTGATTGAACTCCATTGACGTATGTCTTTTTACAACCCACATAACGATGTCACTATGTAAAACATCCACTGCAGCTGGCACACACAGCACAGCCTTTTTATTAAAAAGCTTCACTCAGTATTCTTCAATGTCTCTTGGGATTGTAAAAGAAAAGTCCTATCCCAAGGAAACCCATTCGATTACAGAAGAGTACATAGAAACTTAAGTGTGGTTGTCAGTAAATACATAAAGCCCTAAACCTCGGCAAAGCTACAGTTTTGCCACTGTGCCAACCTCATCTAATTATTTTCCAGTGTACTGTAAGGTGTTATGAACTGGGGATGAGACACACCGCAAAATGCTAAGCAGTGTGCTATATGTTACAAGCAAGTGGGGCTGGGAAATCCCCTTGCCAGTCTAGGGAAACATAGTGGGAAATGCCTAATGCATATCTCACTTATCAGGACAGGACAAAACAATGCCATTAACTTCAGCTACAGTGACATCTGGAGGTAATTTAGGGCATCCTAGTTACAATGATTTTATTAGCTTGTTTTCATGTGGTAGCTATTTTTGGTAACTCACACCATGGTAAATTCGGTCAATAATATTTTTGCATCACACTTTATTGTGGGGGTCAGGCTGTTGTAGGCACAGGGCTACATGCTATAGTTGTAGAAGTGCAGTTTTATTGTATAGAACCATAAACGATATATCAGTAAGTTTGCTGTTACATGTGAGGTTTTAAATACCAACTGCTAAATTTGCTATTGTGCTTTTTATCATACTAGAAACTTTGCTTTGTGGTCTATTTTTTTCTGAAGTGACACTTTTCCTCCAATGTTCTTTGTTCTTTTTAGATCACAGAATATGGAACGACCTGCAGCAAACACTAACCATACTAATAGCAATGCTTGGAGAAATTTGCCTTCTGAACACAGGAGGAAATTTTTGGAAATAATTCAGCTATAAGAGAACATTTTTAGGTAGACAGTTTGTTTTGGGCTTTTGGCCCTCAACAGTACATAACAGGGATTGATATGGCTGTATGGGATAGGGCTAGGACCAGTACAACAGAGTAACCAAGCAGCTCAGGGTGACCCAAACCACTAGGAATGTATAGGGGGATAAAAGAGACCAAAAAACCCTCCTACTAATAAGCAATGCTTGGTGAAATTTGCCTTCTTAAAACAGAAGGAAATTTGCAAGAATTCAGCTATAAGTGAACATCTGTCGTTACCCACAATGCACAATGACTGAATATGCAAATTATTCCTTTTCGCCCCTGCAAGCAAGGCAAGCATACCATACAAACTCAATTGCATGTTTGTATAGTTCCTACTTTCAATGAGTACATCGAAGATTGGTAAGATTTGAAGTAAACAGGTGTCTGGCTCATAGCATATTGCCTAATCCAACAGGCAAACCTAGTCCATCCCCATCAATCAAATGTGAAAGAAGCACAATGTATTATAGAGTGGTTCTCCCACCTCAGCAGCATGCATAAAGCTGTGCAGCTACATCGGGGCCCAGGTTCTTTCTTGGGCCCATCCTGCTCCCACTGCAAAATCCTCCATCCTCCACTTTGATTTACAAAACTCTCATCATTCATCTCACTTAATCTGGTTTTCAGCTTATCCATACAAAACTTTTCAAGCACCGAAACAAGTAGTAAAAATTGAGTATAAAAAAGTAATATCAAAATTAAGTTAACCAGGAACTATTCATTTTGGGTGATTTATTTTGTATGATTAGGAAGTGGCAAAAAGTTATTTTTAAGTAAGGAAAGATAAGTTTTATAAATCAACGCCATAGTAACTTGGTGTGGTGCTGGTTCCCACCCATCTGGCTCTAACATCCCTCCTGGTACTTCTGATACTGTGTGCAATAATATATGTAGATCGCTGTCACACTCAGGGCTGGTTCTAGACTTTCTGCTGCCTGAAGCAAGCTTGGAGGAATCCCCCCCCCCCCCCACCCACACACACCTGATAGTGATAGTGACCTATCAGATGTCACTATTATGCAAGACCATTGGCACCAGTTATCAAAAGGAGCAGGGAGCGGATGTGATTGGCCGGTCTGGTGCCAGCACCCCCTGCCTGATTGGTCGCGTGCCAAAACTTTCCCTGTGACTGATCATAGTGATCTCTATGACACTATGACACAATAACCACATTTTATCACTGTGACACCACAACCAGGTTTCATCACTGTGATACCTTAATTCCATTTCATCACTGTGACACACCACAATGTCATATAATTTTTAAATAAAAACATAATATTATCATCACAATGTTAGGCAGCAGATGTATTTACTTACTTAGAAAGACTCCTTAGTGACATACCCCAAATGACATGACCTTCAGTGCAGCCAACAGTGACAAAATGGCTTATGCTAGCAGCCGCACACATGGAGCGCTTCGCTGAGTTACAAGTGCCGAAACTCTTGTCAGGGCCCATGTTTGCTTTGCTTTATTTCCTTAATAAATGGGACCACAATAACCTTGAAATGTTGGAAAATTATATTTGTAGTGTAGAGATAAAATCTTCACATTTGCAGAGACGGATTTATTATTTTTCTGCCCCTAGGCTAACTTTCTTCTTGATTCCTATCTGTGTTCAACAGCACCCTTCCCATTCCAAGTGCAGCCCCCCATTCCGTGTGAAGCATCTATGGGCTGAAGCCCCTCTCTTCCATATATGGTTCTCTTCCATATGTTACTTCCTTATTTGAAGCCTCCCTTTTCCACTTCCAGGCTTCTCCTCCATATTCAGAAACTCATTTTCCATGTCCAGCCTCCCCTTGGGCAGCAGGCACTCAAGGCCATATTGGCATTTCACTATTTGCAGTTTACAGTGAAAGACCACCAATGACAGATCACTATTAACAAACCTCAGTGACAGACTCCGTGTGACAGACCCTACTCTGCCAGACATCAGTGTCATAGCCTGCAGCAACAGATCTAAGGAAAAGGTCCCTCACTAACAAATCCCAAAAGATTTGAATACCAGAACATATTTGTAGCCCTGCTACAAATAGTGCAGCTTCTTTAATTTAAAAAAAAAAAAAAAAAACATGTATTTTTATTTCTGGCCAGCATCAGCTATGAGAATTAGTGCTGGCACAGGCTGTATTTACACAGAGCAAGCAGCCAGCACTCAAGATGGCTGTTCTGCTCTCAGTCAGGGGGCGGGTGTCAGTTACACAGGTTGGGAACGCCCCTCCAGCTGAAGAGGCAAGCCCTCTCTGATTTTTTACCTCAGAAGGTGACACAGGCAGCGTGAGGAGAGATGACAGAGACCAGAGGGGGAGAAACTGAGCTGACAGAGAGAGAAATGGCATTCAGTAGCAGAGGAATTTAGCTCACTGATGACACACAGAAAGGGGACCATGAGAGACAGCTCCCTGAGTCAAAACAGGGAGACACCTCATCCACAGAGGAGTGAGAGATAGCTCAGCAAGGCCAAGGAGACCACTTCAGGAAAAATTGACAGATAAGTGAAATTTCACCACACAGAAACACAGAAAGAAAATGACAGGAGTTTTCCTAATAGTAATGACACAAAAATCAGACTGTCAAATCAAATCAGCTAAATATTCTTCGTCTGATTCTCTACAGTTAGATAATATATATACATTGTGTTTGAGGAGAAGAAATGTTGTCATAGCAACACCAGAGTACTGTATAATGTGAATCAATGACTGTGCTTCCCTACCTGTCACCACAGAGCTGATCAGTGAGAGAATCTGTGTGTGCACACACTTGTACTGATTATTAATCTGTCTCTCCACAGTAAAGCCAGTCAGCCTGTGTTTGAATGCATTTGCTCTGTACATTGACTGTGCATTTGCCTCAAGAATAATCCCCAGTGTGGCTCTGCCTGATATGAGTGGAAAAGACACTTACCTGACAATATTTTTGGAGTGTTAATCTCTCTGTGTGGAGAAAAGAGAATAACACATTAGTAAAGAAATGTATCAATTCATGGGAGAAAAATAGGAACTTACCCGTGAACAGATCTGTTGCTGTGTTCTGTGTGTTCTGCAAGTGAAGTGATTGCATTTAGAGCTTAAACCAACCTGCAGTGAGGAGTAATAAAAGGAGAGAATTGATACTTACATATGTGACATACAGGAAAAAGAAAAACTTTGATAACAATAAAGGGAAGAAACTTACTTCAGAATTATTGAACTGGCATCTTGGAGTGTGCTGCATGTAAAGTAAAGTAAGGTTATTATAAGCTATCATCTGCTTCAGGAAAAGATCTTTCATCAGCAACTTATCATCAGTTCTTTTAAAGGGGTACCCCTACTCCATGATCATATACAGGTTTAAGTGTGAATATGAATTCATAGCCACTGTATGGTTAGATAAGACTTTTGCAAGGAACTGAAGACTGTTATGGTCATTACCATACAGTAAGGACTACTTCGAGTCAGTCACTACTTATCTACCCAACCAGAAGCATTAGTCCATTTCCTATTTGGTTTCTCTCAGGTGTATTTGTTCACATACATGTATGCATACATATTTTTAGATAGGAAAGAGAAAACTGTATCGCTATAGACGTATTGAGAGTGAGATGAAGAAAAAGGTCTGATGAAGATTTGTGAAATGTGTATTTGCTGTGTTTCTCAAGCAAGGTCCAAGTGCAGTAGCCTCTAATGATATTTCAGGAAGTAACCTTTTTCTTTTCAGGTGCTAGATCTTCAAGCAAGAAGTGTTAACTCTGAATTTGTTGCTTATTTTACCTCATTAATTTAGTGTATTTCAAGGGTGGTCTTGATATTGAGGATTTCAATTGGGGGTTTGTATTCTTGTTCTGCATGTTAGTGGACATTATTTCTTTGTTTGCCAAATAAAATCAATTGTTATTTTTCACCAATTTATCCTCCTGGTCAGTCGCTGTCCTTCCGCTTTAAGAGTAATAAGGGAACTCTCTCCTTGTGATAGTAATCGATTGGTCGGTTACATTTTGGCGCAGTCGGCAGGATGGACTCTGACATCAATAGACTAGGAGAGAACCTGGGGTCAGACGTACCAGCTATGGGTGAGGGATCCGCTGAGAGAGCTCTATCAAGGGAGAATGTGGATTTTACCATGTCTATGACTATGACTCCTATTGGTATTTTAGCTACCTACTTACCCAAATTTACTGGCAATAATATGCCTCTGAGAGATTGGGCAGAGCGTATTCAAAGTGCTATCAAAGCATATAAAGTTCCAGTTGATATGCATCGGGAAGTAGCCATTTTAGCTTCTGAGGGTGATGCACGGAAAACAATAATTAATGCCAGTCGGGATCTTCCTGTGAGTTTAGAAGACATTTTGGAGATACTTGAAGAAATATATGGGGACCCCTCTGACCTACACGTAGTGCGGAAGAGGTTCATGGATCGAACCCAGCGGGAGCAGGAGAGCATACCTCAGTTTGCTAATGCCCTACAAGAACTGATGAGAGCTATACAAAAAAAGGAAGATGCGGAGGATCCTTACCAGAACAACGGGATGTCTTCCTGGCTGAAAGACCAGTTTGTGCTGGGATTACGGAGCCATGTAGTAAGAAGGGCAGTAAAGAATAAGTTAGAACTAGACCCTGCAATTTCCTTTCAATCAATCCAACGACTAGCTATTAAATATCAACAAGAGGAGGAAATTACTCAATTGGCTATGCGACAACTAAATTCTGATGCAAAGGAAAAGGAAAGTGAGAATAGACATACCGCCCATACCTCTGCCAGTAAAAAGGGGGAAGAGGCCATCGAGTTAGGTCACATTTTGAAGCAGATGCAAGAAGATATTGCTAAGTTAAGATTACGCCAAGAAGTCAGACGAGAAGAATACCATGGGCCCAGGGAATCTACTCAGAATAGAAATGACCAACCATTCACCTGCTGGAACTGCCGAAGAGAGGAACATTTTGCACGTAATTGTCCTAGACCTCAACGATATGCTCGCAATGGAAGCAATCAGAATTTAAACTAGAGCCTCCTAGGGTTGAAGGTCGGACGTTGGGAATGGCTACTCAGACCTATGTGCAGCAGGAGACAGGGCCAGTAGTAGGAAATTGTCCTTTGATTAAAATTAAGTTAGAAGGGAAAGAGGTTAATGGCTTGTTAGACACAGGATCCCAAGTGACTACCATTTCAGAGGCGTATTTTGCAAGGAATTTTCCTGGAAAAATTCAGGATTTGGAGATGTCTTGGATTGAGCTGGCAGCAGCCAATAATTTGCCCATCCCAGTCAAAGGAATTATTTGGATGGATGTGGAAATTGGTGAGGAACAGTTGGGAAAAAGGGGTATAATGGTGGTAAAGGGACAGCCATCCTCAGAAACCCCAATAATTGTTGGAATGAATATTCTGCAGGATCTGGATGGACGATTATTTTCGCAATATGGACATCGGTATTGGCAAAAGGTTTCCCGGCAACAAGAAGAGAGACGAGTGTTTCAAAATTTGATAAAAACATGTAGTGCTATTCGAAATGCCAAGCGTTGTAAGGGGAGGATTGGAGTGATAAGAGCACCCTGTGAGAAGGGTTTGTCTGTTCCCCCTAGGTCTGAGGTAGTCATGCAGGTGGCTGTGGGTTCCAACTGTCAAATTGCAGGTCTGACGGTGATGGTAGAACCAGTGAATCCGAGATTAGATATTACTGTAGCAAAGACAGTAGCCACGGTGAAAAATGGGCAAGTTCCTATCCGAATGTCAAATTGGGGAAAAGACACTGTACATATACCTTCGGGTGCTTGGTTGGCCGATGTGT
This sequence comes from Hyperolius riggenbachi, assembly GCF_040937935.1. Classification (NCBI taxonomy): domain Eukaryota; kingdom Metazoa; phylum Chordata; class Amphibia; order Anura; family Hyperoliidae; genus Hyperolius; species Hyperolius riggenbachi. Next base: position 369,893,928 of record NC_090648.1, on the reverse strand, counting down.
TTCCGGTGGAAAGTGTAGGTGGTAAGGAAGTGCAAGTGGAAGAGAAAGGAAAAAATCTTTGCTCATGTCGGATAATGTCAACGGACTCTGATACTAAAGCGCAAGAATGGAATGGAGAGAAAATTTCCCAAACAGTAGTATTGGATGTTGAACAACTGAATGATAATGAGAAGTCTGCATTGAATCAGTTGTTTGAGAGAAATAAAGAAGTTTTTTCTATTGATGAAAGTGATCTTGGATGCTCTGATAAGATTCGTCATGAGATTAGAACAGATACAGCTGGCCCCATCAGAGAAAGATATAGATATATCCCTCCTAATTTGTTCCAAGAAGTTAAGCAGATGTTAGAACAGATGTTGGCGGCTAATGTAATAGAACCTAGCAGTAGTCCCTGGGCAGCTCCCATTGTGTTAGTGAAGAAAAAGGATGGTAGTCTGAGGTTTTGTGTAGATTACAGAAAGTTAAATTCAGTGACTATTAAGGATGCCTATCCCCTTCCGAGGATAGAGGACTCATTACTGGCTTTGGGGAAAGCTAAAGTGTTCTCTACTCTAGATCTTTGTAGTGGTTACTGGCAAATTTTAGTTGACAAAAAAGATCAGGAAAAGACCGCTTTTACTACACCCATGGGACTATATCAATTCAAGAGAATGCCGTTTGGATTGACGAACGCCCCAGCTACATTCCAAAGACTGATGGAGAGCTGTTTGGGCGAGTTTAATTTTGAACATGTGCTGATCTATTTGGATGACATCATCGTATATTCCACTGATTTTCATCAACATATTCAGCACCTGGATGTGGTATTCCAGAAGCTCAGGTCATATGGACTGAAGTTGAAGCCTAGTAAGTGTCATCTATTCAAGCCGGAGGTTAATTTCTTGGGGCATGTTATTTCCAAAGAAGGCGTCAAGCCAAACCCAGAAAAAGTGAAATTGATTAAGGAATGGCCAGTTCCTACTACTATCCGAGAGGTACAAGCATTTTTAGGGATAGCAAGTTACTATCGAAGATTTATACCGCATTTTGCACAGAAGGCTCGTCCTTTGCATTTTATTCTAAAAGGGGCTCAACTGAGAAAAAAAAATGATACTGTCTGCTGGAACACTGAACAGCAAAAAGCTTTTGATGAATTAAAAGCCGAAATCGAATCTTCTCTGATACTGGCCTTCGCGGATTTCCACCTTCCTTTTCGTTTGTATACTGATGCTAGTAATCAGGGCTTAGGTGCAGTACTGACTCAGGAAAAAGGAGGAAAAGAACGAGTAATAGCTTTTGCGAGTCGTAGTCTCAGAGAGACTGAGAAAAATCCAGCAAATTACAGTTCTTTCCGGCTAGAATTGTTGGCAGTGGTATGGGCCGTCACGGAGAAATTCAGTGAGTACTTGAATGGAGTAAAATTTACCATTTACACCGACAATAACCCCGTAGCATACCTTCAAACAGCTAAATTAGGAGCGATGGAACAACGGTGGGTAGCCAGATTAGCCAAGTTCCAATTTACTATTAAGTACAGACCAGGAAGAATCAACGGCTGTGCAGATGCATTATCGAGATTCCCATATGAACCTGCTGGAAGGGAGAGAGATGAAGATCTGGAAGAAGTTGAAGTACCCCTGTTTGGGATTAAGGAAAAAGCTAGTCACATGTCGAAAGAAAATGAGGATGAGTTGATGGTAAACATGATGGAAGTTATTGAGTCCTCCTCAGCAGAGTGGCAAAAATTGCAGGAAGAAGATCATATTCTCAAACCATTGAAAGAAAAGGTCAGAGCACAAGTATGGCCAAAGAGAATACAAAGAGTCAATTGGACGGTGGAGGGCCAAAAACTGCTTAGACAGTGGGATCGCTTAAGAGTGGAGAACAATTTGCTGGTCAGAAAGGTGCGGTTGAAAAATTGGCAGAATGTGCGAAGTCAGATAGTGTTGACTCGGGATGTAGCAAGCAAAGTTATCACTACTCTGCATGAAAAATTAGGGCACCCAGGGCCTGAGAAAATAGCCTGGTGTTTCCGAAAGAGATTTTACTGTCTACAGATGGAAGGGGTAATTAAGAAAGTATGCAGAGAATGTCTGACATGCAACACCAATCAAGGCACTGAGCCAAAACTCCCTTTGGTAAAATGGAGGACCAGCGCACCGTTGGAAGTGGTGGCAGTTGATTTTTTGTCTCTGGATACTGCTCAAGACGGACGAAGTAGCGTGTTGGTCATGATTGACCATTTCACAAAATTTGCTGTAGCCGTACCAACTAGAGACCAAACAGCAGTAACAGCTGCCAAGCACCTCTGGAATGACTTTATACAAACTTATGGCTGTCCTCAGCGGATCCATTCGGACCAGGGTCCGTGTTTTGAAAGTCGTTTGATGCAGGAGTTATGTCAGCTCTATAACATAAAAAAATCGCATACTACACCGTATCATCCTCAAGGGAATGGAGTCTGTGAACGTTTCAACCGCACCCTGATACAGAAGATACGGTCCCTGGAACAAGAAAAGAAACAACGTTGGCCGGTATACATTAAAGAGTTAGTCTGGGCCTATAATCACACTGTGCATGACGCTACTGGTTATGCTCCTTTCCATTTGTTCTTTGGAAGGGAAGATGGAGGACCTCTGGATGTTTTGTGTGGAAGGTTAGAGGGGGATCAAACTTCAAGGACTATGCAAGAATGGGTTGAGAACCACAAAAATAGAGTACAAGAGATGTATGACTTGGTACGGCGTAGTAATGAAAAAGAATCTGAAACTTTTGAAAGGAGGTGGAATTTTCAGGTCGGAGACATTGTCTTACTCCGAAACAAAGGAACACATGAGAAAGGAAAGTTGACATCAAGATGGGGTGCTGATTTGTGGAAAATAGTAAATCAGCCTTCAACAGACATTCCAGTGTATGATGTTCAGAAGATGGATGGCACGGGCCCCATTAAAAGAGTGAATGGGGCTCTGTTAAAATTGATGTCAGAACCTAAGCCTTTTGGAAAATCTAAGAATTGTGAAATGGAACTGGAAGAAATGGTCCCTTGTTGGGTCCCAGTGGAGCTCTCCAGTGGTCTTACACCCCAGGCTCAGAGAAATAGAGACCAAAATTTGGCTCATCCTGTTGATGAGTGGCAAGATGTTTCGGGTCTCAGGGAGGAGAGTTCTGGAAGCTCAGTAGAGAGTGAGAGGGGGAGTGATGCTGACCAGCAGGTTGAGGGTTCTCCTGAGTTAGAACCTGAGGGTTCCTTAAGGAGATCGTCCAGAGAGAATATTGGACTTCCTCCTAAACGCTATCTGCAAGAAGAATTTATATGGCAACAGAGGAGATAAAGTCTTCCTTACTGTATTTGAGCGATGTATTGTGTTATGCGAAGTGATTTCTTAGAGAATTGTAAGGGACTACAATTTAAAAAAAAATGGGAAAAATGTAGCCCTGCTACAAATAGTGCAGCTTCTTTAATTTAAAAAAAAAAAAAAAAAACATGTATTTTTATTTCTGGCCAGCATCAGCTATGAGAATTAGTGCTGGCACAGGCTGTATTTACACAGAGCAAGCAGCCAGCACTCAAGATGGCTGTTCTGCTCTCAGTCAGGGGGCGGGTGTCAGTTACACAGGTTGGGAACGCCCCTCCAGCTGAAGAGGCAAGCCCTCTCTGATTTTTTACCTCAGAAGGTGACACAGGCAGCGTGAGGAGAGATGACAGAGACCAGAGGGGGAGAAACTGAGCTGACAGAGAGAGAAATGGCATTCAGTAGCAGAGGAATTTAGCTCACTGATGACACACAGAAAGGGGACCATGAGAGACAGCTCCCTGAGTCAAAACAGGGAGACACCTCATCCACAGAGGAGTGAGAGATAGCTCAGCAAGGCCAAGGAGACCACTTCAGGAAAAATTGACAGATAAGTGAAATTTCACCACACAGAAACACAGAAAGAAAATGACAGGAGTTTTCCTAATAGTAATGACACAAAAATCAGACTGTCAAATCAAATCAGCTAAATATTCTTCGTCTGATTCTCTACAGTTAGATAATATATATACAGTGTGTTTGAGGAGAAGAAATGTTGTCATAGCAACACCAGAGTACTGTATAATGTGAATCAATGACTGTGCTTCCCTACCTGTCACCACAGAGCTGATCAGTGAGAGAATCTGTGTGTGCACACACTTGTACTGATTATTAATCTGTCTCTCCACAGTAAAGCCAGTCAGCCTGTGTTTGAATGCATTTGCTCTGTACATTGACTGTGCATTTGCCTCAAGAATAATCCCCAGTGTGGCTCTGCCTGATATGAGTGGAAAAGACACTTACCTGACAATATTTTTGGAGTGTTAATCTCTCTGTGTGGAGAAAAGAGAATAACACATTAGTAAAGAAATGTATCAATTCATGGGAGAAAAATAGGAACTTACCCGTGAACAGATCTGTTGCTGTGTTCTGTGTGTTCTGCAAGTGAAGTGATTGCATTTAGAGCTTAAACCAACCTGCAGTGAGGAGTAATAAAAGGAGAGAATTGATACTTACATATGTGACATACAGGAAAAAGAAAAACTTTGATAACAATAAAGGGAAGAAACTTACTTCAGAATTATTGAACTGGCATCTTGGAGTGTGCTGCATGTAAAGTAAAGTAAGGTTATTATAAGCTATCATCTGCTTCAGGAAAAGATCTTTCATCAGCAACTTATCATCAGTTCTTTTAAAGGGGTACCCCTACTCCATGATCATATACAGGTTTAAGTGTGAATATGAATTCATAGCCACTGTATGGTTAGATAAGACTTTTGCAAGGAACTGAAGACTGTTATGGTCATTACCATACAGTAAGGACTACTTCGAGTCAGTCACTACTTATCTACCCAACCAGAAGCATTAGTCCATTTCCTATTTGGTTTCTCTCAGGTGTATTTGTTCACATACATGTATGCATACATATTTTTAGATAGGAAAGAGAAAACTGTATCGCTATAGACGTATTGAGAGTGAGATGAAGAAAAAGGTCTGATGAAGATTTGTGAAATGTGTATTTGCTGTGTTTTGTTCTTTGTTTTTCCTACAGGTGCAGGAACTTCAAGCAAGGTCCAAGTGCAGTAGCCTCTAATGATATTTCAGGAAGTAACCTTTTTCTTTTCAGGTGCTAGATCTTCAAGCAAGAAGTGTTAACTCTGAATTTGTTGCTTATTTTACCTCATTAATTTAGTGTATTTCAAGGGTGGTCTTGATATTGAGGATTTCAATTGGGGGTTTGTATTCTTGTTCTGCATGTTAGTGGACATTATTTCTTTGTTTGCCAAATAAAATCAATTGTTATTTTTCACCAATTTATCCTCCTGGTCAGTCGCTGTCCTTCCGCTTTAAGAGTAATAAGGGAACTCTCTCCTTGTGATAGTAATCGATTGGTCGGTTACATATTGACATATCTCAGTAACATTCTCAGTGACAGAGCCACAGTGCTGTAAATAAGCTTCATAGAGATGCATATTATTTAGTATTTATATAGTGCCAACATCTTCCGCAGCGATGCACAGAGCATTTATATAGTCTTGTCACTAACTGTCCCTTGGAGGAGCTCACAATCTAGTCCCTACCATAGTCATATGTCTATATCGTGTAGTGTATGTATTGTAGTCTAGGGCCAATTTAGGGAGAACCCAATTAACTTATTGGTATGTTTTGGGATGTAGGAGGAAACCAGAGTGCCCAGAGGAAACCCACACAGACACAGGGAGAGCATACAAACTCCTTGCAGATGTTGACCTGGCTGGGATTTGAACCGGGGGGGATCCAGCGATGCAAGGCAAGAGCACTAACCACTATGCCACCGTGCTGCCCAAAAGAGTCTGTTTCTAGGGAGATGGTAGAAGGAACAACACACAATGAAGCAGCTTCCAGCTGGTGGGACAGAGCTCGGGAGAAGATCTTCAGGTGAGTATGTAGCTTTAAGCTGGCCACTAATGATCCAATCTTTTTCATCCAATCTTACCATTTCTATGTAATATAAGATAACTGCCTAAATTATCTATTCAACATATTCACTCAGTTTACCCTTATACTACATAGATTTGGTAAAATTGGATGAAAAAAATTGGATCATTAGTGGCCACCCTTAGTCTAACGACTATGCGCAGGGGCACCACTAGCTACTTAATACTGATGTTCCTCTATTATTATTATTATTATTTAGTATTTATATAGCGCCGACATATTACGCAGCGCTGTACAGTGTATATATATATATATATTGTCTTGTCACTAACTGTCCCTCAAAGGAGCTCACAATCTAATCCCTACCATTGCCATATGTCTATATTATGTAGTGTAAGTACTGTAGTCTAGGGCCAATTTTTAGAGGTAGCCAATTAACTTATCTGTATGTTTTTGGAATGTGGGAGGAAACTGGAGTGCCCGGAGGAAACCCACGCAGACACGGAGAGAACATACAAACTCTTTGCAGATAGTGCCCTGGCTGGGATTCGAACCAAGGACCCAGCACTGCAAGGCGAGAGAGCTAACCACTACCCTCTAGCTACCCAATACTTGGGGACACATCTAGCTACCTATGACGGGCAAAGGAACTAAGTGAGAAGTAATAGCTGGGCCAGCCAGCACACTTGTGGTGCACTTCTGTTTGAAGATTCATGGAGGGTGAGGTCTAGGATGCCAGGACATCTGTGCCTATAGGCTCCTGTAATGTAAATCTGGGCCTGGAAGTGATTATTATGAGAACAGGACCAATAGAGAGCTAATACTGCAGTTGAGGGAGGGTCCATCGGGGCCCCTCTGGACCAAGGGCCCCAATGCAGTTGCAACCTCTGCAACCCCTATTGCTACGCCCCTGTACATAGTTATGTCACTGACTGTCCTTAGAGGAGCTTATAATCTAATCCTACCATAGTCAGGGCCGTGCAGAGGATTCCCAAGGGGGAGTGCTGAAATTTGAAAAAGGGGCCCTAATCGATAAATCGTGCTAAATTGTGTATGTAATACCCCTTCTCCAGAAAGCACTAGGCAGTCTTAACCACCCCACCCCCCCCCCACCACCACACACACACACACACACACACACACACACACACACACACACACACACACACACACCTTTACAGAAGTATCAGGCAGACTTTGTGTCTTCTTCCAACCAACTTCTTTGGTGCCACCACCCTCAAATCAGCAGTCATAGGTGCGCACTATTAGAGTGGGCACAGTGGAGCCTGATGTGGGCATGGATTCACCTTTCATTACTGGGACCTCTGTCCCTCTAGATCAGCACCCAAGCTTCTTTTCAGGCAAAGAAGTGGTTGCCAATATGCAGTGGTTGCTAAGCATTAGTAGATGCAAAACTGCAGTAAGTGCCAAGGTGCAGTGGGTGCCCAGATGCCGTGGGTGAAAAGATGCAAAGGTCCAGTTTGTGCTAAGTTGCAGTGGGTGCCGATGTGCCAAAGTACAGTCCGTGTCAAGCTGCTGTGGGTACCAAGGTCCAGTTTGTATTGGGTGTATATTTGCAGTGGGTGCTATGCTGTATTGGTGTATTGGGTGCTGAATGAGTAGCAGAAGGCGATAAACAATAGTGGGTGCCATATGAGCGCTAATTGGTACAGGGAGCCATGTGAGTGTTGGACATGAGTGAGTAGGGAGTGCCATGTGTGGTCTGGATGTGTGCCATGGGAGAGTACTGAGTCTCATATGAGTTCAGACCAAGGGTGGGTACTGGTTGCTATTTGAGTGCTGGCCATGGATGGGTACTAGGTGCATATAATGGCTTTGGAACTTTGTGCGGTGTGAGTACTATGCCATGTGGGTGTTGATTATGGGGGTTATAGGGTGTCATGTGGGTCTTAGGTGCAAATACTGAGTGCCAAGTGGGTACTGGGAGCGAGTACATGGTAACATCTGGGTAATGGGTGATGGCTAGTGGGGTATTTGTTGTCATGTGAGTGCTAAAGGCAGATGCTGGGTGCCATGTGGGCTCTGGGTGCTGGCACAGGGTGTCATGTGCATTCTGGCTGTATGGGTTGGTGTCAAGCATCATGTAGGTGTTGATTGCAGTTACTCACGCCCTTGTGAGTTCTGGGTGCAAGTACTAGATGTCATATGTGAGTGTTTGGTGTTTGTTCTGGGCACCAAGTGGAGGCTTAGTGCAACTGGAACTACTGCAGATGAAGCATGTGGGTGTTGGGTGCAGGTACTGTGTATCACATAGGTGTGAATACTTGGTGCCATGCCTGCACTAGGTGCTAGCTATGGGTGGGCATTGTGTGTCATGTGGATTCTGAGTGCAGGTACTTTGGGTGCTAGTACTGGTTTATGTGAGTTCAGATAATGTGCAAGTACTGTGCCAAGTGGGTGTGAGTACTGGGTGCCAGCTATAGGGTGAATGATGCAAGTACTAAGTGTCATATGGAGGTCGGATATTAAGTATTGAGTGAAAGTTGCTTGGTGCAAGTACTGGGTGCTTGCTATAGTGGGGGTTACTGGTTGAGTGTAATGTGGGTGCTGAATATTGGTGGGATTGCGGTGGGTGCAGGGAGTGGGAGGTCACTGTGGGTACTGCTATGAATGGCATAGTTGCTGCTAGGGGAGGTAGAGGTCAGTGTGGTTGCTGGGGGAGGTAGAGGTCAGTGTGGGTGCTGGTGGAAGGGTAGGTCACTGTGGGTTCTGTGGAAGGAAGAGGTCAGTATGAGTGCTGGAGGAAGGGGAGGTCACTGTGGGTGCTGGGGTAGGCAGGATCACTGCTAGATTTGGGGAAGGAGAGGTGATTGTGGGTGGTAGGTGAAGGGAGAGGTCACTGTGGGTGCTGGTGGAGGGAGAGGTCACTGTGGGAGGGAGAGGTCACTGTGGGTGCTGGTGGAGGGAGAGGTCACTGTGGGTGCTAGGTGGAGGGAGAGGTCACTATGGGTCCCAGGTGGAGGGAGAGGTCACTGTGGGAGGGAGAGGTCACTGTGGGTGCTGGTGGAGGGAGAGGTCACTGTGGGAGGGAGAGGTCACTGTGGGTGCTGGTGGAGGGAGAGGTCACTGTGGGTGCTAGGTGGAGGGAGAGGTCACTATGGGTCCCAGGTGGAGGGAGAGGTCACTGTGGGAGGGAGAGGTCACTGTGGGTGCTGGTGGAGGGAGAGGTCACTGTGGGTGCTGGGAAAGGAGATGTCACTGTGGGTGCTAGGTGGTGGGAGAGGTTACTGTGGGAGGGAGAGGTCACTGTGGGAGGGAGAGGTCACTGTGGGAGGGAGAGGTCACTGTGGGTGCTAGGTGGAGGGAGAGGTCACTGTGGGAGGGAGAGGTCACTGTGGGAGGGAGTGGTCACTGTGGGTGCTGGTGGAGGGAGAGGTCACTGTGGGTGCTAGGTGCAGGGAGAGGTCACTGTGGGTGCTAGGTGGAGGGAGAGGTCACTGTGGGAGGGAGAGGTCACTGTGGGTGCTGGGGGAGGGAGAGGTCACTGTGACTGCTAGGTAGAGGGAGAGGTCACTGTGGGAGGGAGAGGTCACTGTGGGAGGGAGAGGTCACTGTGGGTGCTAGGTGGAGGGAGAGGTCACTGTGGGAGGGAGAGGTCACTGTGGGAGGGAGTGGTCACTGTGGGTGCTGGTGGAGGGAGAGGTCACTGTGGGTGCTAGGTGCAGGGAGAGGTCACTGTGGGTGCTAGGTGGAGGGAGAGGTCACTGTGGGAGGGAGAGGTCACTGTGGGTGCTGGGGGAGGGAGAGGTCACTGTGAGTGCTAGGTGGAGGGAGAGGTCACTGTGGGAGGGAGAGGTCACTGTGGGTGCTGGGGGAGGGAGAGGTCACTGTGGGTGCTAGGTGGAGGGAGAGGTCACTGTGGGTGCTAGGTGGAGGGAGAGGTCACTGTGGGTGCTAGGTGGAGAGAGAGGTCACTGTGGGTGCTAGGTGGAGGGAGAGGTCACTGTGGGTGCTGGGGAGGGAGAAGTCACTGTGGGTGCTGGGAAGGGAGAAGTCACTGTGGGTGCTGGGGGAGGGAGAGGTCACTGTGGGTGCTAGGTGGAGGGAGAGGTCACTGTGGGTGCTAGGTGGAGGGAGAGGTCACTGTGGGTGCTAGGTGGAGGGAGAGGTCACTGTGGGTGCTGGGGAGGGAGAAGTCACTGTGGGTGCTAGGTGGATGGAGAGGTCCCTGTGGGTGAGGGAGAAGTCACTATGGGTGCTTGGGGAGGTAGAGGTCAGTATGGGTCCTAGGTGGAGGGTGAGGTCAGTATGCCACACTAGGATTCCTATCCAGACCTCTTCACCTGAAAGTGCCCCAGGCGAAGGCGGAGCTTCTCGCGGGTGGGCGGGGCTTACCGCGGTAGGGGCGGGGCTTATTTTGCATCAGAGGGGCCTTTTTTGCTGTTTTAAAAAGGGGGGGTGCCTGGGCACCCAGAGCACCCCCCTCTGCACGTGCCTGACCATAGTCATAGTCTAATGTTGTACCATATTATTATTATCATGTATTTATATACACTCAGGTCCATAAACATTGGGACATTAGCACAATTCTAAAATATTTTAGGTCTATACACAACCACAATGGATTTGAAATGAAATGCACACGATGTGCTTTAACTGCAGACTGTCAGCTCGGCTTTAATTTGAGGGTATTTACATCCAAATCAGGAGAACGGTGTAGGAATTACAACAGTTTGCATATGTGCCTCCCACTTGTTAAGGGAGCAAAAGTAATGGGACAGAATAATAATCATAAATGAAACTTTCACCTTTTAATACTTGGCTGCAAATCCTTTGCAGTCAATTACAGCCTGAAGTCTGGAACGCATAGAAATCCCCAGATGCTGGGTTTCATCCCTGGTGATGCCAGGCGCGTCGCTAGCCCTATGTTGGGGGGGGCCCGTGCCCCCAATCTCTCCTGGGGTGCCACGGATCTCCCGGCCACCGCTGCCCCCCCCCCCCCCCCCCGGCTTTCCCCCGCTGCCAGCAGCCAGACAGCAGCGTCACTCAGACCTCTATCAGCGGGCGACCAGATAGAGCGAGCACTAGGACCTAGCGGACACCGCTGATATGCGGAAGTGACATCACTTCCGCCTATTTGTGCCCGGCGCCCGCTCTATCTGGTTGGGTCGCCCGCTGATCTTGAGGTCTGACATGGCGAGGTAGGTGGGGGTGGGGAGCGCGCCTGTCACTCACTACCTAATGGGGGTCCATCCCTGTCACTCACTACCTAACGGGGATCTGTTCCTGTCACTCACTACCTAAAGGGGGTCCATCCCTGTCACTCACTACCTAACGGGGATACGTCCCTGTCACTCACCACCTAAAGGGGGTCCGTCCCTGTCACTCACTACCTAACGGGGGTATGTTCCTGTCACTCACCACCTAAAGGGGGTCCATCCCTGTCACTCACTACCTAACGGGGGTACGTCCCTGTCACTCACCACCTAAAGGGGGTCCGTCCCTGTCACTCACTACCTAAATAGGGGTCCCTGCTGTCACTCACTACTTAACTGGGGGTCCCTGCTGTCACTCACTACCTAACGGGGGTCCCTGTCACTCACTACCTAAATGTGGGTCCCTGCTGTCACTCACTATCTAAATGGGGGTCCCTGCTGTCACTCACTATCTAACTGGGGGTCCCTGCTGTCACTCACTATCTAACTGGGGGTCCCTGCTGTCACTCACTATCTAACTGGGGGTCCCTGCTGTCACTCACTATCTAACTGGGGGTCCCTGTTACTCACTACCTAACTGGGGGTGCCTGTCACTACCTAAACTGGGGCCTCCTGTCACTACATACGCTGGGGGGTTCCTGTCACTAAATGAGCTGGGGGTCTCCTGTCCCTACCTGAACTGGGGGACTCCTGGAGCTACCTTAACTGGGGGCACCTGTCGCTACCTAAACTATCCAGGCCAGCCAGCCCAGAATCACTGTCAAAAGGGCCATAACATCACCACCAGTCAGGCCAGCATTCACTTCAACCAGCCTAGCACAGCCCAGCATCACTGCCAGCCAACCCAGCCACAACATCGGCCACAGCATCACCGCCAGCCAGGCCACAGCATCACTGCCAGGCCTTTCAGCTCACACATCATCCCCAATCCAGCCAAAAACCGTATTGACAGGTACAGCAGCCAGTAGAGGAGAATTCAGAAGCCAGGTGAGAGGTGTCTACCATATTAAGGGGGCATTCTGCCTATTTATGTGAAATACTGTCTATTTATGTGCCTCATGACTGCTGAATTTGTCTTTTTGGGGGCCTCATGATTGCTGAATTTGTCTTGTTGGGTGCCTCATGATTTGTTGGGGGCCTCATGATTGCTGAATTTGTCTTGTTGGGGGCCTAACGCTTGCTGACTGTGTCATGTTGGGGGCCTCATGATTGCTGAATTTGTCTTGATAGGGGCCTCATGATTGCTGAATTTGTCTTGTTGGGGGTCACTTGATTGCTAACTGCGAGACTATGGGAAAAGCTGAATCATCATCATATGACACAATAGCATTAAACCTACTTTTTTAGCTTTTTAAAACAGAAAATAAAACTGGGAGGTTCTAAAAAAATGAATACATTTTTTCAGGAGTAGGATGGATAAAATTGTTTATCTTCACAGTTTTTCAACTTGGATTTTCCATAATGTTCATGTATGTGTTAAAACGTTTGTACAGTATTTAGTTTAAATTGCTGTTGCCACTTTGCGATAGATAAGTGACTTGTCAAAATTGTATGTGCGTATACATCTTTGATCTATGCCTATACTGATCGTAAATTATCTAAATAAAGGACAGGGAGCTCCATCCAGTATTTCGATGGCAGGCCCGTCATCTGTAGCTTACACCGCTGCTAAGTTCATGTATGTTTGGCCCCACCCATGGCCACGCCCACTCACTGCATGACCACGCCCATTTTTGCTGTGTGCCCACAGGTTCCCCCAATCTCCAAGGACCCTAGGAACGCCCCTGGGTGATGCTCTGCCAGGTCTCTACTGCAATTGTCTTCAGTTCCTGCTTGTTCTTGGGGCATTTTCCCTTCAATTTTGTCTTCAACAAGTGAAATGCATGCTCAGTCGGATTCAGGTCAGGTGACTGACTTGGCCAATGCTTAAAGTGAACCTTAAGTCAAACAAAAAAAATGAGTTTTACTCACCTGGGGCTTTCAATAGCCTCCTGCAGCTGTCCGGTGCCCTCGCCGTGTCCCTCCGATCCTCCTGTCCCCGCCGGCAGCAACTTCCGGTTTCTCCGTCAGGAGCCGACAGGCTGGGAACGCGAGTGATTCTTCGCGTTCCCAGCCACAATATCGCCCTCTATGCTGTTATAGCAAGCATATAGCAGCATAGAGTGCGATATTGTGGCTGGGAACGCGAAGAATCACTCACATTCCCAGCCTGTCGACTCCTGACGGTGAAACCGGAAGTGGCTTCCGGCGGGGACAGGAGGATCGGAGGGACACGGCGAGGGCACCGGACAGCTGCAGGGGGCTATTGGAAGCCCCAGGTTAATAAAACTCATTTTTTTGTTTGACTTTAGGATCACTTTAACATTCCACTTCTTTCCCATCAAAAACTCTTTGGTTGCTTTTGCAGTATGCTTGTCCGTCTGCACTGTAAAATGCCTTCCAATGAATTCTGACGGATTTGGTTGAATATGAGCAGATAAAAATTCAAAAGCAGCACTTCTGAATTCATCCTGCTGCTTTTGTCAGCATTCTAATTATCAATAAATACAAGAGAACCAATTCCATTGGCAGCCATACATGCCAACACCATGGCACTGACACCACCATGTTTCACTGATGAGGTGGTATGCTTAGGTTCATGAGCTGTTCCTTTCCTTCTCCATACTCTTCTCTTCCCATCACTCTGGTGCAAGTTGATCTTGGCCTCATCTGTCCATAGGATGTTGTTCCATAACTTTGAAGGCTTTTTTAGATGTCATTTGACAAACTCTAATCTGGCATTCCTGTTTTTGAGGCTCACCAATGGTTTACATCTTGTGGTGAACCCACTCTATTCACTCTGGTGAAGTCTTCTGTTGATTGTTGACTTTGACACACATACACCGACCTCCTGGAGAGTGACCAACTGATGTGAAGTGTGTTTTCTTCACCAGGGAAATTATTCTTCGGTCATCCACCACAATTGTCTTCCGTGATCTTCCAGGTCTTTTGGTGTTGCTGAGCTCACTAGTGCATTCTCTCTTTTTAAGAATGTTCTAAACAGTTGTTTTGGCCACGACTAATGTTTTTGCTATCGCTCTATTGGGTTTGTTTTTGTTTTTTTCAGCCTAATGATAGCTTGCTTCACTGATAGTGACAGCTCTTTGGATCTCATCTTGAGAGTTGACAGCAACAGATCCAAATGTAAATAGCACGCTTGAAATCAACTCTGGACCTTGTACCTGCTCATTGTAATTGTGATAATGAGGGAATAACACACACCTGGCCATGGAACAGCTGAGAAGCCAATTGTCCCATTACTTTTGCTCCCTTAACAAGTGGGAGGCACATATGCAAACTGTTGTAATTACTACACCGTTAACCTGCTTTGGATGTAAATACCCTCAAATTAAATCTGACAGTCTGCAGTTAAAGCACAATGGGCTTGATTCACAAAGCGGTGCTAACTGTTAGCAAAAAAACCCCTTAGCACGTCTAAACGAGCTTTTTGCGTGTAAAACTGTACGCGCGCAAAACTTTATGCGCGTAAAACTTTACGCATGCACTGCACAGAGCACAGGGCGCTCCGCGCGAAGTGCCCATTAAATCCTATGGGACTTAGCACACGCATAGGACTTTGCGCGCGCACAGCTTTGCGCGCGGTACTTAGCGCGCGATCTGATTGAGAAAACCGGTGCTAACCTACTTAGCACCCTGGTTAGCGCGCCTAAAGACTTTAGACAAGCTAAGTAGGTTAGCACCGCTTTGTGAATCAAGCCCATTGTGTTAATTTTATTTCAAATCCATTGTGGTTGTTTATAGAGCCAAAAATTTTAGAATTGTGTAGATATCCCAATATTTATGGACCTGACTGTAGCAAGGCAGTGCTTTGCAGAGTACATTGTCATGTCATTAACTGTCCTCAGAAGAGTTTAAAATATAAGCCCTACCACCTACTATAGTGAGACTGAAATGTCCTCCCATATTATTATATTGTGCATGGCTGAGAGAGACCTTTCAGGGATACACAGCCACCCTACCCTGAAAATCCTGGGTTTGCCCCAGCAGCATGTGTACGTAGCTTTACACACTCCAGCGGCAGACCTCTGAGATAGACCCCAGGACAGATCATAGACCTCCAATGACAAGGGGTCATTCCCACTTTCGTGCGGTGCTGTCAGTCATGACACATTGTACATAGTGTACATAACACATGTAACATGGAAGTCCAAAGGCTTTCATGGTACCACTCACATTGCAGTGTGCACTCCGATGTGGCCAGGAACATCCAAGAGCACGGTGGATGCATTTTCCCATCGGGGACTATTGAATCAAAGCTACTGACATACTCAATATAGCGTGCTGCGACACACGCTTCCATGCATCACAACGCTTGCACGAAATCTTGTTGGTGCATGCATGTCTAGTGTGAATAAGCACTCAGTGACAGAAAGCTCAGATTGCTTTATTTGCATGCAGACTCCCACCTTCTGTCTTCATGCTGCAGTTACTCTCTCTCTCCTGTACCTTTTCTCCCTCAACCTGCATTCACAAGGCTGTAGCCACACTATGAGTGCTTTCTGAGCGCTTTTCTGACTCTCAGTGCTTTCCAAGCATTAATATTGTGGTAAAATCGTGCTCAGAAAGCTTTGAGAGTCAGAAAAGTAGTCAGAAAGCACTCATAATGTGGCTACAACCTAAGTGAGCATAGTCTGCATTCTTGGTGACTGACTAGTTGGCGGAGGAGGAGGACACAGGAGAGAAGTAAATATAGTGGCTTCCTACCTTAGTCAGTTTGCATAGCATGTAGGAGGGAGAGAAGGGTAACAGAGGGACTTGGAAATGTGGCAGTGTCAGAAGGGGGGCTCTGTGACTGTGACACATCACTGATGCTTATGTTAATCACTAATGTATCACAACACACCGGTGGGACACCAGGGCCATTCTAAGCTCCAACCACTGCAGTGCATTGTTGTAACTTCTTCCACAGCCCTTCTACAACAGCAGAAGCCAAAACATATTTAAAAAATTTGTTTCACAGTGCATAAATTACTATGTAGCCCAGTCCTGTAGGGATGTATCTATAGCAGTCATCAGATGGATCTGCTATAAGCTATAGTTACCCCTTCAAGTACAATGAGTCCTCACTTTACTCCAGAGCTGTGTCCTAGAAATCTGCATGTAGCTCAGATTCATCATTTAAAAAAGGAATCCCCATTTAAAACTAGGGTTGATCAATGAGATGCAAATAATTTATAGGGATACCACTAGGTACCGGGGATAAGGGGGGCATCTTGGAAGTGGAAGGGGGGTTACAGTTAGACAACCAGGGATCCTTAAAGAGAAACTCCGACCAAGAATTGAACTTTATCCCAATCAGTAGCTGATACCCCGCGTACGTTAAAAAAGGGCGCCGGGAAAAAAGGGCGCAGGGTTTTAAAAGATAATCATGAATAACGTTTAAAACAAATTTGTGTTATATTTCGTTGAAAAATAATGTTTTATAAAGTTATAAATCATTAAATAATGTGTATAAAATCGGCAATTTTAAAAACGTTAATCTTCCCTGTTTAAAAATTGAAATTTATAATAACGTTTTATAAAACATTAATAATAATTTTACTAAAGCTATACCTAACCCTACTCTCACACAGAACCCTCCCTGTACCTATCCCTAACCCCTAGACCCCCCTGTTGGTGCCTAACCCTAAGACCCCCCTGTTGGTGCCTAAACCTAAGACCCCCCCTGTTGGTGCCTAACCCTAAGACCCCCCTGTTGGTGCCTAAACCTAAGACCCCCCTGTTGGTGCCTAAACCTAAGACCCCCCTGTTGGTGCCTAAACCTAAGACCCCCCTGGTGGTGCCTAAACCTAAGACCCCCCTGGTGGTGCCTAAACCTAAGACCCCCCTGTGATAAGCATTAATAACGTTTTAAAAAAATATGGTGCGGTTTTTCGTTTAAAAATGTAAAAAAAAAAATATATATTGTACGGTTTTTTCGTTTAAAAGTAATGTTTTAAAAAAATATTGTACTGTTTTTCGTTTAAAAATAATGTTTAAAAAATTATAAATCATTAAATAATGTGTAATCATGAGAAACAGTTATAAAACATTAAAAGTCTCCGGCTCCGGTTATTTTTCTCCGGCGCCCTTTTTTCCTGTTGGGCACCGATTAAACGATATTTATTATGGGAGTGAATGGCGGCGCCCTTTTTGTCCACCTGCCTCATGCGCCCAAATTTCCTGCTTCCGATACCCCCTTTTACATGAGAAATATATTCCTTTTCACAAACAGACCATCAGGGGACACTGTATGACTGATATTGTGGTGAAACCCCTCCCACAAGAAACTCTGTGGACCGTGGTACTCCTGGCAGTTTCCTGTCTGTGAACCTTGTTGCATTGTGGGAAATAGCTGTTTACAGCTGTTTCTTACTGCCAAAAAAGCATGCAGCAGCTACATCACCTGCCAATAGTAAAAATGTCACCATGTAATAAATGTCAGAATGTAAATTAGGGATTTAAAAGATTTTACAATGGGCAAACACTGACTAAATCATTTACACATAATTATTGTAAAAATGAAGCACTTTTTAATTACATTATTTTCACTGGAGTTCCTCTTTAGAGTGTACAAATAGACAACCAGGGAATGGTTAAAGGGGAAGCAGGGTACCACTGCACTACAAGGGAATGTCTTAAAAGGAAAGGGAGGGCACTAGAGTACCAGGGAAAAATTTTATGGTGGAGGGAGGGCACTAGACTATCATGAGCTGTGGGAAAGAGGAGAGCCTCTAGACTACCAATGAATGTTTTAAAAAAGTAAAGGGGGGCTATCATAAAAAGAGGGGTACACTAGCCTACACATGAAAAATATATAAAAGGAAGGGGGACCACTACATCCCAGAGAAATGTCGGCTAGACCCCAGGGAAAGATATAAAGAAGAGGGGGAACCACTAGATCAGGGGTAGGGAACCTATGGCTCGGGAGTCAGATGTGGCTCTTTTGATGGCTACATCTGGCTCACAGACAAATCAGTAGGGGTTGATTCACTAAGCTACACTGCTCAAGCAGCACAGCTTAGTGTGGCAGCACAAGCGCTGGGGGGTGCGTCGTGATGGAGGGGGAGCCGCGGCTGTGGGGAGGGCAGCCCGACCTCTCCCTCCCTTCCTCTCCCCGGGCCGCCCTCCGTGTTCTCCCCTCTGCTGCACAGTTAGCGCAGTGGGAAGCCTTGTAAACAGCAACTCACCTCTCTGTGTTCCAATCGCTGATCACTTTGCCGCTGGTCTCCTCCTCTGCATAGCCGCTTATACAGACTCTACTTCAGAGTATGTAAAAGCGGTTATGCAGAGGAGGTGATCAGCGGCAAGTGATCGTCGAAGTAGAGTGTGTATAAGTGGCTATGCAGAGGAGGAGACCAGCAGCAAGTGATCGGTGATTGGAACGGCAGGAAGGTGAGTTGCCGTATGCGAGGCTTCCCGTTGTGCTAACTCTGCAGCGGACGGGGGAGCACGGAGGGTGGCCCCGGAGAGAAGTCATATTGTGGGCACTTACCTATCTAACCTATACTGGTTGCACCTACCTATCTAACCTGTACTGGGGGCTCCTACCTATCTAGCCTATACTGGGGGCACCTACCTATGCAACTTATACTGGGGGCACCTATCTATCTATCCTATACTGTGGGCACCTACCTAGCTAACCTATACTGGGGGCGCCTATCTAGCTGGCCTATACTGGTGTTAACTATACTGGCTACCTATATTGGAGGCACCCAGCTAGCTAACCTGTACTGGGGGCACCTACCTATCTAACCTATACTGGGGGGCACCTGCATATCTAACCTATACTGGGGGCAACTATACTGGCTACCTATACTGGGGGCAATTATACTGGGGTACCTATGTCTGGCTACCTATACTGGGGGGGACCTATAGCTGGCTACCTATACTGAGTGCAACTAGACATGGCTAAACTATACTGTGGGCACCTATACCTGACTCCATGGGGGGGGGGGGGCAATTTTTACACCCTCGCCCTGGGTGCATTTTAGCCTAGAAACTGCCCTGGCTGCTCCAATTGTTCCACCCTGGACCTTGTCAGGTCCAGTGACTTTATAGGACGAGATCCCCGCACTTTGATTGGCCCAATAGGCTGCCTGTCACTTGACAGGGAGCCTATTGAGCCAAAGTGCAGGTATCTCGTCCTAAAAAGTGAATCAATCCCCAAGTCAGTTAGCTAATTGTACAAGCTGTTAGTTAGTATGTCTCCTGTCTGGCTCTTGAGAAAATTACTGATGTTGATGAAATGCAAGAGCTGAAGACATGTCTGACACTTCCGCTACACAGAGGATCAACTGTATACACATCACCATGGCAACAGGGATGTGAGCCCACTGCTGCACATGCGCACTGTCCCAGTTTGAAACATATTGTATGGCTCTCACGGAAATAAATTTTAAAATATGTGGCGTTTATGGCTTTCTCAGCCAAAAAGGTTCCTGATCCCTGCACTAGATCATTAGACAAGAGGAGGGCTATTACTATAAAAATACCATTTAGCAACATCTTATATAGCCCCACCAATTTTTAAAACCGCACCCCCATTATATAAAAAACAAATTGCGCTTACTATGAATCTTTTATTTCCCCCATTTACTCTTAAACGGGCTGTCGATAGGCAGTAAAAAGCCTCTCAAACTCTTACAACTGCTTGCTGCTGCCTGGTCACAGCTTTCTGCTGCCTGGTAACTGCTCACTGCTGCTGATGAGAGAGGGCGTTCTTATCAGGAGACATCCGGGGATGGTAGATCGTCAGTGGAGCCTGGAGAGGCGAGTCACTTCCCTCCTACACTGAGCTTGTGCTACTCTGCATGGAGGAAAGGCAGAGTCTCATCTGGATACCTATACTGGGGTGTCCTTCTAACTACCTATACTTTGGGTCCCATCTTGTTATCTATACTGTAGTACCCTTCACGCTACTTATACTAAGGGGCTACCTATACTGGGGGGCAACCTCTGGCCACCTTTACTAGAGGATGTTACCTAACACTGGGGGCCCTTCTGGCTACCCATACTAGGGGGTCCACTGCTGGTTATCTATACTGGGTTAGTCACTTCCCTCCTACACTGAGCTTGAGCTACTCTGCACGGGGGAAAGGAAGAGTCACATCTGGTTACCTATAATGGGGGAGGGTCCTTCTAGCCACCTTTACTTTGGGTCCCATCTTGCTATCTATAGTGTGGTGCCCTTCTGGCTACAGGCCCTGGTCAGACAATTCTAAAAGACCCTGAACAGACAATAAAAATGGAATCTAAACTTAACTGGGTACTCCTCCAGCCACCCCCCCCCCCCCCCTTGTATCCCGTGAGGTCCATCGTTGTCCTCTGGGTCCCTTCCATTCTCCCGCTGGCAGCTCCGATAGTGCGCGACTTTCCTGGGAGTAGCATGCAACTGCGCATGCACGGCCTGTCTGCGCGCCTGGGTCGATCAAGTGCCCGTCGCCATGTGCTGTTCTTGAAAGAATGAACTGCCCTTACGCAGAAGGCTCTTTGGGATGGGCACGTGATCTAGCCAGGGGCACTTGTGCATGACTCCTGGCTAAGTCGCATGCTACCTCCGCTGGCATGCTACCGGAGCTGCCAGCGGAGGAATAGATGGGACTCAGAGGACGCCAAAGGACCTCATCAGCTACAGGCAGTAGAGGAAGCCACAGGTAAGCTCAGAATCTATTTTTTTTTGTCCAGGGTCCCTTTAACCACTGTCCTGCTAGTTATGATCTCAGATCAGTGGTGTAGAGCTATTACAGATTTCTTATAACACCCAGCTTGAGATGAGTATGAGGAACGTTTCGAATATATGAAAAATAGTTTTTCAAGAATGGCAAAAGAGGCCATCCATGTCAAACCGAGACTGGCTCCTTTGACTTTATTTATTAACAGCGTGGGTAGGGATGATCGGAAAGAGCAAATTCCATTCCGCCGGAATTCCGCCAGAGCTAAATTCCTTTACCATTACATTTCTGCGGAATTTTGCGGAATTCTGGCTGAAAAATTAAAGTAATTGCAAATGAAACCTCGTTTTTGCTAAGTGGTAAAAACATGGGACCTAGTGGCTGTTCCACCGCTCTTTTTTAAAGGAGTTCTCGTGTAAGCTTTGGGACCTGGCGTTGGTCCCATGGCAGTGGTTTTGGCACCGCAGGAGGTGTCGCGTAAGCTATGGGACCTGGCTGTGGTTCCATGGCGGTCGTTTTTGCGCTGCAGGAGGTGTCGCTTACGCCATGGGACCTTGCGGTGGTCCCATGGCGGTCATTTTGGCGCCACAGGAGGTGTCGCGTAAGCTTTGGGACCTGGCGGTGGTCCCATGGCGATCGTTTTGGCACCACAGGAGGTGTCGTTTAAGCTTTGGGACCTGGCGGTGGTCCCATGGCAGTGGTTTTGGCGCCGCAAGAGGTGTCGCTTATGCCATGGGACCTTGCGGTGGTCCCATGGTGGTCATTTTGGCGCCGCAGGAGGTGTCGCGTAAGCTTTGGGACCTGGCGGTGGTCCCATGGCAGTGGTTTTGGCGCTGCAGGAGGTGTCGCGTAAGCTATGGGACCTGGCGGTGGTCCCATGGCGGTGGTTTTGGCGCCGCAGGTGTCGCTTATGCCATGGGACCTTGCAGTGGTCCCATGGAGGTCATTTTGGCGCCACAGGAGGTGTTGCGTAAGCTTTGGGACCTGACGGTGGTCCCATGGCGGTGGTTTTGGCGCCGCAGAAGGTGTCGCGTAAGCTATGGGACCTGGCGGTGTTTCCATTGCGGTTGTTTTGGCGCTGCTGGAGGTGTCCCTCACGCCATGGGACCTTGCGGTAGTCCCATGGCGGTCATTTTGGCCCCGCAGGAGGTGTCGCGTAAGCTTTGGGACCTGGCGGTGGTCCCATGGCGGTGGTTTTGGCACCGCAGGAGGTGTCGCGTAAGCTACGGGACCTGGCGGTGGTTCCATGGCGGTGGTTTTGGCGCCGCAGGAGGTGTCGCATAGGCTATGGGACCTATAAAAAAATGGTTGGGATAGGTGAGATAGCTAGGGAGCTGGTTGCTAACATTGGATTGATTGGTTTTTGTTAAGACTTTAATTGGTGCTGAAATAACTCCGATTTTCATGCAGAAATCCGTTTGGGTGTTTTTTGTAAGCCTCTGATTAGTGCAGAAATTTCTATTTTCATGAAGAAATCCTGTTGTTTTCACTTTAAGCTTCTACTAGGGGCTTCCTTGTGATTGGCTTACAAAAATCTGCATTCAGCCGGAATTACGCATCGCTCCACGGAATTTCTGCTATAGCGCTATAGCAATTCCATTCCGATGCGACGGAACGGAACCACCAAATTCCGGCTGGAATTGTAGAAAACGGAATTCCACGGAATTGCGGTGAGCATCCCTAACGTTAGGAAAAAAAATGGCGCAATCCTAAGTGGGTCACCTGTGTTCATTAAACACCTAGTGATCTCATTGACTTAATGCAATGCTGCAGTTTTATAGATTTTCAATAGATTTAAATATAAAATCAATTGAAAATCTATGTGCAGTGTGAGGAAGGATTCGATTGATCTGTTTGCTAAATCGCATGGCAACCTAAACATGTATGGCCACCTTCACTTTGGTACAGATGACATCCCTCTGCTATCTTCCTAGGAAGGAAGCGAAACCTGGAGGAATATGCCAAGCCGATACATCATCTACCTCCTCGTCGTAGAAGTGAGTGGCTTTGAGGTCCCGCCTACTAAGCGTGTTGTCAAACCGCTGGGACGCTGTGATTGGGGCAGAGGCAAGACAACACCTGCTTGACTCCTTCATTGAATTGACACACGAGCTTCCAGGGGATATTTGAGGCACCATCCCTCCCAGAGCTTGATCATTCCCAGTATTTGTTCAGCAGCTCCAGTTGCACTCACACTGTAAAGGGGGCTGGCCAGAGCAGAGCTAGAAGCACAGGCTGATGATCTCTCTTCTCAGCCTCCCACAGGCAACACAGCACACAGCGCGATCTTCAAGAACACAACAGGACCATGTGCGGAGAACTTCTCAACAGGCTAGTCACTCTGGCGCTGCTGCTTGCGAGCTTTGATGCAGTTTTTGGGACAGATGCTACAGACCTGCCTGAAAGCAACCAAGACAGAACTGAAAAACTGGCTAATCAGAAAGGAAGGCTTTCCCTGCAGAACACAGGTAAGCGGGACTCATGTATATCCATTCCATCACTGATCCAAACTGAGCACTTTATTCCTGTGTTGTGTGTTCTTTATTCCCATTCGCATAAATCGTCTGTGATTTTGAGAATCTGCTTGGCATAGGTTATAGATTCATGTGTAGCCTGTAATGTTGGTTTATAGTAAAATGCAACCAATTCTTGCATATCGTGTTTGATGAACAGCTGCAGAGTAAACGATCTTTTGATATCTTTGTATCCTTCACTCTCTCCTTCATCTATCTATCTGCCTTGACTTAGAGGATGTGCTTGACTATAAAGGTATTCTTCATCTAAGTGTTTGTCCATAATAAAAGATGATGAATAAAATAATTGTAAAGGGACTTGATGATCTGCTGATCTAGGTGTTCTCTACACCTGTGTATGTATATCATAACCGTATCATCTGTCTTGGTTATCTATGGGTTTGCTATGTAGTGCATTGACTGACAGATGGTCACTATTAAGGTGTCCTCTAATGATTGTACAATCTTACCAAGTCTATGTAGTAGAAGGGTAAACGGAGGGATTACACTTTGTATGGATACTTTAGGTAGTTACCTCATATTACGTAAAAGTGGTAAGATTGTACAATCAAGATTGATTCATTAGTGGGCACCTTTAGAATAATATTATGCTAAATACACATGATGCAATTTCCTGTCCGATTTACGTTATTCAAACAATTATTTCCAATGTGTCCGATCTGCTCCCATTCGATAACAGGATCAATTTTAATCGGTCCTGTTATCAATTAGGAGTAGTTTGGACATGTACACACGATACGACTTCCTGTCAGATTACCTGTTGATCAGTCAGGAAATTGAATCGTGTGTTCCCAGCATTAAGTGTATTCATAAGAGAACTGTATTTGGACGATAGACATAAGCATCCATGTGTATAGATCTAATACCTGTAACACTGTACTGGTATGAGACATTATTTCACTCTTCATATAAGACCCAGTTGTTTCTTCAATGGTTTACCCAATGATTTCCTTGCAGTAGTACATAAGCACACTTTATCCTACACTGTCTACAGTTAGTAACTCACCAATGCACTGTTCATATGAGAATTTTATAAGTTAGTGGTAACTACAGATCTACAGAGTTCTCAAGCTCACTGTTCAAGGGAATAATGCATGTTGTGAATGTGCCCATACAGTATTGGGGATGGATGACTCAGTTTAAGTGACGAGGTGAGAGCAGCAGTGTGAGAGTGCCATGCAACTACTACGTTCAGTGCTAGTGTGGAAGCACGTGCTAAGTGTACGCGGCAGAACTAGGAGAGGAATGTTACTCCCGTCACATGGGGATCGCAGAGTTAATATTTTCAGCTCAGATGAAAAATAACTAAATAATCCCACATCTGTAGACAGGCCAATGGAGTGAATAGGTTGGTGTTTTGCCTGACAGGACCAGGCTGAGATTTTTTACAAGACTTGCCCTGTCTGGTGTTCCCAGACACGCCAGTGGAGTCCAGTTTGCCAGTTTATGTGACAGTAGTACTTTGACATGGTTGGTCAGAGACTGAAGAACCATAACTGCATAGTGCATAGAAAGGCTATTTTGAGAGTGATGGTATGTGCAGACTTTTAGATTTAGAATTTGTATATTTACATAGCCCAGCTTTCCAGCACTGAAAATGCATTTTTTTAAATGGAGGAATGTATTTCAACTTGGCTTTCTGCCAATAGCTGATAACCTGTGAATCACCAGATATTGGAGGACTACACGTCCCAGGATGCTCTGGTCTGCTTCTGACCTTTGACCTGGCTGTGCATACTGGGACTTGTAGCTCTACATCAACTGGAGAGTCACTGATTTTCTATGGCAACTTTGAACTAAGCATTTGCTGTTTTCCCCCAGGGAACTTTGCATTACCTCTGTGGTCTACAAAATCATGCCTGTGTGTGCCTCTGTCAGGCATAGTTACATTCCAGGCAGGCTGAGTTTGATAATGATTTATTCTGTTTACAAGCCACTGACTAGCTTTGTGCCAAGGACATAGTATTGAGTGTGAACGCCCCTGTTCTAGCTCCACAGAGCTGACAGTCATTATATAAAAGGAGATTGATCCACTAAAAGCCAACACTAGAATTTCTTTATGCTGGATGTGAGATTGTGCAAAGCTTTGGAATGCTGCCTAAAGTTAGATCTCTTAGGCAAATATGTGGTCTGCCCATCATCAGAGTAAGTGCAGATCAGGAGGCATCTCTGTAATCTTCTGCCTCATGCAAGTCCTACGCACTGTTTGTACAATGAAAGAATACTATGTTAGTAACCAAGATCTTTCAAGAGATGGTTGTAATGGTTTGAAAGGTTTCCGTGTACCTTAATTGGGCATGCAGGCAAAATCCATCTGCTGTCAGGGTCTTCTGCCGCACACTGACATGACAAAAAAACGGTCACGCATGCATAGATATTTGTTTCAGATTTGATTTGTCAGATCATTAGAATTTACCAATCATTAGTGTGTAGCACGATTTTCAGGCATGCCTGATTAATAAATCCCATTCCCCCACTCATTAATCTTAATCAGTACACAGTCTGTTGAAAAATAGTCAATTAGACAGTAAATAACGTTATTGAAAGCTTTAAAAAACACTACTGGAGAAGAATAGAGAGGAGACTGCTCTGTTACGTGCTTTATTACACACTGAGCAGACAGTATCTCTGTAGATTTGTAGCTGCAGTGCTGGTCACAAAGAGTTAAACTGTCTCAGCAGGAGATGAAGGTGGATGGAATGGTCAGCTGAGGAAGCCACTCCCATTCTACTGGCAGAATGGCATGTGTCTTGAGTTTTACAAAGGGAATTAGTCTGCAACAGCTATAACAAATATGAAAATTGGGTAAGTAATAGATTAGTCCCCTATTAACATTTACCAAAAATGAACAATTTGGGAGGGCGGACTAGGACTTTTAAAATAATGTACTAAAAAGCGTTATGCAGGAGAACAGAGGCGCCAAAAGGATAAAAGGAAGCTAAATGAGCTTAAAAATGAGCTTAAAAACCAAATTCTTGGTAAATAGAGGAGGTAGTGGTGGACTTACCTCCTCGAAGTAGACACACAACGACTGTAGTAAACACAGTCAATATATTTTATTTATGAACTCCAAATATGCAACGCGTTTCGCAGGTTTGATCCCGCTTCATCAGGCAATAACAACGGAGCAATAGCATATGTGGTCAGTAGAAGAGCCAGGCACCTCTGTACTAAAAAGCGTAACTGTGTAGAACTGTACATAATACACACCTAGACCTCCTGATCAGGTACATGAATGTGAACAGGAGGTGAGGCCCAAAGGAATAAACATCCATTAAAAACATGAAAAGGTGAGAAAGTAAGGGTCAGATACCTCCTGATAAAGCACATTACAAGTACAAATAGGTTCATTCAGCACTAAAACAGTGCATTTTGGACTCTCTTCCTGAGGTCAGACAGCATGGATTTGGTTGCCATGCCTTTGGCAACCACTGGAAAGACATAAGACTAAAATAGGTCTGGGGTTGCGCAGGCCATACACAGGAGGTTACCTCACCTAGGCTGCTGCCTCTCGCCAATGGGCTCCACAATGCTCTCCATCTTCCCCACATTTTCGTTTCCCTAGTGGAAGTTCTGGTTTTGTAGGCAGAAGTGTGGGAAATATGGAGAGCGGCACATCAACAAGAAACAGTGACTTAGGTGAGTTATTCCCCTGCACGCCCCCCGAAGTGTGATCTTGCTCATCCCTAATAGAAACCACTTGTACATTTTTAAACATGAGCTCTCTTTCCTGGGTTGATCTGCCTTGGCACCTGTGATTAAATGTAGCCCCATATCCATCCACATTACCCTACTTTAAATAAATCAGATGTGCAGAGGAATGCAAGTAATGAAGAATCGCAAAGAAAGGACTTTATTTTTAATCCTTAGGAATTAAGGGTAGGTCAGTAATGCCTAGGCATGAAGATGAACCTGAACAGAGATGTTCAGAACTATGGCACACACAGCTATAAAACACTCCAACAGAGAAGGGAAGTGGCAGAAAATGTAGACTACAAAAAACATGCATTGGACAGATGTGCTGTACCACTTCCTGGTCTATTGCCCCTCTAAAGCAGAGGCCATTCATCAAAGTCCAAAAGGATTGGTGCAGGTTGAATTTTCCCACGGTGTACCACAAGTTTACACTACTATTCATTTGTCTTTGTATTGAGGCATTTTTTACATAAACCCAATGTTGTTATTGTGTAGACACAGTTTTTAATAGTTTTGTGCTCCCCCAGCTCTTGCAAAAAAATAAACAGCCCACATTCATAGAGATAAATGATGCCCCAGTACACTTTTGGAGATCCTAAAATTCTAATTACTTGGCCAGTGTACCTGTTTCCAAAACTCCTTCAGCTCCTCAATTACATTGGTGGGCTGCTCTTTTACCCTTCTGTTTGGGCATTCCCAGGGCAGATGAGGAGGGGTAAAGCCAGCTCAGGCTTATGTGTCTGCTAGAGAGACATTTGTATATGAAAATACATGCTATCCACGTAAATCTAGAGGGGTTTACAGATATGCTCTTTCAGTAGCTATGCAATGTGTAGTTTAGTGTCGGAGAGTATACTGTAGGTGTCTGTGGCACTTTTCACAGTGATTGCAGATATGATTAACAATTACATGTAATAATGGATTGTGGCAGGGGTCCGGGGGCGTATCTACAGGGGAGCAGCACTTGTGATGGCAGGAGGCCCAGAGCTGTAAGAGGACCCCAATTTCTATTTCACTTCCTCCGATAAAGGGGTCCATCCTTTAGATCAGGTGTTTTTGTGGCTACACTTCTTATGAGTGTAAAGATTATGATGGCCACACTGGTTTTATGAATTTATATGCAAAAATACAAAAGATTTTCATTGAAGACAACACTTGTGCAAAAATATTTATAAAAAGTATCCGTCAGGAAACATTTTCCATAGCAAAAAATGGAAAAATGCATCAGTTGTTAACATCAAGATTAGTGCAGTTGTACACATTGAGGCGACAACGTCGACTCGTTTCGGGATAGACCCTTCATCAGGCCTCTACAAATAGGGACAAATCTGTATAGTTAATAGGGCTGCTCAAATCCGATCCGGGAGACATCCGGATAGTTGCTATCTGGATATCTCCCAGTAAACCTGTGCAGGGTGGGTGGGGGCTCAATCTTACCTGTCTGACATCTTCTTCTTCGTCCGTCCCTTGGCGCCTCCCACGATGCGCTCCACGCTCGTCACGTGATTACAAACACTTCCTCCTTCAACCCGTAAGGAGGAAGTGTTTGTAATCACGTGACTGCTGCTTGGACCGCATCGTGGGAGGCGCCGAGGGTCGGACGAAGAAGTCGTCATACAGGTAAGATTGAGCCCCCACCCACCCCGCACAGGTTTACTGGGAGATATCCGGATAGCAACTATCCGGATGTCTCCCGGATCGGATTTGAGCAGCCCTGATAGTTAACACATGTTCTTAATAAACATCTGGACAACATGAAGCCAGGTATAACCACTCATCCAATTTTCAAACACGGGAACCGCACATGGCAGGAGCTGGAGGAGAATGGCCACTTTTGCCATTCTTTGCTATGGAAAATGTTTCCTGACGGATACTTTTTATAAATATGTTTGCACAAGTGTTGTCTTAAATAAAAATCTTTTGTATTTTTGCATATAAATTCTTCAAGTTTCTTCAGTTTTTTGCTATATATATCCTTTTTCTAGTATAAAGTCTATGTAGGTGTTGTGGCACACCTGAGAGGATATTATTATTTTTTAGTTTCCCTGTATACGGAATATACACACTGGTTTTATGACCTTTGCAAGATGGGTTCCCAGGCTGTGGGGGTCACCAGGGGTAGGCAAGGGAAACGTTGTGATCATTTGGGGGAGGGGCGTCAAAGTTTTGCTGGGAGGCCCCATGATTTGTAGTTACACCCCTTCAGGGGTTTCTGAAAGTGGGTGTCACATCGCCCTGGTGCGCTGCAAGCACTTACCCAGATTGCTGTTACTTCCTTCTCGTCAGAGTGCCCACATCCTTGTGATCAGCCGCATGCAGCACACTAGAGCTGTCTATAAGGACAGTGTTATGCGTAGTATGGCAACTATGCATTTTGGTTGTTGTTTTTGCAAAGGGGTGCCTTGAAAATATTTCAAAGTCATCAAGGATGCCCTCACCTTGAATAGTTTGAGAACCACTGAGCTGTAGAGTTTTAGACCTTCTATATGCATGCTATGCAAATTTCTGCAATGTGTGTAGTCTGAGGTACGCAGGAACATCAGAAATGCATAGACAGCGCTGTCTGACGTTCTCACTATTGTGCTGTGCAACAGAGCGTTGCAGTAACACAATGCTGCACGAATACTTGACAAAACACAGTGTTGACCTATTCACTGTAGTTTAGAGGCTCATCAGCACAATGGACAGCACCGCAGATGGCATGCGATTGCATGGGTTGTGGTCCGAACGTACGAACCATAATGTGAATGAGGCCTCAATCTGCCCAGGTAGACTCGGTAGGTGTCTTATTTCTGTAACTGGAGATGAAGTTATTACCACTGAAATCAATATCTGACTCTATTCATCGGAGTGTATAGGAGCTGAAATATAAACCCACAATGATCCATGTGCATCACCAGGGATCACACCTCTTAACTGTAAGGGTCGGTTTTCACTGCAACCACTACTGGACTATTTCCCAAATCGGAGTATACAGGATAAACAGATATGTGGATGGGCTTGGTGTACAGAGGCGCCAGAGTAAAATAAAAATGTTTAAAAACCGTCCAAAAGAGGGGGATGTTCAGGTGGACTTACCTCCCTCAAAAATATTGAACTCAATTGAGTCACAATATATCAATACAAAAAACGTTTTATTTAACTCCACTTAGTGCAACGCGTTTCGCAGGTGTGGTCCTGCTTCATCAGGCAAACAGGAGTATAGCTCAATGGGTCTAGATGCAGAAGTGAGTGACTTCTGTTTCCTATCTACAGAGAGCGACATCTTAATAACCTGAGTGGGGTCAGGTTCTAATACTCCCCACCTGCATTTGAAATGGTTGCCTATGGGTAACCCATGTTTGTGAGTATTTCTTAATATTTTGCTGTAAACCACAACCAACTTAACAATACTACACCATATTGGGCTCTCGATTTCTCTTTGTTCTTCCAAGCACAGATATGTGGATGGGCGCAACACACTTCTATAGCGGGTCAGGAAAATATGGCGTGGGGAAAAAATGGCGCACAGTGATAAATCTTTTAAAACGGTATTTATAGTTTTAAGGATATGCAGTAACTTTATTTAAAACGCTATTTATCGTTGGTCTGACCCCCGCCCCTCATGTCCTGCGGTGTCCCCCGGTTCCTGTCTGCCTCCCCCGCCCCCCCTCGCACGTCCAATTTTGTCTCCCATTGATTTCATCTCTGCCCCGGACTGGAGTGTAATGCTACAACAGTCCTACCTAAGCAGATCTTACGAACAGCTGGTGGATGTATCTGCTCGCTGCCGCTGAAGACTTTCTGATGCACCAATCACGCTGGGGGCGCTGCTCCAGAATTGCCAATCACCGCTGCTCATTTCTCTGCTCCGTCTGCTAATTGGACCCAATGCTCCCGCCTCCGAGACCATCGCGTCCAATTAGCAGACGGAGCAGAGACATGAGCAGCGGTGATTGGCAGTTCTGGAGCAGCGCCCCCAGCGTGATTGGTGCATCAGAAAGTCTTCAGCGGCAGCGAGCAGATACATCCACCAGCTGTTCGTAAGATCTGCTTAGGTAGGACTGTTGTAGCATTACACTCCAGTCCGGGGCAGAGATGAAATCAATGGGAGACAAAATTGGACGTGCGAGGGGGGGCGGGGGAGGCAGACAGGAACCGGGGGACACCGCAGGACATGAGGGGCGGGGGTCAGACCAACGATAAATAGCGTTTTAAATAAAGTTACTGCATATCCTTAAAACTATAAATACCGTTTTAAAAGATTTATCACTGTGCGCCATTTTTTCCCCACGCCATTTTTGACTGTACGCCTTCTATAGAACTGTACAGACCTGACGCAGCACGTCAGACAATCCCTCGGGACAAAGAGAAACAATACAAACTGACATGATGAAAGTCAACGGAATCTACGTGTTCTCACTTCTGTGTCTTTTTTTAAAGCAATCATACATAACAATCATACATAACAAATTTCTTGTATTGGATGCCGCAATGAGACAGAGGAGAGAGGCAGAGCACATGATTGCAGCATGTTGCCAAATGCATGGCTTTAGTAAACTAGCTTCATAGTGTTATGTGAATAGGTAGAGGTCTAGTTGCATACATATAATTAAGCTGCCAGGAAATTTGGATGCAGGATAAAGCACCCTCTCCTGCAAAAGTCTCGACAGCGTTGATTACTATTCCCCCTCCAGATTGCCATGGATAGTGGGGAATTACACTGTTTTTATAGTCATTTGGAAATAAAAACAAGTAAAGTTCTCCGGGCACCAGATGGATTTGCTAGTCACCTTTAATACACTCCCGACACCTTCAAACAATACATGCAACAGATCTAAGCCTTACAGCTGTTTCGCAGGATAAACCTGCTTCTTCAGAGGCAGAAGATTTTTGTATTTTCTGCCTCTGAAGAAGCAGGTTTATCCTGCGAAACAGCTGTAAGGCTTAGATCTGTTGCATGTATTGTTTGAAGGTGTCGGGAGTGTATTAACCTCCTGAGCGGTATGGACGAGCTCAGCTCGTCCATCACCGCCGGAGGCTGCCGCTCAGGCCCTGCTGGGCCGATTTTCCTCAAATAAAAAGCAGCACATGCAGCCGGCACTTTGCCAGCCGCGTGTGCTGCCTGATCGCCGCCGCTCTGCGGCGATCCGCCGCGAGCAGCGGCTAAAGAGGTTCCCCCCAGCCGCCCAAGCCCTGCGCAGCCGGACCAATCAGTTCCGGCCAGCGCCAAGGGCTGGATCGGAGGCGGCTGACGTCAGGACGTCGGCTGACGTCCATGACGTCACTCCGCTCGTCGCCATGGCGACGAGGAAAGCCAAACAAGGAAGGCTGCTCATTGCAGCCTTCCTTGTTACTTATGCTTGCCGGAGGCGATCAGAAGAACGCCTCCGGAGCGCCCTCTAGTGGGCTTTCATGCAGCCAATAGAACGCCGAGGAGGTTAAAGGTGACTAGCAAATCCATCTGGTGCCCGGAGAACTTTACTTGTTTTTATTTGGATATATCGTGTACTGGAGGCACAGTGGACCTTTTACCTGCTGCTCCTGACCTGCCGGCTCAGCATCTAGTGCCAATTTATCCCTCTCTTCTTGCAATTATAGTCATCTGGGCTCCGTCTTTTGATGGCACACAAATTACTGTCCGACCGCCGCTGTAATTCCTATTATGGCGCGCAGGCTGCTCTGAAATCTCTGGTGCTGTTTTTAGCTTCTTCAGTTAAGTTTACCCCAACAGACTTTCCATTCTTTCCCTCTGTGAAAAGTCAGTCATGTGACCCAGAGATCCATCCAGCAAGCAGGGAAATAGTAGCAGAATGATTGTTCCCTGCTTGAGAATAGTCCTTATTGTCCAGTTCCTCCCTCTGCTGCTGAGAGATTAACTCTGTGGGGCCAGCACTGCAGCTTGGCAAATTCTTATCAGCGCAGCGTAACATGTTGGTGCTTTATAAATACAATAAATAAATAAAAATAAATAAATAAATTGTGAGACCAAGCTATAACTACAGTGCTGTCCACAAAGTGTTAATTTCTCCAAAGAGGGAGGGAGTAGGAGAGGTCAGGTGATCTGTGCTCACAGGTAGATATTGTTAAGAGCCCCTCCCTGTTGATTTCTGACTACTACATGTATGGCTGAGGATGGGATAGGGGAGGGATATGGACAGATTTCCATCCAGTAAAATTGCACTGTAATTTAAATAGAAAGGAAGCTACAGGAATGCTACATATTTTATATAAATTATTTACAGTATACCCCCGGTGATGTGACATGATGAGATAGACAAGTGTATGTACAGTGCCTAGCACACAAATAACTATGCTGTGTTCCTTTTTTTCTTTCTCTGCCTGAAAGAGTTAAACGTCAGGTATGTAAGTGGCAGTTCCTGTCTGAGTCAGGACTGGGTCAGACTACAGTGTAACCCTCACTGACAAGAAATTAAAACTATAAAACACTGTCCTAGCAGAAAATGGCTTCTGAGAGCAGGAAAGAGATTAAAAGGATCAATAGTTCATAGAGTTTAGCTCTGCCATACTTCAATGAATGTGTCATTGAGCAAAAACAATAAAACAGTAAAAACTTAAAAAGTAGATTTAAATGTAAAATAAAACTGTGAAATATCTTAAAAAGTCATTTTTAGGAGAGGGAAGATAGATACAATTGTTTATTTCATTAGTTTATTTTCACCTCGGGTGTTCTTTAAAAAAACTGCTGAGAAAATTATAGACAACCAATGCATATTGTGCATTTCTAATTAATGCAAAATGGAGGCTAAACTGCTATTGAAAACTTAGGGCACATAGAATAAAGTTGATTTCCAATGGTCCCAAAGGAGCAAATCAATCATTTTGAAATGTATTGATTGATATTAGCTTGACGAAAAAAACAACTAACAACACCCAGATATAGGCCATTTTATGGATAAGAGGGCAGGATATTCTACTACTCTCGCATTGGCCAGCCACGTGCCATAATTTTTCAAACAGATCACCTCCCCTCCTGTCATCTTCTCCCACCCCCCCATGCAAAAGACAGACATATTCCTCTTCCACCACAAACCACTAGAGATGAGTGGAGTTGCCCAATACTGTTTTGTCTAAAGTTTCTCAGAAACAATAGAGCTTCTGAGGAAATAAAACAGATAACAATGTAGTCAGTGGTAGTCAGTGGTGAAGGCAAATGAATTGGTCTTTAGGGATGCAGTTGTTCTGAAATTGCCTCTAGTAGTTACGCTTCATACACATGTAGGAGGCAAGTCGCTACAGAGGGATTGTACTTGATCCCAGAGGTCTGGCAATAAGTCTGTTATACAGTGACAAATAAATAGGGCAATGTGTACGTGTCTTTTACAAAACAATTTAGGCAACAACATATCATCTCAACTAACAAGCAAGCAGCATGTTCTCAATTAACAAAATTAGGTAGGCATTTCTCTCCAAAACAATTATGCAGCATGTCCCAGTGTAAGACCAGATGCCCATGAAAGACCCCAGTAACCAGAACCATTGGCCCATGTGACCATGGTAAACATGGACCACGTGACGAGGGCGCGTATGCGCATGTCTGGATGGCGACACGGAGCGATCGCACGGCCTGTAGGGAGGCACCGATCGGACATAGAACCTATTGACTCTGTTGCTCAGGGACGTACCAGAGGCGGCGAGGCGAGCTCTTTTACAACAGAGCGAGCTACAACTATGAATTCTCGGCACAAGGTAGGAACTTAAGTCATCTGGCCAATAGGTTTGAAATGCAGGTTTGAGTGACAAATTGCCCAAACCGGGCGTGTCTTAGAATGTCAGTTAGGGTGTGTGCTCATTTCCTCAGTATATATGGTGGTAGTCACACTGTTGTTGTATATGTCAGTCTGCTAATGCCTTGACAAAGGGGACCGCATTGGCCCTGAAACGATCATCGGTGTAGACGACTGTTGATGTCTTACATGTGTGCATATGGAACAATAAACACAGTTTGTTCCTGAAGTCGGTGTGCGGATCCCTCTTTGGATTACTGTATTGACTGCTGCAAAAGGTATCCGACACCAGCAAGCTTACTGACAGGTGTGCGGTTCTTTTTATTGAGTAACCAGAACCAGACAGCACCCCATGACAGACTCCAGTACTAGACAGCACCCCATGGCAGACTCCAGTAACAGACAGCACCCCATGGCAAACTCCACTAACAGACAACACCACATGGCAGACCCCAGTAACAGACATCACCCCCTGGCAGACTCCAGTACCAGACAGCACCCCATTCCAGACTCCAATAACAGGACCCCATGGCAGACTCCAGGAACAGCACCCCACGGCGGACTCCATTAACAAACAACACCCCATGGCAGACTCCAGTACCAGACAGCATCCCATGGCAGACTCCAGTAACAGACATCACCCCCTGGCAGACTCCAGTACCAGACAGCACCCCATTGCAGACTCCAATAACAGAACCCCATGGCAGACTCCAGGAACAGCACCCCACGGCGGACTCTACTAACAAACAACACCCCATGGCAGGCTCCAGTACCAGACAGCATCCCATGGCAGACCCCAGTAACAGACAGCACCCCATGGCAGACTTCAATAACAGGACCCCATGGCAGACTCCAATAACAGGACCCCATGGCAGAGTCCAGGAACAGCACCCCATGGCATACTCCAGTACCAGACAGCACCCCATGGCAGACTCCAGTACCAGACAGCACCCCATGGCAGACTCCAGTACCAGACAGCACCCCATGGCAAACTCCAGTGGCAGACAGCACCAGATGGCAGACTCCAGTAATAGACAGCACCCCCATGGCAGACTCTGGTAATAGACAGCACCCCATGGCAGACTGCGGTAATAGACAGCTCGCCATGGCAGACTCCAGTAACACAGGGAACCCCATGGCAGACTTCGATAACAGACAGTACCCCATGGCAGACTCTGGTAACAGCACCTTGTGGCAGACTCCAGTAACAGACAGCTCTCCATGGCTGACTCCGGTTATATAGACAGCACCCCATGACAGACTCCAGTAACAGCACCTTCCCGTGCCTCTGTCCAGCCAGTCAATCTGTCGCCATCCCTGGATGTAGCTATTCTACCCATTCGGTCACAATGTAAGTATTTAGTAATCTGCGGAACTACTTGCATCCTTGTGTGGTTTCAAGGATGAGCACATCTGTACAGTGCATAAGTGAGGTTGGATGCACTTGTCCTCAGAACTACTCAGGGATACGAGTAGTTCCAAAGATCACCTGAGTACTTACAAAGAGCTATTCAGGGAAATAGCTACATCTGTGGATGGCACATAGGCAAGTTGGCAAGGCACTTAGGCAAATAGCTACACCTGTGGATAGTACTGAGGTTTTGCTTTTAAGAGGGTCAAATATTGGGATTGACTTATACATGAGGTTGATTGATGCAGTATTCGAGGATATACGGTAACTAGAAGGAAGACTCTGGATGGTCCAGAGGCTTCCCATTTCCTCCTCGACCCCACTGCTATTGGCCGATACCTTCTTCTTCTTCGCTGCTGTGCTCTCATCTGTGTACGAGTGTGGCTATACTGCACTTGCGCAAGTATGGCCTGTGCAGTAGCCCAAGGCCACTCGTTCACAGAGGGAAAAAACCTTGCACCAGCAGCTTTGTGCTATAACACAGACCCTACTCTCACATGCACAGCTCGGCCATAATTGTACATGGTCAGGAATGTACCCAAGATAGAATATCTGCATGGTAAGAGTGGGCTCAAGAAGGATGAGGGAATCCTCTGGACTGTCCTCTCCAGTGCCACGGTCCTCAATCATCAAACATTGGAAACAGAAAGACAGGACCCTTCACCGGCCAGTGACAGCTGCCCATCCAAACAGTCCAGATCTCTGCTTGTAGGCTGTCTTACAACAGCTATTCTGAAAGAGGAGGGACGCAGGAGCAATGTCAGGGAAGGTAAGAAAATGGGGAAGCAAAAGAAAAAACATATATACTCACCTAAGAAGAGGGAAGGCCATGGAGCCTTCCTGGTCCTCTCTCCATCACCTCGTTCCACCACTGTCACCCCGGTAAAAGTATTCGACCAGCTAGTTGAATATGTCTTCGACCCTCCTCGGCAGTCTTTGGAAGTACTAAGAAGAGCAGATACATGCAGTATGGATCTGCCAGTCTCCAGAAGCACTTGGGGACACAAGTGCTTCTGAAACCTTTGGAGGAGTCCCAAAGCTGCACATTTTTAAAAAAGGACAGCGGTGGAACGAGGAGATAGGACCGAGAAGGCTCTAAGGGATACGGAGCGAAGGCGGACCGTAGCTCCCACCATGCCCCACAGCCCAACGTGATCTCCCACGGGTATGTGCCTATACACTATTTTATGACAAGTTGTGCTATATAGACTGTGTCACAAGAGAGCCATGTGAAATAAAGCTCTATCATGGAGGTTGAATGCAGTGCAGTGCCGGACCATTTGTTTCTTGGAATTATTTATGGGCATTTGCTTATATACTTTTGGTCCAGAGCATGCAGGCTTTTTTTAGTGTGCACCCAGGGAGTTTGAACCCACATCCTCAGATGATTACACATTTACCACACAACTGTAGTGCCTGTCATTGCTCACCCTTCTCTCCATGATTACATTAAATTGGTTGATGGATCTAATAGAAAATTAAAGTATGAGTGTGCCATAAGGTGGAATTAAGGGCACTTCCACACAAAAAATCTGCACTTTCCAATGCTAAATTGATTCCACAGAACTAAATGTTCCACTCATCTGTGCTAACCCCATCATCATAGTAATCGTAGTAAGTAGTAGAGCAAAGTTCCCCGTTATCTGTAACTTAGGCAACCAGAAGTCTCCACTAACCAACATGCATTAGGGGGATAATGGGACATTGCTTTGGGTTTTTTTTTTGGGAGGGGGGGGGGTTGGTGTTTATAATACTCGCAAGCCTCCAGCACCATCTTCTAACCTTCCTGTAGCTCCTAGTGGCTTTCTGGTGTCTGTGCATGGCTCCTGGCGTGTCATGTGAACCGACGTGGTTCAGGTGACATGCCGGGAGCTGTATATGGAGGACGCTGAAAAGCCGCTAGGAGCTACAGGACGATTAGAAGACAGCACTGGAGGCTCGCGAGTATTTTATGCTGCACGGGGAGGGAGGTTTTTGCTTTTTCGCCTGGTTGCTTAAGCGACCGGCAAGCACATGTATCCGGCATCAGGTGATCCCCCGATACTGGGGAATTTGCTGTAATCTGTAATAGACAAAGTAATATGTTTAGGTATCAGGTTAAGAGAACAGAGGATTCTGTCTTGTGAAGTTAGAGAATTCTCTTTGAGTTTGTATTTCCTTAGCACAGAGATAATTGTTAAGAACCACAGCCAGCTTCAGTACAAGTAGGGTCACACTTCCTGGCTGTTCCAGCAGATGTTTTATACATACGCTGCTTCCATAGGTCACGAGGACAGAGGTTTGTGGAGTATTTGATATCCTCAATTTACAACTCCTAGTGAACTGAATAGCCAAGAATGAGGGACAAGAGGGATGTTTTCATAACATTTATGTTACTTAGGAACTCCCTCATTTGCGTGACATGACGTACGACGCAGCAGAGGACATCATTGTCACAATAGAACTTGGACAGCCTCACTCTGCTCTGTACGCTTGCTACGTGTGTTGTGTCTTTGTACGTCAGCACTGTTGTTGGCTTTGACATAAATAGATATCAGCGGTTCTCCTTGACTTTTTTATATGTGTGTTTGAAGGTGGCGAGTTGTGATAAGCCCCCCCCCCCCCCCCCTAACAAAACTAAATGAGCTGATATTTTATTGGGGTAAAGGAGGGACTCCCATGCCACAGGATCAGTCCTCTAGCTAGGAAGTGCTTTAGGAAGAGCCGCCGGAGACATGCAGAGGAATTCAGGACTGTGAGATAGTGGGAAATGGGAGAGAGCTTTTTATAA
Source organism: Hyperolius riggenbachi (assembly GCF_040937935.1). Classification (NCBI taxonomy): domain Eukaryota; kingdom Metazoa; phylum Chordata; class Amphibia; order Anura; family Hyperoliidae; genus Hyperolius; species Hyperolius riggenbachi. The sequence goes on along the minus strand of NC_090648.1, from coordinate 369,854,991 downwards.
ACTAGAACTGCAGTCCTCTTGTTGAACTGAGAATCAGACTAGTATCTGCTCACATAAAACAGAGGTGAAGACATAAGCTGTCTCTGACAGGATGATGGCAGCAGAATGTCAGTGTATGCAGAATAGTAGGGTGATAACGGGAGAGAGAGCTCAGCAGAACAAGACAGGTTTAAGCTGGCAGAGACCACACCACAGTGTGCAAATGCAGTCTCTCCAATGCTGCCAGATGTACTTGCTATGGTGATTCTGAATGTCAGGGAATATACATCTCCTGTGTGCAAAGACAGTCTACTGAGCCCAACTAATTAGACTTCGAGAATGCATTAGTGGTGTTTTATTTTGTATTATTACTTTTCTATGATCCCATGCTTGTTCCTGGTCACATTGGTGCACAGGGCTTGAAACATAAGGATCTGCAGATCTCTCTGTCCTTCTCTAGTGCAGAACTCCTGGAGCAAAAGTAAAGGTACCCCTGCATGCATAAATGATTGATTACATTGAGCACATATGCCATTGGCATGAAGCCTTATCAAATAACCATTTTAAGTACAGTACCTGAATTGCAGTTTGAATATGTGGTCATATGGTATTTTCTCTCTGTTTATTATATTCAGTATAACAGGATGGACTGGTTTCCCAAAACAAGCAACCCCCCATCCCAATCACGTCGTAAGTGATGACATTTTGCACATTCTGCCCTCTGTTTTCACGTGTTTCATCTGCGTGTCCTGGTTTCCTAACCAAAAACATTCTAGATGGATATTGTTCAATGTATTCCCAAATGCACCATGAAAAAATGAGTACATATTGTGTAGGTGCTGCTCAGTTCACCGCGGGGAGAGCCGAATGACGGCTCTCCCTGCTGCCGCTAAACTCCGAGTCGGCATTAAATACTGTTCTCCCTTTGAGGTGTCGCAAGGGAGATGTAATTCGGGGTTTGGCAGCCACCGGAGCCTCGAATTACTGCTACGGAGGTTTGCATCAAAGCATTGCTGCTGTGACGGCATCCAGCTTTGGCGCACGGCGCTCAGGGCCGCATGCCGAAATAACCTGCTTCGTGGAAAACATGTTTGCATTATTTAAACCTCTAAAATGAATGCATTTTTCCACCATAAAATTATGGTAAATTTGTGTGCATGCATTTTCCACGCTTGTGTATGCGCATTGTTTTTCCATCGTCCGGCTTCCATTCAGTTTTCATCACAGGATGAGCTGGGTGAGCTCATTTCAGTCCACCAAACGTGCTTGAGCATTTTCTACAGTCCCAGCTTTTTAATACAGGGATTCAAACAATCCTGTTGCATTTCATTGCACACCCCCTTCCTGCACTACCCCAGCTTAGGGCTGGTGCACACCAAGCATTTTTGGTAGCGTTTTCAAAACCACTGCCGCCTGTGAAAACGCTTGGCTAATGTATCTCCATGGGATAGTGCACACCAGTGGTTTGAGGTTTTTAGCAAACCACAAACGTGGCTCCTGCAGCATTTTTGCAGTTTGCAGGTGCGTTTCTGCCTCAATGTAAAGTATGGGAAAAGCTCAAACCGCACGGAAAAACGCTAGATCAGAGCAGTTTTCCAAGCGATTTTGTTACAGTAGCTGTTCAGTAACAGCTTTACTGTAACAATATATGAAATCTGCTACACAAACATGCTTCAAAAACGCTATGCATGTTTAGAAAATCACTGTAAACATGCCTAGAATCACTCTGAAAATCTGCTTGAAAAACCTCTAGCATTTTGCGGATCTGCTAGAGGTTTTTGGTTTGCACTGGGCCTCAGAGTGTAATTGCAGAGTATTGCGCAGCAGAAGCTGTCCAGTGCTGTGCTTCCACCTGTCCGCTCACCACTGTCCCTAGCGCCCAGCATCTCCTGCTGCATGTATCTTGATTACACGTTACATGAGAAGGCGAGTGAGGTGAGGTGCCCCTGAGCAGCTCCATACTGCTGCGCAGACACCGGGGCAGCATGGTTGGGCTCATGCATAAAAAGGAGCATAGTTGTGATGTTCAGAAGAGCCCCAGGCAGGTGCAGTGGTCTGGAAGAGGACATGAAGAGAGGCTCCCCTCTTCTTAGGTAAGTATCTGTTTTTTGACCTAAGGATAGCTTTGGGTTCACTTTAACGATTACTTTTTGATCACCAGAGCGACATTTTGGGGTACAAGCACTACACTCACTAAAGAGGGGAGGATAGTGGCGCACAAGCGAGCAGTTTCCGGAGGGGCATGTAAGTATGAGCGTTATGGGCTTGTCTGCTATGGTGCAGGATCCAAAGTGGGACTAGGTTAAGAAAGGCGGGACATCAAAAAACCTCAGTCCCCTGCTATACAAGAAGCATATCAGAAAGAACTGGATGAATGACTTGAACCAAAACAAAATTGTAATTGAAAGCTAGTTAAGTATTAAAAAGACCATATATATTCCAAGATCTGCAGGACCAAATCTGGATTACATACAGGAAAGGAGAAAGGTCACTTAAGGTGTAGGCTAGTGATGCGTCTCTCACTATGGAGGAGGGACCACTCAAATAGTCTGGAAGAGTCATCACCCTCCATAAAATTAGCAGGAACATGAGCTGATCTCCCAGAGTGCACTGAGGCAGAAGGCTGTGTGACATCAGTAGCACTGGGTGGATACAGTTAAGGTGGTCATACACTGGTCGATTTGCCATCAGATTCAACCAACAGATAGATCCCTCTCTGATCGAATCTGATCAGAGAGGGATTCTATTGCCACCTTTACTGCAAACAGATTGTGAATCGATTTCAGCCTGAAACTGATCACAATCTGTGGAGCTGCCGCTGCTACCGCCTCCCCCCCCCCCCCCCCCCCACTGCATACATTACATGTTCCGGCCGGCGCAAGTCCCCTGGTCCCCGCTGTCTTCTTCTCCACCCTGAGCTCCAGACCGTTCCTGCAGCTACTGAACTTCCTGTCCAGGGGAAGTTTAAACTGTAGAGGGCGCTCTACTGTTTAAACTTCCTGCCGGGACAGGAAGTTCTGTGCAGCTGCAGCCGGTCCGGAACCCAGCGCTGAAAGAAGACAGCGGGGACCAGGGGACTTGCGCCGGCCGGAACAGGAAATGTATACCCGCTGTATTGTGTCGGTCGTCGGGCATTTGAACGCCGCTATTGTCGCACTCCCGACCCGCCGGCGATCGAGAAAAATCTTCCGCACGGACGGATCAACGGGAATCGACGGAAACGATTGATTTCGGACGGAAATCGATCGTTCTGTCAGCGGTGTGCGCGGCGATTTCACAGCCGATTCGATCACTGTGATCGGCGTATATCGGCGGGAAAATCGTTAGGTGTATGGGCCCCTTTATATACAGTGGGATGCAAAAGTTTGAGCATCCTTGTTAATCGGCATGATTTTCCTGTACAAATCGTTAATTTTTACTATAAAAAATGTCAATTAAATATATCACATAGGAGACACAAACAGTGATATTTGAGAGAGGAAATTACATTTATTGGATTTACAGAAAGTGTGCAATAATTGTTTAAACAAAATTAGGCAGGTGCATACATTTGGGCACCACAAAAAAGAAATGAAATCAATATTTAGTAGATCCTCCTTTTGCAGAAATTACAGCCTCTAAACCAGTGGTCTTCAAACAAAGGCCCGCGGGCTGAATGTGGCCCCCTGAGGCTTTTTTACCGGCCCCCCGACACACAAAATGTATTATAGATGCGGTCAGCTACATCTTGAAATATTGGTGGTCAGCATATAGAATGAAGCCAGAAAGCAGTAATTCGCTGGTTTCCAATCAAATTCCACATCAGGTGACACTGTTGTCCAATTGGACTGCAGGTTGTCACCTGGCAGGTTGCTTCACCATCTGGCACGCAAAGACTTCTGCATCATTTTATGTATACTCCGGCCCCTCAGCAGTCTGAAGTATGTTGACCCGGCCCTCGACCCAAAACTTTTGGGGACCCCTGCTCTAAACCCTTCCTGTAGGTTCTAATGAGAGTCTGGGTGAAGGTATTTTGGATCATTCCTCTTTACAAAACATCTCTAGTTCATAGCAATACAGAGCAGTTTTTAGGGTCGGCGCAGCTTCAGCTTTGTCACTGATTCCTGGACATTGGTCATTGGAATGAAGCCAGAAAGCAGTAATTCGCTGGTTTCCAATCAAATTCCACATCAGGTGACACTGTTGTCCAATTGGACTGCAGGTTGTCACCTGGCAGGTTGCTTCACTGTCTGGCACGCAAAGACTTCTGCATCATTTTATGTATACTCCGGCCCCCCAGCAGTCTGAAGTATGTTGACCCGGCCCTCGACCCAAAACTTTTGGGGACCCCTGCTCTAAACCCTTCCTGTAGGTTCTAATGAGAGTCTGGATTCTGGGTGAAGGTATTTTGGATCATTCCTCTTTACAAAACATCTCTAGTTCATAGCAATACAGAGCAGTTTTTAGGGTCGGCGCAGCTTCAGCTTTGTCACTGATTCCTGGAGATTGGTCTCCAGAACCTGCTGATACTGAGTGGAATCCATGCGTCCCTCAACTTTGACAAGATTCCCAGTCCCTGCACTGGCCACACAGCCCACAGCATGATGGAACCACCACCATATTTTACTGTAGGTAGCAGGGGTTTTTCTAGGAATGCTGTGTTGTTTTTCCTACATTCATATGCCCAAATAACTGAATTTTAGTTTCATCAGTCCACAGCACCTTATTCCAAAATGAAGCTGGATTGTCCAAATGTGCTTTAGCATAGCTCAAGTGGCTCGTGTAAAGTGCACCAAATGGTTTGGTTGAAAGATGCACAGTGACTCCATCTACAGCAAGATGATGTTGTAGGTCTTTGGTGCGGGTCTGTAAGTTGACTCTGACTGTTCTCATCATTTGTTGCTTCTGTTTATCCAAATTTTTTCCTGGTCTGCCACTTCAAGCCTTAACTTGAACTGAGCCTGTGGTCTTCCATTTCCTAAATATGTTCCTAACTGTGGAAACAGCTGAAATCTCTGCACAGTGACTCCATCTACAGCAAGATGATGTTGTAGGTCTTTGGTGCGGGTCTGTAAGTTGACTCTGACTGTTCTCATCATTTGTTGCTTCTGTTTATCCAAATTTTTTCCTGGTCTGCCACTTCAAGCCTTAACTTGAACTGAGCCTGTGGTCTTCCATTTCCTAAATATGTTCCTAACTGTGGAAACAGCTGAAATCTCTGCACAGTGACTCCATCTACAGCAAGATGATGTTGTAGGTCTTTGGTGCGGGTCTGTAAGTTGACTCTGACTGTTCTCATCATTTGTTGCTTCTGTTTATCCAAATTTTTTCCTGGTCTGCCACTTCAAGCCTTAACTTGAACTGAGCCTGTGGTCTTCCATTTCCTAAATATGTTCCTAACTGTGGAAACAGCTGAAATCTCTGACACAGCTTGCTGTATCCTTCCCCTTAACCATGATGGTGAACAATCTTTGTCTTCAGGTCATTTGAGAGTTGTTTTGAGACCCCCATGTTGCTACTCTTCAGGGAAAATTAAAAGAGGAGGGAAACTTACAATGGACCCCCTTGAATACTCTTTCTCATAATTGTATTCACCTGTGTATGTAGGTCATGGGTCACTGAGCTTACCAAGCCAATTTGAGTTCCAATAATTAGTTCTAAAGGTTTTGGAATCAATAAAATGTCGTACGGTGTCCAAATTTATGCACCTGCCTAATTTTATTTAAACAATTATTGCGTACTTTCTGTAAATCCAATAAACTTCATTTTGCTTCTCAAATATCACTGTGTGTGTCTCCTATATGATATACTAAACTGACATGTTTTATTGTAACAACCAATGATTTATACAGGAAAATCATGACGGTTAACAAGGTTGCCCAAACTTTTGCATCCTACTGTAGCTATACACAGCAATATATACATAGATATAAGAAGCATTCCTGAAACCAGCATAAGGTGATTCAATAATGCCCCCATGTACATATTCACACATTGTGTACAAAAAAATCCAAATAAACTAAAGTTAACAAGAATTTTATAATCCAAAATTACTCTGATTTCCTTTTAACAAAGGGCCTGATAGAAAAGCCTTCTCAATACAAAAGAAATGCAACATCATACAAATGAGTAAGGTGCAGTAGTTCATATCACCATACCCAGTGTGCATGGGATCCAGGCTGTTGAATCCAGCAACAAAGGATGTGGACCGACTTCATGGAACCAAGTAGTAAAGAGCTCAATTATTATTGCGGTAGTTACCACCATGTTCCAGCAGATACTTCGAAGCTCCTGAGGAAGTAGTCTCAATTGCCACAATACTTTTGTCTTTTTACAAATCTAAAGTGAATTAAGTTAGTATTGCAAACTGACACTACATTTACCATTTCCTCTTATGAAACAGAACCAATATGGAAAGGGTTGCCTTTTTTTTTTGTAGAGAAGAGTTTTATTTTAGATTGGTCCCATTGCTTGTGATTACTGGGTCTGAAAGAATGCGCAAAATGTAAGTTTACTTTCAAAGCACTTTTCGTAGAACAAGATCAAAGGTACATAATGTAAATCAAGTATATTTTTAAAGTCACTAATGGATTTATTTACTTTAAAAGCATTTTAACTGCACTTAGCCTTTAATTATTTTCTCCTAGGAGTCTGCTGATGTAACATCATTGGTACCAGACTGCTTTACTTTTCTTTTTTCAGTTCTAGACTTTATCTTTTTTTATTTTTAATGAAAAACACTTTGAAAATAATTTGGTTTAAATTAAGAAAAGAAATGTAATCAACCCACAGACAGTGCTTCAGTTTCATCTTAAATAATACATCAGATGGTGAGCGACGTCACTGCAGTGATCAGTGAGGGAGTTGGATGGTGAAAGTGTACTTGGGAACATGAGAATTTGAATGCGTTTCAAGTTACTCCGGGCTTTCAAGGACAGACAAGTTTATAACCACCAACAATCAAGAGAGGAAAACTAGCTGCCTCATCGTGACACCGGTGACCCTGGTCCTCCATTACCTATATCCGAGGAACATCGTCACATCTGGCATTTAAAGAGGCACCATAGTGGCATATACAGGAAAATCCCAGTCAACACGAACTCAGGCATCTGGAATTCTGAACTAACCGGCAAGCTTGGGGGGGGGGTGGGGGCGGAACTTTCAGCACTTGCAAAGGTTTTACGCGGCAGAAGCAACTTACCGAACCTCCTACAGCTCCCAGAAGCTTTCCTGCATGCATGTCGTGGCTGGATAGTGTAATGGTTAAGAGCTCTGCCTCTGACACAGAAGACCTGGTTTCAAATCTTGGTTCTGTCTGTTCAGTAAGCCAGCACATATTCAGTAGGAGACCTTGGGAAAGTCTCCCTAAAACTGCTACTGACTATAGAGCGCGTCCTAGTGGCTGCAGCTCTGGCGTTTTGAGTCTGCCAGGAGAAAAGTGGAATATAAATGTTCTGTGTCTACACGGAACCTGACCTGCATCTGGTCACATACAGAAGTGTAGCAGACTGCACCCAGGGGTTTGGTAAGTTCCTTCTGCTGAGCGTTAGTGTTAATTTAGTGGTGCATGCTTGACTTATCTGCTGGGGAAATACAGAGCTGGCGCTAGTATATGGCCTGATATGTAAGAACCAAAACTGGAATTCTCTGTGTAACTGAACGTTGAAAAACTGATATGCTTTAAAGGACACCTGAAGTGAGAAGGATATGGAGGCTGCCATATTTATTTCCTTTTGTACAATACCAGTTGCATGGCAGCCCTGCTGATCTACACTCACCTTAAGGATTATTAGGAACACCACACTAATACGATGTTTGACCCCCTTTCGCTTCAAAATTGCCTTAAAGAGAACCCGAGGTGGCATTGCATTATGTTACTGGGGCACAGAGGCTGGTTGGGCACACTAACACCAGCCTCTGTTGCCCCATCGTGTGCCTCAAAGACCCCCCTGCTCGCCGCTATACTCCTCGCAGTGCTGGCGACACGCAGCGCGTGCAATGCCACCTCGGGTTCTCTTTAATTCTACGTGGCATTGATTCAACAAGGTGCTGAAAGCATTCTTTAGAAATGATGGCCCATATTGATAGGATAGCATCTTGCAGTTGATGGAGATTTGTGGGATGCACATCCAGGGCGCGGAGTTCCCGTTCCATCACATCCCAAAGATGCTCTATTAGGTTGAGATCTGGTGACTGTGGGGGCCATTTTAGTACAGTGAACTCATTGTCGTGTTCAAGAAACCAATTTGAAATTATTCGAGCTTTGTGACATGGTGCATTATCCTGCTGGAAGTAGCCATTAGAGGATGGGTACATGGTGGTCATGAAGGGGATGGACATGGTCAGAAACAATGCTCAGGTAGCCCGTGGCATTTTAACGATGTCCAATTGGCACTAAGGGGCCTAAAGTGTGCTAAGAAAACAAACATCCCCCACACCATTACACCACACCACCAGCCTGCACAGTGGTAACAAAGCATGAGGGATCCATGTTTTCATTCTGTTTACACCAAATTCTGACTCTATCGAGACTCGTCAGACCAGGCAACATTTTTCCAGTCTTCAGCTGTCCAATTTTGGTGAGCTCGTGCAAACTGTAGCCTCTTTTTCCTATTTGTAGTGGAGATGAGTGGTACCCGGTGGGGTCTTCTGCTGTTGTAGCCCATCTGCCTCAAGGTTGTGCGTGTTGTGGCTTCATAAATGCTTTGCTGCATAGCTCAGTTGTAACGAGTGGTTATTTCAGTCAACATTGGTCTTCTATCAGCTTGAATCAGTCGGCCCATTCTCCTCTGACCTCTAGCATCAACAAGGCATTTTCGCCCACAGGACTGCCGCATAGTGGATGTTTTTCCCTTTTCACACCATTCTTTGTAAACCCTAGAAATGGTTATGTGTGAAAATCCCAGTAACTGAGCAGATTGTTAAATACTCAGACCGGCCTATCTGGCACCAACAACCATGTCACACTCAAAATTGCTTAAATCGACTTTCTTTCCCATTCTGACATTCAGTTTGGAGTTCAGGAGATTGTCTTGACCAGGACCACACCCCTAAATGCATTGAAGCAACTGCCATGTGATTGGTTGATTAGATAATTGCATTAATGATGAGACATTGAACAGGTGTTCCTAATAATCCTTTAGGTGAGTGTATTTGGCTGCAGCAGTGTCTGAATCACACACCAGAAACAAGCATGCAGCTAATCTTGTCAGTTCTGACTATATTGTAAGAAACACCTGATCTGCTACATGCTTGTTCACGGTCTATGGCTAAAAGTATTAGAGGCAGAGGATCAGCAGGGCTGCCAGGCAACTGGTGTCCCTTTAAGTAATACCAGTTGCCTGGCTATCCTGCTGATTGTCTGCCTCTAATACTTTTAGCCACAGACCCTGAATAAGCAGACAGATCAGGTGTTTCTTACATTATTTTCAGATCTGACTAGATTAGCTGCCAAATAGATCAGCAGTGCTGCCAGGCAACTGGTACTGTTTAAATGGAAATAAATATGGCAGCCTTCATATTCTTTTCACGGCAGTTGTCCTTTATGCTAGGTACACACCATACAATCTTGTTTTAGATAGATGACTCAATAGATAATTTTCGACATGTCTGATCTTATTTTTGATAGTTTTTCTGATCGATTTCTCATAGAAGTGAATGGAAATAGATAAGAAAAAATAACAGTATCGAATCGGAAATCGCTCGGAAAATGGAATTAGAAATCGATCGGACGAAAAAGCGACGAAAAAAATGCATCGTGTGTACCCAGCGTTAAACATTAGTGAGTATCCTTCCATATAAATGGTTGATGAGATGCAAATAGTCCTGGTCTGGATGCAAATTGGGCCAATCTATTTTGACAGGAAATTCAATGGGCTAGGTGCATGATTGATCCAGTTCCAAGCTGCATTGAATGTGAATGGATGTCAGAATTATATGCATCTCCTTGACTATTGCTGTTCTCCAGACACCTTTTGAAAGGAATGAATAGTTAGTCACATGACCACTGAGCCACACACACTACCTCTGCTTTGCCTTCTTTAGTCAGCTGTTCCTTTGGGTTGCCAGCTTAAGGGGGGGGCTATGGCTTCAATTCATCAAGCATTACCGCATTCGGTAATGCTGAAAACAGCTGACTTTACGGAGCACTTAGTAAAATGTTAATTCATCAAAGCAGTTACCGCATGAGAAGCAGACATTCCTGTGCAGAGAGATAAATTACCGACTTGTTAAGTGATTACCTCAACACATGTCAGTAAAATGTCAGCAAATGTTAATTCATCAAGCTCACAGCATTCGATAACATGTGCGGTGTTTATCTCCAGCTCTCCCCTGTCGATAAGGAGCTTGGAATGCCTTCTCCGTGTGTGACAGGACCATAGAAACCTCCCCTGTCCCCTGCAAGTGCTGCTGATAGGTTGGCCAGGCTTCTCGGGTGGAACAGAACCCCCCCCCCCCCCAGGCAGCCAGGGGAGAGAAAAGAATTAAAGTTATTTTCCAGGCACCCTTCTTTTCTAGGCACCCTTTGGTAGTGTAACCCCTTGAGTGCCTGTTTAAATATGCAGGGATGCAAGTGGGAGCTTGTGGCAAAATGACCTAAGCAGGGAATGTGTAATGTTTCTCAGCAGTTCATCTAAGCTGTGGCAAGTAAATAGAAACTTAAGACTAATGAGACAGATTCAGCAAGAGCAGAGGCAGCACAACAAATATAAAAGGCACATGTATAGGGATGTCGGTGCTGCCTCTTTCCTATTGTAATGCCCTCGCTGCACGGACCTCTTCGGTAACTTACCGAACATCTACCACATGTGTGAAAATATTGATGAATTAGCACAGTGAAGTGTAAAATACCGAATGCGGTATTTTAAGGACTGGGATTTTGTTATCGAACACCCTTTGATGAATTGAAGCCTATGTCTCATTTTCTTCTCTAATCTAATGGTGGTGCGTGCTTCTTCTAGAATAAGGATTGCAAGATTGCCTCATCTTTCCAGTTTCATATTGTCTGAAGTGTTGCAGAATTCTCCTGGGATTCAGATGAGGAAATGAGGCAGGCTATAATTTGGTCTCTTCCCATTAATTTGATTATATGAAAGTGCTAAGAATAAAGTGGAAGGCTGTGTAAAGTCCCATATTTACTGTATTTTTCGGACTATAAGACTCACTTTTTCTCCCCCAAAAGTGTGTAAAAAAAGTCACTGCCGCTTATAGTCCAAATGCAGGGAGTTCCTGACTTGTGAACGCCTGCCAATACCAACCTCCAACCAATGTCGGGGACTCCCTGTATTGTGCCCATGCAGAGGAGGACACAGGGGGACACAAAGGGGCATGGAGGAGGACAGAAGGGGGACATAGGAGGACACAGGGGGACACAAGAGGTACATTGAGGCATGTGGTACAAAGGGGGCATAATCCACAAGATGCCCCTTCACCATGGATGCACCAGGTTTTTTTTGTCTTGGTTTCTGTCCTCTAAACCTAGGTGAGTCTTATGGTCAGGAGCATCTTATATCCGAAAATATGGTATTTGCTGACACCTGGGCTTTAACCAGAAATGGATTAAGATGAAATGGAGCCCTAGGCAAGTTAGCAGTTGTTGCCCACCGCTGATGGTTACCTGCCTTTTTAGTAAGATTTGGTGGGATCTAGCATCCACCAGGCCCCTAGACTCTCTCCAGGCCCTAAGCAACTGCTTACAATTGCCTTGTGGATGATCCTGCTCTGGCTTTAACATATTTTTGATATCTTATTACAGTACTGTACCTTCATAAACTATTCTTAGCATATATGAGCTTGATACAAACTTAGTTTAGGACACAACACAAGTTCTCAACATGTATACCCTAGGGGCTGGCATACGTATAAAATTGTAGCCGGGAGACTTGGGCGCAGGATACAGCCGGTATACGGCTTATCCTGCTGCTGCGCAAGTCCCGGTGGCGTTAAATACTATTCCCCCTCCAGGTCCACGTGGATAGTGGGGAATGATGTAATTTGTCTTCCAGCTATTGCTGGAGGCCGAATTACAGTGTTTTAAAAGTAACTTCAGCTCCGTCTTTTGATGGCGCCGAAGTTACTCACTATAATCCTATTACGGTCTGTAGTGGCACCGGCTGTGCCCAAATCTCCTGCACTGTTATTACAGCGCTCGTGGGGCTAATCCTGTAAATCAGTTCATTATAACAAGGCTTAATGGGCCTGTTAGATTAAACTCCGGTAAAGTTTTGCCATTACTAATGCGAGGAGAGCACCGTGCATTAACCTATTAGTGCCATGGTAATGTGCACGTTGCTACAGTTAACGCGTGTTACCATAGCAATGTGCATTTAACCTGGTAACGCTCATGGTGCTAAATGCCGGTGTGCCCCCTGCGCTAGTAACAGTAAAATTGCTGTGCGCTTCCTGCGCACTGCAACTTTACTAGAGTTTAGGGCATCAGGCCCAATATTTGAAAAATCATGAACTCATATGTTACAAACTAACTTATCTAAGGCTAATTATGAAACGTGTAGGTAGTTTATTATGTTTCCAGTCAATTTAGTATATATTATCATAAAAAGGGACAGTTTGCACATTCCCCCTTCACACTAAATATGCAAAACATGCTTGCCAGGTCCAGGAGATGCATTAACAGTTTTCTAATTACCATTTAATTAACCGCCCTGGCGTTCAATATATTGCGGCTGCGGGTGGCTTTTTAAAAAAAAAATGTGTTTAAGTTGGTGTAGCTAGCACTAGGCTAGCTACACTTTCCCCCCAAGCCCCCCGGCACTGCCCCCCCCCCCCTCCCCCCTCCGATTGCCGCCGGCGATATTTACCTGGCCGCAATCCCGCAATGGCCGAGACTTTTGCTATAACTTCAAGCGTTGCTATGGCGACGATCGGGCATTACATCTGACGTCATGACGTCATGTGCAGTTCCAATCGCACTGTTCCAATCGCAGCCATTGCGACCCCTGGAGGATATGGAGAGGCCTCGCGGGCTCCAGGGCGGCGTATGTATTCGGCGGCGATTGGCGGGGATCAGAGTGGGCTGGCGGCGATCGGGGGGGGGGGTGTGATGCAGCTAGCCAAGTGCTAGCTACACACCCCACAGAAAATGTTATTAAAAAAGACCCTCCAGGGGCTGAGCAATCAACCGCAGCGGTAATGGACAACCTGAGCTCGTCATTACCGCCAAGGTGGTTAAAGAATATCACTCATACACACACTACATAGTCCATGACTAAATCCATCTTTAGATTGTCTCAGCAAAGAGTGCAGCATATATACAGCTGCCCCATTATGTTGTTTAGTGATCCAGCATGACAGGTCAATAAATGACAAATGAGAGCATTGAGCTTATTTGATCCTGTTATGCAGACCACTGGTCACTAGTTCGTGCATGGCATCCCTCCTCCCCTCTCCATTGCTCATTCCACAACTGTTGTCCTTGGGATCGAGCTCCTCATTGAGTGCCACTATATCATGTCAGTTACCAAGCATTTCATTTTATCAACCTTGATTTATCATTTAGCTATGAAGGAGGCTTCCTCCAGTAGATGAGGCTTCCTCTAGTAAGACTTTGACCAGTGCTTTTGAGTTTAACAGATGTATATTGTTGCCATAAACCAGGTATTGTGATGCTGCATTTTGTAATGTTCCACCTGGGTTTATCCCAATCTCCAGTTATTCTCTCCAATGCAATTTTAAGAAAGATACGGGACAGGGCCAGATTTATCAAGAGTGTCTGAGACAAAATATTAGGAGGTTTTTAGAAATCAGTGAAGAACTGTCTCAGACAGCCTAAGAAATCACTAGATAGTGCAGATTCCTTCTTAAACTGTCAGGAATAGAAGGAGCTAGGAAGGTCTCTCAGGCAGTACAGTGTGTGATGGGAATTGCTGTTGCTGAGATAACCAACACACCTGCTGTCAGCAAGCTCTGAGTGAGGGGGAGGAGAGCTTCACAAATCACATCTAGCCTACACTGTAGAACTGCTAAGGAGCACTTCTTAATCTGCAGCAGTTAAGGAATGGATTTGCACTTTTCTTAACTGTAGTGCAGCTCTAGAAATCCACGCTAAACTGCCGATATTACATAGGCTTTGAGAAGTTTCTTACTATCATGCAGAACTGTTCTTCTGCTGGTTAGAACAGTTTTGGAAGAAAAAACTGTCGGTAATGCTTTGATAAATCTGGCCCTCAGGTCATCTTGTCTCGGGAGAGCTCATTCTAAATATGTGCTTTTGGAATCTTGTGTTATTCTCACAAACCTAGTTAACTTTTGGGGTATTTAGAGTTCTTCTGCTGTATTATTGGGGTTGATAATTGCATCACATGTTGTTTTATAATCAACAAAAACAGATATATTAGGCTTTCTTTGAGGTGATATTTTTGCATTATAAATAAAATGTCTTTTAATCCACCAGCAAGCAATAAAATAGTTAAAACATTTTATGATCTCTCCAGAGATGTTCAATTGGATTCTGGTACTCTGGCTGGGCCACTCAAGGACATTCACAAAGTTGTCCTGAAGCCACTCCTTTGATATCTTCGCTGTGTGCTTAGGGTCATTGCCCTGCTGAAAGATGAACCAGCATCTCAGAGTTCAAGAGTGCTCTGGATCAGGTTTTCATCCAGAATTTCTCTGTACATTGCTACAGTCATCTTTCCCTTTACCCTGACTAGTCTCACAGTTCCTGCCACTGAGAAACATCCCCACAGCATGATGCTGCAACCACCATGCTTCACTGTAGGGATGGCATTGGCCTGGTCAAGGACTGTGCCTAGTTTCCTCCAAACGAGACACCTACCATTCACACCAAAGAGTTTAATCTTTGTCTCATCAGACCAGAGAATCTTGTTTCTCATGGTCTGAGAGTCCTTCGGGTGCATTTTGGAAAAATGGACTCCAATTAAGCTGTAGAAACCTCTAGAGGATATTCCGGGGAAACATGCTGCCCCAAGCTCAATGTTGAGCTTCATGGCAAAGGCTGTGAATACCTTTTGGAATAACATGACAAAATGTGGAAAAAGTGGTGCGTTGTGAATACTTTTTTGGATGTATACTAGACACGCATTATGTCAATATATGTGTGAAGCTAAGTGCATTACACTTATCAAGATAAGTGGTATCTGCACGCAAACAGAATGAAATGCAACACAACTGCTAGTGTAGCGTGGACAGACTCAGTGTAAATAATTAGTACTGGTATACATTTTTGGCACTGCATTTTCCAGTGTAAAAACTTTTATAGCTTTGCTTGCCTGGATCAGTACACCTATCCATACAAATACAAGACCCCTGCAGTTTGCTGGCTTCCTCTTTGAAAAGTGGGGTCTTGTCTTTCCATGAAGTTGCAACTGCGTCACACCTCCCACAATCTTAGATCAAAGGATCCAACTTGACCACCCCCAGAGTCCAACTAAAAACCTTTCAAGGCAGCGCTTTTTGTCATGCTGCCCCTACCTTTTGGAATGCCTTGCCAAACTTAATCAAGACAGCTTCAACCCTGGACACATTTAAATAAATCTGAAAAGCCACCTGTTTAGTCTGGCATTTATGATCACATAACTTCTCCCCCGTACACATCACTATGTACTGATTTGAAACAAGCTTATACGCTTTGGATCCTATGGGAGAAAAGCGCTTTACAAATGTTTCATTGTTGTTGTATTAGGATCAACATGATCACACCTGATCGACCCACCCGCCAGATAAATCTGCGGAGTACAGAGAGCAAGCTGTATTCACCATCAAGTATTATTTTCTCCAACCCTTTGCTTCTATGCACTGTGGATACTTTTTTTTCACCTATCAACCAGATTGCTATTTGAATTTGTTTACTTGTGGATTGAGTTTGGCTTTAACCGTAAGTCTATGTGTGCCTACTAGTGCTCAGCTGTTCCCAGAATATGTCATAAAGTGCAGCATACAGGCCAGTAACAAGTATAAAAGCAGTGGAGTATTTGGCTGTGAAAAAATGAATTTACTGTCATCACAGAATAAGCCTTATGGCAGCCTGTGTTCCTGAGTCAACATGGAAAACTTAGAGCCCACCAGCAGCACACCAGTGATTTGTGAGCTAAGAGATGTTGGTTGATTCCCAAAACATCTCATAAATTATCTCTTTTTACTTATTTTTCACCTTATAAAACATATTTTCAACACTTTCCAAGCAAAAAAAAAAAAAAAACACACTCAAAATTAGTTGTTTAACTTCAATATTACTTTTCTCGCCTTATTTTTAACACTTTTTGCTTGTTAGTTGCTTAAAGTGGGATTGTAAGCCACAAAATCAAATTCCATTTACCCACTGCTCTGTGTTATGCAGTCTACAGCCTGTTGCAAGCATTCCAATATAATCATAAATGTTTTTGTTGTAATGAATATTATATCAGTCATCCTGACTCTATTCTGGTACATTGCAGAGGAGAGTGAAGCTTGTTATCTCCCCTACCACATTCCTGCTCCTCACTGATTGTCTGAGGGCAGTTTAGTGTGACGCGAGGCTGAGAAGGGAAATACACCTCACACCTCTGCAAAAGCTGCTGAAATACAATCTATGTTGTACTCACATGTGTTTACAACGCGGGCTAGATATGACAGTGCAGTTTCTAGGAGAGAGAAAAAGAGTAAGGGAGGAAATGACATCAGGATTGGCTTCAGTCAGAGGCAGCAAAGATGGGAAAATGCCTGTCTTGTTTTCTCTTTGTTTGCTTAAAAAAAAAAAAAAAAAACATTAGCTGAAATCAAAACATGGACAGTACAATACATATATTATGGAAGTAGAACAAGTATTTATCTACTTAATATTATTATTTATATAGCACCAACATCTTCCGCAGCGCTGTACAGAGTATATATAGTCTTGTCACTAACTGTCCCTCAAAGGAGCTCACAATCTAGTCCCTACCACAGTCGTATGTCTATGTATGTATTGTGTAGTGCATGTATATTTTAGTCTAGGGCCAATTTAGGGGGAAGCCAATTAACTTATCGGTATGTTTTTGGGTTATGGGAGGAAACCAGCGTACCTGGAGGAAACCCACGAAGACACGGGGAGAACATAAAAACTCCTTGAAGATGTTGACCTGGCTGGGATTTGAACCAGGGATCCAGCGATGCAAGGCGAGAGCGCTAACCACTATGCCACCGTGCTGCCCATATATGTGTTTTTTTTTCCTGGGGTAGTATGGCTGTCCTTGCTGCTTTAAAATGTTTTATATAGATGAAGTGAAAAACAGATTTCATGAGAAGAGTTTAGTGAATCATTCCCATTCAATGTACAGATGTAATATACTCAGTAAAGTCTATGGTGTTTGTTCAAAGAATGATCAGATGAATGCCAGTGATATACTTCCTCCTTATAATCGTTTATCAGGCTGCTGTTACTGGTTTGCTGTTATGATTGTTGTTATATCCTTTTTGACACAATGTTCTCCCTCACCACAGCTGAGATACAGCACTGCCTAGTGAGCGCTGGCGATGTGGGATGCGGAGTCTTTGAATGCTTTGAAAACAACTCCTGTGAAATTCGTGGCCTTCATGAGATCTGTATGACCTTCCTGCACAACGCTGGCAAATTTGATGCTCAGGTAATAAACTGATGACCTGATTACATCTGTACCATGAAACCTTAAATGTTATGCACTTATCTAGGTATTCAAAGCGTACTTCACCAAAAATATTATTTATATTGTATATTGAAGGTGGTCAATGAGATTTTTTGGGGCTTGGGTGCAAATTAATGCAAATTGTATGCAGCTTGGAATTTTGCCAATAAAATGCCGGTGCCAACTTGGATGAACCCAGTTCTAAGCTGCGTAACATTTGCATGAAAGCCAGACACATTAGAATCTCAGTGACCATATCTATTGTGTATTTGGAATACTTGTCTCTTTCTATACCTCCTGGAAATGCTGAAGAAAAAGTACAATCCATTTTAAAGAGGAACTTTAACCAAGAAATGAACTTCATCCCAATCAGTAGCTGATACCCCCTTTACCATGAGAAATCTTTACCTTTTCTCAAACAGATCATCAGGGGGGCTCTGTGTGGCCGATATTGTGCTGAAACCCCTCCCACAATGTGATATCAGCATCCAGAGCCTGGACAAGGTCCTCCAGCACCCAAGGCTGAGACACCAAAGTGCGCCCCTCCATCCCTGCCACCCCAGCCATCACACACTGATTAGAAAAAGACACCGAGAGCCCAATATGGTGTAGTATGCTCAGGACAATAGTGGATAATGTAATGTGAGAAGGTTATACTCACAAACAAGGGTTACCGCTGAGGCAATCACTGTGAATGCAGGTGAGGAGATTAGACCTGTCCTCACTTTGGGTTAAGAAGTCGCTCTCTGTAGATAGAAGAAAGGTAGGGGTGGGTCCCCCTTCCACCAAGGGTGGACACTATAATGACTTTGATGAACAGAGGCGCCAGCAGAATAAAAACAACAATTAAAAGTTTTAAAAATATGCTGGGGAGGCAGTGGTGGACTTACCTCCGAAAGCAGACTAGACTACTTGTCTGACATAAATAAACACTTTATTAGTACCCCAATAGATGCAACGCGTTTCGCAGGACCAAGCCCGCTTCATCAGGCAATAAAACAGGGGACAAAACAGTAGCTCTCAGGTAGCACATATAGCGCCTCTGTCAAAGGTAGTCTAGTCTGCTTTCCGAGGTAAGTCCACCACTGCCTCCCCAGCATATTTTAAAACTTTTAATTGTTGTTTTTATTCTGCTGGCGCCTCTGTTCATCAAAGTCATCACACACTGATTGCTATTAGACTAAGAGGCGCCACAGGGCCCACAACCTCCCCAACACCTTAATATCTAGTTATCTGGCTTGCAGTCACTGCCATGTATCCCCTTTTCTTATTTATTTCTGCTTCAAACACAATTAGGAATGACAGCTGAATGAATTCTGTGCCCCCTCCTACACTGCGCCCTGAAGCTGGAGCCTCTCCAGCCTATGCCTCGGCCCGGCCCTGTCAGCACCTAGGTCAGGGGTCGGCAACCCGCGGCTCCGGAGCCGCATGCGGCTCTTTTTCTCCTTCGCCGCGGCTCCTAGGCGGCTCCGGTGTCAGTGGCTGACAGGCTGCGGGGCGCGTGTGACGCGTGTGACGCGTGTGACGCGTGTGACGTTGTTGCTGGCCGGCAGCCTATCAGAGGGGCCGCCGGACCAGTGCCATGCAGGGCTTCGGGCGGCCATTTTCCCGTAGCCCTGCAGGCAGGACGTGACGTAGGTAGAGCATCGTGGGAGTTGCGCGCCACTAGGTCGGGACCGGAGGTCGGGACAGGAGGACATCGTGACAGGAGGTCTTCTGATGAGGTGAGTAAATGGTTTTTTTTTTTCAGATCTGCTCGGATTGTGCATATGGGGGTCATATCTGAGAACTATCTGTGCATATGGGGGTCATATCTGCGAACTATCTGTGCATATGGGGGTCATATCTGCGAACTATCTGTGCATATGGGGGTCATATCTGCTAACTATCTGTGCATATGGGGGTCATATCTGCGAACTATCTGTGCATATGGGGGTCATATCTGCTAACTATCTGTGCATATGGTGGTCATATCTGCGAACTATCTGTGCATATGGGGGTCATATCTGCTAACTATTTGTGCATATGGGCGTCATATCTGCTAACTATCTGTGCATATGGGGGTCATATCTGCTAACGATCAGTGCATATGGGGGTCATATCTGCTGAAGGACTGTGCATATGGGGGTCATATCTGCTAACGATCAGTGCATATGGGGGTCATATCTGCTAACTATCTGTGCATATGGGGGTCATATCTGCTGAAGGATTGTGCATATGGGGGTCATATCTGCTGAAGGACTGTGCATATGGGGGTCATATCTGCTAACGATCAGTGCATATGGGGGTCATATCTGCTAACTATCTGTGCATATGGGGGTCATATCTGCTGAAGGATTGTGCATATGGGGGTCATATCTGCTGAAGGACTGTGCATATGGGGGTCATATCTGCTAACGATCAGTGCATATGGGGGTCATATCTGCTAACTATCTGTGCATATGGGGGTCATATCTGCTAACTATCTGTGCATATGGGGGTCATATCTGCTAACTATCTGTGCATATGGGGGTCATATCTGCTAACGATCAGTGCATATGGGGGTCATATCTGCTAACGATCAGTGCATATGGGGGTCATATCTGCTAACGATCAGTGCATATGGGGGTCATATCTGCTAACTATCTGTGCATATGGGGGTCATATCTGCTGAAGGATTGTGCATATAGGGGTCATATCTGCTGATATATGCAGTGTTAGATTTGTTTTATAATGGTTTTGCGGTTTTGCGGCTCCCAGTTTTTTTTCTCTTTTCGAAAACGGGTCCAAGTGGCTCTTTATGTCTTAAAGGTTGCAGACCCCTGACCTAGGTATTGAAATCACACTGTTGCATTGTGGGAAATAATAGCTGTTTCCAACTGCCAAAAAAGCAGCATCTCCTCCCACAGACATCAGAATCAGAATCAGTTTTTATTTCGCCAAGTACAGCAAGAGCCGTAGTCGGAATTATTTGTGGTACACATGGCATAGACAGAGTATAGACACACAACACATACAATTAAAAATGCAATAGTCAAGATAGAGATGCTGGTAAAAGCCCCCGAGACCCCATTTCCGGATAAGGACCAAGGCAGGCGGCGACGGGGGCCAGCTGACCAACCAACCAACCTACCAGCAGTAAAGATGTGATACATTTCAGAATGTAAATCAGGGAGAGGAAAGATTTTACAATGGGTAAACACTGACTAAATCTTCTATAAATAAGTATTGTAAAAACTAAGCACTTTTTTTTCATTATAGTATTTTAACTGCAGTTCCTCTTTAACTCATCACTGACAAGATATAGTGTTGATTCAAAATTGTTTGAAAAGCTCAATTTTGTAGCAGAACAACTTTTGCAAATGTATCCGTATATTCGTATTCTTATTTATTGAGGTATAAGCAGGGGCTTCACTACAAATCATGCCCCCCGGCAAAACGTTGATGGGGCCTCCTTAATGCATCAGAAAAGAAAAGCCATCTATGCGGCAAATAAATGTATATAATCAATAAAACAATTACCTCAAAATATATAAATGTTTATTATTATTTAATGGAAAACGATCATATAAAAACAATTAAAAACATACAGTACAGCACATGAGGACGTGAAAAATAAACTATCATAAATATATTATGGTTACATAGATTTTCCAGTGAAAAATGTCTATAAACCTGGGGTCTGGCGGAAAGACAAATATACATATAATTGCCTGAGCCACAAAATACAATATCCACACCTAGCCAAAATACATAGAAAAATAGTGATCCAAACAAAGTGGATAGTCTATATATGTATATAAGTATACTAAGTACGCGTGGACAAGGAGATTGGGCACAAGGACCCCCGCAAGAGTGAAAGAGAAAAAGGTGTCTTACCAGAAGGGTACCCCAGGAGATAACCGTCCGCTGTGCTGTGTCTCACATGTAAGTACAAGCACCGCTGCACTAAGTACAAGCACCGCCGCCGCATAATGCATTTATGCGTCCATGCATGCAACATTACGTAATTAGAGTGGACGCGACTGGATAAGCGTGTCATGTGATGACGCGCTATGCCATCGCGTCGGCATGACGTGGCCACGTCACGCAAACAGTTAGGGCGGTAGCGGCGGCGGTGCTTGTACTTAAAGAGACTCTGTAACATGAAAAAGATCCCCTGGGGGGTACTCACCTCGGGTGGGGGAAGCCTCCGGATCCTAATGAGGCTTCCCACGCCGTCCTCTGTCCCACGGGGGTCTCGCTGCAGACCTCTGAACAGCCGGCGACAGGCCCGACTGTAATTTCAATATTTACCTTTGCTGGCTCCAGCGGGGGCGCTGTGGCTGCTTTCCTCTCCGAACTACACGGAAATACCCGATCTCAGTCGGGTCCGCTCTACTGCGCAGGCGCCGGAAACTTGCGCCTGCGCAGTAGAGCAGACCCGACGGCGATCGGGTATTTCCGTGTAGTTCGGAGCCGACAGCCGTCAGAGCGCCTGCGCAGGAGCCAGGAAGGTAAATATTATGTCACGGCTGCACGGAGGGCTGCAGCGAGACCCCCGTGGGACAGAGGACGGCGTGGGGAGCCTCATTAGGATCCGGAGGCTTCCCCCACCCGAGGTGAGTACCCCCCAGGGGATTTTTTGAGGTTACAGATCCTCTTTAATGGAGAAGACGTTAGTACTCCGTTATCCTCTGAAGAAGCAGCAGGTTAGCTGCGATACATGTGAGGCACAGCACAGCGGACGGTTATCTCCTGGGGTACCCTTCTGGTAAGACACCTTTTTCTCTTTCACTCTTGCGGGGGCCTTGTGCCCAATCTCCTTGTCCACGCGTACTTAGTATACTTATATACATATATAGACTATCCACTTTGTTTGGATCACTATTTTTCTATGTATTTTGGCTAAGTGTGGATATTGTATTTTGTGGCTCAGGCAATTATATGTATATTTGTCTTTCCGCCAGACCCCAGGTTTATAGATATTTTTCACTGGAAAATCTATGTAACCATAATATATTTATGATAGTTTATTTTTCACGTCCTCATGTGCTGTACTGTATGTTTTTAATTGTTTTTATATGATCGTTTTCCATTAAATAATAATAAACATTTATATATTTTGAGATAATTGTTTTATTGATTATATACATTTATTTGCCGCATAGATGGCTTTTCTTTTCTGATGTATTAGTGGTTTATCACATCCTATGCAAATGCTATTCAGGTGGCCCTTTTGTTGTGTATGGGGCCTCCTTAATGTTCATAACACTTCCCTTGCCTCCCCTTGGTGACCCTCACAGCCTTGGGGGCCATTGTACAAAGGCCATAAAACAACTGTGGCCATCAGGATCTTCACATCCATAACATGTAGCCACAAAAACACCTGGAGTATCAGAGAAAGGGAAGTTGAGAAGTTGGGGCCCGACCCTTACCTCTGGGCCCCCCTGCAGTTGTAGTGGCTGCTCCCCTGTAGTTACGCCCCTTGGCATAAGTACACTCTAATTTTGAACTTCAGCTAAAATTCACTAAACCTAATGCTTATTCACTCTGGGAAATGCCATGCTAAGAGAGCAGTTAATGGTGTAAATTACACTTACCTTTAGGCTGGATTCACATTGTGCACGTTGCAGAACACGCACGTTAGGTGTGTGGACTGCGGTGGAGACTGGATGTAGATGTTATCAATCATTACTTAAGTTGAAAGTTTGAAGTGAGTATAGATGACCTCTAACATCATTGGCCTTGTCTCTGACTATCCACCTTGTGGATTGCTCTTGTCAGAGCTACTGTTTTTTCAGCAACTTCAAAGGAAGCAGCATAGAGCCTGGAGCTAAACAGTGTGTCTGTACAGTGATTGTTCCAAAAAGTGGTGTCGGAAACAACCTATAAAGGTCCTTTCGGGTGACAAAAATCTAAAATGTGTTGTTAGTTTTATCAGACCTCACAATCAGTGCTGCTCATCCAGATTCCGGATATCCGGGTAACCCGGATATCCGGGTAACCCGGATATCCGACCTTCTTTCAGCTATCTGACCGGATTTGGATTTCGGATACCTGGGCCCAAATCCGGATGGCTATCTGCGGATATTTGGGCACATAAAGCGGATATCCGCGGATATTGCGGATACCCAGATACGAAACACTGTAACTAAGGAGATGACATCCTGGAGCCAATCAGAGGGTTCCCAGCAGAAGCCCTAGCAACCGATCACAGAGGGGAACGATGGCCAGCCCCACCTGACCTCATTGAGCCAATCAGAGGGCTCCCAGCCTAAACCCTGGCACCCAATCACAGAAAGGAACACTGGCCAGCCCCCCTGTATAATAAGGAGGGCTGCCATGATGAGACATATCGTCTTAGCTTGCTGAATGCTCACTGAGAGACATGCTCCAGTGCTGCTGGCCTACTAAGGGCTGTACACAGTTATAAACCTAAAGCTATTCAGTGATTAAACCCTTCACTATCACTACACTATTGTTAAATTGTTAATTAGCTTGATGTCATTGTGTGACAGTCAGAGTGTGTACTCCAGTGCTGCTGGCCTAGCAAGGGCTGTACACAGTGATAAACCGAAACCTGTTCAGTGATTAACCCCTTCACTATCACTACACTATTGTTATATCATTAATTAGCTTGATGTCATTGTGTGACAGTCAGAGTGTGTGCTGCAGGCAGCTGCTATGTGTCTGTGTGTGTGTACTGTGCACAGACCAGGCCAGCTGCTGCCTGCTGGCCAGCTATTAGCCTTAGCTAGGTACAGTATAGGTTAGTTAGGTTAGGGATTAGGGGATAGGATTACTGTGTTATTGTGTAGTTAGTACTGTAGTACTGCAGTCAGTGCTAGTAGTTGTTAGTGTAGTAGTACTACTACTGTGTTAGCTTTCTACAGAACTGCTGTGTTTTGAGCAGTGCCAGTGTGTTAGTGTTAGTGTGCACTAGTGTCTTCTCCTCTGCTGTCTGACTGTCACTCGGCACTTGGCACATGTCACGTGGCATGTGTCAAGTGGCACTTGCCACGTGTCACTTGACACGTGGCACTTGGCAAGTGACACGTGCCAAGTGACACGTTCCATGTGCCAAGTAACACGTGCCACGTCCGGCATGCTCCTGGCACACATTACACCTGCTTCATTGCCCTGCTCCTGCTGTCTGTGCTGCTCACACCGCCAGGGTGCCACAGGCCACTGCTGCTGTGCTGATACCACCTATATTTAGCCCAAAACACAATTGTTGTGTAATTTTTTTAGAGGTGTCTTGGCTGAAAACTGTCATGTCCCAGTTGTGCGGTTGGACTTTGGACACAATGTGGGCTGCACGACTGCTGTCTGGAACCTAGGCCTGATGTTAATTGATAGCCATTTTTTTTGAGTGGGGGGGGGGCGGATTTTAAGGCCCCACATCATCAATTAGTGTTCCCCTTTAAAAAATAATGATGATACATGCCTCATTTACCCTAAAAAACGTTTTTAAAGCAATTTAAAGGCCACTTATCCGAATCCGCCGGATACCGAGGTCGGATATCCGTTTCGGATTGGAAAATTTTGAAATCGGATATACGACCCGGATCGGATATCTGGGTATCAGGATACGAATCAGATCCGGATTTTGTAAAGGGGTATCCGAGCAGCACTACTCACAACAGGCACTGTGATACTTCATGGAACACGCCTGTGATGAACTTTACAATAGCAGTGCTTTTTGTTAATGTTATATATTTTCTTTTCCAGGGGAAATCGTTCATCAAGGATGCTCTTAAATGCAAAGCTCATGGACTGAGACACAAATTCAGCTGCATCAGTCGTAAGTGCCCTGCTATTAAAGAGATGGTACACCAGCTCCAGAAGGAATGCTATGCAAAGCACGACCTCTGCTCTGCTGCCAAGGATAATGTTCAAGTCATTGTGGAGATGATTCACTTCAAAGACCTCCTGTTACACGAGTAAGTGATGATATCCAAAGAGTGTTGCAGCATTGACGGGGCATTTTGTGGAATTCCCTGTGTAATTAAAGCCGTGGCCAAGAGCACCAAACTGACATTTGGAATATGAATCCAGTCTTACTGCACATATTTTCCAAAAATTGTCCATTCTACAAATGTATTTTTCATGACAAAGAAAAGTACAGATCCAAGCCAGCTAATGTAAACCTGTAAGGAAACATTATTACAAAACAGATGCTTACCTAAGGCTTCAAAGTAGTCCAAGGCTTCCCCCATCTTCCTTAACCCATCTGCTGCTGCCTGGGACCAGCTTTCTCTTCATGGGCACGCTCCCACCAATGTACAAGAGCGGCAGTACTGCAAAAGTGTGAATACGGCCTGTGCCGTAGCACAAAGCGGCTTGTGTATGAAGGAAAAGAGATGAGCAGTATTGTGCTACTGCACAAGAGTGGCCATAGTATGGCTGCATTTGTACATGGCCGAGAGCACAGAGAGGCCCATCGATGTAACAGAGGGGTGTAAGAAGTTTGGGGAAGCCTCAGGACTATTGAGAGGCTCTACTGAGGTAAGTGTCTAGTTTGTTTTTTTAGTTTATATATTTTTTCTATTTGATTTATTTTTAGGCTTCAGGTATGCTTTAAGTGAACATGTCACTTCAAGAAGTCTTTCAATGTCACATAACTTAGCTCTGAGCGCTCTTCCATTCTATACCCCGGGGACCTCCAAACCCAAGTATGCATAGGCCCTGATTTAGTTAACTTTTCTTCTAACGTAAAATAAGTTGTCTGAAATGAAGCTTAACTTTTCTTTAACTTTTTGCACTTGTTAGACGCTGAAAGGTATTTTGAGGTTAATCCAAAAAAAAATCTACTGAGAGAAAACTCAAGAGAAAGTTAATTTAATCAGTACATAGCATGTAAGTCTTAACTTCTTTTCATTGGTGGAAATTAGCCATGTACACATACAGGACCTTCATAGGAGGAAATTAGCCATGTACATATACAGGACCTTCAAAGGAAGAACTTAGCCATGTACACATACAGGACCTTCGTAGGAAGAAACTAGCCATGTACAAATACAGGACCTTAACAGCAGGAAATAGCCATGTACGCATACAGGACCTTCATAGGAGGAAATTAGCCATGTACACATACAGGACCTTCATAGGAGGAAATTAGCCATGTACACATACAGGACCTTTATAGGAGGAAATTAGCCATGTACACATACAGGACCTTCATAGGAGGAAATTAGCCATGTACACATACAGGACCTTCATAGGAGGAAATTAGCCATGTACGCATACAGGACCTTCATAGGAGGAAATTAGCCATGTACACATACAGGACCCTGCCATTCTGGGAGTTCCACCTTGTAGCTTTGCTCTCAGTTACTTTTTGACAGAGACCTGCATTGCACAGGAAGTTACAGGGAGAGCTGCTATGTGCTCCATCTTGTATTGTAAGTCAAGGTTTTCACACTTTAATCAGTATCACTGAGCACCAGGTAGGGTCTGTGTTGCGTAACTGAAAATAATGCACACTGCCAAGTAAGGCTCCTACATGAATAATAGGCATTTTCAGCATTGGGGAATGGCGTGTGCAGTCTTATGAACAGTCATTTGTATATGCCTAGATGATAGAAACTGTATGCGCATATGAAATGTGAATATGGAAAGAAAATTACAAACATAAGACACTACTATTTACTGTTCATTGCAAACAAACTGTAAGCAATTGATTCCTTACTTGTGAAATGATGGAAGGCACACTTGGAGGCTTGTATGAGGGCTTTGTTGGCATACAACATTTTCTCCTTTCCCAGCACACGGTCAGGCTTATGATGTGCCCTGGTAACATATTGTGCCCTCTAATAACTGGAAAGGAAGAAGCTAGCTGATAAGAGAGAAAATACATTGGCTTCAGTCACCTACATTATAGATGAGGCCTACAGTTGCTATTTGTCATATTCTAATCTTAAAGGGGATAAACAAGTGAAATTTGATCCCACAGTGTGATGTTTAAGGCCTCTGCAGAAAACTGGAGGTGCACCCACCTCTGACAGAGTAATGGGTATACACTTAGGTATAAAGTATGTGGAGCAAAATAAGAAGCATTGTCTCATGTACATCAAGGGGTGGAACCATTTAGTCTTTGCGAAGGAGGCGCTATAGCAGCTACACATAAGGTGCTGGAAGTGGAGAATATAGACCCCTACAATGGTTTTATACATGCTAGTGTATTTGCAGTTTTAATGTTCAGCGAGTAACTTTTTGTGCAGCCTTATGGAGTAAAAGGGTTGCTATAAAGGAAAATCTAAAGATATTAATATTATGCCTTAGATGTACTAAGGGATATATAAAAAAAAAGAACTGTACTAAATACCATATAGTGGTCAGGGTGAATGTACATACTACTTTATGAGAATTCTGTCCTTGATATCTGTGTCCGTCCAAGTGCTTTCAATGCTGGAGTGCCTTATCTTAAAAAGGTAGACCCCCAAAGTAGCATCTATGGAATCTATTCCATCGTAGAATTTTTCTTAAGCTAATAATGGTTAAAAATTATACTTAACGCATTCAATGTGTTCTTTCCGTAGGCTCTATGTTGACCTGGTGAACATCTTGCTGACTTGTGGTGATGAGGTGAAAGATGCAATCACTCACAGTGTGCAGACTCAGTGTGCTCAGAGCTGGGGAAGTCTTTGCTACATTTTAAGTTTCTGCACCTCTGCTATGCAAGGAGATGGTACAATTGTGTCTATTGCCCCACCTGCCAAAAAGCAAGGAGACCCTATCAAGGGAGATCTGGGCAAGGTGATCCGCAGTCACAGTGATTCAACTTTTCTGTCTGACTTGGAAAGAGATGGCATAAGATCCTCAAAAAATGAGAAAAACATCAAATCACAGTCGAACGCACGCGGAAAACCGATCAGTAATAACAAAGTTGCATTTGGTGCTACAGAAAGCTCAGATAAACCGGCTGGTTTGACAGACATCAGAAGGTGAAACAGTGCCTTCACTGTCGTTCTCTTT
Organism: Hyperolius riggenbachi; assembly: GCF_040937935.1. Lineage (NCBI taxonomy): Eukaryota > Metazoa > Chordata > Amphibia > Anura > Hyperoliidae > Hyperolius > Hyperolius riggenbachi. Next base: position 369,826,498 of record NC_090648.1, on the reverse strand, counting down.
TTTCCTTCCACTGAGAAGCCTATCATACCCTTTGTGTGGACATTCCAAGGCATTTACCATGTAACAGGGCAATGCTCTGCCTAATGTGCATTCTCAGATCCAGCAGCTTTATCTCAAACGCCTAAGGAGAGGACGGAGCAGAACTCTACGAATGACATAAGCTAGGAACCCTTTCAGGACATTTCATAACTCTACATTGCAGACATGAGATATTGTTTGAGAAAATTATAGTTCGAATCTGAAAAGCAGCCTAGCTGGTCATAAATTACTTACATGTAGACAACCAAAAATGTAAAGACAATGCTGAGAGATGTTAAACTGTATTTAAATCTTTAACTAGATTAAGAAATGTCTGATCACCCATTTTATAACTAATTGTCTAAGCCACGGAGTTCTACTGACAAGAGGCTGAATGTTACTTCTACTTGCAAGATCAATGGATTTTGTAATATGTCTGTTTATCGCAATGAGCGATAATATATTGAATATTTATTTTGCAGCTGATGTTACTCAACATCCCAACCCCTGGTAGTTCTTTTGTGTCCTTCTTTCTGGCACAGGAATTGCTATCGATCTATTCTATAAATAACTTCTCTTTAACATGGTAACCCCCAATCTGCATGCATTTGAGCATAAAAGAACCATCATATATTAGAACGCTAGGAAAGTACACTGTCAATAGATCGGTCGGGACGTTGTGGGTACAAAACACTGTGGACAGTGTGATTGCCCAGAAGACAAGTCCATAGAAAGCTTTGAATGTCTAGTAGTTCAACAGATCACCTCAGCATGCATAATCTAGAATTATTATTTCTTATTGCAAGGATATATTTCCTTATCTTTATGTAATGAATATTGCTGCCATTATGTGTGTTTGAGAGACAATCTGTGCAAGTATACGGTATGTCTGTGTTTGTTTATATGTATGTACATAGATCCATTCAGTAAGGCTCTGTGCACGCTACTTACTCGCTCTTGGTTCATCAAAAAAAAACGGCTATAGATTTCCCATTATTTGGGTGACATCACTAATCTCTAACATAAATGTCATGGTGGTCACAGAAGATGCAGCCTAATTGTACAATGTTTGTTCAATCAAACTACATCTATGTGGTACGAGCATTTTCAAACATCATACAATCCATTTGACTTTGTTTCCAGAGAGCATGTGTTATCTGAGGAACACCCTGAACCTGCAGTCAGCATAAATCATAGACTAGAGTTACTATCATTAGTGGTTAGTAATAGTGCTCATAAGCACAAAAGCTAGACATTTTTGGATACTGTAATGTCCCTTTCCTTCCGGACTTAGGGATCTTGCACACTACATGTGATTCTGATTCCGATTTGCGATTTTCATGTGATTTTACATGTGATTCTGATTAGCGATTTTAAATCGGTACTGCATGCTGCAGGTTTTTCTGCGTTCTTCTTCTTGTTTTGATAGCATTCAGAAACGCAAATCGAATTTGCAGTGTGCAGGGGGCCTTACAGTAATGAGTTTCTCAGGTTCTGGACAGGAAGAGCTGTAGGTACAGAAGGGTAGACGTATCACTACTAGTGTGAGGAACATTGGAGCAAAAGTGGAGATACTGTCCAAATCAAGGACTCTGCTTGGACATGTCTGATTCGTTTTAGTTTTGCTCCAGTTTTTCTGGCACTGATAGATCTGCCCTACTGCATTTAAGCATGTTGGCCCACTAAAGCATTGGTAGACAAATAAATGTCCAGTGGCCTATCACTCTAGGGCCCATATGCAATTAACTTTTTCACCTGCGTTTTCTCCTAGCTGAAATTTTCAAACTTGTTAATAAAATGTCTTTTAAACCAGCAGAAAGCAAAAAAATACTCAAAATAATTTTAATAGTACTTTCCCTCCTACTTTTTGGTACTTTTTCCATCGCAAAGTGCTAAAAAGTCATTCTAAATCAAAGAAGAAAAATTATCTCCTGGGAGAAAAGTCAGGTGAAAAAGTGAATTGCATAAGGGCCTAAGTCACAGACCCTCAGGCACTTTTTGGGGGACAGAAAACACTAAAAGCAATAGAAAAGATTAGGTTATTATTATTTAGTATTTACGTTATATATGAAGATTTGACATCTTCCATAGATTATATAGTCATGTCAGTAACAGTCCCTCAGAGGAGCTCACAATCTAATCAGTACCATAGTCATATGTCCATCATAGTCTATGGCCAATTTGGGGGGAAGCTAATTAATTTATCTGTATGTTTTTGAGATGTGGAAGGAAACAAGAAATGCCCAAAGAAAACCCACACAGACACAGGGAGACAGATACAAACTCCTGGAGACTATTTCCCTGGTTGGGATTTGAATCGGGCCCAGCGCTGCCGGGGCAAGACTAAACTCTGCTCCACTGTATGCTAACAACAAATATTGCATCAGTTTTAGCTACCTGACTCCTGGGATTTGTCCAGTCCTGTCTTCGCGGGCCTTGTGATGACCACTCAGAAGGGAAGATGTATACATTATATTAAAACTGCTTACTAAATCTCACACCATTTACAAGTTATTTGCTCCTTTTGTGAACTCTATTGAGTTGTTTTACTAAGGTTGGAAAATAATGGGAAACAAATAATAATAAAAGAGACCTAGCAATACTGGACTGAGCTTTCTATCTGAATTTGATGTTACAACCCTCACCCGGGTCTTATCACAATATACTCAAAATTGCTGGAAAGTACAAGAACTTAAATTCTGTAAAAAAAATTTAGTGGGGGTGGGGAACGCTCCCACTGCAGACATGTGTATCACTTCAGGTTAGATGGCTTATAATTTACTATCTGCATCTCCTCTCTATTCTGATACCACACAGGTGAGGGCTGCAGACTTTTTCCACCTAATATCAGGCAATGATTTAACATCCAATCCGTGACTGCTTATGTTCTTTAGTGTTCCCACTATTCTCCAACCTTAAGCTGTGTATTCTCACATATAGATTAAAGTTAGCCAAGCCAGCCTGGGGTGAGAATCTAATGTGTGTACAGGAGCACCCCGACATCACATAGTGATCAAGGTCAGGCATGCTAGATCTTTAGTGGGGTCCAACCTCTGCTTGCCAAAAAAAGCTTTGCATTGTTCTTCTTCCCCGCTCCATAGCAACAGACGTGTCACCAGTTCATAGCCTACTAGATTACCTGTATAACACTCGGGCCCCAAATTGTTGCCTAAAGGAACAAGCCCCGATCTCTGCAAGTGACAGTATTATGAGTATGAGGCTTAAGTAAATTAAACCATGTGACAACATTTTAGAGTTAAGGGAATTTGTTTGTAAGCAAAGTGCTTTATTACCAGTCCTGTAGTCTGATCTGCCCAAGTTATTCCCTGCTAGAACAAATTATCTATAGATATCTGCTTTTCCTAAAATGTTTTCTATAAAATAGTCCACCTCGTCCCCAAAGAGTCAATGTCATGGATGACAGAACACGAGGATTCATTCCTCAGTGCTGCTATTATTAACTCAAATAGGGAAATGCCATTGGCTCCCACACTCTTGCATGCAATTCTTTCCACCCTAGTGCATGATCTGGTAAGAGATCCAATGGAATCTGTTACCAGTACACAAGGGAAACAGATTAAGGAACAAATATCTGCCCAATACAGATCAAATCCTCTATCAGACAAACCGACCAAGTCCAGACTCCACCTGCTGTTAGCAGTGTTGTAGTCTTACAATTGCTCACCACCTACTTCCTATGACCTAGAAAGTCCAACCTCCTCATGCCGACACATGGTTTTTACAGCAATACAAAGATTCTGGGAAATGTATTCTGGGATCAATAGTTCTTCCTGCTTTGGAAATCACAAGGTTCTGACAGACCTTCCCAGCAGCTAAATCCAGAGTGGAGAGGAAGCAAGCTGTATTACAATTGCAAGCATATCTTGCCATTGAAACACACATTCTAAACATCATCATCCTTAAAATGCAGCCATTATCAATTATGTGGTATACTTGCATTATTGATTTTTAGCCCCATTTTAAGATACTGCCATATCACTTTGAGCCTGATGTACTAAGTAATCTCCAAGCATCCCCTGATATATTAGGAAATCTACAGTTTTTGCTGCCGTATAAAATGCACTTTTTCTCCCCAAAAAAGGGGAGAAAAAGTCCCTGCATCTTATATCCCGAATGCAGGGAATCGCCGACTGCCGAGACGTCGGGAACTCCCTGCATGGTCCCACCTTGTATGATTGTCTGCCCCATGTCTCCTGCTCCCCCCCTCCGTGTATGTTCCTCTGCCCCCCCCCCCCCCTCTCTCCCGCCAACCCCCACCCCACCCCTTATCCAGCACCACCCCACCCCTTATCCAGCTCACCTAATGCATGGTTCCCATGGCGAAAGCAGACTTTTCCTGTTCTGCAAGGCTCCCCTAGTGATGGCTTTAGCTGATGACACATTCAGCAGAAGCCAACACAAGGAGGAGTCGTGCGGGACAGGAGAGGTCTGCTGTCGTCGCAGGAAACATGGAATAGGTGAGCCGGTGCTGCTGGGGGGTGTAGCAGGAGACACGAGGGGCAGAGAAACATACATGGAGGGGGGAGCGGGAGATACGGGGCACAGGAACATACACAGGGAGGGAGGCAGGGGACACATGGGGGGGGGAAGGGGGACACATGAGGACACAATCATTGGGGGAGAACATACAAGACGCTCCTGGAATATGGACTCACCAGGTTTAGTATACTGTATTTTTTTCCCTGGTTCTTGCCCTCTAAACTTAGGTGCGTCTTATATTGCGGCAAATAGTAAATGTGCTAACCTTTCAGCAATCCCCACAATGATATTATAACAAATGTGAGGATGCAATATTTTATAATCTAGTAGCAGATTTTGTTTTAAATCCAGTCCTGGTTTGCTGAATCATTTGTGATATAACCAGTGGCAATGCCTTAGTACCTTAGTAATCAGGCCCTATATGTATAATTAAAGCTGTTACCTCCTGTATTGGTAGCAGGAATGGCCAGTGAGACGCAAATAATTTTGAGTACTGTATATTAAATTATTATACAATTTGCATCAGCTCAGAATTATTTGCATCTTATTGGATTGTTATCAGCATACACTGAAGACAAGAATATGTGCATATTTTTTGTTAATGGGTGGGACATGCCAGTATAAATCACTAATGCAGTAAACTGTATTATTGATAAGAGCCACATTTTAAAGCATATTAGCCACAGGTACGCTAACACTTCAAAGGAAAGTTGAAGTAAGAAGAATCTGGCACAACTACTGACCTGCTTCTAAACAAAATGCTGATTGCCTGGGTATCACTCTGATCGCCTGGGTATCACTCTGATCGCCTGGGTATCACTCTGATCGCCTGGGTATCTCTCTGATCGCCTGGGTATCAATCTGATTGCCGGCATATAGCTCTGATTGCCTGGGTATCACTCTTTTCGCTTGGATATCACTCTGATTGCCTGGGTATCACTCTGATCGCCTGGGTATCACTCTGATCGCCTGGGTATCGATCTGATTGCCGGCAAATAGCTCTGATTGCCTGGGTATCACTCTTTTCGCTTGGATATCACTCTGATTGCCTGGGTATCACTCTGATCACCTGGGTAACACTCTGATCCTCTATTTAACAGTTTATAATTTACTGTCCCTGACAAGTATGCAGGTCAGGTATTCTACCTGCCCTCTGACTCGGATGGCTGCAATGCCAGTAACCTTGCTATTATTTTAAATTGAGAACAATGGCGGTCTCCATATTCCGCTCGTGTCAGAATTCCTTTAAATATAAGAGTTGCAGGCCTGAATGAAGGTATGTGTTTGTTTACAGGAATATCTACTGTTTCAGTCTTTGCTGTTATTGTATATAATTCATGCTTCTATTTATTGTATTGTTTTCTTTTTATGAACATGATATTACAGACACACAATATCTATACACAAGCACAATATGCACACACATCTGTTACTACACACATGTACAAACACATGTACATTTTTTATGGCTTTGTGTTGTACATATTTTATGCCACTAGTAGTATATTTTGTTAAGCTGCCTAATATAATTTGATGCCATTCTGTAATGTTATTGATTTCATAATACATTATTTATTGCTATAATTATTTTATTATAAATAAAGATTTTATGTATAATTGAGTGACTGTTTGATACTAGGGATATACTATAACCTTGGTCCTTGGGGCTCGCAGTGCAGGAGATCGTGCACAGGCTGCGCGGGTGTCTCCTGTTGGTAGGTGGAGTGGAGCTCTGGAGACTGTTAGACGGCGAAAGCGCCGTCTAATTACCTTGTACAGTGCTGCGAGCTGCAGCAGCGCTGTAATGGGGACAGCCGTGTGACACGGCTATCCCCCTGGGACACTAGAGAGCGATCGGCTCTCATAGGCAGAAGTCTATGACAGCCGATCGCCATGATTGGCTGACTGCGGGGAGGGAGGGGAAAAAAAAGAAACAAATAGACATATTTATTATAAAATAAATAACAAAAATATTATATATATAAACATAGGGGGAGCGATCAGAGCTCTCTGTTGGTGGGGAGAAAAGGGGGGAGGGGAATCACTTGTGTGCTAAGTTGTGCGGCCCTGCAGCATGGCCTTTAACCAGTTCACCCCCAAGGGTTTTTATCCTAACGGACCAGAGCAATTTTCAGTTGTCAGCGCTCCTCCCTTTTATTCCCTAATAACTTTATTACTACTTATCACAAGAAAATGATCTATACCTCGTTTTTTTCGCCACCAATTAGGCTTTCTGTGGATAGTACATTTTGCTAAGAATTTTTTTATTCTAAATGCATTTTAATGAGAAAAACAGAAAAAAAAAGAAAAAAAATCATTATTTCTCAGTGTTCAGCCTTTATAGTTTTAAAATTAAACATTCTCCTGTGGATAAAACAAACACGTTTTATTTGCCCAGTGGTCCCGATAATTAAACCGTTTAGATTATGTCCCTACCACAATGTATGGCGACAGTATATTATTTTGAAATATAAGTGGTTATTTTTCTGTTTGTTCTGGCCATAATTACAAGCCCCTATGTAATAAATTAAAATTAATTTTCCCCCATAAAATATAGAATAAAAAAAGCTGAGTCCCTAAGGCAACTATTTATTTATTTTTTTAAGCTGATTTTTTTTTTTTTACAAGTGTTTTTTTGGGGGGGAGGGTTGGAAGTGTAATTTTATTAATGATGTGTATATACTTGAAAATGTGTGTGTTTTGTAGGTGTAATATACTTTTTGGCCACAAGATGGCGCTGGTGAACACTCATAGGACGTGTTCACTTTTTTTTTTTTTTTTTTTACACACTTTATTAAACTGTTACATTTCCTGTTTATGTGAATGGACGTAGCCGCTGTTCGCGGTCACGTCCATTCACTCCAGGCACTGCGATTGGGTAGAGGACTGTTCAGTCCTCTTCCCCAATCGCCCAGCACGGGATCCCGACGGTAATGGCGGCGGTAGCGGCGGACACACGGCGGTAGCAGCGGCGGGAATGCGCGACGTATTAAAACGTCATGTTGCTGTTAATAGCGGTAAGCATGACGTTTTAATACGTTAGGATGGCGGTAAATGGTTAAGCTGCAGTGGCCTATTTTAAAAAAATGGCCTGGTCTTTAGGGGAGTTTAACACTGTGGTCCTCAAGAGGTTAAAGAGACACTGAAGCGAAAAAAAATTATGATATAATTAATTGGTTGTGTAGTATGGATAATTACTAGAACATTCGAAGCAAAGAAAATATTCTCATATTTTTATTTTTGGTTATATAGTTGTTTTTTTGTTTTGTTTTTATATAAAATTGCATCATTCTCTAATATTTGCAGTTTACACAATACACTCAGCATTCTAAATGATTATACAGAACAGGCTAGTGAACTTTTGAACTGTCCTCTGCAGAAAAAAAAAATACAGTGCCAGACCCTTGAGATAATAAGCTTTAGAAGATAGAGCTTTCTGTGACTTTGAAAGTCATGAAGCTCAATGGCTTTTTTGCATAGATAACAGGAGTTTCTTAACTCTTCCTGTACTGGAAACAATATTAGACTTATGTCTCTGCTCCTAATGTTTTATTTCTTAGCTGTACTACACATACAAATTATGTCATATATTTTTTTCCGCTTCGGTGTCTCTTTAAGCTGAACCTGAAGAGAGAAACATTGTTTCAGGTTAGATACTTACTTATGTAGAGTGAAGACACTGGATATCATAGAGCCTTCTCAGTCCTTGCTCCATCCCATTGTTCCACTGCTGTACCCTGTTGCAGTTATTCAACCTGCTAGGTCAAATACCTCTTTGGTACTCCATGCAGCCTTCAAAAGTACTTGCATCCCCAAATACTTCTGAAGAAGAGCCGATCTTACACTTCTCACATTTCTGTAAATATTTTATTATATATTTTTAATGGGACAACACTAAAGATATAACACTTTGATACAATTTAAAGTAGGCAATGTGCAGCTTGTATAACAGTGTAAATTTGCTGCCCCATCAAAATAACTGAACACACAGCTATTAAAGAGAAACTCCGACCAAGAATTGAATTTTATCCCAATCAGTAGCTGATGCCCCCTTTTACATGAGAAATCTATTCCTTTTCACAAACAGACCATCAGGGGGCGCTGTATGACTGATAACGTGGTGAAACCCCTCCCACAAGAAGCTCTGAGTACCGTGGTACTTCTGGCAGTTTCCTGTCTGTGAACCTTGTTGCATTGTGGGAAATAGCTGTTTACAGCTGTTTACAACTGCCAAAAAAGCATGCAGCAGCTACATCACCTGCCAACAGTAAAAATTTCGCCATGTGATAAATGTCAGAATGTGAATCAGGGATTTAAAAGAGTTTACAATGGGCAAACACTGACTAAATCATTTATACATAATTATTGTAAAAATGAAGCACTTTTTTATTACATTATTTTCATTGGAGTTCCTCTTCCTGGTGGTAAGCCGAAGCTGAGCTCGGGCTATGTCGCGCAGGAGGATATCTCAGCCCCTGGTGGGGCGATTCGCCCCATTTAAAGTGCTGTGGGCGCAGCTAGCACTTTGCTAGCCGCGCGCACAGCTTGATCGCCGCCGCTCTGCGGCGATCGCCCGCACACAGCGGCGGAAGAGGGGCCCCCCCGCCAGAGCCCTGCGCTGCCCGGACCAATGAGTTCCAGGCAGCACTATGGGCTGGATCGGAGGCATCTGACGTCAGGACATAGGCTGACGTCATTCCGATCGTTGCCATGGCGACAGGAGAAGCCAAACAGGGGAACGCGTTATACACGCGTTCCCCTGTTTGCTATTGATGCCGGCGACGATCGCACTAGAGGGACACATGCGCCCTCTAGTGGTGTTTCATGTAGCTACCACTCTGGTAGCTTTACATGAAACAAAAATATTTTTTTTTTTTAAACGGATTTCTGCCTATTTGGCAGAAAAAAATCAACCGCCAGGAGGGTTAAAGGGACCCTGAGCAGTGCCGAAAATTAAAAGATTACACTTAACTGGGGCTTTTTCCAGCCCACAGTAGGCGGCGAGGTCCCCCGGCGTCCTTCTGGCTCCTCTCCATATGCCTCCGCTGGCCCCAATTACGGCGCATGCGCAGACCTAGTGACACCTGGTGCGGTCCGCCCCTACTGCACCCCAATGGTGACACCACTGCACCTAAAGATGATGCACAAGGAAGCCTGAAAACAGTTTACTGAAGACAAGCAAACTAAAGACATGGGTTACTGGAACCATAGATGAATCCAAGATACATTTATTTGTTCAGATGGTGCCAAGCATCCGTGGCAAACGAGTGGAACTTTTGCCTCTAAAGAAGCACATTTAGGGCTTAATTCACTAAACCATGATAACTCATATCATGCGTATTTTTCGCGTGAAAAATCGTGTTTTCGCACGAAAATTCGCAATCGCACGCAAATGCGAAAATGCAGGCAGAGCCACTACTTATCATGTACAGCATAGCATGTTTGCATCTATGTACTTTCAGGGAAAAAAGAAATCAAAAGTAGTACTGGATCACTTCTCTTCACTTGATCCATAGACTGTTATTATACACTTTATGCCCTAATGCTGGATGCAGCCTCGTTGTTTGGAAGTCGTCCGCCTTAGTGGTAGTGCCGTTTCTCTATATCACTTCACTGTTCATATGTGCAAGTAAGGTCTGCGCATGCCCAGTAGAACAAAGCTGGCGTGCGCAGCTTCTTTCCTTCATGTGCAAGCAATTCACAAGCCGACCAGCTAACCCGTAAGTTGGTGTTCGTGAGTTCAAGAGCCTCCAAATACCAGCGTGAATGCAAGTTCACCCACCAAACCGCACCAGAACTTTTCTGGCTACAAGCTTGAGCCACCTCTTTTACCCTTTTCCTGGCTAACCATGTCTTCACTTCAGCTGACCCATTTGTCCCGTTACCTCCCTTTCACTTCCAGTGCTGCACTGATGTCAGCACCACTAACGCATACAGAGATAGACGGGGGCTCCATCCCCACCTAGCATGCTCATCTAAATTTCTATGTTCCAATCACCAACGAGGGAGCATAGAGAGCTGAATGGAACTTCTCTTTTATCCTACCCATCCAGATCTCTATCCTCCCAGGTGCTGTGACATCACCGCAGCTCTGGAGGAGAGGTGATGGATAGGTCAAAAGAAAAGGGGACATCAAGAATGGTAAGCCGGGGTAAGGGAAAATACCTGCTGTCGGGGGATTGCGATGTTGAGTACATCATGAGTTGTAGTTCAAAGGCCAAACAGCAAACTCTGTAATGAATGTTTGGGTGTTCATAAACCCACAAATACTAACAGGCAGGGCCGGGCCGAGGCATAGGCTGGAGAGGCTCCAGCCTCAGGGCGCAGTGTAGGAGGGGGAGCACAATTCATTCAGCTGTCATTCCTAATTGTGTTTGAAACAGAAAGAAATAAGAAAAGGGGATACATAGCAGTGACTGCAAGCCAGATAACTAGATATTAAGGTGTTGGGGAGGTTGTGGGCCCTGTGGCGCCTCTTAGTCTAATAGCAATCAGTGTGTGACGGCTGGGGTGGCAGGGATGGAGGGGCGCACTTTGGTGTCTCAGCCTTGGGTGCTGGAGGACCATGTCCCGCCTCTGCTAACAGGAATCTAGGTTCACAAACCTGAACTGCCATCTCTACGGGACTCCATCTCCTCGAAGTAAGAAACTTTCTGCCTGGCTTCCTATTATTCATTGACATTAAAAAGCCATTATGATGTACCATAAAAAGCAGCAAGAGCAAGCAACGCCTTATTACCTGGGCAAGGGTAAAGGAGCCATGGGAAGCAAATAGGCTGAGCCTGGAGCCTTCTGTGCACTGATTTATTTAGAGTATACAGTATAAATATGAATTCCATAGGACTTGCTAGGCGCCGCTAGTACAGGTAAGCCTAGAATGAAAGCCACAGAATATGTTGTCACTTTATAAATCAATAATAATAATAATGAAAGCAGAACCTACTTTGACATAAGAGTGAGTGAGACAGATCTCTATTACAGCCTGTCTTGGGTTCAGTACAGACTGTCCTCCTGTCACTAACCAGGCTTAGATGAGACCTACTGTAACAGTTTAGCACTTGTTTAATGATAAGTTGTTACATGGAAGAAATTGAAAAATATAAATAAAATTTCACATTCAGTCCTTTAGCACCTGGTTAATGAAATAACACTGGACAGACAGAACATGTCTTCAGGGAAAGGCAGAATCCAGTAAATGCTACCAGGAGCAGTCAGCCAGGCTTTCATGCAGCCGTGTGTGTTTGTAGCAATCTCTGAAGGGACACTTGGTTCAGAAAATGTGCAGAAGTTGGTCCAGAAAGGTGGACATAAGCTTCCCATATACAAAGTCTGCTGGTAGATCCAAACTCTGATAGCACTAAGCTAAAAATAATTCCCCAGTAACTATACTCTATCAACAGAAAATGCAATTTTTAATTCATATTTTACAGACTGGCCTTCCAAGTGTTCACACAACAAATACCCTTATAACCACTCTGAAACTTAAAAGTTATAGCCGTGTTGTTCTGCTCTAAAAATATAAATATAAAAATATTAGAAAACAAAGCAGTATGGCACCTACAGCTAAAGGCAGGGAGGCAATTATGCACTGTGACTGACTGCTACACAGAGAGGAACACCTACAAAAGGAGACAGTGCGGCCATTATACACTGTGACGGACTGCTACACACAAAGGGGCACCTAGAACTGGAAACAGAGGCTATTATGCATTGTGACTGACTGCTACACAGAGGGACACCTACAACTGGAGACAGGGGGGCCATTATACACTGAATGATTTCTACATACAGAGGGAAACCTACAACTGGAGACAGGGAAGCCATTATAAACTGTGACTGACTGCTGCACATAGAGGGACACCTACAACTGGAGACAAGGAGGCCATTAAACACTGTGAGTGCGCCTGCTACACAGAGGGACACCTAGAACTGGAGACACGGAAGCTATTATGCACTGTGACTGACTGCTACACACAGAGGAACAGACAATTACACATGGAGAAAGGGAGGCCATTATGTACTGTGACTAACTGCTACACACAGGGACACCAACAGTTGGAGACAGAAAGACTATAATGCACAGTGACTGACTGCTACACAGAGGGAAACCTACAGCTGGAGACAGAGAGGCCATTATGCACTGTCACCAACTGCTACACACAGAGGGACACCTACAGCTGGAGACAGGGAGGCCATTATGCACTGTGACTGACTGCTACGTGCAGAAGGACACCTACAGCTGGAGACAGGGAGGCCATTATGCACTGTGACTGACTGCTACGCGCAGAAGGACACATAAAGCTGGAGACAGGGAGGCCATTATGCACTGTGACTAACTGTTACACACAGAGGGACACCTACAGCTGGAGACAGTGGGAGGCCATTATGCACTGTGACTGACTGCTACGCGCAGAAGGACACATACAGCTGGAGACAGGGAGGCCATTATGCACTGTGACCAACTGCTACACACAGAGGGACACCTACAGCTGGAGACAGGGAGGCCATTATGGACTGTGACTGACTGCTACGCGCCGAAGGACACATACAGCTGGAGACAGGGAGGCCATTATGCACTGTGACTGACTGCTACGCGCAGAAGGACACATACAGCTGGAGACAGTGGGAGGCCATTATGCACTGTGACAAACTGCTACACAGAGAGGGACACTTACAACTGGAGACAGGGAGGCCATTATGCACTGTGACCAACTGCTACACACAGAGGGACACCTACAGCTGGAGACAGTGGGAGGCCATTATGCACTGTGACAAACTGCTACACAGAAGGACACTTACAACTGGAGACAGGGAGGCCCTATTTTGGGGGCCCGTGCCCACAATCTGTCCTGGGGTGCCCCCGATCTGTTCCCCAGGGGTGCCCGCTGCCCCCTCCTGGCCACCGCTGCCCCCCCGGCTGTCCCCGCTGCCCGAGCATCAGACCTCGATCAGCGGGCGACCAGATAGAGCGGGCGCTAGGACCTAGCGGACACCGCTGATACGCGGAAGTGACATCACTTCCGCATATACAGCGTGGTGCGCCCGGCGCCCGCTCTATCTGATCGTGTCACCCGCTGATCGAGGTCTAACGCTGCTGGCTGCGAGAGGTGAGGGGGGAGCGGTGGCCAGGGGGGCTCCTGTCACTACCTAATTGGGGGTCCCTGTCACTTCCTAACCTGGGGGCACCTGTCACTCACTACCTAAACGGGGGTCCCTGTCACTCACTACCCTCACTACCTAAATGTTGGTCCCTGTCACTCACTACCTAAATGGTGGTCCCTGTCACTCACTACCTAATCGGGGGTCCCTGTCACTCACTACCTAACTGGGGGTCACTGTCACTTACTACCTAAACGGGGGTCCCTGTACCTAAATGGTGGTCCCTGTCACTCACTACCTAAACGGGGGTCCCTGTCACTCACTACCTAAACGGTGGTCCCTGTCACTCACTACCTAACTGGGGGTCCATGTCACTCACTACCTAAACGGGGGTCCCTGTACCTAAATGGTGGTCCCTGTCACTCACTACCTAAACGGGGGTTCCTGTCACTCACTAACTAAATGGTGGTCCCTGTCACTCACTACCTAACTGGGGGTCCCTGTCACTCACTACCTAAACGGGGGTCCCTGTCACTCACTACCTAAATGGTGGTCCCTGTCACTCACTACCTAACTGAAGGTCCCTGTCGCTCACTACCTAAACAGGGGTCCCTGTCACTCACTACCTAAATTGTGGTCCCTGTCACTCACTACCTAAATGGTGGTCCCTGTCACTCACTACCTAAACGGGGGTCCCTGTCACTCACTACCTAAACGGGGGTCCCTATCACTCACTACCTAAACGGAGGTCCCTGTCACTTCCTAACTTGGGATCCCTGTCACTCACTACCTAAATGGGGCTCCCTGTCACTCACTACCTAAATGGTGGTCCCTGTCACTCACTACCTAAATGGGGGTCCCTGTCACTCACTATCTAACCTGGTGGTTCCTGTCACTCACTACCTAACCTGGTGGTCCCTGTCACTCACTACCTAAAATGAGGGTCCCTGTCACTCACTATCTAACCTGGTGGTCCCTGTCACTCACTACCTAACCTGGTGGTCCCTGTCACTCACTACCTAACCTGGGGGTCCCTGTCACTCACTACCTAATTGGGGGTCCCTGTCACTTACTTCCTAACCTGGTGGTCCCTGTCACTCATTACCTAACCTGGGGGGCGCCTGTCACTCACTAGCTAACCTGGGGGTCCCTGTCACTTACTACCTAACCTGGGGGGCGCCTGTCACTACCTAAACTGGGGGGCTTCTGTCGCTACCTAAACTGGGGGACTCCTGGCGCTACCTTAACTAGAGGGCACCTGTCACTACCTAAACTATCCAGGCCAGGCAGCCCAGCATCACCACCAGCAAACCAGCCCAGAATCACTGTCAAAAAGGCCACAGCATCACCACCAGTTAGGCCAGCATTTACTTCAAAAGCCCAGCATTACCGCCACCCAGGTCACAGCATCACCGCCACTGGCGTAACAATAGGGCCTGCAGCCCCTGCACCCGCGGGGGGGGCCCGGCCCCTCTCCTGGGGCCCGCTCGGGGCCGTTTTGTGGGGGTTGGAGGGGACGCAGCATGAGGGGAAAGCCATGCAGCAATTCGGCGGGGAGGGGGGAAGGTCCGAATTGCTGCATGGCTTTCCCCTCATGCTGCGTCCCCTCCAACCCCCACAAAATGGCCCCAAGCGGGCCCCAGGGGGGGGGCCCGCGGGCACACGGGCCCGCTCAGAAATTCTGCAGGGGGGCCCGGTGGGGCCTAGTTACGCCCCTGATCACCGCCAGCCAACCCAGCCACAGCATCGGCCACAGCATCACTGCCAGGCCTTTCAGCCCACACATCATCCCCAATCCAGCCAAAAACAGTATTGCCAGGCACAGCAGCCAGTAGAGGAAAATTCAGAAGCCAGGTGAGAGGTGTCTACCATATTCTGCCTATTTATGTGAAATGCTGTCTATTTATGTGCCTCAAGATTGCTGAATTTGTCTTGTTGGGAGTCTCATGATTTGTTGGGGGCCTCATGATTGTTGAATTTGTCTTGTTGGGGGCCTCACGATTGCTGAATTTGTCATGTCGGGGGCCTCACGATTGCCGAATTTGTCATGTTGGGGGCCTTATGATTGCTGAATGTATCTTGATAGGGGACTCACGATTGCAGAATTTGTCTTGATGGGGAGCCTCATGATTGCTGAATTTGTCTTGTTGGAGGGTCACATGATTGCTAACTGCGAGACTATGGGAAAAGCTGAATCATCATCATATGAGACAATAGCATTAACCAGCCGGGCGGTATGGACGAGCTTAGCTCATCCATGACCGCCGGAGGCTGCCGCTCAGGCCCTGCTGGGCCGATTTTCATCAAATAAAAAGCAGCACACGCAGCCGGCACTTTGCCAGCCGCGTGTGCTGCCTGATCGCCGCCGCTCTGCGGCGATCCGCCGCGAGCAGCGGCGAAAGAGGGTCCCCCCAGCCGCCTGAGCCCTGCGCAGCCGGAACAAATAGTTCCGGCCAGCGCTAAGGGCTGGATCGGAGGCGGCTGACGTCAGGACGTCGGCTGACGTCCATGACGTCACTCCGCTCGCCGCCATGGCGACGAAGTAAACAAAACACGGAAGGCCGCTCATTGCGGCCTTCCGTGTTACTTCTGGCCGCTGGAGGCGATCAGAAGAACGCCTCCGGAGCGCCCTCTTGTGGGCTTTCATGCAGCCAACTTTCAGTTGGCTGCATGAAATAGTTTTTTTTTATTTAAAAAAAGCCCTCCCGCAGCCACCCTGGCGATCTTAATAGAACGCCAGGGTGGTTAAACCTACTTTTTTAGCTTTTTAAAACAGAAAATAAAACTGGGAGGTTATAAAAAAATGAATACATTTTTTCAGGAGTAGGATGGATGAAATTGTTTATCTTCACAGTTTATTTTCAACTTGGATTTTCCATAATGTTCATGTATGAGTTAAAACATTTGTACAGTATTTAGTTTAAATTGCTGTTTCCACTTTGCGATAGATAAGTGACTTTTGGGTTGCAGTTTGGGCACTCGGCCTCCAAAAGGTTCGCCACCACTGTCCTAATCTAATGTCCCACCATTGCTAGGTTCATGTAAATGTGTCTCCACCCGTTATCACACCCACATTCTGGTCCATGGCCCACCCATTTTTCGGTGCAACACACCAAGCGCGCCGCACAACGTGATCCTCATATTTTTGGCACGCTAGCTGCAGTGTGCTGAATTCTGCTGCCTAGAGTATGTACAGTATACACTGTTCTCTAGTGCCGGCACTGTGTGCTGGTCTACCTCCAGTGTGTACAGTATAAGGTGTTACTCTGTGCCTTTACTGATTGTAAACCAGCTGTATTGTATGCTGATCCCTGCTACTTTCAGTATGTACAGTATTAGCTGTAAAGCCTGGTACACACATACAATTTTGATTAGCCAATTTTAGCTCTGTTCATCAAATTCATTGTCTGTTGGCCCACTTACTGCACGGGGGTGGTAAAATTGGTCAGTGATTGACCAATCAAAATTGTATGTGCGTATACATCTTTGATCTATGCCTATACTGATTGTAAATTATCTAAATAAAGGACAGGGGGCTCCATCCAATATTTCAATGGGCAGGCCCCTTATCTGTAGCTTACACCACTGCTAAGTTCATGTACATTTGGCCCCACCCGTGGCCACGTCCACTTACCTCTACACACAGAGGGACACCAACCACTAGGGACGGGAAGGCCATTAGACCCTGTGACTAACTGAAGAAAAGCCAACTAAACCAGCAGTAGGGAACAATGCCATAGGTGTCTGTTCCTGTTAATATGCTTCATATGGATGCACTTCTGCATACCTCCCAACTTTTGGAGCCAGCAAAAGTTAGACACTAAGACCCGCCCCCACCACGCAGTTAGCCATGCCCCAATTTTGAATGCAGTGTGCCCAGTATACAGCTCGTTGGTGTCTAGTGCTTCCTCACTCTGCCATATAGCTTCCCTGGTGGCATTTAGTGCCCCCCCCCCAATATAACTTCTCTGGTGATGTTTAGTGGCCCCCTCCATCCCCAACATAGCTTCCCTCTTGGTGTTTACATACTTTTCAGTATAGCTCCCCTGGTGGTATTTATTGGCCTCCTCCATTTATCTTTAGTGGCCCCTTCTCCCTCCCTCCCCAATATGGCTTTTCTGGTGGTGTCAGTGGCCCCCTTTTCTTCCCAATATAGCTTCTCTGGTGGTTTTAAGTGGCCACCCACCCTCCCCAATATAGGTTTTCTGGTGGTGTTCAGTGCCTCCCCCCCCAATTGTCTTCCCTGGTAGTGTTAGTGTCAGTGAATCCCCTTTCCTCCCAAATATAGCTTCCCTAGTGGTTTTAGTGGCCCCATCCACCCTCAATTTAGCTTAAAGTTCCCTGGTGGTGTTTTGTGGCCCCCTCCCCCCCCCAATACTGCTTCACTGGTGGTGTTAGTGTCCTGTTCCATCCTCCCCTCCACACACACACACACACCCTTCCCAAATAGCTTCACTGGTCTTTATCGGTGCCCCCACCCCACTTCAGAATTTAGTATGTTGGACTACTGTATTACTAACCAACAAAGCTAGGATAGTGGCCAAATATTTGGAAATGTTATATGTCACTGAGTGACACTGAGATATGCCAGAGAGGATCACACTGGAAACCTTTCCTTATTTATCTCCAGGAGTTCATGTAAGCATGGTGTAGCTGCCCCTGACAATATAAAACTGTGTCAATGTTTTTTTTTTCCTCTTTTTCAGCTTAAAGTGATACTTAAAGAGAAACTCTAACCTAGAATTGAACTTTATCCCAATCAGTAGCTGATGCCCCCTTTTACATGAGAAATATAATGATTTTCACAAACAGACCATCAGGGGGCGCTGTATGAATGATTTTGTGCTGAAACCCCTCCCACAAGAAGCTCTGAATACCGCGGTACTCTGGGCAAACTGCCACAATGTAACAATGTTCACAGACAGGAAATAGCTGTTTACAGCTGTCTGTAACAGCCAGAACAGCTAGCAGCAGCTACATAACCTGCCCACAGTAACAATGTCACCATGTAATACATGTCAGAATGTGAATCTGGGAAAGGAAAGATTTTACAATGAGCAAACACTGACTAAATCATTTATACATAATTATGGTAAAAAATGAAGCACTTTTTTACTACATTATTTTCACTGGAGTTCCTCTTTAAGTAAAAAAAATGAGTTTTACTCACCTGGGGCATCCCTCAGCCCCCTGAAGCTGTATGGTGCCCTCGCAGCCTCGCTCCGGTCCTCCTGTCCTCGCCGGCGGCTACTTCCGGTTTTGGTGACAGCCGCTGACAGGCTTGGAACGCGAGTAATTCTCCGCGTTCCCAGCCGCTATATCACCCTCTATGCTGCTATAGCGTTCCAAGCCTGTCAGCGGCTGTCCCCGAAACCGGAAGTAGCCGCCGGCGGGGACAGGAGGATCGGAGCGAGGCTGCGAGGGCACCATACAGCTTCAGGGGGCTGAGGGATGCCCCAGGTGAGTAAAACTCTTTTTTTTTTTTTACTTAAGTATCCCTTTAAAGAGAAACTTAAGCAAAAAGGGGAAAAAAATCAATCAATACATTGCAAAGTGAAAAGTTAAAAAATCAAGAAATTATTGATATTTGCCTTGTAATTTGTTCATATTCTTTGATCCACGATCAGCCTGCATGTAATCATCTTTATTACTGGCAGATATGAAAAAAACAGATTGGCACCAACTGCTACTATCTATAACCACACCCCCTAACAATGCAATAGGCTAAAAGGTTGTATTTTTTTTTATAGATATACATATGCACAGAGGGAGATACCGGTTGCTTGGCTTTTGGAAACAGTCATTATTTCCCACAATGCAACAAGGCTTCCTCTGTAGGAGGGGTTTCACCCCAATATCAGCCACTGGACTTCCCAGATTATCCGTTTAAGAAAAGGTAACGATTTCTCATGGGAAAAGGGATATCAGCTACTGTTTGGATTGATGTTCAATCCTTGGTCACAGTTCCTCTTTAAAGGAACACTGTTGGGGGTCAGGGGAAAATGAGTTGAAGTTACCCGGGTCTTCTAATGGTCCCCTGCAGACGTCCTGTGCCCACGCAGCCACTCACAGATGCTCCGGCCCCGTCTCCTGCTCACTTGTGGAATTTCAGACTTTAAAGTCTGAAAACCACTGCGCCTGCATTGCCGTGTCCTCGCTCCCGCTGATGTCACCAGGAGGGTACTTGCGCAGGCCCAGTATGGTCTGAGCCTGCGCTGTGCACTCCTGGTGACATCAGGGGAAGCGAGGACACGGCAACGGAGGCGCAGTGGTTTTCAGACTTTAAAGTCTGAAATTCCACAAGTGAACAGGACGCGGGGCCAAAGCATCTGTGAGTGGCTGCGCGGGCACAGGACGTCTGCGGGGTACCATTAGAAGCCCCGGGTAAGTTCAACTCCTTTTCCCCCGACCCCCCTACAGTATTCCTTTAAAGGGAACCTGAAGTGAGTAAAATTATTTTAAATAAACACATGATGTACCTGCAAATGAATATTCCATACTAACCTCACCATCAGTTCCTCTCAGAAGCTCACCATTTTGTTATTACAGTGATCCCTTCCAGTTCTGACAATATTTTGTCAGAACTGAAATATACCAGTTGCTGTCAGTTATAAATCAGCAGCTGTCAGTTACAACTGAATGTGCAAGGTAATGTCCATGTTTCCCTATGGCTCAAGTGGGTGATATTACAGTTCAACAGTGTGCTGACCAGGAAGCTGTTATGGGGTAATGGCCATTTTTAAGAATGGAGGACGGAGAATTCCATTCATCACAGTGGACAAACAGGACGCAGGAGAGGAGAAAGAGATTGAAGAGTAGACTACACAGGAGGTAAGTATGTGTATGGTTATTTTGACTATTTATTTTCAGTTCAGGTTCTCTTTAAAGAGAATCTGTATTGTTAAAATCGCACAAAAGTAAACATACCAGTGCGTTAGGGGACATCTCCTATTCCCCTCTGTCACAATTTCGCCGCTCCCTGCCGCATTAAAAGTGGTTAAAAACAGTTTTAAAAAGTTTGTTTATAAACAAACAAAATGGCCACCAAAACAGGAAGTAGGTTGATGTACAGTATGTCCACACATAGAAAATACATCCATACACAATCAGGCTGTATACACCCTTCCTTTTGAATCTGAAGAGATCATTGTGTGTTTCTTTCCCCCTGCTGCATCTCTCATGCACTGAAGTTTCAGGCTGCTCTTTTCTTCCTGCAAACAGCTTTGCCCTTGTCTGAATTTCCTCAGTATGTGAAAGCCCAGCCAGCTCAGAGGACGATTTATCCAGCTTGTAAAAGATAAGAGAGAAGCTGCCCTAATCTAAATAATACACAGGCAGTGTGCATAGAGGGTCCTGGAAGGGGGAGTTCATAGCAGAACCACAACACTGAAGAACTTGGCAGCCTTCCAGACACAGGCCGACAAGTCTGACAGGGGAAAGATACATTGATTTATTACAGAGACAGTGATAGTATAAAGTGCTGCAGTAAGCCAGAACACATTAGAATAGCTTTTGGAACTTGTAGGATGATAAAAAACAGGATGCAATTTTTGTTACGGAGTCTCTTTAAGTAAGCAATCTCGTTGTTTTTTTAATCAGGGCCTGTGAGGTCTCTCCTAAGTGATTCATATGCGGTAGAAACGCTAAGCAACTTGCGGTGATACTTGGATTAGTATTCCACTTTGCTTTTTTGCTGGCAGGAGGTTGCTGTTTGTGTCCTTGCTGTGTAATGTTAGTGTTAGATAGGGAAAGTTACCGTAATTTCCTGTACTTTTACAAGCTTCACAAAAACCTCTTCTATGTCACTAGGTGAGGGCTACAATTTTTAATTTCTAAATAGCAAATCATTTTTAAAACAATCCAGCCCAGGCTTGCTGGAGCACTTATGGTATCACCCCTTGAGATGCTTGGAGATCTCTGACAACCTCTAAGTACATCTGGTATTTTTGCTTTATTATCCTTTAATCAATGCATTATTCTGAATCCCAAATATTTATTATATGTGTAGATCATTTTTAGTGTCTGATTTTGTAGAGGAGTAATTTTGAAGGAGCTGATTTGTCCTATTCTGCCATCTTGTGGCTTTTACAGTACATTGCCCTGGATGATAAATCGCAGTCTCCAGAGATCAGGTCCTAAACTGTTGTTTTTGAACTGGAGTTTACTATTATGTATTTCAAATGATTTTACTAGTATTTTGTGAGTGGCAAAAAGCTATGTACATTTTTTCTCACAAATATACAGGACTATTATGTTTTTTGTAACCTTTGGAATGTGTGGCATTGGCAGGAAAGTTTCTAGATCCTGTCTTGACACAGAAAACAGAAAGAGACTTCTCTGGGCCTCACACTAGGAAAGCTTCCAACCCTCACCCCCACTACCTTCATTAAAGCTGCATCCTCTTACACTTTTAGTTGTTCTCCAAAGTGTGTCCAAACTTCACAGAGCACTCAATGTGTGTCCCAGCCATCCAATATAATCCCATCATTGTCATCTACTATGTCCTAGCCTTCCAATGCCTTCCACAGCATGTCCTAGCCCTCCAGTGTCTCCCACAGAATGTCCTAGCCCTCCAGTGTCTCCCACAGCATGCACTAGCCTTCCAGTATCTCCCACAGTAAGCCTTAGCCTTCCAGTGTCTCCCACAGTAAGTCTTAGCCTTCCAGTGCCTCCCACAAGATGCCCTAAGCTTCCAGTGTCTCCCAACACAAGCATTAGTCTTCCAGTGCCTGCTACAGCATGCTCTAGTGTCTGTGCCTTCCACAGCATGCCTTACCCATCCAGTGTCTCCCACAACATGCCCTAGTCTTCCAGTGCCTTCCATAAGATGCCCTAGACTTCCAGTGCCTTCCATAAGATACCCTAGTCTTCCAATGTCTCCCACAACAAAACCTAACCTTCCAGTGTTTTCCATAGCATTCCCTAGACTTCCAGTTTCTCCCACTGCATGACCTAGAATTCCAGTACCTCCCACAAAATGCCCAATCTTCCAGTGTCTCCCACATTATGTCATAGACTTCCAGTGCCTCCCATAAAATTCCCAATCTTCCAGTGCCTCCCACCAGGGCAGTTTCTAGGCTAAATTGCACCCAGGGCGAGGGTGTAATAATTGTGTCCCCTTCCCCCCAACCCCCGTGGACTCACAAACCCTTACTCTTTAGGAACAGTCACATAGCCACAGGTTACAAGTAGATGTGCCTACTTACTAGTGACCAGTCGCTCATCCAGGAGGTAGCAGTGACTAGGAAAACACAGAGAGTGAAGAGAGCCCGGAAAACTCCTTCATGGGCGCCGCACACTGACAGCCTGCAGTACCGCTACAGGACATCAGGTGTCATTACGCAGTGGTGATGTGATGATGACTTGATGTCTGACGCAGGAAGCCCAGGAGGAGTCAAGGAAGGTGATCTCGCTGCTAAGCTTCTTCTTCCATTTGGCTACACAGTGCATCACTAGCTCCCTATCAGTTATGTCCTTCTACCTGCGCCCCCCTTCTTCTACTTGCTGGTCTGCGCCCAGGGCGGTCGCCCTGCCCGCACTGCCCAAGAAACGGCCCTGCCTCCCACAGTATGTCGTAGCATTCCAGGGCCTCCCACAAGATGGCCTAGTCTTCCAGTGCCTCCCAAAGTATGTGGTAGCATTCCAGTGCCTCCTACAAGATGGCCTAGTTTTCCAGTGTCTCCCACAGTATGTTGTAGCATTCCAGTGACTCCTACAAGATTCCCTAGTCTTCCAGTGCCTCCCACAGTATGTCGTAGCATTCCAGTGCCTCCCACGAGATGTCCTAGTCTTCCTGTGTCTCCCACAGTATGTCCTAGCATTCCAGTGTCTCCTACAAGATGGCCTAGTCTTCCAGTGTCTCCCGCAGTACGTCATAGCCTTCCAGTGCATCTCACAGTATGCACCAACCTTACAGTTCTTCTCACAGTATGCTAAAGCCTTACAGTGCTTCCCGCAGTATGTTCTAGCCCATAGTATGCTTCAGCCTACCAACACATCCTCAGTATTAACAGTGATTATCAAAATTGTGTTTAAAAATATTTTGCACAAAGCAAATGATCAAGATAATTAAAGTGCGTAACATTTTGGATCATGTGACTTTCAAAGCTAGACACAAAGCTTCTCACGCATCTCTTGAAAAAGCCGTGTGACTTGCTGCAATACCGGTGGAGCCATCCTCCGGGGACTCCCCCCTCCTGCTCTCCATCCTTGTCCATTTCATAGTCCTCAGACCAGGGTATAGTATTGATCTCCCTGTGCACCTTGCCCACTGTACTATGTTTTCATAGTCGCCTACTGCTCACAGCACTTTGTCACTTTTGCTCATAATTGCACAATATATGGGTCTAAAAAAATATATATATACAGTATATATATATATATATATATATATATATATATATATATATATGAATGAATTGCACTTTTTTGCCTTGCACTTATGTTCCTTATATTAAGGCGGTATATGCCCAAGCCTCCCAGTGCTTCCCACAGTATGCCACAGCCTTACAGTGTTCTCCCCAGTATGTCCCAGACTTCCAGTGCTCCACATGGTATGCCTCAGCCTTCCAGTGCTCCCCACAGTATGCCCCTGTGTTGGAGTGCTTCCACAGTATGCCCCAGCCTTCCAGTGCTCCCCACAGTATGCCTCAGCCTTCCAGTGCTCCTCACAGTATGCCCCAGCCTTCCAGTGCTCCCCACAGTATGCCTCAGCCTTCCAGTGCTCCTCACAGTATGCCCCAGCCTTCCAGTGCTCACCACAGTATGCCCCTGTGTTGGAGTGCTTCCACAGTATGCCCCAAACTTCCAGTGCTCCTCACAGTATGCCCCAGACTTCCAGTGCTCTCCACAGTATGCCCCAGACTGCCAGTGCTCCCCACAGTATGCCCGTGTTGGAGTGCTTCCACAGTATGCCCCAGCCTTCCAGTGCTCCTCACAGTATGCCCCAGACTGCCAGTGCTCTCCACGGTATGCCTCAGCCTTCCAGTGCTCCCCACAGTATGCCCCTCTGTTGGAGTGCTTCCACAGTATGCCCCAGCCTTCCAGTGCTCCTCACAGTATGCCCCAGACTGCCAGTGCTCCCCACAGTGCCTCAGTGTTCCAGTACAAATCACGGAGAACCCCAGCCTTCCAGCACTCAGAAAATCTGTGCCAGCTATTCAGTGGTCTCCACAATTTCCAATGCCCCCGTCTGGAAGCAGCAATCCTTATAGCATCCAGGATACGAGGAGAACCAACACTGGAGAAACACCAACCACTGCCAGATGCCGGGCTACAGTGAGTGATTTCACTCATAAGCCACAGCAACAGTCCGAGGTAAGCTGCACACATTCAAAGGGGTGACATATCCCTATACATTTAAACACAAGGAGCGCCTCGCTCTTTTTGTCTTTTTCTTAGACCTGATTGGTGGTACACTGCATGAGAGGGACAGCAAACTTGTCTATTTATTACTCTATCTGTGGCTATTATTATTGAAGTGAGCTCCCCCATGAACAAGAAGGGGTCTGATTTTCATTTTTCAGTTTTATATGTGATATGTCGATAAATTAAGTTTTATATTATACTTTTCCCCTGATGTCCATCCCTAATGAAATGTGATTTCCCCTGATCAACTAGCACCTTTAAAGTCCTGATACTTCTTTTCTCAAATTATAATGAACTAGCTGATGGCCCCGCATTGCCCAGGTATGTATTTGGCTGGTGTCAGCTCCGCCACTTTTTCTTACCCTGACACACACTCAATTACTCAATAACCTTTTGTCATTGTTTGTGAGCTTTGTGGTCTTTGGCATCAATAATTTGCATTGAAATGAAAGAAATCTAAATGGCTGTGGCTCCACCCCCTTTTCTGGATTTGAACCCCAGTCACCCAATGACCAACTGTACCAGGTTTGAGGCTTGTGCCATTAACCGTGCAAGAATGGCAGCAATTAAATATTCCCCTTGAAAATCAATAGGTGAATTTTGATTGGCTTTTGTAGGCTCCACCCACTTTTATGAATATTAATCCCAGTCACTCAGTGACCACCTGTGCAAAGTTTGAGAACCCTACCATTAACAGTGTAAGAATGGCTGCAGTTTACATTTTCCCATTGAAATTTGTATTTGTCTCCGCCCACTTTTTAGTTATGGGATAAAAAGTATCCTATATGTTATTCCAGGTAATGTACTATGTGTGTGCTACATTTCATTCAAATCTGTTCAGCCATTGTTTTGTGATTGAGTAACATACATCCAAACTTTTGCATTTATATTAGTGAGATTATTAGGAATGTGGGGTAATTTACACTACTAAGATTGCATGTAACAACATATGACATTACATACATATACAGTATATAGCTATCACATTGACCAACTCACCTTAGGTCTATTATTGTTTCTAGCCTGTGCCTTGTCCAAGTACCTGATTTGTTACTGACCTCTGTCTGTCTGAGAACCCGACCTATTGCTGAACATGCAACTGTTCCTGATCCTTGCTTGCATATAAAGTCCTTGATCTGTTGCTCATGAGGGTGCTTAGTATAGGTAGTCAGGAATAGTTGCCCTCAGTATAGGTTAGCTAGGTAGGTGCCTCCAGTATAGGGTAGATAGGTAGGTGCCCCCAGTATAGGTTAGATAGGTAGGTGCCCCCAGAATTGGTTAGATGGGTAGGTTCCCCGAATATTGGTTAGATAGGTAGGTTCCCCCAGTGTAGGTTAGATAGGTAGGTGCCCTCAGTATAGGTTAGATAGGTAGATGCCCCGAGTATAGGTTAGATAGGTAGGTTCCCCCAGTATAGGTTAGATAGGTAGGTGCCCCAGTATAGGTTAGATAGGTAGGTGCCCGAGTATAGGTTAAATAGGTAGGTGCCTCCAGCATATGCACGGCGGCAGGAAGGAGCAGACATAGTTTAGTTACAACTCACCTTCCGCGATCCCCCGCAGCCATAGCCAGCCTTTGACCTGAGCGACTGGAGCGGTCGCTCAGGGCGCCGGCTTCCAAGGGCATACGTGCACAGCACAGTGTCACCGCTCGTGACGCTGCTCGCTGCCCCGCTCATTCTCTCCCTTCCTCAGCAGCTTTTTCTTAGCCCTGCACTAACTACAGTTGGAGCAGAGGCGGGGAGAGAAGAATGATGTCGGCACTGGAACGTGAGGAGATGGTAAGTGATCTGCCGCCAGCACATGCCCTGTCTGATGGGAACCTTTAGCTGACTACCGAATGCTCCTACAGCTGGCTACCTGTACTGGAGGCACCTACAGCTGGCTACCTATATAGGTTGCACCTATACCTGACTTCCTATACTGGGGTCACCTATGCTTGGCTACCTATACTGACCCACCTACACCTGACTTCCTATACTGGCAGGGCCGGCGCTGCCATAGAGGCAAAGAGTGCAATTTTTCCAGGGCCCCAACCTCTGCAGGGGCCCCGCACCGCCAACCCTGTCAAATGCTGCGCTCCCCTCACAGTCAGTGTGAGTCTTCGGGTCCCTGCGAGTGTAATAGCTGCGGCAATTATGTGTCCCAGCGGGCGGGAGGGCAGCAGCTGCACAATCCGTGCACTCTGAGGCACGCTGTCTCCCTCCTTCTCTATGACCTGGCGCGTGTTTACACATAATGCACCGGGTCATAGAGAAGGAGGCAGACAGCATGCCTCAGAGTGCATGCATTGTGCAGCCGCTGCTCTCCCGCCAGCCGGGACAGATAATTGTTGCAGCTATTACACTCGCGCAGGGACCCGGAGAGCAGTCGTCTGATGGCCACAGGGGGGGGGAGGGGTTGTGTCTTGGGCAGAGGAGCCCCCAAACTTCAGTTTGCCCTGGGGCTCTGGGTCCCCTTAAACCAGCCCTGTGTACTGGGGGAACCTTTGCTTAGCTATCTATACTGATCCACCTGCACCTGACTTCCTATACTTGGGGAACCCATGCTTGGCTACCTATACTGAGGGCACTTACACCTGACTTCCTCTACTGGGGGCACCTATAGCTGGCTAACTATACTGGAGGCACCTACACCTGGCTACCTACGGGAGGCGATCTACACCTGACTTCCTATACTGGGGGCACCTATGCTTGGTTACCTATATTGAGGGCACTTACACATGAGATCATATACTTTGGGCACCTGTACCTGGCTATCTACCTACCTATACTGAGTCTGAGGGCAGTTTTTGTTTTCTTTAGGGGGCGCACTGCGGCTATAACGTGCGGTGCAAATTGTCAATGCTGTGCTATCATTCCAAATTTGGGTTTGTAACTGTCCCACCGAACTCAGCAAAAAAGTTGAATTGCATATGGGCCTGTGTGTGCGTGCGTGCGTGCGTGTGTACGCACGCACGCGCGCAAGAAGAGTATGAAGGGGGGAGGCACCAAAATCAAGTTTTGCTCAGGGAATGTGAAACCTAAGGCCGGCCCAGCCCGCAGCCTCTTTTTTCTTCCTATTATCAGCATCCGTCGCATTGGTAAGCGCCCCCTACTGTGATGACGTGACCGCATGTCATCACAGGGGGTGCTGTTCAACGCGACAGACGCCAGGAACAGAAAGAAGAAAGAGGCTGCGGGGGATTTGTAACTACACTGTGCCCGTCCCCCTCCAACCCCTGCTGCTCAATCCGGCAACCTGCCCGATTGCAGTAGAAACGGCTGTGGAAGCACAAATGCAGGCAGTTCAGGATACAGCTTTTGTACCTGCAGCTAACTGTAGGGACAGAAGATTTTCATAAACATGCATAATTCTGTATAGTATCATATGCAAACGAACAGTGGCGTACCTACCATAAGGCAGCAGGTGCTCACAGCACCGGGTGTAGCCATGGCCTGCATGCTTGTTTCTGTTTCTTGTGCTATTCAAACACTACTGCAGCCAAATAGATCCGCAGGGCTGCCAGGCAACTGTTTAAAAGGAAATAAATATGACAGCCTCCATATTATTCTCAATTCAGTTGTCCTTTAAGGTAAAAACTATATACATATGCCCATTAGTTTATCCACTCTCTAGCGACCTCTGATGACGGCAAATCACCAAAACTGGTCAGGAATGGACTAGAGAGTGGGTATCTCAAGGTTTTTATGGCACTGTTGTTGCTATTAATGGGCTTATAGATTGAGTGGGTCCCTGATGCACAGGACCAGCAGAGTCCTTGCTTTTACCTTTCTGGGTGAAAAATGTATGAATAAATCAGTCTTTGAGGCTGCGTCTGTGTACTGAACAGCTCTTTTCTGCTTGGTTTGGTTATGGTGACCATGTCTTATGAGCATTCAGAATTTATTTTTACATCTATATGTAAAACAGGGATCTGGCAGGAATGTTGCTGCCACCTAGTAACAGTTTTAGGTATTGCAGGAAGTATTCTGGTTCTCACTAGAGTAATTGTGTTCCTGGTGAATTTCTGGACAGGCAGCCAAATTCTGCCTGATCCCACTCTGAGTTAATTATGTTCCGGGTGAGCTTCCTTGCATGTAACCAATTTCTGCTGCACTCACACTGGGCTGGTGATTATTGTCCTGTGATTGAGTCTGATTTGCATGCGTTTTCTGATTGGTTGCTGTTCTTCCTGTATAAGCTCCAGGCCTGTGATAGTTGTTAGTTCCTAGAGCTAAGCTGCTGGATGTGATTCGGATTGATGTCGGTTAGTGCGTCTGCTTCTTGATTCTTGTCTATGTATTGAATTATCGCCTGTCCTGACATTTTGCTATTACCTCTATGCTTAATGATTCCTGGTTTGACATTCATCTGATATCTGGTATTGATTCTTGGACTCTGTTGGCCTTCAGGTTCTTCACTTGTTTCCTCTATCTCAGATTCTATATCTTGCATGCATAAGTCCTGGGGGGCAATCAGGTAGACACGTTCAGACTCCCATTCAAGCAAAGGCTTGTCTATAGGCGAAGAGATTGGTGGAGCTTGGGACATAGGATCTGAAAAAAAACTGGTGATTGCCTGGAGTCAGGGTCGGACTGGGACACTAAGGGCCCACCAAGCAAGTTTCAGCCTGGGCCCCCCCCCCTCTCCTCCCCCCCCCCCCCCCCCACATACACATGTACTCTACAAATTTTGCATGACTTTATGGTAGGGAATAGATTGTGAGCACTTCTGAGGACAGTCTCCAATAGGAATATGTCCACATGCAGCGCGCAGCAAAAATAAATGGGTGTCACCATGCACTGGAGCATCGGCATGGTCATGATGAGTCATGGGCAGACTTAAAATAAAAAAACAAGAACACAAAATAAGTAGCGGTGTTATTCACGGAGATTAGGTCCGACCAGATACATTTTAGATAAAATATTCAAGTAGTTACATGCCTCATGATAATTCATCAAGTAGTCAAATGGCAGCAGATTTTCCGACAAAATGCAATCAGATTGGCGGCAGATATCCCCCCACAAAATGCAATCAGGTTGGCTGCAGATACCCCGAAAAAATGCAATCAGGTTGGCGGCAGATACTCCCACAAAATGCAAGTTCCCTCCAGCTTGGAAGGGGGGGCAGCGGGCACAGATCGGCGGGGAAGCCTCCCCCCTCACCTAGCCCCCCCCCCCAATTAGGTAGGCAGCCGCAGGTCTCAGCCCCCCATGCTGGAAGGGGGGGCAGCGGGCACAGAGCGGCGGGGAGGGGGGAAGCCTCCCCCCTCCCTCACCTAAGGGCCCCCACTTCCACGCTCTCCCCTGTCCAAAATAGCAGCCAGCAGCGGCAGCGAGTGCAGAAATCACTTACCATCCGAGAGTCAGATCGATAGCTCTGCGTGCCGCTGCTGGTCTGGCCTCCTGCACTGCACTGTCCAATCGCTCTCACAGGAAGTAAGTGATTGGACAGTCAGTGCAGAAGCCCAGACCAGCCAGCGGCACGCAGAGCTATCGATCTGACTCTTGGTCGGTAAGCTATTCCCCGCTGCTGCTGCTGGCTGCAATTTTGGAGGGAGGGGAGCGTGGAAGGGGGGGCGCCTAGGCGAGGGAGGGGGGAGGCTTCCCCCCCCCCCACCGCTCTGTGCCCACTTCCCCCCCCCCCTTCCTGCACTTAGCCCCCCTCCTTTTTAGCATTGGGGCCCCCAGGAGGCAGGGCGGCCGAGGCCCACCGATGGGACCTTCGGTACTTCGGCGGCTCAGTACGAGCCTGCCTGGAGTCCTTAAATTATCACTGGCCACACCAAAGTGATGTGTTCCTTCGAAAATGGAGAAACTTCAGCATCAAGTCTACAAGTAAGCATCAAGTTACTTACAGGGGCTGGTCACTGCTCTGCAAGCCTGTCTACCTGCGCTAGCTCTCGTGGATCCAACTGACATCTCAGCGCCTGTTCCTGCTACTGTTCAGGCTACTGGGTCAGAAATAAACTACCATTATCAGAAATAATTTATGGTTCTAGAAATTGGTTTAATAATTTTAGAAACGTCTGCTTGATGTATTTTTGGATACAGTCCAATGCATCAGGTACAAAAGACCATAGGATAGCCCTCATTATCTCTTTATTGCAAGTGTATACCCAAGTTTTGGGCCTTTGGCTTACCTTGTAGAGGAGTTCTTCAAGGCCATAGCAGTACTTTACTCGAATCCTGACCTCCCACAATTGCTGTAGAAAAGATGAGGGATCTATGCCAGGGGTCAGCGACCTGCTGAAGAATATGCCTCAGAATTTCATTGGTGGGCCATTTCCACAAGATGGAATGATCTTGCCCTTCTTGAAAAATTCCTTCATGGACAATCAGAATTTGTAAAGGAGAACCTAGTCAGTTATCCAGCACCCAATACTTTCAAGAAGGTCATCGCTCTGGGCATCTGGGTAGATTGGCAACTTCAATAGCATCACCAAGAGAGATTTTCAAATTCTTAGTCTATTACTGTCTCCAATAGAGATGGCCCGAACGGTTCCTGGCGAACTTCCGGTGGTTCGCGTTCGCTATGTAAGGCGAACTTTTCCGGAAGTTCGGTTCGCCCTCATAGTGCACCATTAGGGTCAACTTTGAACCTCTACATCAAAGTCAGCAGGCACATTGTAGCCAATTAGGCTACACTCCCTCGTGGAGCCACTCCCCCCCTTATAAAAGGCAGGCTCTGCCGTCCATTACACTCACTCGTGTGCCTGCAGTGGTGAGAGAAGGGACAGCTGCTGGCAGACTTTCATAGGGATAGATTAGTTAAGCTACATACACACAGGGGACCTTTGTGGCTAGTCGCTAGCGCATAGGGGACGCGCACGCGACAGCCCGGCGACAGCTCCCTACACGTTTCTGCCCAAAGGCAGGGACACGGCGGAAGCTGTCGCCGAAGGTTCCTCCCCCCGCCGGAAGCTTCATACATTGTGTATGGAGTTGCTGTCGCTAGTCTGCATACACGCGGCAGACTAGCGACAGTTGCGGCGAAGTTGCGGCGACAGCTGTTGCCGGCGATTGAACAAGTCAATCGCCTGGCGACAGCTTCGAGTAGCGACCGTTCGGGGTGCACGCGTCATACACACGGGCGATCTGTCGCCGTAACACGTGGTTGCGGCGACAGTCGTACCCCGTGTGTATGAGCCATTAGGCTGTTGTAGGGTTGTTAGCTTGCTCCTTGCTGATTCTTATTGCTAAAATAGCACCCCACAACAGCTCTTTTGAGAGCTAATCTTGTTCTTGTGATCTATTTTTTTTTTTGTGTGTGTGTGTCCCACTGACACTTGTGTTGCATAGACAGCCTTGCTAATTCATACTGTGTGTGTGCGCCACTGCCAGCCAGGCCCAGCACAGTCAGTGACTACCTGTGTGTGTGACAGGTGCACATTGTAATACCCAGTACTGCATATACCTACCTGTTGTGTTGAGTGCACCGACCTCATCACTGCATATACCTACCTGTTGTGTTCAGTGAACCCACCTCATCACTGCGCACCAGTCCAGCATGGCTGTCACTACACAAACAGCAGTTTGTGCTGCAACTTTGCGGTGCGTTACACAGTGAGTTTTGTGTGTCAGTGTGAAGCAGTACTCTAATTACACTCCCTGATTGATGTATACACATGCAAGATGTTTTAAAGCACTTTAGGCCTGCAATTTAGCATTCATAGTGATTTCTGCCCTTAAAACGCTGCTTTGCGTCAAATCCAGATTTTTCCCTGTGACTTTTGACATGTATACCACTCCGCCATGTCCCCCTCCAGGTGTTAGACCCCTTGAAACATCTTTTCCATCACTTTTGTGGCCAGCATAAATTTTTCTAGTTTTCAAAGTTCGCCTCCCCATTGAAGTCTATTGCGGTTCGCGAAAGTTCTCGCGAACCGAACCTTTCGCGGAAGTTCGCGAACCGAAAATCGGACGTTCGGGCCATCTCTAGTCTCCAATTTTCAAGCTAGTTCTGCTTCTCCTCCTGATGAAGGAGCAATGCGGTTAGGATCTTCTAAACTGTCAGTGACCGAGAAGTCGAGGAGATATTCTGAAGGTCTCTGTCTCTATTGTGGTGGTTCAGAACATTTTGCCCGCGTCTGTCCTCAGAAAAAAGAAAACAGAATACTTCAGCACCTAAATAAGGCCAAGGGGACCTGCCGAGGCTGGAAGGTATTTCCTCTGATAGTGTTATGTTTCCAGTTGGCATTTATTAGGGTAAAATGCATAACTGTCAAACTTTTCTTTACTGTGGTGCCACTGATAATTTTTATTGATTTGTCTCTAGCTCAAGCTTTGGCCGACAGTTCCTATTCTACCCTTGTCAGAAGCTGTGTCAGCATTAATGAATCTTCTTTGCAACAGGGCAAGCAAATCGCTGTCATCCTAAACATCACACTGAGTCCTTTTTGTCCAATTGTGTTAGGCCTCCCGATTGAGGAAACATAATCCTCTGGCATTCTGGACAACTCATCACTTACTGCCAAGAACACAATTTTAAACTTGTATTTACTTTCTTTTTTTGTATTTCATGTCATGTTGTACTGATATTTTTGTTTAAGATGGTCTGATACAGGACAGTTTTTAGGCATAGACAAACCAGGCAGTTGCCTGGGGTAACAGCTGTTTGATAGGGCACCAAGGAGCAATTCTTAACAGACTGTTCTTTATAGAATTCTTATAAACTGCTAGTTCCATTAAGCCTGGGATAAATGGTAATTTTTAACACCCAAATGAACACTACTGATTTGCATAACAAAAGTTGTTTGAATGGCAGATACTTTTCATTAGCTAATTAAGCTTTCATTTTTTTTATTAGGTCTGTATTGCTTGTTGCAACTCTTCTGGATTTCCAGGACAATGTTCCACACTGTAAAGTTTTTTGTTTTTCTTTTTGATTTTGTTATGTGGGTTATATAGGAGAGAACAAAGGCGCCAAAAGGATAAAAAGGGTTTTAAAGGAGCTTAAAAGCCAAAAATTTGGTAATTAGAGGAGGCAGTGGTGGACTTGCGTACGTTAAAAAAGGGCGCCGGGAAAAAAGGGCGCAGGGTTTTAAATGATAAGCATGAATTACGTTTACAAAAAAATTGTGCTATATTTCGTTTAAAAATAACGTTTTATAAAGTTATAAATCATTAAATAATGTGTATGAAATCGGCAATTGTAAAAACGTTAATCTTCCCTGTTTAAAAAGTGAAATGTATAATAACGTTTTATAAAAGATTAATAAGAATTTTACTAAAACTATACCTAACCCTACTCTCACACAGAACCCTCCCTGTACCTAACCCTAACCCCTAGACCCCCCTGGTGGTGCCTAACCCTAAGACCCCCCTGGTGGTGCCTAAACCTAAGACCCCCCCTGGTGGTGCATAACCCTAAGACCCCCCTGGTGGTGCCTAACCCTAAGACCCCCCTGGTGGTGCCTAACCCTAAGACCCCCCCTGGTGGTGCCTAACCCTAAGACCCCCCCTGGTGGTGCCTAAACCTAAGACCCCCCCTATGATAAGCATTAATAACGTTTGTAAAAAAAATATTGTGCTGTTTTTTGTTTAAAAATAATATTTTAGAAAAATATTGCACTGTTTTTCGTTTAAAAATAATGTTTAAAAAATTATAAATAGAGATGGGCCGAACGGTTCGCCGGCGAACGGTTCCAGGCCAACATCGGGTGGTTCGCCTTCGCCGGTGAAGGCGAACTTTCCCGGAAGTTCGATTCACCCCATAATGCTCTATGAGGGTCAACTTTGACTCTCTGCATCACAGTCAGCAGGCGCATTGTAGCCAATCCGGCTATACTAAGCCCTGGAGCCCCACCCCCTTATATAAGGCAGGCTCCGGCGGCCATTAGCCTCACTCGTGTGCCTGCTAGAGACAGAATAGGGACAGCTGCTGCAGACTTGTTCTCCTAGGGACAGATTAGTCAGGCTCTTGCCTTCTTAGCTTGCTTAGCTGAATCTTATTGCTATAATAGCGCCCCAGAAAAGCTCTTTTCAGAGCTCATCCTGCTCGTGTGATCAATTTTTTTTTTCTGTGTTTGAAACTGACACTTGTGTTTTTTAGACAGCATTGCTAATTCATACTGTGTGTCCCACTGCCAGCAGCAGCACATTCAGTGACTACTACCTGTGTGTGTGAGACACTTGTGTTGCTTAGACAGCATTGCTAATTCATAATGTGTGTGTCACACTGCCAGCAGCCCACCAGCATTCAGCAGCACATTCAGTGACACCTGTGTGTGTGACAGGGAGCTGCACATTGTACTACCTACCCAGTACTGCATTTACCTACAACTAGTACCTGTTGTGTTTAGTTAACCCACCTCATCACTGCATACACCTACGTTTGTGTTGAGTGAACCCACCTCGCTGCACATAACTACCTTTTGTGTTGAGTGAACTTGCCTCACTGCATATAACTACCTTTTAAGATGAGTGAACTCACCTCACTGCATATCTACCTTTTCTGTTGAGTGAACTCACCTCACTGCATATAACTACGTTTGTGTTGAGTGAACTCAGCTGACTGCATCTAACTACCTGTTGTGTTCAGTGAACTCACCCCACTGCATATATAACTACCTTTGGGTTGAGTGAACTCACCTCACTGCATATCTACCTTTTCTGTTGAGTGAACTCACCTCACTGCATATAACTACCTTTGTGTTGAGTGAACTCAGCTGACTGCATCTAACTACCTGTTGTGTTCAGTGAACTCACCTCACTGCATATATAAATATCTTTGGGTTGAGTGAACTCACCTCACTGCACATAGCTACTTTTTGTGTTAAGTGAACTCACCTCACTGCATATCTACCTTTTCTGTTGAGTGAACTCACCTCACTGCATATACCTAGCTTCCCCCCAAGATGGACAAAATGGACAAACCAGGTAGAGGAAGAGGTAGAGGCAGACCCAGAGGAAGGCCACCTGGCACTGGCAGGTCTGTGCGAGGTGGTGTTGCTGTGATTTCGTGCGGACCTGGACCAAAGTACAGTGCTCAGAAGAAGGCACGTGCCATCACTTCCCAAAATTGTGAGGACGTGCTTGAGTATTTAACACAGAAGACCTCATCTCCCGCAGCCAGTGCTACCAGCGCTAGTACAAGCACCACATCCGCTGCATTTGACACTTCGCAGGAGTTATTTGGTGGTGGTGGTGGTGAAATCACTCATTCACAGCCACTACTGCAACAACAAAAAGAAGGCGCAGGTACACCACCTCATGCGTCTGAGTTAGGTGGCGATAGTATGGACGTAATGTGTGAGGAGGGGCATGATGAACCACCTGAAGTTGGTGCAGTTGTGGAGTTGTCTGAGGAAAGCGAAGCTGGGCAGGAGGATTATGATGACGATTATACGGATGCCACGTATGTTCCCAATAGCGGAGTTGACCAGGGGGACAGTTCAGAGGGGGAGCCAGAGAGGAGTAGGAGGAGACGACTCCATAATAGAAGCAGAGGGAGCTTGTCCTCAGAAACAGCTGGGGGCAGTGTCCGGCGCCATGTATCGCCAGCTATGGCCAGCCAGCCAACATGCCCTTCAACGTCAGCTGCTGATGGCACCGTAGCGCCATCACCCCAGAGGGGCTCAGCGGTTTGGAAACTTTTTAACGTGTGTGTCTCAGATCGGAGCAAAGCCATCTGTTGTCTCTGCCAGCAAGCCGTGGAAAGGCCAACTCTCACGCAGGGACAAGTGCCTTACGAAGGCACCTGGAGAGAAGGCACAAACAGCTATGGGAAGAACACCTGAGGAAAAGCAGCACCCCTCAAAAGACAAGCCACCCTCCTTCTCCTCTTCCTCCTTCAGGTGCATCGTCTTCATCCGCTTTCTCCCTTGAACCTTCACAGCCACCCTCCTTCACACCGCCTCTGCCCTTGAGCGGTTCCTGCTCCTCCACAGCAGTAGCCAGGTGTCCGTGAAGGAAGTCTTTGAGCAGAAGAAGCCAAATTCGGCCAGTCACCCTCTTGCCCGGCGTCTGACAGCTGGTGTGGCAGAACTATTAGCTCGCCAGCTATTACCATACAAGCTGATGGAGTCAGAGGCTTTCCGTAAATTTGTGGCCATTGGGACACCGCAGTGGAAGATACCAGGCCGCACTTATTTTTCACGAAAGGCCATACCCAAACTGTACCGTGCAGTTAAGAGGCAAGTGGTGTCATCTATTGCGAAGAGCGTTGGGTCAAGGGTCCACCTGACCACGGATGCCTGGTCTGCCAAGCACGGGCAGGGCCGCTACATTACGTACACAGCCCATTGGTTCAACCTGGTGACCGATGGCAGCAAGCAGGGAGTACGTGGCTGTTCAGCAAACCGACTTGTCACACCTCCACGGCTTGCAGGCATGCCTCCTGCCACCTCCTCTCCTTCTCCTCCAGCTACATCCTCTTTGCTGTCAACCTCCTCCTCCTCCTTGGCTGAGTGGCAGTTGAACTCTAGCGGTGCTGCCATCTTCTCTTCCTCTCCAGCTACACAGCCCCATCTCCCCAGAGCCTACGCTGCATGCCAGGTACAACGGTGTCACGCAATTTTAGACATGTCTTGCCTCAAAGCGGATAGTCACACTGGAGCAGCTCTCCTGGCTGCTCTTAACAAACAGGTGGAGCAATGGCTGACCCCGCACCAGCTGGAGATCGGCAACGTGGTGTGTGACAAATGTCAGCAATCTCCTTTCCGCTTTGAATTTGGGAAAGCTGACACATGTACCCTGCAAGGCACATGTGCTGAATCTGGTCGTGCAAAGATTTGTCTCAAAGTACCCAGACTTAGAGGATGTCCTGAAGCAGACCAGGAAGTTGTGTGTGCATTTCAGGCGGTCTTATACGGCCATGGCACGCTTTGCGGACATTCAGCGGAAAAACAACTTGCCGGTGAGACGCTTGATATGCGATAGCCCGACTCGCTGGAATTCCACCCTGCTCATGTTCTCTCGCCTGCTAGACCAGGAGAAAGCCGTCACCCAGTACCTGTACAACTACAGTAGAAGGACACAATCT
Source organism: Hyperolius riggenbachi (assembly GCF_040937935.1). NCBI lineage: Eukaryota > Metazoa > Chordata > Amphibia > Anura > Hyperoliidae > Hyperolius > Hyperolius riggenbachi. The sequence goes on along the minus strand of NC_090648.1, from coordinate 369,788,549 downwards.
GGGAAGATGGGGATGTTGTGGCCCAGCAGCTGGACACTGATGCGAAATGCATGCAGGACCATGCGGCCGTTTGAGGAGGTGACCAACCTGGTGAGTCGCGCTGAAGGCACCATCAGTGACTTGATCCCCTACGCTTACTTCCTGGAGCGTGCCGTGCGTAGAGTGGAGGATGAAGCTGTGGAGGAGCGGGAACAGGAACAGCTACGGCAGGAGGAGTCGTGGGACCAATTTTCAGCCGAACCACAGGTTTCCTCAACACCTGCGGCACCACAGAGGGGGGAGGAGGAGGAAGAAGAGGAGTCGTGTGGGGAAGGAGAGGAGTCAGACTCGGATGATTATGAGGAAGGTGTTTCAGTGGAGGAGGAAGAGGCGGCAGCGGCAGAAGAACAACCGCAGCAGCCGTCACAGGGGGCTTCTGCTGCTCCACGTTCCCGTGGTATTGTTCGTGGCTGGGGGGAGGAAGAGGAGTTGCGTGACGTCACTGTGGAAGAGCAAGAGGAGATGGGAGAGTACGTCTGGATCCGACTTTGTGCAGATGGCCTCTTTCATGTTGTCCAGCCGGTTGAGGGACCCCCGTATCAAAAAACTCAAGGGGAATGACCTGTACTGGATGGCCACGCTACTAGACCCTCGGTACAGGCACAAAGTGGCAGACCTGTTACCAACTCAACACAAGGCGGAAAGGATGCAGCACTTGCAGAACAAGCTGTCAATGATACTTTACAATGCATTTAAGGGTGAAGTGACAGTACAACGCAATAAAGGTACCACTGGCAGTATTCCTCCTCACCAGTCCACGCAGGCAAGGACAGGATGCTCCAGCGGTCTTGGGGTGATGTCGGACATGCGGACATTCTTTAGTCTAAAACCTCGCAGTGGCCCTTCGGGATCCACCCTCCACCAACGCCTGGACCGGCAGGTAGCCGACTACCTGGCCTTAAGTGTGGATGTACACACTGCAACTGCGAGCAGCGACGATGAACCCTTGCTCTGCTGGTTGCGCATGCTTGACCTGTGGCCAGAGCTGTCCCAATTTGCCATACAACTTCTCTCTTGCCCTGCCGCAAGCGTCCTGTCAGAAAGGACCTTCAGTGCAGCTGGAGGCATTGTCACTGAGAAGAGAAGTCGCGTAAGTCATGACAGTGTTCAGTACCTGACCTTTATCAAAATGAACGAGGCATGGATCCCTGAGGGCTATTGCACGACCGAAGACTAAGTCAGTCCCCACACACAGCATCTCTGCCTGCAGGCCGCTTGACTGCCTTCTTCGCCACCACCACCAGGGTCCAGGACTCTAGGCGGATTCCAGAATTTTTAAGGCCGCTATACTAATTTTTCTGGGGCGTGCACATGCCTGCCTAATTTTTCTGGCTGAACTGCAGGCGGCTGCAACAAAAAAACAAAAGGCATGTACATGTGCTTATCCCCCTTCGTGATCATTACCTTGCCGCGGTGAAGGGGCTTGCGTATCACAATGAAGCAATGACCGCCGGCTATATGAGTGTGTCTCGGGTGGGGGTGGCACACCAAAGATAATAAGGTCGTTGTTTCATTGTGGTCAGACCAAATTTGATCAGCTGGACAGTCACTGTTCTGTCATTCAGCTACATCAGCCGGGCGACCATATGGGCTGAAAAGCCACCATCACCTGCACTCTCGTCATGGTGCGCACCAGTCCAGCACGCCCGTCACTACACAAGTGGCTGTTTGCAGTCACTGCATACCTTTCACTGTATCTGTGACTGCACATTATACCTGGCAGCCAGTGCATAACTTGCACTTGAATGGATACAGTTTTAAACAATTGAAAAATACAACCATCTACATTTTAAAACAATTTAAAAATACAACCATCTACATTTTAAAACAATTTAAAAATACAACCATCTACATTTTCAAACAATTTAAAAATACAACCATCTACATTTTCAAACAATTGAAAAAAAAAAGGCAAAAAACTTGCCCTCCATAAAACATTCTTGGCAAATGCTTTCGACTTGGTTTGTCTTCCGCTGGGTCAAGGGTCCATCTGATCACAGATGCCTGGTCTGCAAAGCACGGTCAGGGCAGCTACAGCATGGGTCTCAGCAGGCTCCCACTTCGGGCCGGAATCCAACCTTAATTCCCCGCCCATTACCCGTGGTGACAAACAATGGCAGACTTGCCCTCCATAACGGATTCCCGTTAAAGGATTTAAAGTTGATTCATTACAATTAGGGCCTCAAAAGTCCTCCTGAGTCCTGTATTGTTATTTTTGGTCACTACCTCGGGGCGGGCGTGCATGCCTGCCTGCTGCCCTCCTTGCCTGTGTAGTGGTAGCCGTTGCTCAGGCTCCACACCGGATTCCATCCCTCATTCCCCGGCCATTACCCGGGGTCACAAATGGCAGACTTGCCCGCCTCCATATGATTCTCGTGAAAGTAATGTGGTGTCATCTTTACCTGCCATAACTGGTTCTCGTTAAAGGATTTAAAGTACATTCATTTCAAATACAGCAAGCCCTCGATAGTCCTCCTGTATTGTTATTTTTGGTCACTACCTCGGGGCGGGTGTGCATGCCTGCCTGCTGCCCTCCTTGCCTGTGTAGTGGTAGCCGTTGCTCAGGCTCCACACCGGATTCCATTCCTCATTCCCCGGCCATTACCTGGGGTCACAAATGGCAGTCTTGCCCACCTCCATAGGATTCTCATTGTAGCGGTACTGAACAAGTACACAGCAAGTAGAAAATGTAATTTAAAAACAAAACGTAAGCTTTTTAACAATGCCATGGAAAGTTGAGAAGGCAGTCACACATTACCTGACATCACTGAGTGAGGAAGAGCAATCTCACCATGGTGCGCACCAGTCCAGCACGGCCGTCACTACACAAACAGCTGTTTGCGGTGCTTTACACAGTGAGTTTAGTGGGTCAGTGTGAAGCAGTACTCTAATTACACTCCCTGATTGATGTATACACATGCAAGATGTTTGAAAGCACGTTAGGCCTGCAATTTAGCATTTAATGTGATTTCTGCCCTTAAATCGCTGTTTTGCTTCACATCCAGATTTTTCCCCGGAACTTTTGGCGTGTATCCCTAGCCGCCATGCCCCCCTCCAGGTGTTAGACCCCTTGAAACATCTTTTCCATCACTTTTGGGGCCAGCATAATTTTTTCTATTTTTCAAAGTTCGCCTCCCCATTGAAGTCTATTGCGGTTCGCGAACTTTTCCGCAAACCAAACCTTCCGCAGAAGTTCGCGAACCCGGTTCGCGAACCTAAAATCGGAGGTTCGGCCCATCACTAATTATAAATCATTAAATAATGTGTAATCATGAGAAGCAGTTATAAAACATTAAAAGTCTCCGGGCGCCGCTCGAAAACGTTATTTTTCTCCGGCGCCCTTTTTTCCTGTTGGGCGCACATTAAACGATATTTATTATGGGAGTCAATGGCGGCGCCCTTTTTGTCCACCTGCCTCATGCGCCCAAATTTCCTGCTTCCGGTGGACTTACCTCCTCCAAGCAGAAACAACACGACTGTACATTCAGTCTATTTATTAACGAACTCCAGATAAAACAAAGCAACGCGTTTCACGGGTTAGCACCCGCTTCCTCAGGCAATAGAAAAAGGAGTTACAGCATTTAGCAAAACAAACAACACTCGGTGCCTCTGTGAAGGAAGTGGGCGCTGACCCGTGAAACGCGTTGCTTTGTTTTATCTGGAGTTCGTTAATAAATAGACTGAATGTACAGTCGTGTTGTGTCTGCTTGGAGGAGGTAAGTCCACCACTGCCTCCTCTAATTACCACATTTTTGGCTTTTAAGCTCCTTTAAAACCCTTTTTATCCTTTTGGTGCCTCTGTTCTCTCCTATATAATATTGTATCCACCCTGGGTGGAGGGTTGCGACCCTTTTTCTACTATCTACAGAGAGCGACTTCTTCTTCCTGAGTGGGGTCGGGATAATCTCCCCACCTGCTTTTACAGTGGTTGCCTATTGGTGACCCATGTTTGTGAGTATAACAACTATTACTCTTTGTCATTATCCCCTTTGTCAATACATACTAACTACACTATTGAGGCTCTTGGTGTTCCTCTGTTTATCTTATTTGTTATTTGGGTTGAATGAGTTTGAGCCAGGGAGGTGTATCTGGCCTGGTAATAATACATATATCCTTTATAGATTTGAGAAACAATATTTTTGTATGTAACCTATCAATTTGTCATTGCCGTCTGGCCAAAATGGCCAGAAACGACTCTAGTTTAATGACTTGCTGTGACCTCCTACTCCAAGAAACTGTGTCAATATTACTAATTTCCCCTTTATTGAAATAATTTGGAGGCCACTCCTTCTGTAGGTGTGACTGTAGGCTGTTCCCAAGTTTTAGAACTATTTTTTTGCCATGTATGTCATTAACCATTGCCATTACCAACGGACTGGTGTTGTCTGAAAATGTCAGCTTTGTTTGTTTGTATGTGGGTTTCAGAATAAGTACACTAATTAAAAGGAATTCCTGAGACTACATGTGTATCGTTGTTTTTGTATTTGCTGCCAAGAACTTTGCTTTTGTGTACAACAGCCCCTGACCACCACCCGGCCAGCGATCCATCAGGTGGATCAATTTGGCCGATAGCTTTGTTCTCCCCACCTGCCACGTGACGACACTTCTAAATGCTGGTGGGAGGCCCATGTGTATTGCCTGGGGTGCCAAATAGTCTAGAAAGGCCCTGAAATTGCATTCCAGTCAGATAGGGGTAGATCGGCTTGGCATATTGGGCCATAATCAGCTTGTATATGCTGTGTCTAGCTTTAATCTGTACTTCAACTAGATACCAAATGAGTGCAATATTCAGCAATGACCACTTGAGGTCAGTACATAATAGTCATTAATATTGCAACTTCAAATTTACAGCTAGCAGAATGTGCCTCTGTGTATCAACAAAAGCTAAGGTTATGGTGTATTAATAGCCTATTTAACAGAGATATGGTCTAGAACCCTTTCCTAAATCCTTCAGAGGTTCCTCCACTGTATTTCAAAGCATTGCAATGCTCCCCAAAGTGGGTGCTTTTTAGTACCCTGCAATAGTGTATCCCAGCTTTCGGTGCCCTCCCCCTATTTTAACAATTCTCCATGCCCTGTAGCTGGCCCCCAACAATACTGTGTGTCTCAGATTTCCAAAACCCTTCACAGTGGCCGCAACTTTTCCCTGCCCTAAAATTTGTGTCCCAGCTTTCCAGTAGCCCCCAAAATACAGACCTTATGGTTAAAGAGGAACTCCAGTGAAAATAATGTAATAAAAAGGGCTTCATTTTTACAATACTTATGTACACATGATTTAGTCAGTGTTTGCTCATTGTAATATCTTTCCTGTCCCTGATTTACATTCTTATATTTTATCACATGGCGACATTTTTATTGCTGACAGGTTATGTCAGTGGAAGGAGATGCTGCTTGCTTTTTTGGCAGTTGGAAACAGCAGTTTCTTCCGACAATGCAACAAAGCTCCCACAGTGTGATGTCAGAACCATGGTCCTGACATCACACTGTGGGAGCAGTTTCACCACAATATGATCAGTTTGTGAAAAGGAACAGATTTCTCATGGGAAAAGGGGGTATCAGCTACTCATTGGAATGAAGTTCAATTCTTGAGTACGTTTTCTCTTTAAGTGCAGCAGTCTGATGCATCTGAACTAAGTCAGTGATGCATATAATTCTCAGGTAACCTGGGAGCATCCCTACAGCCTCACACCACCCCCCCACCCCCACCCCCTGCAGCACAGTCAGCCCTGAAGACGCATGAACCGGCTGCCACCCCCCATCCCCAGGTGGTGTACCCCGACTGCTCCCCAGGCCCTTGCTTAATTTGTGGCTTCATTGTAATTCTACCTGCCTCTTTTCTGGTGGCATAGTGGTTAGCTGTCTCACCTTGAAGCTCTGGGACCCCAGTTCAAATCCCAGCCGGGACACTATATGCACAGAGTTTGTATATTCTCCCTGTGTCTGCGTGGGTTTCCTCCTGGCACTCCGGTTTCCTCCCACATCCTAAAAAACACACAGAGAAGTTAATTGGTTTCCCCCTAAAATTGGCCCTAGACTACGATACATACCCTATATGATACATACATAGACATACAACTATGGTAGGGATTAGATTGGTTTTGGAACCAGCCCTGTTCACCCAAAAATTACAGGGTCCTTTAAGATATTCCCACAGGAAATATTTCTCTTAACCACTTCCTCTTAAAAACCAGAGCAATTTTTACATTTCACGCTCCTCCCATTCATTCGACAATAACTTTATCACTACTACTCACATTTAAATGATCTATACATAGTTAAATGATCTATATATAGTTTTTTGCCACAATTTAGGCTTTCTTTGGGTGCTAAGAATTATTTTATTTCATATGCATTTTAAAGGGAATAAGAAGACAAAAATTTAAGAGTATTTTATTTCTTAGTTTTCAGCCATTTTAGTTTAAAAATAAAAAGCGTTACTATAGATCCACATGTTTTATTTGCTCGTTTGTCCTGGTTATTATATTTGAATGATGCCCCTAGTACAATGTATGGTGACAATATTTAATTTGGAAATAAAGGTGTTTTTTTCTGTTGTTTTTGTTTATACTCAAGTAATAATTACAAGCCCTTACTTTCACAAATGACAGAAGTATACCCTTATGACATACATATTAGAAAAGCTGAATCCCTAAGATAACTATTGCTTTGACTTTGGTAACATATGTTCCCATTGTACAGGGTGGCGACAGCAGCTTTGTAAACACTGTGATGCATTTATCTATGCCTCTGGTGCCTAAGTGATCCCGAGCCGAAGCTCGGGAACAAAATCAGAGCCATACCTTAAAAGAAGGAAGTCTCGGGATCCTATTGAGGCTTCCCTCGCTGATTTGTAGCCCCCCGTTGTTGAGAGAGGCCCCCTCCACATCGGGGCTGCACAGCTCTTCCTCCCAGGGGCGTAGCAATAGGGGGTGCAGAGGTAGCAACCGCATCGGGGCCCTTGGGCCAGAGGGGCCCCAAAAGACCCTCCCTCTATCACAGCATTAGCTCTCTATTGGTCCTGTGTTCATAATAATCACTTCTATAGATACTTTGAATAGTGGTAATCATTAACAAGCTATTTCCCATCCCCTTCTTGCACCTCTGACACTGTAGTTGCCATTGGCAGGTTTTGGTGCGCCGTATCAATTGTTATGTATAGAGTGCTTGGGGGGCCCCATTGTAAAACTTGCATCGGGGCCCACAGCTCCTTAGCTATGCCACTGCTTCCTCCTGAAACGTAGCCATGCACTAGCCTTGCAAGCCCGCCCAAACATGTGCAGTAGCACAGAGCCTGAGGTTCCGGCTTACTGCGCATGCACCGGCGTGCTGGGTCGGCTATTGCCAATCAAACTACTGGGCCAATCAAAGTGCAGCAATATCGTTCTTTGAAACTACTGGACCTGCTGGGCTCCAGGCGGGTTCAGTGGAGCGATCATTAAATCTAACTAAGCGCTCTTTAAACTAATTGAGCCCAGCGTAATTGGACTGTGAACGCTAGGGCTGCACAGCGTGCGCAGGGAATTATAACACCCCCTGTAATCATTAAAATGCGCTGCTGTAGCAGCTTACGGTAACTACTTAGTAGTAGTGACGTAATTTACACTTTAAAAAATAGCCAAGAAAAGGCAGAAAAGGAACCGTTTTGAGCAGCAGTGCCAGGAACTGACTTCCCAAATGTGAGTTTACAGGGCATTATCTGCTCCCGTTCTTCCTTATATGTCGGACTTATATGTCCTATTTTAACATACACGGTATACCTAAGATAAAAAGTGCCTTAAAGGGCACCAGGGTCAAGTCTCATGCAGACCATTTGAAAAGACATGACCACTTTATAACCGGGTGATTATGAGAGGTCTGAAGGATGCAGAGTGTTCATGTGATGTGTAGCTGCCAGCTGGACAACACAATTGTCTGTATTCCTATGCCACAGGGAAAACAACTTTACCAAACCAGATACAGTGGCTTGCAAAAGTATTCGGCCCCCTTGAAGTTTTCCACATTTTGTCACATTACTGCCACAAACATGAATCAATCTTATTGGAATTCCACGTGAAAGACCAATACAAAGTGGTGTACACGTGAGAAGTTAAATGAAAATCATACATAATTCCAAACATTTTTTACAAATCAATAAGTGCAAAGTGGGGTGTGCGTAATTATTCGGCCCCCCTGAGTCAATACTTCGTAGAACCAACTTTTGCTGCAATTACAGATGCCAGTCCTTTAGGGTATGTCTCTACCAGCTTTCCACATCTAGAGACTGAAATCCTTGCCCATTCTTCTTTGCAAAACAGCTCCAGCTCCGTCAGATTAGATGGACAGAGTTTGTGAACAGCAGTTTTCAGATCTTGCCACAGATTCTCGATTGGATTTAGATCTGGACTTTGACTGGGCCATTCTAACACATGGATATGTTTTGTTTTAAACCATTCCATTGTTGCCTTGGCTTTATGTTTAGGGTCATTGTCCTGCTGGAAGGTGAATCTCCACCCCAGTCTCAAGTCTTTTGCAGACTCCAAGAAGTTTTCTTCCAAGATTGCCCTGTATTTGGCTCCATCCATCTTCCCATCAACTCTGACCAACTTCCCTGTCCCTGCTAAAAAGAAGCACTACAGAGCATGATGCTGCCACCACCATATTTGACATTGGGGATGGTGTGTTCAGAGTGATGTGCAGTGTTAGTTTTCCGTCACACATAGCGTTTTGCATTTTGGCCAAAAAGTTCAATTTTGGTCTCATCCGACCATAGCACCTTCTTCCACGTGTTTGCTGTGTCCCCCACATGGCTTGTGGCAAACTGCAAACGGGATTTCCTATGCTTTTCTGTTCACAATGGCTTTCTTCTTGCCACCCTTCCATAAAGGCCAACTTTGTGCAGTGCACGACTAATAGTTGTCCTATGGACAGATTCCTCCACCTGAGCTGTAGATCTCTGCAGCTCGTCCAGAGTCACCATGGGCCTCTTGACTGCATTTCTGATCAGCGTTCTTCTTGTTTAGCCTGTGAGTTTAGGTGGATTGCCTTGGCTTGGTAGGTTTACAGTTGTGCCATACTCCTTCCATTTCTGAATGATCGCTTGAACAGTGCTCCATGGGATGTTCAAGGCTTTGGAAATCTTTTTGTAGTCTAAGCCCGCTTTACATTTCTCAATAACTTTATCTCTGACCTGTCTGGTGTGTTCTTTGGACTTCATGGTGTTGTTGCTCCCATTATTCTCTTAGACAACCTCTGAGGCCATCACAGAGCAGCTGTATTTGTACTGACATTAGATTACACACAGGTGCACTCTATTTAGTCATTAGCACTCATCAGGCAATGTCTATGAGCAACTGACTGCACTCAGACCAAAGGGGGCTGAATAATTATGCACACCCCACTTTGCAGTTATTGATTTTTAAAAAATGTTTGGAATTCTGTATGATTTTTGTTCCACTTCTCATGTGTACACCACTTTGTATTGGTCTTTCACGTGGAATTTCAAGAAAATTGATTCATGTTTGTGGCAGTAATGTGACAAAATGTGGAAAACTTCAAGAGGGCCGAATACTTTTGCAAGCCACTGTATATCTGCACTATTCACATATCCTATTCTGATGAGTGTGCAGGGGACATCATAAGCAAACACAGGGTGGGATTACATCTGTCCCGAATCCCCCCTCAGAGAAGGGCAGTGCAGTGTCTGGGGACAGGCACACATTGAGACACCAGTACATCTGCAGGTTTCCTGCAGCTCACAGCACTGCCCCCTTTCTTTCCCTGCTACAGTTGACTTTGGATAGAGCAGCAGCAGTGTACAGAGCATGGAGCAGCAGTGTGTGTACAGAGCATGGAGCAGCAGTGTGAGTACAGAGCATGGAGCAGCTGTCAGGTATGAGCACAGCGCTGTGCCCTGCTGTGTGAGTGCTTCACTTTCCCCATCATTACCAATGTCGGTTGTCCTCATTATTATCTGTATTCAAACTGCTCCTGGTCGATCCCGTTGTTGATTGGGAGCAGATCGGGCATTTAGGAAATAATTGTTAGGTCCTGTCAGTTGGTAAATTGCATTGTGTGTACCCAGCATGATGTCCTACCATATTATTATACTGTATTGTGCGTGGCTGAGGGAGACCTTTCAGGAATCCCTCCTCAAAAATCCTGGGTTTGCCCCTGGACATTGTTTACCGCCATTGTGTATTAGCTTATCTAATGTCCTTATCCTGTAGCCATCACAAAACCATAATAATTATACAGACCCTACCTAAACTGGAATTACTAATGAGGTTGCTGAATAAAACCTTACCTCAGCAGGGTGCGGGAATCTCTACAAAAAATACTAATATCTCTGTTTTAATAGCAGTTAGAGTTACAGATTGCCCTGTAAGCTTATGGTGAACCAGAACTCCTAGGAGTGTGTAAAAGCAGTGGGCGCTATAATTATTCTGTCACAGACTTGAATCAAGGATAAGGGCCCGTTTCCACTATCGCGAATCTGCATGCGTTTTCTGCATACAGATTCGCATAAACAATACAAGTGGATGGGCCTGTTTACACTTGTCAGAATCCTGTGCGGTTTTGTGTGCAGGAAAAATCTGCATGGCAGAGCCATCAGAATTCGCACACCGCAAGGCAGTGTGTGATTCGCATACAATGTATTGAATATTAAATTTGCATGCGTTTTCGCTATGCAAATTTTCCATGCGAATTCGCATATGTTTTTGCATAAAATCAATGTAAAAGCACACAGGCACTGACATGGTTAAATTTGCATACTTACTAACATATGGGAAAACGTACGCGAATTTGTGGTAAAATTCGCATTAAAATTTGCATCCGCATGCAAATTCGTTTTCCGCACAAGTGGAAACGGGCCCTAAATGGGGCCTAACACTATGTACTCTCTTTGGATTTTTAATGACCAAAGTGTTCCTGACCAAAACCGTCATTCATGATTGACCATGATTGGTCATGTGCGGGTGTCCCCAAATATGTCAGTCTCCCCTTCAGCAATCTATGTTCTCGCCCAACCAATGTTCCCGCAGAACAGGTTTTGCTTCCTCGTTACCTCAACCTGCTCTCCCCCAACTTCACCCCTTAAAGAATAGACTGTTCCTTCTTGAGTGGCTGTTCTACACAGTCCCCGGAAGCAATCTCTAGCATTCCAAGAGGAGGCAGTTATTTACAGCTAGTTTAAAGGCCTGCCCATTAAAAAACGGGCGCTAGGCCTTGGCCCCTCTTCCCCGCAAAGCTCGCACACACTCGCCCCCTGCGCCTGCCCTCCTGTGCTTGCCAAAGTCCGTCTGCGTGCTGCGCAGGCAGTCACAACGCACAGACACAGGAGGACGCAGGACAGGGAAGTTATTATATAGGATGCGTCCATAGATTTAAGTGGGGTATAATTTTGCCTCACATCCCACCTACATTTACAGTAATGCAAATGTTGCTGGATATGTTTATTAGCTTGCCTGCTTCTTCAATATCATTCAATTCATATTTTCTTGGTTTGGCTATTGTGAATTAATTACATATGCATTAGGATTTTGACCATGAGACAGTGGCGTACCTAGGGTATTTGACACCCGGTGCTGATTATCCACAGGCACCCCCCTCCCCCCCCCCCCCCCCCCCCAAAAAGAGCAAGATTAGTGAGCGTGACAGCGAGACAGTGGTAGGATTAGATTGTGAACTCTTCAGAGGACAGTCAATGACATGACTATGTACTCTATAATGTGCTGCAGAAGATGTCACTGCAATGTAAATACAGTGTAAAATGGTAGGGCATTAGACTATGACTATAGCAGGATTAGAGTGCAAGCTCCTCTGAGGACAGTCAGTGACATGACTATGTACTCTGTACAGTGCTGCTGAAGATGTCAGTGCTATACAAATACATGATAATAATATGGTACGACATTAGACTAGGACTATGGTTGGATTAGATTGTGAGCTCCTCTGAGGACAGTCAGTGACATGATTATGTACTCTGTATAGTGGCGTAGGGCCCGCGGTTGCAACGGTCGCCTTGGCGACCAGGCCCGGCTCCTGAAGAGGCGGGGGAGGGGCCCGGGGGGCCCATGTCCGTTTGGAGTGCAGCCTGTGCGTGCTATTGGGAGGGGGAGCCGCAGCCGCGGGGAGGGCAGCTCGACCTCTCCCTCCCTGTCTCTCCCCGGGACCCCCCCTAAGATGCAGAGTGAGCGCGCACGGAAGCGCTGTAGGCAGAACTCACCTCCCTGCGTTCCAATCCCCGCTGATCTCCTCTCTGCATAGAAGCTGATACACACACTGCTTCCGGCTAAACGGGAAGCAGCGTGTGTATCAGCATCTATACAGAGAGGAGATCAGAGGTGATTGGAACCAGGGACGGAGGTGAGTTCTGCCTACAGCGCTTCCGTGCGCGCTCACTCTGCATCTGAGGGGGGGGGGGCCCGGGGAGAGGAAGGGAGGTAGAGGTCGGGCTGCCCTCCCCGCGGCTGCAGCTCTCCCCTCCATTATGGGGGGGGCACCTACCTACCTACCCTATCCTAGGGGGCAGCTACCTACCTAACCTATCCTGGGGGGCAGCTACCTACCTAACCTATCCTGGGGGGGCAGCTACCTGATCTATCCTGGGGGGCAGCTACCTACCTAACCTATCCTGGGGGGGGCAGCTACCTACCTAACCTATCCTGGGGGGCAGCTATCTACCTAACCTATCCTGGGGGGGCAGCTACCTAATCTATCCTGGGGGGGCAGCTACCTACCTAACCTATCCTGGGGGGCAGCTACCTACCTAACCTATCCTGGGGGGGCAGCTACCTACCTAACCTATCCTGGGGGTCAGCTACCTAATCTAAGCTATCCTGGGGGGCAGCTACCTAATCTATCCTGGGGAGCAGCTATCTAATCTATCCTGTGGGGCAGCTACCTAATCTATCCTGGGGGACAGCTACCTAATCTATCCTGGGGGGCAGCTACCTAACCTATCCTGGGGGGCAGCTACCTACTCTAACCTATCCTGGGGGCAGCTACCTACTCTAACCTATCCTGGGGGGCAGCTACCTACTCTAACCTATCCTGGGGGGCAGCTACCTAATCTATCCTATATTCGGGAACACCTACCTAATTTAACCTATAATGGGGGGCAGCTACCTAATCTAACCTATACTGGGGGGCACCTACCTAATCTAACCTATACTGGGGGGCACCTACCTAATCTAACCTATACTGGGGGGCACCTACCTATCTAACCTATACTGGGGGGCAGCTACCTAATCTAACCTATACTAGGGGGCTGCTACCTAATCTAACCTATACTGGGGGGCACCTACCTATCTAACCTATACTGGGGGCACTTACTTATCTAACCTGTATTCGGGGCACCTAGCTAGCCTATACAGGTGGCAACTATACTGGCTACCTATATTGGCGGCACCTACCTAACTAACCTATACTGGGGGCACCTACCTATCTAACCTATGCTGGGGGCAACTATTCTGGCTACCTATATTAGAGGCACCCACCTAGCTAACCTGTACTGGGGGCACCTATCTATCTAAATTATCTAACTTATACCGGCGGCGCCTGCCTATCTAACCTATACTGTGGGCAACTATACTGGCTACCTATGCTGGAGGCACCTACCTGGCTAACCTATACCGGGGGCAACGATACTGGCTTACCTATGCCTGGCTACCTATACTGGGGGGACCTATAGCTGGCTATAGGGATTCGGATATGTGTGTGCGTCGGGTGTTGCCGGGGGAGGGGGGGGCTGTTGTTGCGGGGGGGGGCCCACATCCAGATTCCGCATCGGGGCCCAGAGGTTTGTAGCTACGCCACTGATTCTGTAAAATGCTGCAGGACACGTCAGAGCTAAATAAATACATAATATGGCAGGACATTAGACTAGGACTATGGTAGGATAAGATTGTGAGCTCCTCTGAGGCAAAGTGAGTGTGGCCATAACATGATGTGGGTGGAGCCACCACTATATAGCCAGATGTGGGTACCAACTCCCCAGTATAGGTGACAAGATGTCACATAAATATGTAGGGTGCCCCCAGTATAGGTAGTGAGGTGCCACCAGTATAGGTGGTAAGGTGTCCCCAGTATAGGTGGTAAGTGTCCACAGTATAGGTAGTAAGGTCCCCCCCCCAGTATAAGTAGTAAGGTTCCCCCCCAGTATAGGTAGTAGGGTGTCCCCAGGCGGTGGTTGGGTAGGTAGGTAGCAGTGTGTGTGGTTTTAGGTAGGTGGGTAGCAGTGTATTGGTGTAGGTAGGTAGGTAGCAGTGTGTGGGGTGTTTAGGTAGGTAGATAGCAATGTGTGGGTTTAGGGAGGTAGGAAGCAGTGTGTGTGTAGTTAGATAGGAGATTGTTAGGTTTTAGATAGGCAGGTAGGTAGCAGTGTGTGGGTTTAGGTAGGTAGGTAGGTAGCGGTAGGTAGTGGTAGGTAGGTAGGAGCTTGTGGGGTTTTAGGTAGGCAGGTAGGTAGCAGTGTGTGGGTTTAGGTAGGTAGGTAGGAGCTTGTGTGGTTTTAGGTAGGCAGGTAGGTAGCAGTGTGTGGGTTTAGGTAGGTAGGTAGCAGTGTGTGAGTAGGTAGGTAGGCAGGTAGGTAGCAATGTGTGGGTGTAGGTAGGTAGCAGTGCGTGGGTAGCAGTAGGTAGGTAGGAGCTTGTGGGGTTTTAGGTAGGCAGCTAGGTAGCAGTGTGTGGGTTTAGGTAGGTAGGTAGGTAGCAGTGTGTGGGTAGGTAGGAAGAAGTTTGTGGGGTTTTAGTTAAGTAGGTAGGTAACAGTGTGTGGGTTTAGGTAGGTAGGTAGCAGTGTGTGGGGTATTATTTAGGTAGGTAGGTAGAAATGTGTGGGTTTAGGTAGGTAGCAGTGTGTGGGTTAAGGTAGGTAGGTAGGTAGGTAGCAGTGTGTGAGTAGGTATGAGCTTGTGGGGTTTTAGGTAGGTAGGTAGCAGTGTGTGGGTAGGCAGTTAGGTAGCAGTGTGTGGGTAGGTAGGTAGCAGTTTGTGGAGTTTTAGGTAAGTAGGATGGTAGCAGTGCGTGGGTGTAGGTAGGTAGCAGTGTGTAGGTAGGTAGGTAGTTAGCAGTGTGTAGGTAGGTAGCCATTTGTGGGGTTTTAGGTAAGTAGGAAGGTAGCAGTATATAGGTTTAGGTAGGTAGGTAGCGGGCAGTAGGTAGGTAACAGTGTGTGTGTTTAAAGAGAATCTGTACTCTAATATTCTTACAATAAAAAGCATACCATTCTATTCATTATTTTCTCCTGTGCCCCTCTGTGCTGTTTCTGCCACTCTCTGCTGCAATCCTGGCTTGTAATTAACAATTTTAGGCAGTGTTTACAAACAAACTAACCAGCTTCTAATAGGCTCAGCTAAGCATAGTGTGTGAGTCATTCAAGAGTGTGCAGGGGGCCTGCAGAGGGTGTGTATCGCTTCTACCAATCACAAGCAGCCCTGCACATTCCACACAATCAAGCCTTAGCCCGACAAACAGGACAGAGGAAAGATACATTGATTTATTACAGAGACAGTGCAGTTAGGAAAGACTGCAGTAAGCCAGAGCAGATTAGAACAGGCATAGGAACTTATAGGATAGAAGAACTAAGGCTGAAAAATTTGTTACAGAGTCTCTTTAAGTAGGTAGGTGAGGTTTAGGTAGCAGTCGGTGGGTTTAAGTAGGTAGGAGCTTGTGGGGTTTGGTAAGGTTTAGGTAGGTAGCCAGCAGGTAGACAGCAGTGGGTGGTTAGGTAGGTAGGTAGATGGGTAGCAATATGTGGGATAAGGTAGGTAGTGTTTCTCTCTCTCTTCCCCCCCTCCTTCCTCCTCCCATCAGACCTGCAGATCAGTGCGGCGAGCAGGGACAGAGACCTCACATCAGCGTGGGACCCGGCTAACAGAGCGGCGCACACTGTGCAGCTAGTGTTGTCCGGATCATGAACGATTCGGATCTTTGATCCGGATCTTTGTTGTGAGTCGAATCATCCGGATCATCAAAATGAACGATTCGGTTCACAAAGGGGGTGGAGCCAGGAGCGGCACGCCCCCCTCTCAGCGGGCAGGGGGGTCCTGGAAGCAGAGCAGAGATGGATCGCTCAGTTGGAGGGGAGCCAGCCTTGCAGGGACAGGTAGATGAGAGAGGAGACATGGGTGCCACTGCCAGATAGGTGTAGAGCACAGATGCTGGCTGTAATGTGCTGCTCATTTTAGGCTGTCTGTTCCGTAGTTGTGCATAGTGAACAAATGGGAAACTTTTGGCTCAGAAGCACAGTAAATTTGCAGACAGCGTGCTGGGCTAGAATGACAGGGCAGGCACTGTGATTGCAGTGCAATATGATCCTCCTGCACTTTGCTCTAAACAGCTGCACTTAACTTCTCCCTAAATTTATGATGAGTGTTCGAGGTGAGAAAAGGACACATTGGGGAATGCTTTCTTTCACTGTGACACGTTTGCATTCAGAGTATACAGATGAACATATAGGTGAATTATATTTAAAGCATATGATTGCAACTTGTGCGTAATGTGTGCAAAAAAACATTTCTGCTCTCTGCTCACCCCTCTTCATCCACCTCCTCCCTTCTCTGTCCACTCCCTGCCCTTCTCTGTCCACCATCCCCCCTTCTCTGTCTGACTACCCCCCTCCCCTTCTCTGTCTGTCCACCCCCCTCCCCTTCTCTGTCCACTGCAGGGAAAGTCCTGTCCTGCTGGTCATTTCACCCCCAGAATTCTTCCCTAGTAAAATGATTCGAGATTCGGTTCAAAGATACGGATCTTTTCAATTATCCGATTCGAATCATCTGAATCATTGAAAAGATCCGGACTTCCCATCTCTATGTGTAGCCGCGCGAGTCGGCTCATATGCAAGAGGTGACAAGTGACGTCATATGAAGTAGTTGGGTCTCGCACTGTCTGCAGGTCTGTCACGGCGCTCGCCGCGCTGATCTGTTGGTCTGATGGGAGGGAGGGGAACACAGGTGGGCAGCCCAGCCCGAGGCCCCTGCAGGGGTTGAGTCCACAGGCGAGCCGAGCACAGCGGCAGGGGCGGCAGCACAGGGCTCCGGGTGTCACCCCCCACCATGAAGACACCCGGGGCGGGCCGCTCCTGCCGCTTGACAGTAGGAACGCCACTGCCATGAGACATTTTTCAGCACTTTGAAAGATTTAATTTTTTTTTCCTTTGGGAGGAGGTGCGATTCTTTTTGCATGTTACCTACTTAGCATTAGAGCATGAATATGTAGTACAATCAATATACTGTGCCTTGGTACCATTGATTTGTGCACCGTAATGCTAGTGTTCAGGTTAATCTAATCCTAGTAATGAGATTTACAACTTCTGTTCCTCACCCCTTTATTGTGTCCCCTTCTGTCGCTTGCACTTCAAAGACGTATCTTACACTAACGCCCCACCCTTCTATAGGTCTAACCCTAACTATGAAAACACTAACTACCACTCCTAACTGGGGGGTTGCAGCCCAAGAGGGTACCTGGACATGAAATAGGGGTTGCTACATATGAAAGAGAATAGGGGACAATGCATGAAAAGGTGATGCTCAAGGCAACTACATGAAAGAACGGGGCTGCAGAACAAGAATGTTACAACTGAAAGAGAGGGCTGGACATGGAATGGGAGGGGCACTACTGCACATGGGAGGAGAGCCCCAACATACTTGGCCTAGGGACACAAATAGTATACATTTGGCCTTGCACACCTCCGTTCAGGGCAGGATTTACATCTCAGGAGGCTATAGGCATAGAAGTTTGGGCACCCTATATTCCGCCCACCATTGAACCCACAAATCCCATTCACTCAGAGGTGATGACATCAGGGTGGCTCCAAAATGGTGAGCGCAGGTTCCTAAACCTATGACAGCTGCTTTTTAGCCCACTGTCATCTCTAGGCTCATGCCTAAAGGGCCTAATGGTGAGCCAGCCCTGGCCCTGTCCTTATACTATACTCTATATCCAATGCAAAATGTATCACAAAGCACTAGAGATGATTAGTGTGATTTTAATAATTCCCATTTACACTTATATAAATATAAACTTGTAACCAGGGTTGCTCAGCAGAACCCCAAATGCGAAGTTTCCCCGAAAAATTCAGGTGTTTTTTGGGTTTGCCGCATGCGAACCCGAATGATGCAATCCGAGCCGAACCCGAATACGAAGCCTGCCGAATGTGCGCACTCGAATTCGGCCGGATGGAGCTGTGGGTTCGGTTTCGGCTTCGGGATTCGGGGATGACGTCATTGGGCCAATCAGAAGTCCTCCTGCCGAGGACCTGGCAACCCTAGCAACCAATCAGAGGAGGGGAGCCTGGCCCTCCCCTCCTCTATATAAGGCGGCAGCCATGTTGCGGAGCCACGCACTTGTGTGACTGCTGCTGGTACTGAGAGATTCTCCAGTGCTGTGCTGTGTCTGAGCAAGTGCTTTTCACTGCTAAACCTAGCGTTTTGCTTCCTAAACACCTCCTAAGCACATTTATTGTTGTCTTATATAGTTAGCTAGTATTTTGATTGTTTTTAGTCAGCTAGTGTATAGTATATACTGTGCTAGGCTAGTGTTAGTCTGTGTGCAGGAGGGCCTGCCACGACACCGCCTCATCATAGATGTGCCAACTCGCTGGAACTCCACCCTGGGGATGTTGGAGCGGCTGGTTGAGCAGAGAAGGGCTGTCAACCGGTACATCTATGATGCCACTGTCGCTGGCCCCGGCAGCAGAAGCAGCACCACACTCCAGCTCCTCACCAACGCGCAATGGGGGCAGATGCAGCAGGTCTGCTTGGTGTTGGCTCTTTACCTGCAGGGAACCAACCTGGTGAGTGAACAATGGGCATCCCTCTGCCAGTGGGTGCCCTTTGTTTGTCTGCTGGACAGGGCACTTGGCGATTTGGTGGATTTGGGAGAGGAGGCCCTGAAGCAGCTGGAACAGCAGCCGCCTGCGCAGTCCACTGCTCCGCAGGTATTTGAGTCCCTGGAGGAGGAGTTGGAGGTGCTGGGTGTTGCTGCTGGGGGAAACATAGGAGTGCAGCAGCAGTGGTGCGAGGGTGGAGAGAGGAGGAAGAGTCTCAGGGGCAAGAGGAGGAGGAGGAGGACGCTGACCCTGATGTCTCTGTTAGACGGTCCACCCTGTTCCCCATGGCAGCGCACATGCTGCGCTGCCTGCGCACAGACCCCAGGGTCAAGCGGATGCAAGCGAGGGAGGACGCCTGCATCAGCATGATCCTGGACCCACGGCTGAGGAGGAGGTGGGATCAGTTTCTGCCTGCCAGAGACCGTGAGCAGTGAGCAAGGGAGTTGCAGGAGATCCTTGTTCGGCGACTGGAGGAAGCCTTCTCTCCGCCTTCCACTCCCTCTGTCCCTGTCCAGCAGCCAGTAGCACAGCAGTAGGTGCTTGCGGCCAGCAGCAGCGTCAGGCGCCCAGGAGACCTGCTGTCATTGACGCAGGCGTTCTACATGAAGGTACAGCAGCCGAGAGAGGAGGTGCGGGCAGCAGCCACCTTCGGTGAGAGTCACAGCCAGCGCATGATCCGGATGGTGGCTGACTACATGGGGTCCTTCAGTGGGCTTGACACCGGCAGCGAGGAGCCTGTGGACCCCATGGAGTACTGGGTGGAGCGCTTGCACATCTGGAGGGAGCTTGCGCAGTACGCCCTGGAGGTATTGTCTTGCCCCCCTTCCAGCGTGCTGTCTGAGAGGTGCTTCAGTGCGGCAGGTGGCGTGGTCACCGAGAAGTGCTCTTGTCTGTCCACAGAGGGCGTGGACAGACTGACATTTTTGAAGATTAACCAGGCCTGGATAGAAGGCACGTTCCTGGCACCTGTTGTCGGCGAAAGGAGGACATGAGGTGCCTGCCTGGGAATTACAATACATTGCCTGCTGCCTGCCATACGTGACGACTCCTCCTCCTCCTGCTGGCCTGCTGCATTGATTTACCTATGAATTTATTTATGTATTTATTGTATTTCTACCTGACTCCTCCTGCTGCTGCTGGCCTGCTGCATTGATTTACCTATGAATTTATTTATGTATTTATTGTATTTCTACCTGACTCCTCCTGCTGCTGCTGGCCTGCTGCATTGATTTACCTATGAATTTATTTATGTATTTATTGTATTTCTACCTGACTCCTCCTGCTGCTGCTGGCCTGCTGCATTGATTTATTTATGAATTTATGAATTGATTTATGTATTTATTGTATTTATAAAGCGGCAACATATTGCACCGCGCTCATTTTCATTCTGCTGCTGTCAGTGGTCCCACCGCCAGGGTCCACACTATGCATTGCCTGCTGCCAGTGCCACACGTCACTCCTCCTCCTCCTGCTGCTGTTGTATTTATCCTCCTGCTGTCAGTGGTCCCACCGCCAGGGTCCACACTATGCATTGCCTGCTGTCAGTGCCACACGTCACTCCTCCTCCTGCTGCTGCTGTTGTATTTATCCTCCTGCTGTCAGTGGTCCCACCGCCAGGGTCCACACTATGCATTGCCTGCTGTCAGTGCCACACGTCACTCCACCTCCTCCTCCTGCTGCTGTTGTATTTATCCTGCTGCTGTCAGTGGTCCCACCGCCAGGGTCCACACTATGCATTGCCTGCTGCCAGTGCCACACGTCACTCCTCCTCCTACTGCTGCTGTTGTATTTATCCTGCTGCTGTCAGTGGTCCCACCGCCAGGGTCCCCACTATGCATTGCCTGCTGCCAGTGCCACACATCACTCCTCCTCCTCCTCCTGCTGCTGCTGTTGTATTTACCCTGCTGCTGTCAGTGGTCCCACCGCCAGGGTCCACACTATGCATTGCCTGCTGTCAGTGCCACACGTCACTCCACCTCCTCCTCCTGCTGCTGTTGTATTTATCCTGCTGCTGTCAGTGGAACCACCGCCAGGGTCCACACTATGCATTGCCTGCTGTCAGTGCCACACGTCACTCCACCTCCTCCTCCTGCAGCTGTTGTATTTATCCTGCTGCTGTCAGTGGTCCCACCGCCAGGGTCCACACTATGCATTGCCTGCTGCCAGTGCCACACGTCACTCCACCTCCTCCTCCTGCTGTTGTTGTATTTATCCTGCTGCTGTCAGTGGTCCCACCGCCAGGGTCCACACTATACATTGCCTGCTGTCAGTGCCACACGTCACTCCACCTCCTCCTCCTGCTGTTGTTGTATTTATCCTGCTGCTGTCAGTGGTCCCACACCCAGGGTCCACACTATGCATTGCCAGCTGTCAGTGCCACACATCACTCCACCTCCTTCTCCTGCTGCTGTTGTATTTATCCTGCTGCTGTCAGTGGTCCCACCGCCAGGGTCCACACTTTACATTGCCTGCTGCCAGTGCCACACGTCACTCCACCTCCTCCTCCTGCTGCTGTTGTATTTATCCTGCTGCTGTCAGTGGTCCCACCGCCAGGGTCCACACTATGCATTGCCTGCTGTCAGTGCCACACGTCACTCCACCTCCTCCTCCTGCTGCTGTTGTATTTATCCTCCTGCTGTCAGTGATCCCACCGCCAGGGTCCACACTATGCATTGCTTGCTGCCAGTGCCGCATGTCACTCCTCCTCCTACTGCTGCTGTTGTATTTATCCTGCTGCTGTCAGTGGTCCCACCGCCAGGGTCCACACTATGCATTGCCTGCTGTCAGTGCCACATGTCACTCCTCCTCCTACTGCTGCTGTTGTATTTATCCTGCTGCTGTCAGTGGTCCCACCGCCAGGGTCCACACTATGCATTGCCTGCTGTCAGTGCCACATGTCACCCCTCCTCCTCCTCCTACTGCTGCTGTTGTATTTATCCTGCTGCTGTCAGTGGTCCCACCGCCAGGGTCCACACTATGCATTGCCTGCTGTCAGTGCCACACGTCACTCCACCTCCTCCTCCTGCTGCTGTTGTATTTATCCTGCTGCTGTCAGTGGTTCCACCGCCAGGGTCCACACTATGCATTGCCTGCTGTCAGTGCCACACGTCACTCCACCTCCTCCTCCTGCTGCTGTTGTATTTATCCTGCTGCTGTCAACAGTCCCACCGCCAGGGTCCACACTATACATTGCCTGCTGCCAGTGCCACATGTCACTCCTCCTCCTACTGCTGCTGTTGTATTTATCCTGCTGCTGTCAGTGGTCCCACCGCCAGGGTCCACACTATGCATTGCCTGCTGTCAGTGCCACACGTCACTCCACCTCCTCCTCCTGCTGCTGTTGTATTTATCCTGCTGCTGTCAGTGGTCCCACCGCCAGGGTCCACACTATACATTGCCTGCTGCCAGTGCCACATGTCACTCCTCCTCCTACTGCTGCTGTTGTATTTATCCAGCTGCTGTCAGTGGTCCCACCGCCAGGGTCCACACTATGCATTGCCTGCTGTCAGTGCCACATGTCACTCCTCCTCCTCCTCCTCCTCCTACTGCTGCTGTTGTATTTATCCTGCTGCTGTCAGTGGTCCCACCGCCAGGGTCCACACTATGCATTGCCTGCTGTCAGTGCCGCACGTCACTCCACCTCCTCCTCCTGCTGCTGTTGTATTTATCTTGCTGCTGTCAGTGGTCCTGCCGCCAGGGTCCACACTATGCATTGCCTGCTGTCAGTGCCACACGTCACTCCACCTCCTCCTCCTCCTCCTGCTGTTGTATTTATCCTGCTGCTATCAGTGGTCCCACCGCCAGGGTCCACACTATGCATTGCCTGCTGTCAGTGCCACACGTCACTCCACCTCCTCCTGCTGATGTTGTATTTATCCTGCTGCTGTCAGTGGTCCCACCGCCAGCGTCCACACTATACATTGCCTGCTGCCAGTGCCACACGTCACTCCTCCTGCTGCTGTTGTATTTATCCTGCTGCTGTCAGTGGTCCCACCGCCAGGGTCCACACTATGCATTGCCTGCTGTCAGTGCCACACGTCACTCCACCTCCTCCTCCTGCTGCTGTTGTATTTATCCTGCTGCTGTCAGTGGTCCCACCGCCAGGGTCCACACTATGCATTGCCTGCTGCCAGTGCCACACGTCACTCATCCTCCTCCTCCTCCTGCTGTTGTATTTATCCTGCTGCTGTCAGTGGTCCCACCGCCAGGGTCCACACTATGCATTGCCTGCTGCCAGTGCCACATGTCACTCCTCCTCCTACTGCTGCTGTTGTATTTATCCTGCTGCTGTCAGTGGTCCCACCGCCAGGGTCCACACTATGCATTGCCTGCTGCCAGTGCCACACGTCACTCCTCCTCCTCCTGCTGCTGCTGTATTCATCCTCCTGCTGCTGTATTTATCCTCCTGCTGTCAGTGGTCCCACCGCCAGGGTCCACACTATGCATTGCCTGTTGCCAGTGCCACACGTCACTCCTCCTCCTGCTGCTGCTGCTGTATTTATCCTCCTGCTGCAGGGTCCACACTATGCATTGCCTGCTGTCAGTGCCACACGTCACTCCACCTCCTCCTCCTCCTGCTGCTGTATTTATCCTCCTGCTGTCAGTGGTCCCACCGCCAGGGTCCACACAATGCATTGCCTGCTGCCAGTGCCACGTTTTAAGTTTTGTTTTTTTTAAGTACACCTATTTCAATGTGAATTCCCTTTAAAAAAAAACACACAAAAAACCCTGAATTCGCGAACACGAATTTTTACTGAATTTTGAGGCGTAATCCCGAACCGAATATGAATTCAAACTGAATTTCATGTGCGAAGGCGAATTCGAATTCGAATGTCATGCGGACCCGAATTCGAATGTACCCGAACTGCATTTTGGTACATCTGAGCATGCCTGCCTGTAACATTGTAAAAAGCAAATGCTAGGTTCTTACCTCGGTAGAGAGAAGCAAGTCTAGATCCTCCAGAGGCTTCCCACATCCTCTTCCAGACCACCAATGCAGCACTGGTACCCTCTGGAAGTCTTCAGCCTTGCTTCCGTCCTTGAATGAGCATGTCAGCATTGCACAGGATGCTTTGTGCCTGCACAGTTGCACAATTGCTCGGGTTTGGTGGTAAAAGCTGAACCAGAGTAGCTCCGTGCTACTGCATAACAGCAAGGTGTCCTGCACAGTGCAGCCGCACTCGTTCATGGATGGGAAAGCGGATGCATGCAATCTTTGACAAGCCATTGTCAAAGAGGTTGGGGAGGGGTCCCAGCACTGGATGGGTGGATGTGAGGTAGGCAAAGCCTTTTCCCACTACTGAGATAAGTACCCATTTGGGGCACTTTTTCCCTTCAGGTACAACTGTTCTTTCATATAAGGGCTGGTTCAGACGGACGTCTGCGTAGCGTCGCGTCTGGGGGCGTTGCGGCGGCTGCGCGGTCAGGCTTTCAGTAGCCTTCGGTTGCGCTCCGATGCGGTCGCATTTTTTTTTCCCCCTAGGGGAACATTAGCCGTCGCGGTTGGCCGCTCCCTGGAAGCTACATGTTGCTTCCAGGGGCAGCCCGAACGCTCGCGAAAATCGGGACCCGAACGCCGCGTTCGGGTAAAAGCGCGCAAAAGCTCGGTGTAAACGCTCCCATTCACTTGAATGGGAGCGTTTACCGCGACGTTCGGAACGCTTGCGGTAAACGCTCCGCAAGCGTCCGTCTGAACCAGCCCTAACTTTCCTTTTTTGGGGGGGGGGGGGGGGGCAAGTGTTCCTTTTCTTATCTCACCACCAGGGCTGGGCCGAAGCAGAGGCGAGAAAGGCTCCAGCCTCAGGGTGCAGTGTAAGAGGGGGTGCACAACTTGCACAGCTATCATTCCCCTATTGTGTTTGAAGCCAAGAGTTGGGGGTCCTGGGGCGCCTCTTAGTCTAACAGCAATCAGTGTGTGATGGCTGGGTTAGGAGGAATGGAGGGACGCACTTTGGTGTCTCAGCCTTGGGTGCTGAAGGACCTTGTCCCGGCTCTGCTCACCCCAGCTTTCTTAGAAATCGAATTGTTTTTAACCTTTTTACATAAATTGGTGGTCATGTGATCACTCCCTCCTACATTTCCTGAACCCTCTGCTCTTAGTGTAAACTTCCACGTTGTACACTTTCTTTCCCTGGTATTGAATGTATGGGTATGATTATGAGGAAACGCGGAAAAGCCGCCGTCTCTCATAGTGAGGCGGCTGTTTCCGCGTCCAGCAGGGCGTCACAACGCGGGAAAACCGCCGCATGCCGCTTAGGCAGAGCGGCGGAATCCGCATTGGGAACGGCGGAATCCGCATTGAGAACGGCGGAATCCGCATTAGAGGCGGCCCCCGCAAGCGGTTCACATGATACATTGCAAGACAGTACTGGTGTGGCTGGGACTGATAGTCCACCAAGGCTCAGAGTGACACGCGCGCGCGCACTGAGGCTGAGTTTAAATAACATCCAGAAGTGAGTCAGCTGATCAGGCGGGTCAGCTGACATTTTCCACAACTCTCATTGGTCCAGCAATTAGGGAGGTCCTGGAAAGGTCCTTGTGTATATATACTGCTGGCTGTTCACTTGCTCTTTGTCTGGCGTTGCGATCACATACGTGGGAGCACCCAGATCCGTAGTCAGATCCGCAAGTGTGCCGGGACCAGCTGGAGCTGTAATCCTACACTTAGCTAGATTCTGTTGATAGCTAAAGTACTAGTTTGATTGTGATTATCTGTTATGACCTTTGCCTGCCTTGACTACCCTCCTGAACTCTGATCTTGTACCTCGATATTTCTGATACTCTGTTGCCGAACCCCGGCTCGTTCCTAGACTCCGCCTCAGCCTCCTGATTCTGTACCTCGATATATCTGATACCCCATTGCCGAACCCTGCCTGTACTTTGACTCCGCTTTGTCTTCTGATCCTGTACTGTATCTGTCCGTGTGTGTACGACCTGGCTTGTCCGACCTCGAGAACCGAACTCACCCTTAGAGGCGGTTCCTCGCTCTGTTAGCGACCCTTCCTCCTGAGGGTCACTTTCAGACTTCCTGCCTACTGTCAGTCTGACTCCTCCCGTCTTGGAGAGCTCAGGTCTGCGGAAGGAATCTGTGCAGTACTCCTTGCTGCACTGAGGCCTAGTCCTCAAAGTGTTACTGTCACACCAAACACTACACTCTACTCAGGTGAACAGAGGTTAGCTAGTATATCGGATTATCAGTGATACTGCAGATCACTTATAATCTGGTATACATCTGTATTCCCAGTGATACTGCAGATCACCGGTAATCAGATCCTCTCTGTGCTTCACCGATCGTTACAATGATTAATAAAGGGACTCTGAGCAAACACAGTTCCGGAGTTCCACTCTAAATATCATAAGGGTTGAAGGCATAATAATAACGTGCAACCAAATTTTAGGAAGCCAGTTGAAATACAAAATCAAGTCAAGTTCTCTGCAAACACCACAATTGTGAGCTATTGTACAGCAGTGTGTGTGTGTGTGTGTGTGTGTGTGTGTGTGTGTGTGTGTGTGTGTGTGTGTGTGTGTGTGTGTGTGTGTGTGTGTGTGTGTGTGTGTGTGTGTGTGTGTGTGTGTGTGTGTGTGTGTGTGTGTGTGTGTGTGTGTGTGTGTGTGTGTGTGTGTGTGTGTGTGTGTTTTATGACATATTTATCTGACTTATTATTTTCCACTCTTCCCCATGTGCCATCACAGATGCCAAACGATATATCAGTCCTTCAGGTCTCCATCGTCTTGGCCCCCCTTTTCTCAGGAGAGATATTTTTCCACTGCTTAATTCAGACACTTATTTATACAAATCTATCTGGCATTTTAGACCATCAAAAAACATATATACTGAAAGATTATGCATGCATTAGGACTGGGGGAAAAAAGCTATTTCTGGCAGAAATATGCTTTGAGTACACTATGCATTAATGTTAGATGGGTAATGATCAGAGTCTGTCATGACAATTTACAGTACATGTCCAAGAAGTATTTAGCTGCAGCCATGGGCGTCTGCAGAAAATTTTCCGAGGGGGGGGGGGGGGGCAAGAAGGGGTGGGGAGGAAGAAGTAGCGCGAAAATTGTTGCTGAGTTGTGTGGCGCGCGTAGCACATCAAAAAATGGGTGTGGTCATGGACCAGAATGTGGGTGTGGTCGTGGGTGGGGACAAGTTTACATGAACTTAGCAATGGTGGGATATTAGATTAGGACAGTGGTGGCGAACCTTTTGAAGGTCGAGTGCCCAACCTGCAACCCAAAAGTCGCTTATCTATCGCAAAGTGCCAACAGCAATTTAAACTAAATACAAACGTTTTAACTCATACATGAACATTATGGAAAATCCAAGTTGAAAATAAACAGTGAAGATAAACAATTTCATCCATCCTACTCCTGAAAAATGTATTCATTTTTTTAGAACCTCCCAGTTTCATTTTCTGTTTTAGAAAGCTGAAAAAGTAGGTTTAATGCTATTGTCTCATATGATGATGATTCAGCTTTTTCCATAGTCTCGCAGTTAGCAATCATGTGACCCCCAACAAGACAAATTCAGCAATCATGAGGCCCCCCATCAAGACAAATTCAGCAATCATGAGGCTCCCAACATGACCAACTCATCAATCATGAGGCCCCAACAAGACAAATTCAGCAATCATGAGGACCAGACAAGACAAATTCATCAATCTTGAGGCCCCTAACAAATCATGAGGCCCCCAACAAGACAAATTCAGCAATCATGAGGCCCCCAACAAGACAAATTCAGTAACCATGAGGCCCCCAACAAGACAAATTCAGTAACCATGAGCCCCCAACAAGACAAATTCAGTAACCATGAGGCCCCCAACAAGACAAATTCAGCAGTCATGAGGCACATAAATAGACAGCATTTCTGTAACGATTGCGGAATAGTTTCCATGGTCAGCACACAAGATGCGCGCTGACACAGCGGAAATTCTCCACAAGCGTATAACTAGATAGAACCCAGGTTAGGTGCAATGCACCGGTAGAGGGCAATTCCCACCGGCAGATGGAGCTGTGGAGTGCAGACGAGCACAGCCTCTGCACGGCCACAGATGCCAGATGGGAAATTTTACGAGCAGGAGCAAGCAGGGCAGAATAGCCCTCAAAGAGAGAGAGCACAGAGACAGGATCAATGTATGTCCCCCAATCCAGTCGCCACCCAGCGACGGCGAACACACATCCGCAGAAACAAAAGTGGGAACGCAATCGCAAGAGATGCGATTGCCAGAAGTGAAGGTAGAACAGAGCAGAGTACGAGAATAGCAAAGGCACAGCAAACCACAATGAGAAGACAAAGAAAACAACAAACGCTAGCTAAACGCGAACACCGCATTAATTCGCAACAGCGAACGCATTTCCTCACGATCACCGCGCGTTAGGCGCCCAGTGATAAGCGTGCCACCCTAACTAACCAATGACACACAAACACAAAGTAGAGAACACGAACGCTTGCTAACGGTTACCTCACCGAGCCTACAGCAAGTGTCCGTACAAGACAAGACAGAGAGGAGGAGCGGCCAGCAGCAACCGCAGCTCTGGCCTACACTCCCAGACAGAGTAAAGAAGGAACCACCGCTGCTACCGCTAGAGCGAGTGCGATCCAGACAACAAACCAATGGGGCTACCAGTAGCAACCGCTGCTCTGGTTAGCACCCCTGAGGCAGAATACAGAAGGAGGCACTGCCACTACCACTAGGGCATGTGCGATCCAAGCAGATGGAGCAGCCAGTAGCAACCGCAGCTCTGGCCTACACTCCCAGACAGACAGGACGATTTCCTGTCGAACGCCACTGGCAACATGACAATCGCAACGTAGAGCAGAATACAGGGGGAGGCACTGCTACTACCACTAGGACTAGTGCGATCCAGACAGATGAACAGAAGGGGCTACCAGTAGCAACCGCTGCTCTGGTTAGCACCCCCAGACAGACAGAACGATTTCCTGTCGACGCCGCTAGCGACAAGACAATCGCTGCAGAGAGACAACACAGGCAAAACAGATAATGCAACCTGACTGCACTAGAAGAGCTGCCTAGTGCAGTCCCAAGGAATTACTCTAAGGTAAACTTTGACAAACAAACAGGGCTGATACTCTAGGAGAGTTTCTCAGTAACAAGCCATAAAAATGACCAGCAAAGGATTCTGGGAGAACATGGTATTTACACTACCAGCCTTCAAAGGAGGCAGCTAGGCAATTTGCATGACAAGTGTATGCAAATTTCTCAGTAGCAGAGCAAGTCTGAAACTTGCAAAGTAAAGACAGGTCTCTTTTCCAGAGACCTGCAGCCCTCAGACTTAAGAAATGGTCAAACAGCTGTCTGTCTGCACAGACAGCTGAGCGGATCATTACAATTTCACATAAATAGGCAGAATGCCCCCTCAATATGGTAGACACCTCTCACCTGGTTTCTGAATTCTCTCGCTACTGGCTACTGTGCCTGGCTGGCCTGGCAATACTGTTTTTGGCTGGATTGGGGATGATTTGTGGGCTGAAAGGCCGGTGATGCTGTGGCCTGGCTTGCGGTGATGCTGTGGCCGGGCTGGCGGTAATGCTGTGGCCGGGCTGGCAGTGATGCTGTAACTGGGCTGGCAGTGATGCTGTGGCTGGGATGGCTGGCGATGATGTTGTGGCCTTTTTGACAGTGATTTTGGGCTGGTTGGCTGGTGGTGATGCTGGGCTGGCTGGCCTAGATAGTTTAGTGACAGGTGCCCCCTAGTTTAGGTAGCACCAGGAGCCTCCCAGTTTAGGTAGTGACAGGGCCCCCAGTTTAGGTAGGGACAGGTGCCCCCAGTTTAGGTAGTGACAGGGCCCCCCAGTTTAGGTAGCGACAGGAGCCTCCAAGTTTAGGTAGTGACAGGAGCCCCAAGTTTAGGTAGTTTCAAGGCCCCCCAGTTCAGGTAGTGACAGGGCCCCGCAGTTTAGGTAGTGACAGGGCCCCGCAGTTTAGGTAGCAACAGGAGCCTCCCAGTTTAGGTAGCGACAGGAGCCCCCAGTTCAGGTAGTGACTGGTGCTCCCAGTTTAGGTAGTGACAGGAGCCCCCAGTTCAGGTAGTGACAGTGCCCCCCAGTTAAGGTAGTGACAGGAGCCCCTAGTTTAGGTAGTGACAATGCGACACCATTCAGGTAGTGACAGGAGCCCCCAGTTTAGGTAGTGACAGGGCCCCCAGTTCAGGTAGTGACAGGAGCCCCCAGTTTAGGTAGTGACAGGGCCCCCGAGTTTAGGTAGTGACAGGGCCCCCCAGTTCAGGTAGTGACTGGTGCCCCCAGTTTAGGTAGTGACAGGAGCCCCCAGTTCAGGTAGTGACAGTGCCCCCCAGTTAAGGTAATGACAGGAGCCCCCAGTTCAGGTAGTGACAGGAGCCCCCAGTTCAGGTAGTGACAGGAGCCCCCAGTTCAGGTAGTGACAGGAGCCCCCAGTTTAGGTAGTGACAGGGCCCCCAGTTCAGGTAGTGACAGGTGCCCCTAGTTTAGGTAGTGACAGGGCCCCCCAGTTCAGGTAGTGACAGGAGCCCCCAGTTCAGGTAGTGACAGGGCCCCCAGTTCAGGTAGTGATAGGTGCCTCAGTTCAGGTAGTGACAGGAGCCCCTAGTTTAGGTAGTGACAGGGCCCCCCAGTTTAGGTAGTGACAGGAGCCCCCAGTTTAGGTAGTGACAGGAGCCCCCAGTTCAGGTAGTGTCAGTGCCCCCCAGTTAAGGTAGTGACAGGAGCCCCCTGTTTAGGTAGTGACAGGAGCCCCCAGTTCAGGTAGTGACAGGAGCCCCCAGTTCAGGTAGTGACAGGTGCCCCCAGTTCAGGTAGTGACAGGTGCCCCCAGTTCAGGTAGTGACAGGTGCCCCCAGTTCAGGTAGTGACAGGTGCTTCAGTTCAGGTAGTGACAGGGCCCCCCTGTTCAGGTAGTGACAGGAGCCCCCAGTTTAGGTAGTGACAGTGCCCCCCAGTTCAGGTAGTGACAGGAGCCCCCAGTTTAGGTAGTGACAGGCCCCCCCAGTTTAGGTAGTGACAGGTGCCTCAGTTCAGGTAGTGACAGGGCCCCCCAGTTCAGGTAGTGACAGGAGTCCCTAGTTAAGGTAGTGACAGGAGCCCCCAGTTCAGGTAGTGACAGGAGCCCCCCAGTTCAGGTAGTGACAGTTCCCCCCAGTTCAGGTAGTGGCAGGAGCCCCCAGTTCAGGTAGTGACAATGCCCCGCCGTTAAGATAGTGACAGGGCCCCCCAGTTCAGGTAGTGACAGGAACCCCCAGTTCAGGTAGTGACAGTGCTCCCCAGTTAAGGTAGTGACAGGAGCCCTCAGTTTAGGTAGTGACAGGGCCCCCCAGTTTAGGTAGTGACAGGGCCCCCCAGTTCAGGTAGTGACAGGTGCCTCAGTTCAGGTAGTGACAGGAGCCCCTAGTTTAGGTAGTGACAGTGCCCCCCAGTTCAGGTAGTGACAGGAGCCCCCAGTTTAGGTAGTGACAGGGCCCCCCAGTTTAGGTAGTGACAGGAGTCCCCAGTTTAGGTAGTGACAGGAGTCCCCAGTTTAGGTAGTGACAGGAGTCCCCAGTTCAGGTAGTGACAGGAGTCCCCAGTTCAGGTAGTGACAGGAGCCCCCCAGTTCAGGTAGTGACAGTTCCCCCCAGTTCAGGTAGTGGCAGGAGCCCCCAGTTCAGGTAGTGACAATGCCCCGCCGTTCAGATAGTGACAGGGCCCCCCAGTTCAGGTAGTGACAGGGCCCCCCAGTTCAGGTAGTGACAGGGCCCCCCAGTTCAGGTAGTGACAGGTGCCTTAGTTCAGGTAGTAAAAACGACAGAAGTGGAGGAGCACCCATGCAAAAGGATATGGGGTGTGCCGTAGTTTTAAGACCACTGTACCAATGATCCAAAGATGCAGATCCAAGCGAAGCAGGCACCACCTGGTGGTGGTGCCTACTTCGCTGGGATCTGCTTCTTTAGTTTAGGTAGTGACAGGAGCCCCTAGTTTAGGTAGTGACAGGGCCCCCCAGTTCAGGTTGTGACAGGTGCCTCAGTTCAGGTTGTGACAGGAGCCCCTGTCCAGACCAGCGCAGCGGCTCACAGAGAGAGAGTCACTCGCGCCTGCTAATAGCGTAAGTGTCTCGCCGCTGCCACCCGCATCACTTACTTCTAAAGGGGGGAGCAAGAGAGAGAGGGAGCCCCAAATGTGATGGAAGGGGGAGACTTCCCCCCCCTTTTCCACCGCTGTC
Source organism: Hyperolius riggenbachi (assembly GCF_040937935.1). NCBI lineage: Eukaryota > Metazoa > Chordata > Amphibia > Anura > Hyperoliidae > Hyperolius > Hyperolius riggenbachi. The sequence continues at coordinate 369,756,504 of NC_090648.1, read as the reverse complement.
CACACGCTCCCTTTTCTCTTTCCGTTGCCACCCCAGGGTGGGTGGCCGGCCGGGTTTGGGCTAGGGGCGGGCCGGGTTCGGGCTGGGGGGGGGCAGCAGCTGCCCAACGTACTAGGGACGCCCATGGCCGCAGCTGTACTTGATCCTTACCTACCTCCTGAAGTAATATTACACTGGGCACGCATGTGTCACCTAGCATTAGTGTATGGGAGTCAGGAGTTCAGAGAATACAGTACAAACAGGTAGTGCGTTATTCTTTTAGTAGGTGAGGTGCGTAATTTGGGCAGCGCAATAGACTGCAACTTTAATTGCAATTGCAGTGGCACCAATATATATTTTTAGTACATAGCAAGGAAATGAACAGCGCTACTTAAAAACAGATAAGTGCCTACCTGCAAGAGAGTGCAAGCCCCACTTGTGGGATAAAATACACACCTAGCATAAAAATTAAAAATTGAGCAAAAGGTGGATCAGCGCAACACCAGGCCGCCTCCGAATGGCCTCCAATCAGAGGTGCGCTGAGCCCCCCCAGAAACTGCAAACGCACCTTGTCCCTCCAAAAGGGTAACATAATTGTGTATGAACCTTTAGTGCTGGTATTTGGCTGGACTTCCTGGTTTCAAATCGCAAGTTCGCAACTATGACCCATTCTGTCCCTGCCATCTTCCTGCCTGTTTCTTGCTACAACCTTTCCATGCCGATGCCCCTCCCACCTTGGTCATCTCCCACACAGAGCTGGCTTGCTGCCAACTCCTTCAACCAGGCTCCTAAAATCCATGTGACCATATTGAAAACAGAATTTTTATGTGGAAGCCTTGTGGTACACAAAATCACATTTGATTCCCTTTTTGATTTTTAGCTTTCAGGTTTGTATTTCGATTTCTCAGGAGAAAACAGCTGCTAGGCTAGCATGTTGAGTAAAAGTCCGGCGTTATTTCTCCACGTCCGGGGTCTATCAGAGGCTGGTGGTATAGCTCATATTGACCACTAGGAGGCAGTGTTTCCCCATCTGTCTACTAGTCACAGTCCACCGCCTGCCTACCTGCATACTGTGGTAACCATGAACAGGCGAACAAGACTGGACTGTAGCAACGGGAGAAGCTGGAATGCGGGATGCTGTGGCAAGCTATAGCTATTGATAAATAATAATAATAATAATAATAGTACATTATTATTGTATTTGTAGTTGTGTGAATTATTTGTCCCCCTTGCTGTGTCGCTGAATTATACAAATCACCCCCACATGGCATAACTTAAATAGTACAGTATAAATAAATATATACATATATTTTCTAACATGAATGTTGAATCATTTGTATGTGTTTTATTTTGCTGTAAATCCTGTGGTGTCAGACTGTCAGTATATATATTATATAATTTCCCAGTGGAAGTATCTGTCGGGTGATCACAGAGCCGGAGTGACTGAGGAGGAATAACTATGAAGCTGTAATCAGATCTGTATTTCAGTCTCTGCATGAGTCGCTACTGTTGTGTAGAAACATGTTGTAGGTGCAGATCATTCAGTGATGATGCTCCGCTGCTGCCTAGTATCATTACTGCACTAATCATCTGGGAAGGGAGAATGTGGTTACTTGCAGGAATGATGAATCGGCCCCTCATCATCTGTGCCTGAGCGATGATCACATTGCCGGACACATCAGTCCAGGTGACTCCACAAACCTGCAGAATTATAACCACAGGAGGATCATTTGTATAACTGGGGGGGGGGGGGGGGGGGGGGGGGGGGGGGATTCACACAACTATAAGTACAATAATCATGTACTATTATTAATTATTACTAATGTATAACGATCATAAAAGTACTTTTTATTGGAAGTATTGGTATAATTATTTACAGATTTTTGTTTGTTTTGCAACCGATGTAAACATTTTGTTAACATAAAATCGTTGGAAGTTGATCGCAAAATTGGCAGAATTGTCTCGGTGTGACTCAGCCTGGACATGAAGCTCTCTGCATGGAACTCTCCACATGACGGCTTCGATATAGATGACAGTGCGCACATTAGCCCATAAACTGCAGGCAGCAGGTACACGGATATCATGTGTTCTCTCTAATTAGGGCGAGAGGCAGCGGACAAATCATGTGCATTCATTATATTTGTTAGAATTCAATATTCCATCTCATAGTTGACTTGGATCAATGAAATCCATTTAAATCATAGGCACCTAAATTAGTAGGGCGAAATTCATATATATATATATATATATATATATATATATATATATATATATATATATATATATATATATATATATACATATATATATATATACATATACATATATATATACATACATACATATATATATACATACATTTATATATATATATATATATATATATATATATATATACATATATATATATATATATATATACATATATATATATATATATATACATATATATATATACATATATATATATATATATATATACATATATATATATATATATACATATATATATATACATATATATATATACATATATATATATATATATATATATACATATATATATATACATATATATATATACATATATATATATATATATATATACATATATATATATATATATATACATATATATACATATATATATATATATATATATATATATATACATATATATATATATATATATATATATATATATATACTGTGATATACTCTATGAACGGATTATTTATTATGTACTTATGTATTTTTAAGTAATTCTAAGAAATCCTGCTGTGTTTCCCCCGGCCCCTGTACATAGTGTATATAGCGTACCGCTCAGTACATGCCGGTGCGCTCCTCAGTGCTGTGCTGATTTTTACCTCTGCCCACAGTGTGTGCTTCTGGAAGCCAGCCACTATTATCACACCCACTGCAGTAGCCACATTATGTTAAAGTCTCTAGTTAGCATGCCAGGACTGTCTCTATTGCCCACTGAGAAGGTAGAATAGTATTATATATTCCCTGATCAGAGCAAATGGATGGCTATTCCAATGGTGTGGCTAGTTATTGTCACTGTGGTGACTGGCACAGTGCAGTTTGCTGTGTGGTGACTGGCTTCTGGGCAAAGGGCACTAGGGTGGCGTGTATCAAAAAAGGGTGCCTGGAAAAAAGGGCGCGGGATATAGCCGAAATTATAGGTTGTAATGTAAAACCGCTTGTAAACGAAAATGTAGTGCTAAATAGGTTAACTAAACGGAAATTAAACGTCAAAATACCGTCTATAACAACAAACGAATTCTGAAATGAAACGTCAAATAGCGTCTATAACAAAAACGATATTTACACTTGTATTAAGCATAGTAATACAATGGTAGCTTTTACATATATTTTACTGCAAATATACCTAACTGTAGGCTCACACAGATCTCTCCCTATCCCTAACCCCTAGACCCCCTCTTTGTTTAAATATGCATAATTTAATAAATTGTATATATTACATATATTGTGCTGTAACTATACCTAACCTTACTCTCACACAGAACCCTCCCTGTACCTATCCCTAACCCCTAAACCCTCCTGGTGGTGTATATTGTACTGTAACTATACCTAACCCTACTCTCACACAGAACACTCCCTGTACCTATCCCTAACCCCTAGACCCCCCTGGTGGTGCCTAACCCTAACCACCCCCCTGGTGGTGTATATTGTACTGTAACTATACCTAACCCTACTCTCACACAGAACCCTTCCTGTACCTATCCCTAACCCCTAGACCCCCCTGGTGGTGCCTAACTCTAACCACCCCCCTAGTGGTGCCTAACCCTAACCACCCCCCTGGTGGTGCCTAACCCTAACCACCCCCTGGTGGTGCCTAACTCTAACCACCCCCCTGGTGGTGCCTAACTCTAACCACCCCCCTGGTGGTGCCTAACCCTAACCACCCCCCTGGTGATGCCTAACCCTAACCACCCCCCTGGTGGTGCCTAACCATAACCACCCCTCTGGTGGTGCCTAACCCTAAGACCTCCCCTGGTGGTGTCTAACCCTAATCATCCCCCTGGTGGTGCCTAACCCTAACCATCCCCACTGCACAAACACCCTTACCCACATATAAACAATAATATATTTAATCCTTAATATACTTCACTATAAATAACATGAATAGAATAATTTATATATTTGTAATAGGATAAATAGCCTTAAAATCACATACACATTAATAATATTATAAATAGAAAAAAGTGTATATACATATATATATATATATATATATATATATATATATATATATTACAGTATATATAATAGAGTAAATAGCCCTACAATCATGTACGCATTAGAATTCTTAAAATAACAGTAATATTAAAAGCGATATATTAGTAAGTTAATAAAACTATAATCAACGCATTATTATAAGTGTGAAAAACAAAGTTAATATCAAAAGCGATGTATTTCTAATACAATAAGGTTGAAAACGATATTAAAGCATTATACGTATGAAAACGAATTTTAAATGACAAAATAAGTGTAAACGAAAATTTACTTGTCACAGTCCTTTAAGTGAAATTTTAAAAACGGGAAAATAAGTAAAAGCTCCTATAAGCGAAATTTAAAAATGAAAAATAAGTATAACACAAAGTCAAAACGAACTTGTAAACGATATTTGTTATAAACCTTATTCTGTAAGTGAAAACTTTTGTTAACACGATCCCTGCAACCGATATTATGAAAACGAATTTTAAATGACAAAATAAGTGTAAACGAAAATTTACTTGTTACAGGCCTGTAAGCAAAATTTTAAAACGGAAAAATAAGTAAAAGCTCCTGTAAGCGAAATTTAAAAATGAAAAATAAGTAGAACACAAAGTCAAAACGAACTTGTAAACGATATTTGTTATAAACCTTATTCTGTAAACGAAAACTTTTGTTAACACGATCCCTGCAACCACTATTTTTCTGGCGCCCTTTTTTCCTGTTGGGCGCCCAATAGCCGATATTTTGCATTGCAGTCTATGGTGGCGCCCTTTTTGTCCACTAGTCATGTGCGCCCTTTTTTACTGGCCCGACTAGGGCGTGTGGTGACTGGCATCAGGTCATAGGGGACTCCAGTATGTGGTGATTGGCATCTGGGCACAGGGCACTCGGCAGTGGTGTAGCTAAGGAGCTTGGGGCCCCAGTACGAGTCTTACATGGGGCCCTATGAACTCTATTCATATGAACCTATCCTTTCCTACCAGGACAGTTACAGTGTCAGAGAAGTGTCATCAGAGTAAGAAACAGTTAGTTAAGGATCACTACTGTTAAAGGGAACCAGAGACGTTGGGGGGAAGCTTTTATACATACCTAGGGCTTCCTCCAGCCCCATACGCACGGATCGCTCCCACGCCGCCGTCCTCTGCTGCCTGGATCCGCCGGTACCGGGTCCCGTCATTGCCGCGAGTCGGCCAGTCGGCCGGCAGACGCGGCCAAATGTCCGCATCACACGGGGCTCCCTCCATATACGTACGCATGAGGCTGCTTACTGCGCAGCCTCATGCGTACGGGTATGGAGGGAGCCCCTGTGATGCGGACAATTGGCCGCGTCTGCTGGAAGTGATGGGACCCGGTACCACCGATACAGGAAGCGGAGGATGGCGGCGTGGGAGCGATCCAGGCTTATGGGGCTGGAAGAATCCCCAGGTATGTATAAAAGCTTAATTGAATACACTGATTATGCGCTCCTCATCAATCTCTCATTGAACAGAATAAAAATTCTCTTATCGAGCAATCACTCAGAGCCGTTATCTTATTGGATCGCTGCGCTAAAAGGGTGTGTATATCCCTGTTCAAAAACAATGTATATGCATAAACAGCGGAACGCTCAACAACAACAGGAAGGCCTATTAATAAAAGTTTGTTAGTCCCTCCAGCATGAAAATAAGTCCTCCAATACAGATCACTTTTGTATTTTCTCCAGTGTTCCCACACTTCAACAATCCATTTTTGATCATCAGTATACGCTCACCAGAAATGATGGCTAATCAATAAGCCTCTCACTTGACAAGCGTTTCTGAGCCTTAGATTCCCTGACATTGGAGGCACATATTCTGGAGGCAGAAGTCTTTCACACATTCGCCTGATTGCTGGTCTGTGAGGGGTCGGCCATTCAATCTGGTGAGAGGCTCATCTATTAGATCGGTGGAGGCACGCTGGGTGATAGTATTGGCTTAGGCCCGGTTCACATTAGCGGTTGTTTGCCAAACGGACCGGATGACCTGACCGGATCCGGACCGGATCCGGATCGGAACCGTACGGTTCTGATCCGGATCCGATCCGGATCCGATCAGGTTGCATCAGGTGGTAATCAGGATGCGATCCAGATCCGTTTGGCAAAGTTAACGTAAAAAAAAAAAAAAATGTTGGGGTCTGGGAGGTCAGCAGAAGGGGGACCTGTGGAATCAGGCCCTCTGCTGTTTAGCACTCACCTCCACCTCCGACATGCTGCCAACATCCTGCCAACACCTCCAGCTCGTGCTGCTCCACTCCAAAATGCTTGCCCATGTGTCCCCAGCCAATATCGCCGCAAAAATCCGCATAGGAAGTGGGGTAGAACATCCGGATTTCTCAGCCAGTGTGTTGTGCGGCCTCCGGTTCCCATTTGTTTGTATTGGCCGGATGGTGCAGTCCGGCTCCGCCCCGGATACGGCTGCCGGAGGGGCCGGATGAAAAAATAGCGCATGTTGGAACGGAGGCCGGAGTCCGGATCCGGCCCGGATCCGGTCCGGCTCCGGTTCTGCAGAACAGACCCATGTGAACGGACGCATAGGCTTTAATTGCTATGCCGTGCGTCCGTTCCGTCCGTTCTGCAGGCGGTGCGGCTCCGGCACGGCGATTCCGGAGGGCCACCGCAAGTGTGAACCGGGCCTAAGAGGGGAGCACTGGTGGATACTGGATGTGTTGCAGTATGACGGTATCACACTATTGGAGTTTGTTTTTTCCACATGCCTTATGAGTACAAGAAGATTGCCAACGAAGAGAGGAGAGATTAACTGGCTGGGCCGAACACTTGTATTGCTGATCTTGACTGATTAGCCATCATTTCTGGTGAGCGTATACTGATGATCAAAAACGGATTGTTGAAGTGTGGGAACACTGGTGGAAATACAAAAGTGATCTGTATTGGAGGACTTATTTTCATGCTGGAGGGACTAACGAACTTTTATTAATAGGCCTTCCTGTTGTTGTTGAGCGCTCCGCTGTTTATGCATATACAATGTATAAAAGCTTCTTCTATTTTTTCTTAACGTTCCTCTCTGGTTCCCTTTAAATGCACACACAAAGGTGTTTATTACCACTATAGCACCAATGAAAAGCTAATAAGATGGATGAAGGAGGGTCCCTAATGGGTCCCTCTGGTCTAGGGGCCCCGGTGCAGTCGCAACTTCTGCACTACCTATTGCTACACCACTGGCATGAGGGTGTGTAGTGACTGGCATCAGGGCACTCGGGAGTGTGACTCTTGTCTGGGCACAGGGCACTCGGATGAGGGACTGGCATCTGGGCACAGGGCACTCGAGAGTGTGTGACTCTTTCTGGGCACAGGGCACTCAGATGAGGGACTGGCTTCTGGGCACAGGGCACTCGGTGTGTAATGACTGTCATCTAGGCACAGGGCACTCGGGTGTGTAGTGACTGGCATCTGGGCACAGGGCACTCGGGAGTGTGACTCTTGTCTGGGCACAGGGCACTCGGATGAGGGACTGGCTTCTGAGCACAGGGCACTCAGGTGTGTGGTGACTGGTGTCTGGGCACAGGGCACTCAGGTGTGTAATTATTGGCGTCTGGGCACAGGGCACTTGGGTGTATAGTGACTGGCGTCTGGGCACAGGGCACTCGGGTGTGTAATGACTGGTGTCTGGGCACTGGGCACTCAGATGAGCGACTTGCTTCTGGGCAAAGGGCACTCGGATGAGGGACTGGCTTCTGGGCACAGGGCACTCTGGTGTGTAGTGACTGGCACCTGGGCACAGGGAACTCTGTTGTGTGGTGACTGGCGTTTGGGCACAGGGCACTTGGGTGAGTAGCAACTGGTGCCTGTGCTCAGGGCACTCAGGTGAGTGGTCACTGGCATCTGTGCACAGGGCACTCAGGTGTGTGGTGATTGGCATCTGTGCACAGGGCACTCAGGTGTGTGGTGACTGGCATCTCTGCACAGGGCATTTAGGCGTGTGGTGATTAGCATCTGTGCATAGAGCACTCTGCTATTCGGGTTTGTAGTGGCTGGTGTCCGGGTACAAGGCACTTTGGTACATGACGACTGGCGTCTGGGCACTCGGGTGTATGGTGACTGGCGTTTGGGCACAGGGTACTTGGGAGTGTGGTGACCGGCATCTGGGCACAGGGCACTTGAGTGTTTAGTGACTGGTGTCTGGGCACGGGGCACTTGAGTGTTTAGTGACTGGCATCTGGACACAGGTCATTCGGGTGTGTGGTGACAGGAATTTGGGCACTGGTCACACGGGTGTGTGGTGACTGGCATCTGGGCACAGGTCACTCAGTGTGCGATGACTGGTGTCTGGACACTCGGGTGTGTGGTGACTGGTGTCTGGACATTCGGGTGTGTGGTGACTGGTGCCTGGGCACAGGGCACTCGGGTGTGTGGTGACTGGTGCCTGGGCACAGGGCACTCGGGTGTGTGGTAACTGGCGCCAGGGCACAGGGCACTTGGGTGTGTGGTGACTGGCATCTGGGCACAGGGAACTTGGGTGAGTGGTGACTGGCGTCTGGGCACTCAGGTGTGTGGTGACTGGTGTCTAGGCACAGGGCACTCGAGTGTGTGGTGACTGGCGTCTGTGCACAGGGCACTCAGGTGTGTGGTGATTGGCATCTGTGCACAGGGCACTTGGGTGTGTGGTGACTGGCATCTGGGCACAGGGAACTCGGGTGAGTGGTGACTGGAGTCTGGGCACTCAGGTGTGTGGTGGCTGGTGTCTAGGAACTCAGGTGTGTGGTGACTGGCATCTAGGCACAGGGCACTCAGGTGTGTGGTGACTGGTGTCTGGGCACAGGGCACTCGGGTGTGTGGTGACTGGTGTCTGGGCACAGGGCACTCGGGTGTGTGGTGGCATCTGTGCACAGGGCACTCAGGTGTGTGATGACTGGTGTCTAGGAACTCAGGTGTGTGGTGACTGGCATCTAGGCACAGGGCACTCAGGTGTGTGGTGACTGGTGTCTGGGCACAGGGCACTCGGGTGTGTGGTGACTGGTGTCTGGGCACAGGGCACTCGGGTGTGTGGTGGCATCTGTGCACAGGGCACTCAGGTGTGTGGTGACTGGTGTCTGGGCACAGGGCACTCGGGTGTGTGGTGACTGGTGTCTGGGCACAGGGCACTCGGGAGTGTGGTGACTGGTGTCTGGGCACATGGCACTCGGGTGACTGGTGATTGGGAACCGGGCACTGCTGTGTTAAGTGACTGGTGTCTGAGCATAGGGCACTTGGGCAAAATGAAACAGGATTACTGCCTTCGACAGCTCCTATCCGTTACCGTACCTAATCATTAATAACACTCAAATATATATATGTTGATGTATTTCCTAATATGACACAGGCGCTTTCAACATTCTCTAATTATCAACTACTGGTATTTTATTTCTCATATAGATGTATGTGGATGAGCTCAGGGGCAAATCCAGGATTTCCAAGGGGGGGGGTTCCTGAAAGCGGTGTGTGGGCGTGTGCTCAAAACATGGTGTGGGTGGAGCCAAATACTAGCAGTTTCTAGGCTAAATTGCACCCAGGGTGAGGGCGTAAAATGCGCCCCCAACGTTTAGACAGGTATAGGTGCCCGCAGTATAGGTAGCCAGCTATAGGTCCCCCCCAGTATAGGTAGCCCATATAGTTGCCCCCAGTATAGGTTAGATAGGTATATGCCCCCAGTATAGGTTAGATAGGTATATGCCCCCCAGTATAGGTTAGATAGGTATATGCCCCCCAGTATAGGTTAGATAGGTATATGCCCCCCAGTATAGGTTAGATAGGTATATGCCCCCCAGTATAGGTTAGATAGGTATATGCCCCCCAGTATAGATTAGACAGGTATATGCCCCCCAGTATAGATTAGATAGGTATATGCCCCCCAGTATAGGTTAGATAGGTATATGCCCCCCAGTATAGGTTAGATAGGTATATGCCCCCCAGTATAGGTTAGATAGGTATATGCCCCCCAGTATAGGTTAGATAGGTATATGCCCCCCAGTATAGGTTAGATAGGTATATGCCCCCCAGTATTGATTAGACAGGTATATGCCCCCCAGTATAGGTTAGATAGGTATATGCCCCCAGTATAGGTTAGATAGGTATATGCCCCCCAGTATAGGTTAGATAGGTATATGCCCCCCAGTATAGGTTAGACAGGTATATGCCCCCCAGTATAGATTAGACAGATATATGCCCCCCAGTATAGATTAGACAGGTATATGCCCCCCAGTATAGATTAGATAGGTAAATGCCCCCAGTATAGATTAGATAGGTATATGCCCCCCAGTATAGATTAGATAGGTATATGCCCCCCAGTATAGGTTAGATAGGTATATGCCCCCAGTATAGACTAGATAGGTGGAGGAAGGTGCCCCTGTGTGGGGAGAAGATTGCCCTGGGAAGAGAAGAGAGAAAAAAATTGTGGCGGCGCCAATAAGGGATGCGGGAGCCGGATTTATTCCTCGCTCCCTCCCTCCCTCTGAATTCCCCTCACCTGCGGTGATTGTGTGCCCGGCTCCCCCATGAGTGTGTGCGCAGCGGAGCGGTAGGTCCTCTTACCGCAGATCAGGCGCATCGGCAACTGGAGTCTCCTGCTTCCTGTTTACCATGACGTCACAGGAAGCATAGAGACTAGTTGCCGGTGCGCCTGATCTGCGGTAAGAGGACCTACCGCTCCGCTGCGCACACACTCATGGGGGAGCCGGGCACACAATCACCGCAGGTGAGGGGAATTCAGAGGGAGGGAGGGAGCGAGGAATAAAGCCGGCTCCCGCATCCCTGGGCCCCTCGCTCTAGTCAGAGTCCTTCTCGCCGCACACAGATATGAGCAGGCGGCAGCTGTGCATCTGTGGCTGCCGCTGCTCAGATTTAGAGGGAGACTTCCGGTCTTGGTGCAGGGGGGTGTTCTGTACACCCGGAACAACCCCTTCCGTGCGCTTCTGGAGCTCCATACCATACCATTTTATACCTTACCATTTTGTATTATATCCTATCACATCATATCACATCATATCAAGGTCCTTACTTGACCCACAGACTACCTTAGTCCTCTGTTCTCATTGGATTATTTTGATTTCAGATGTTATGTTTTTGGCAGCATAATACATTTCCAGGTCACACTGAGATGACTTGTTTTGGCAAAGAGAACTGCTGGCTCTGGATTTGACTCCAATTCTATTTGAAGATATGTGCTTCCAATGCAAGTAAACACTTTACAGCTAATCAAGCACTGAACTGAAATGTTCACTAAGGCCTGGAACCCACTAGCAGCACTTTCTAAGTGCCAGTGATTTGTGAAGCTCTTGCTAATTAAAGATAACCTTAAGTCAAAAAAAAAAAAATGAGATGAACTCACCTGGGGCTTCCCTCAGCCCCCTGCAGCCGATCGGTGCCCTCGCATCTCCGCTCCGATGCCTCTGGACCCGCCGGCGACGACTTCCGGTTTCGCCGTCACCGGCCGACAGGCATGGGAACGCGAGTGATTGTTCGCGTTCCCAGCCTGTATATCGCCCCCTATGCTGCTATTGCGACGTCCTGGCCTTGCCTACTCCTGGTGACCCTCACAGCCTAGGAGCCCATCTTGCAAGGGTATAAAACAAGTGTGGACATCATAATCTTCACACCCATATGAAGAATGGCCACAAAAACACCTGATGTGAAGGATGGAGCCCTTTATCAGAGGGAGTGGAGTAATAGTTTCCCTTACAGCTCTGGGCCCCCTGCTGCATATTCTTAATTACCTGGGGACCGCCTGCAGCAGCCCCAGGGCCGCCTAACGCCGATCGGTGTCAAGTCCTGGGGCTGCAGTTTCCCAGGGAACGGCCGTGCACATGTGCGATCGTTCCTTGCCACTTCATGGAACGGAGTTCCGTGATTAGCTTGCTAGCCGCCGATCGTGGCTAGCAGGCTGTTTGTGAACGAAAGGGGAAGGACAGCGCTGCGGTCCCCGGCAGAACAGGACGGATCGTCGTCCTGTTCAACTCTCTTTACGGAGGGGAGGAGGGAAGGGGAGGGAGGGAGAGAGAGCCTCATAGAGGCTTGGGGGGGGGGGGGATGGCCACAGCGATCGGACCCCTCCGGCGGCATGTCCCCTTAGGGACAAAAAAAGGAGGTGAGTCCAATCGCTGGGCTCCATAGCTGGCCTGTGCAGGAGGCTGAAAAGCCTGCACAGCCCAGTGCAACAAAAAAGAGCCTGGTCGTTAGGGGGTTAGCACTGTGGTCATCAAGTGGTTAAAGGGAACTCAGGGTGAGAGACATATGGAGGTTGACATTTATTTCCTTTTAAACAATGCACATTGCCCGGTAGGGATGGTCAGAAATAACGATTTCCGCCAATGCTTATTCCACGGATTTCCGATTTCAAAGGAGCCTTTTTTTGGGAGATTTTTGCATTCTGCAATAGGATTGGTCCTTTGCTGCCGAGTTATGTGATTGGGCTAAAATTACTGAGCTGCGGTAATGCGGTATAAATGACAAGAATAGCTGTATGCTTGATTCAGGTGTATGATTCATACACTACTGCAGCCAAAGAGATCAGCAGGACTACCAGGCAATTGGTAAGGTTTAAAAGGAAATAAAGATGGTAGCCTCCATCATGGGCGTCCGCAGAAAATTTTCCAGGGGGGGGCAAAAAGTGGGGAGTTAAAAATTTGGGCTGGTGTTGTGCGCCAAAAAATGGAGCTACGTCATGCGGCGCGCGTAGCGACCCGCGCCGAAAAATGGGTGTGGTCATGAACCAGAATGTGGGTGTGGTCGTGGGTGGAGACAAGTTTACATGAACTAAGCAATGGTGGGACATTAGATTAGGACAGTGGTGGCGAACCTTTTGGAGGTCGAGTGTCCAAACTGCAAAGTCACTTTACTATCACAAAGTGCCAACAGCAATTTAAACTAAATACAAACGTTTTAACTCATACATGAACATTATGGAAAATTAAGTTGAAAATAAACTGTGAAGATAAACAATTTCATCCATCGTACTCCTGAAAAAAATTATTCATTTTTTTTAGAACCTCCCAGTTTCATTTTCTGTTTTAAAAAGCAGAAAAAGTAGGTTTAATGCTATTGTCTCATATGATGATGATTCAGCTTTTTCCATAGTCTCGCAGTTAGCAATCATGTGACCCCCAACAAGACAAATTCAGCAATCATGAGGCCCCCCCCATCAAGACAAATTCAGCAATCATGAGGCCCCCAACATGACCAACTCAGCAATCATGAGGCCCCCAACAAGACAAATTCAGCAATCATGAGGCCCCCAACAAGACAAATTCAGCAATCATGAGGCCCCCAACAAGACAAATTCAGCAATCTTGAGGCCCCCAACAAGACAAAGTCAGTAACCATGAGGCCCGCAACAAGACAAATTCAGCAGTCATGAGGCACATAAATAGACAGCTTTTCACATAAATAGGCAGAATGCCCCCTTAATATGTAGACACCTCTCACCTGGCAGCAGTTCCCCAAAATACACTCAATCTGACAGCAGTGGTTCCCCAAAAATAGGTAGCCCCAGGTCTATAGGTGTCCCCAGAATAGGTGGCCAGCGGTATAGATGTCCCCAGAACTGGTAGCCAGGGGTAGAGATGTCCCCAGAACAGGTAGCCAGGGGTATATGTGCCCAGTATATGTAGGCAAGGGTATATGTCCCAGTATATGTAGGCAGGGGGTATATGTCCCAGTATATGTAGCCAGGGGGATATGTCCCAGTATATGTAGGCAGGGGTATATGTCCCAGTATATGTAGCCAGGGGTATATGTCCCAGTATATGTAGGCGGGGGTATATGTCCCAGTATATGTAGGCAAGGGGTATATGTCCCAGTATATGTAGGCAGGTGTATATGTCCCAGTATATGTAGGCAGGGGTATATGTCCCAGTATATGTAGGCAGGGGTATATGTCCCAGTATATGTAGGCAGGGGTATATGTCCCAGACAGTATATGTAGGCAGGGGTATATGTAGGCAGGGGTATATGTCCCAGTATATGTAGGCAGGGGTATATGTCCCAGACAGTATATGTAGGCAGGGGTATATGTCCCAGACAGTATATGTAGGCAGGGGTATATGTCCCAGACAGTATATGTAGGCAGGGGTATATGTCCCAGTATATGTAGGCAGGGGTATATGTCCCAGTATATGTAGGCAGGGGTATATGTCCCGGTATATGTAGCCAGGGGGATATGTCCCCAGAAAAAGTGGCCATGTGTGCAGGAGGAGGGGAGCAGCGGAGAGAAGAGGGAGAGCTATGGGCACTCACCTTAGGGGGCTCTCCCTCCCTCTCTCGCTCTCCCCTCCGGAGTCCGGAATGAAGTGTGCAGCGGCTGGCAGCGGTGGGCGGAACTTACCTCCTCTCGTCGCACGCGCCGGATGGATTAGCCGCTACTCTGGCCTGATCCAGACCAGAGTGCGGCACCAGAACTTCCGGCGCAGGAGCGAGAGGAGGTAAGTTCCGCCCACCGCTGCCAGCCGCTGCACACTTCAATCCGGAGGGGACAGCGAGGGAGAGAGAGACCCCTAAGGTGAGGGAAGGGGGGGGAGACGTCCGCCCTTCCCCACTGTGCCCATAGCGCTCTCTCTCTTCTCTGCGTGTTCCCCTCCTGCTGGCTGCACGGGCACGCGGCCAGGGGGGGGCAGCGGGCGGCCAGGCTCGGGCAGATGCCCGGTTTTGCCATATGTGCGGACGCCCATGGCCTCCATATCACTCTCACCTCGTCTTCCAGGCTTACTACCAGCCCTTGTGATTTGTACATTTTGGCAGACGTGAACATTAGAGGTAGACCCAATAACAAGCAGAATAACACAAGAGTGAACTTGGAGAGTCAATGAGTAGAATAGTACTTCAAGGGGTGGCAGCAGTCACAAGCAATCAAGTAAATAGAGTTAAGTGACATGTTCTTCCATGGAGTTGTGTCCTGCCTCCTGCTTGAGCTGACACTATTTGCTTTTGTGTGATGGGCAGACAACACCAGCTCCACAGGAAGGAGGGATGAATAGCATGCTGCTGCTTCAAAGGGGTCACAGCTCATTAGGACCTGCTGTGTTTGTATATACAGTATGTGTTGCCCCTCTTGTCTGCTCCAAGTCCTGGCCATTAGCTAAATTAACCTTGAGAATGGGATAATGCTTGGCGGATTCAAGTGGTATTTGTGAGTGACAGAAATCTGTTCAAGACAGAGGGGAATCGGAAGTAGGAGTTCCTTGCATCATGGTTGGCAAAGACAGGAGGTGACTGTCTGCTTAGGACAGAGGTTGGATAGGGAAAATTTCACATTTATGGGACACCTCTTGTATTGTAATAGTTGGATTGTATCTAGCATGACTATGGGCCATCCTATGAGAAAGACAGCTGCCACATAAAAAAAACTTTGCAAACCATTGACCTCATACTGAAAGTGGATCCGAGATAAACTTTTACTCATTGCATAATTGTGTTCCTTTCATATGGTTTATAGGGCATTCCTCAAGCCAAATCCTTTTTTTTTTTTGTTTAAATACTCTAATTCCCTAAACAAGCCTTGACCACAGCTTCTCCGGTGCTTTGGCACTCTCAGATCCATGTAGCAAGGGCTTATGGGAGCTCAGTATGGGCATAAGTAGAAGTAGGTGTTACTAGCCGGAGATTTCAGAGGCAGAGGGGAGGAGAGAGGTGGAGAGGGGAGTGAAGTTTTCACAGGCCGAGGGCTGGAAATGCAGATCAGCTTGCCTGTGTGTAATGATCACAAACAGAACATGGCTGCCCGCATTGTATCACAGGCAGAAATAATCATATTCTATTGAAGCTATCTAAACTTGGTCATGGTAGAAATTCCTCTGGCCATGTAAATTGTCCTAATGAATATATTTATAAAGT
Source organism: Hyperolius riggenbachi (assembly GCF_040937935.1). Lineage (NCBI taxonomy): Eukaryota > Metazoa > Chordata > Amphibia > Anura > Hyperoliidae > Hyperolius > Hyperolius riggenbachi. The sequence continues at coordinate 369,740,450 of NC_090648.1, read as the reverse complement.
TAAATCCATCATGGTTTTTATAAAAGAAAGAGTTCCAAACTTATAACGAATAAAGGTGTTGGTAAAATGGGCGTCATACTGCTAAAAATAGATATTAGAGATTAAAGAGGCGCTCACGTCCGTGGTTCATGGGCCAGCACCCATGAAACGCGTTGTCCTATGTGCATGTATAAAGTCTTATACTTACCTTTGTGGATTGTCGTTAAAGGCGTTAAGATCCATTTGCTCCTAACATACATGTACTTAGTACTAGTTATATAGGGCACCTACAACAGTGTTTTTTTAGATTAGCCATATCCTTATGGGATCCCATATTTCGAACCCTAGTGTTTTAAATACATCCAAGGAGTGTGACCAACCAGAATCTGCCAAGTGGCCCTGGAATACCGAGTAGGAACAGTTGATTTCCCGTAGGCTCGAATGGTAGTTGCAGTTATTTGCAACCCACCCTTGTGAGTGTAATACTTACATCTTATTATACCATATTGTACAAGCGATACTGCCCCATTGGGTTCCTGGTCTCTCTTATTTCTCTACCTGAATGTGTTAATGACCACTAGGAATCACACCAACCCCACCTAATAAATGTGCCTGGTAAAATAGTCGTGTCATAATGCCAAAAGTAGAATGTTGTAATTATACCAATATTCTACTATTTCCAACTGTAACACTATTTTTACACTAACACTAACCTCCGTCCAACACCTAACACTAACCTCCCTCCTACACTTACCATGACCACCACCCTATCTATGCCTAACCCTAATCCATTCCCCCCTTACCTACATAAACCTGATCCCCAGCTGCTCCATCTAAATAGCTTAGCGCCTATTACCGAACCCTGTCGCTTCTCCGATAACCTAGCGTCTAATTTACCTCCTGGTGGTAGGTTATATTATAGCTGATCGCTGATTACTGATCCTCTAATGCTACTCCTATAGCCGAAGTAAATCTATAGTAATTTACATTGCAGCCTATAGCGGCGCCCAAAGTACCAGAAATGCAATACACCCATTTTACCTGAGTCGCTCAATGGTTGTATCAAACATTGAGGTGTTCAATGATTAAGTTATATGCAGGGACATTCTATGTAATAAATCATTGTGATAATAGAAATCATTCTCTCCATCTTTAATGTGCCATTTCCTAATCTAGAATTACAAATAAACTAAAATGAATAATTAAAAGTAAAAATGAGTACCAGTAGACAGGACAGATGTCAGTGGGCTAACTAATATGCCAGTTTTCTCAGGCAGGGAACAGATATAGAAAGAGGGAAAATGGAAAACTTGCGAAGGACGCCTGAAAGGAGAGGTAAATGGAGGCACCCAGTTGTGGCATCCTGCAGATCTCTTTGGCTTTGGTGGAGTCTGAATCACACACCTGATGTGCACTTGTGCACAGAGGAACAATACATGCATTAGCACCTTCAGTCCACTGGGTCTGTGAGAAGCGTTCTTGCGCATGCGCAGTACAGACACATTCGTTCACAAGTACACTTGCAATCAGAAGAAAATGTTTTCGACCCACCAGGCTGAACATGTTTGTAGGGACTCGAGGCTGGAACAGTACAGTGTACAAAGTTATGGGAAACCTATCGACTATCCAGACTCCAGAGGCTTTCCCATTACAGGGTAAGTATCTATCGTTTTCTTTTTTTTTCCTGACTTTCTGACTAAAAAGTGATTCCTTTAAAGTGCACTTGAACTAACATTTGGCAGATTAAAAAAATGGTAGCACTTACATAAAGTAGTATTGCTCCATAGTGTTTGTGGCTGTGGGTCCTGCTAGGAATCCTCATGAAGAGTAACTACACCATTGTTCGTTTGTCAGCAAAATGTAATATTTGACAATTTTGGCACCAGAGATAGCTGCAAGTAAAATATCAGTAAATTACCGATATTCTATTATGAATCACTGGCTAATTTCTATAGAAGAATTCCTAAACATCCTTCCCACCAAACTAACCCTAACTGACCCACCCATCCCATGCCTAACCCTAACGCCCCCCCCCCCCCCCCCCCTCATGCCTAACTCACTTTAAACACCAGCATCCACTGATGCAGACCAGAGCTGACTGCTACAAAAGTAATCTGATGATGTCACTGTGCAAGCATATACAATTTTTTTTCTAACCTCAATGTCTAACCCTAACAGGCACCCTCCTTCCTCCACAATATACACCCATACCAATGTCAAATACTAACCTACCACCACCCACTGCAACCCATGCCAATTCAACCACCGCCTTCGCCGCTGAATCCTCCTCCTTTACATTAATTACTGCCACCAGCAGCCTAATTCCAATATTTATGACACCGGTTTTAAATTACACCTTGTGCACCACAATAGCTGCACTTAACTTTTATTGCATTACTAAATGTATTAAGTAAATCTTTTTTTATATTTAGTAAAACATTTTTATATTTAGTAATACATTTTAATATCACAAGTGTGGAATGTAATGGCTCCTTTATAATGAATAATTGGTTGCCCCACCTTTGGCAGCAATAATTGCCATTTTTTTAAGTTAGCAGTTTATTGGACCTCCGTCCGCTGCGTGATGACTTGAGATCTCTTCACTCAGTTTGTATCTGTGTTGAACAGTTGGCATCTTGTGGCCTACTAAGACAATCTGGTATGAGGGTGATGTCATCTTTGCAATGTCTTTATTGGAGGTCTGGAGGATCAACACTTGCATGAATATTTGGTAAGTCATACAGTGGCTGTAGAAGTCACGGAGCTGTGAGTAGAATCTGAGAGTGAGATCACCAAATATATTTGAGCAACACTAGAGCAGATATTCACCACTAAAGCTCCGTGTGATTGAAGTACTGTGCATGTAATGAGGAAGGGTGCATCTGATGGGGCTGTAGGGTCACTTTAAAGACAAACTAAAGTCAAGAAAAAGGAAGCCTAGTAGACAGTAAACATACTGCAACATGTTTAATGCAATGTTTATTTAATCTCTAAGCTATTAAAATAGAAACATGACTATCTCTTTGAATCTGTAGTGTCCTGTTTTAATGGGTGTTTTTTTTTCTTGCAGCTAACTTGAGTACTGTATATTCTTCTGCCTGTTTTCCTCACCCCACATTATCTCTTCATGTGTCTGTGTTTATATGATATCTTTACCTATAGCCTGTTGGACAATATAGCTTTGTAAACAGACAGGGCCGGATTTATACTTTTTCAGCCCCTTTCTTGTGGCTTCCCTTCCATGTGCAGAACCATCCCCCACCCCCCATCGATGCGCAGAGCATTCTTCCATTAATAACCTCCATTTACCACTGCACTGCAGTATGCATTTGTTTCCAAAGGTGAGGCACGGTCCATAAACATGCGTGCAGTACAGCTATGCAATATAAGTGGACATACTGGTGCTAGGAGGTGCGGGAGTTGCGTTGGGTGCTGGGCACTGATCGCCTCACGGCTGTTTCACGCTAAATCACGCTTCTACGGAGGCTGTCGTAGATGCGCGATTTAGCCTGGAACAGTTGTAAGGCGATCAGTGCCCAGCACCCAACGCAAATCCCACACCCACACCACCTAGCACCGGTATGTCCACTTATATTGCATAGCTGTACTGCACGCATGTTTATGGACCGTGCCTCACTTTTGGAAATAAATGCATACTGCCGTGCCAATCCTTCCTCCTTTTTTGACTTTCAGAAAACAAATACTAACATATGAGAAGAGTCTCCTCCTCCTTTCCGCCACTGCTGCTGCCCCGGACAATCTAGAAAATTGCATCTGCGTTCCTCTTCATGCACGAGCATGGCCATACTGTCCCCTTGCTAGTACGGCTGAGCCTATGCAGTAACAAGAAGCTGCTCGTGGAGAAGCAGCTCTGGCTTACTGCGCAGGCACGGCTGCACTTGCGCAGGCACAGTATGGCTAAGCTCGTGCATGAAGAGGAGCGCAGCCAATTTACATTTCCAATGAGCTCTTGTCGGATATGTTTCAGAGGTCCGTGCGCAGCAATGGAGGACACAGGAAGCCCCCAATCAGTTTGGTAGCAAGTGATGACTATTGGTAGCTGTGCAACTGGAAAATGGAAGAAGAGGAACAGTGTGTGACCCAGTGCACCCCCTCCTGGATGCACTGGTCAGATAGCACACTAACGGATAGCACACCAACACTTAGACTCGATTCCCAACAGTGTAGTGTAGGGCAGATGCATTGCCTCCATAGGCTTTATGGGGAATGCATCTGCCTGTTAGGGATTATTGGAGACAAGTGTGAATGGCAACTAAATATACACTGTCAGTATTGCAATGAGCGGAGAACAGACAAAAAATGTTTGTTCTCAGCTCAAGTGGGAACACAGTCTTAGGCAATGGCGTAGCTAAGAAGCCGTGGGCCCTAGTGCAAGTTTAGCATTGGGCCCCCCCAAGCATACTATAGATAACGATTGATACAACACACCAAAACCAATCAAGGACAACCAGTGTCAGAGGTGCAAGAAAGGGATGGGAAACAGTGTGTTAATGGTCACTGCTATTCTAATTATCTATAGAAGTGAATATTATCAGCACAGGACCAATAAAGAGCCTACACTGTGTTTGGGGGGTAGGCCCCTCAGGGCCCCTCTAGCCCAAGGGACCCGATGTGGTCACTACCTCTGCACCCCCTATTGCTATGCCACTGGCCTTAGGCTTGGTCACACATAAATCTGTACCTTTCCTTTCCAGTCCTGTCCTGTCAATTTTGCATCAGTTTTACCTGACAGGATTGCAAGAGTACACCTTTTATGTGTGAACACACCCATAGAAACATATACCAAACTGATACAAAACTGACAGGACTGGAAATGTACATCTTTTATGTGTGAACACACCCATAGAAAACTGATATAAAAACTGACAAGAAGGGACTGGAATGGAGCTGTACACCTTTTATGTGTGAACCCTGCTTTAACAATAAAGAAAACAATACCTGTCTCCAGAGGGTGTGGTTAAATCTCAGCTTTTGTCTGCAGAATCGTATTGCCTGTATCGGTTAGTAACATGGTGCAATAGGGAAAAAGAGAATACAAAAAATGTAAAAAAAAATAATAATTAGACTATGGGGGTTTCTGTTTGCAGAGACACCTCTTATAGATTAGCCCAAAGTGTGTAAATGTAAGAGTCAAGTAAAACATTATTTGTGGCAGTATTATATTATCTGTAACTTACTACATGTTTTAGGGGTTTCTTCCTTTCTTGCTGATAGCCTTATTTCAACATTCTAGAACAGAGTAGCAATTTAAAATAAAATTTTACTTCTGCTTTGAAAAAAACACAGTTTCCTGACTTAAGTTCAATACAGTCCAAGGACTAATGGCAATCTTTTTATCTAGATTACCGTCTTTTTATGTGTATATTAAATAGAACCATTCTTAAGACGTGTAATTTGGCCCAAAACAAGCACCATGCTGCATACATTATGACTATAAAAAAATTTTTATTGAAAATCTTGCAATATAATATAGAGCAAATCCCCGGTTAAGCATAACTCAGGCATCCGGCAGTCTCAACCAACATGCCTGGCGAGGGAAAATGGCAGTTTCTTCCAACACTTGCAGAGTTGGGCACAGCAGAAGCTACTTACATATCCTTTGGGCGCCAGTCTTCTTCACTCCTGTAACTCCCAGTGGCTTTGTGGCATCCTCGTATGGCTCCCTGGCATGTCACCTGACCCACATCGGCTCACGTGGCACATCGGAGTTGTGTATGGAGGACAACTGAATGTCGCTGGAAGCTACAAGACTGAAGTGGACTGGCGCCCAAAGGAGTCGTAAGTAATTTTTGCTGCTGTCCACAACTCTGCCTGTCATCAGTTGAGGTTAGTGTTAATTTTAACATGGATTGCTTGACTTCCCAAGCAACCAGCATGAAAATGTATCCGGTATCCAGGAAAAATGAGACTCTACCCTAAATATAAAACCCATTAAAAACATATACTTTTATTATCTAGCATCATAGACGTTTAAGCAATATATCTCCTCCTAATCACATAATTGGCTCAATTTCCCTTTATAATGGCTCCTGCTCCATCCACCACGTGCTGCAAAATCCCACAGAAAGGATACGGCCAACAGGGATGCCTCTGTAAAGGCTACATCTTTAGTTAATTAGTTAGGAATTGTCATGTTTTCAAGAGACGGTTATTATTACATCTAACTACAATTACAGACCACTCAAGCTGCCGAGTGTAGAAAAAGGATTTTCTAGTCACAGAAAACTGTCCTCACTGCACAGTGACAATCTAATGCATGTGGCGTCTCCGCTGTGAAGGGACAGTGGCACAGACAAGAGATAAAATACCAGCGTAGATCTCACCCTGTCACTCTGATAAGCGATAAACCTCCACTACACAACAGGATAGGGGGAGGGGTAAAAGGCATTGATTTACAAATGCTTCGTTATGCTTCTACACAGATACTCTAATAAGCTGTATATTCCATAAATGTTTTATCTGTCACTTTCTGAATCACATACAATGACTTTGGTGCTGGTATTCTTACTGCAAGGTTTGTATGGAATTCCTCAATGAATAGGAAAGTACTCTATTGGCTGCATCCATTTCTGGCAGATTCAAACTTTAAGGACAACTGAAGTGAGAGTTATATGGAGGCTGCCATATTTATTTCCTTTCAAATACCAGTTGCCTGGCAGACCTGCTGATTCTCTGCCTCTAAAGGGGCCCATACACTGGTCGATTTCAGCCATGGATTGTCTGATTGGAAATCGATTCTATCGAATCTATCGATCGATTTGCGGCCAATTTTGATCGATTTGAACTATCTAGAATGGAAAAATCTAGGTCGATCTGCTGCTGGTAGCAGATCCATGGCCCATAGGGTTGCATTGGATCTAATGGTGCAGTAAATTAATTCTGAAATCTATTGGACATCTGTTCCTAGTGTGTGGCACACAACAGATAGATTCCTGTACGATTCGACTGACAGGCATCTGACAGAAATCTATCTGATGGTCGAATCTGATGCAAATCTATAAGTGTATGGCCACCTTAATACTTTTAGCCATAGACCCTGAAAAAGCATAGGTCAGATCAGGTGTTTCTAACATTATTGTCAGATCTGACAAGATTAACGGCATGCTTGTTCCTGGTGTGATTCAAACATTACTGCAGACAAATAGATCAGCAGGGCTGCCAGGCAACTGGTATTGTTTAAAGGGAAATAAACATGGCAACCTCCACAAATGTCTGGTCAAAATCATGTGAACTTTCGATCCGGAATCTCGATTGAAAGGGAGCGGTTAAGTGCGCGGCGGAAGTGTTCGATTTCCAGACAACTGATGGACTCCCGGCCGGTCTCCCCCCCCCCATGTGAATTGTGCACCCCCTGGGCCCGTGATGAGTGTTGCAGTGGAGCTCACCAGTCCACTAGTGAGCGCCTCCTATGTCCTGTGTCTTCTCTCCTTGCCTGCTGGGTACCTGTACCATGTGATGGCAAAGTCACAGTATTAACAATATTAGAAGTATTACATTTTAAAATTAAATGGATTTGTAGATATTGTCCATAAATGCAGTTCCTGAATTTTATTTCACTGGAAGCATCGTATATAAATGTAAGTACCCTGAGAGGCCAAATGACCACAACACAGCACATCAAGAAGAAGACATCAAGGTCATTCAGGATACATCCATTTCCTAGCTCCATTTGATATAGCATACAACTGACCCTACAACATTCGCTCTATTGAAAGGAAAAAGGTGTGAAGGAGTGACTGTAGGAGTTATGAAGATGTGAGTGGAGGTGCTATGAAACAGTGACTGAACGAGTGATGATGATGTGTCTGGAGATGTGATGATAAATTTGTTACTAGACGTGTGATGAAGGTGTGACTGTAGCTGCAAGTGTCCAGCACTTGGGGTGACCACTCCATGTGCATCTGTGGCAGCCAGCCCTGGATGCTACAGGTAGTGTTGGGCGAACAGTGTTCGCCACTGTTCGGGTTCTGCATAACATCACCCTGTTCGGGTGATGTTCGAGTTCGGCCGAACACCTGATGGTGTTCGGCCTTTTAAGTTCTAGTTCGCCCCGAACTACTAATTGGCCGCCGAACAGGGCCGAACAGGGCCCTGTTCGGCCGAATACTGTCCCCCTATGGGTTCGCAGGCATAAGGGGGGAGCATGCCCCGATCGCGGGGGGGGGGTCGGAAATTCCCCCCACCCCCTCCGCTAGCGCTCCCCCCTCTGCCCGCTTCCCCATACAAAAGTTTCAGGAAGTACCGGTCCGGTGGTAGTGGGTGGCTGGCAGTGGGCGGCACTGTGAAGTGAGTGACTGAGGAGGAGGAGTCCGGAGAGTGACGCGTTGAGGGAGGCCGGGCAGCGGGCGGTTCAGCAGTAGTACCGTACTACTGCTGAACCGCCCGCTGCCCGGCCTCCCTCAACGCGTCACTCTCCGGACTCCTCCTCCTCAGTCACTCACTTCACAGTGCCGCCCACTGCCAGCCACCCACTACCACCGGACCGGTACTTCCTGAAACTTTTGTATGGGGAAGCGGGCAGAGGGGGGAGCGCTAGCGGAGGGGGTGGGGGGAATTTCCGACCCCCCCCCCCGCGATCGGGGCATGCTCCCCCCTTATGCCTGCAACCCCATAGGGCCCCCAAAAGCGGGATGTTCGGGGAGTTCGGGGTTCGGCCCGAACATGCCGAACATTGCGGCCATGTTCGGCGAACTTTCCCGAACCCGAACATCCAGGTGTTCGCCCAACACTAGCTACAGGCTGCAATATTTTACTGGGCGGTAACTGCACAGTGTGTCAACTATTGACATGCTTGATGCTTGTGGTTACTAACGCTCCTATGCAGTTGCATTATTTTGTAACCGAAGGGCGCTTAACCCAGGCCATTGGCGGCTAAACAGTGCTTGACGCACTGTTTAGCCGTTCATATGAAGGAGGTCCTATGAAGGTGTGACTGGAGGCTTGATAAAGGAGTGACTGGGTGAGTGAGGAAGGTGAGAGGAGGTGTGAGGAAGAAATGACTTGAGGTGTGACTGGAGGTGTCATCAAGGTGTGACTAGAGGAATGATGAAGATGAGGCTGGAGGTGTGTTCTCCTCAAATATGTTTGATCTAAAAAGTGTACCCTTTCCCATCTAACAAAGTTGGGAGGTTGTTGTAACTGGATGTAGGAAAACAGATTATTTACCTTATTCAGCGTTGCGTAATATGTTGCCGCTTTATAAATACAATAAATAAATAAAATACATAAATTATACGAGGTGATTTACTAGAAGAGAAACGCAATATAAGTTTATCATAGTATAGTGTAGTAAACCTGACTTCTAACTATGATCATGTGGAAGGAAGTTCCCGACATTCAGTTTAGATATCCAGGGATAAGCGTGCCAGGCTTTTGACCAAAAACACAATATTCCAAGCTGGAGACCATGTCTGAGAATCCATAAATAAACTAGAGGCAGCGATTGCACAGACGGTGCATGGTCTTCATCACTAAACCTATCAGCACTTCTGGAGGACCTGGAATCCTTGTACACTGCATATGAAGCATGGAAGGTGGATGGTAGAAAGCTTCAAGTATAATAAGGGATTTAACAAAGTACAATTTACACAATTAAGTGTCATAACAAGAGGGCACACTTTGAAAGTAAAGGGCGGCCTGCAAGCTAGGATTTCTTATGACAAAGGAGCGCAGCGGTTTCTTGCAGACCAGGCAGCTGATTCAGTCACTTTTCTCTTAGAAAACTTGGGTTGCTGCATAGCAACAACAACAGTAACAAAGATAGCAACTGCTGCTGAAGCAAGACCTACTGTAAGTCACATTCAAAGTAGCCTAGTAATTACCGTAGCAGAAATAAGGGAAGAGGCACCCAGGATGTATAAAAATTAGTTTAAAAAACCCACTAAAATGAAATAAAGGAGGACCTCCATAAAAAAACACGGAGAACTCTATAACGACACAGACATAATG